>NC_045604.1:30749231-31374231 GCF_009762305.2 Zalophus californianus
GGTTGGTGGGTTTTCTTCTTCTTTTTTTTTTTTTTCAGTGTTTTAAATTTATTTATTTTATTTATTTATTTTTTTAAAGATTTTATTTATTTGAGAGAGAGAGAATGAGAGATAGAAAGCATGAGAGGGAAGAGGGTCATAGGGTCAGAGGGAGAAGCAGACTCCCTGCCGAGCAGGGAGCCCAATGCAGGACTCAATCCCAGGACTCTAGGATCATGACCTGAGCCGAAGGCAGTCGCCCAACCAACTGAGCCACCCAGGAGCCCGGTGGGTTTTCTTCTTAAACACTTTAAATATTTCATTCTACTCTCTTTTTGCTTTCATGGTTTTTAGAGAGACATCAGATATAATTCTTATCTTTATTCCTTTGTAGGTAAGGTGTTTGTTTGTTTCTGGCTTCTTACAGGATTTTTTCTTTATCTTTGATTTTCTGTATTTGGAAAATGATTTGCCTAGGTGTTTTTTGTTTGTTTGCATTTTTTTTTTTTTCCTGCTTACTGTTCTCTGAGCTTCTTGGGTCTGTGATTTGTTGTCTGACATTAATCTGGGGAAATTCTTATTCATTATTGTTTCATATATTTCTTCTTTTCTCTCTTCTGGTACACCCACTATGTGCATATTACATCTTTTGTAGTTGTCCCATAGTCCTTGGTATTCTGTTTTGTTTTTTGTCTTTGTTCCATTTATTTTCAGTTTTTGAGGTTTCTATTGAGATATTTTGAAACTTAGAGATTCTTTTCTCAGTCATGTTCATCTCTCTGCTTACATTGCTAATTGGTTTTTGCATGCTATTTACTTTATCCATGTCTGGTGATGAGCCTCCAACAATTCATCAATTACAGTTCAGGTTTTCCTATCCTGTCACTTGTTTTTATGGTGGTTTCTGCTATTGAGTCTCTGCTCTGGTAAGCTGTGGCTCCCTATATTGTTTGTTTCTCTAATCTTGAGGGCAGTAGTTTGCCTTGTATTCTCACCTCACTTATGGATCCAAGAAGTGTTCTTGATTTTTCAGTCTTGATTATTCAGCTTTTTACTTGTTGGTAGGACACATTAGGGACTTCTAGTTTCCTTACATTTGGAACCAGAAACTAGAAGCCTATGTTTAATTTTTAAAGAAGCTGTGAAACTGTTTTCCAAAATGACTACACCATTTTATATTTTCACCAGCAATGTTTATGGGTTCCATTTTCTTCACATCCTCAATATTTGTTACTGTTTTATTTCTTATAACCATACTAGTGTGAAATGATATCTCATTGTGGTTTTAATTTGCATTTCTCTAATGCATAATGCTGTTGAATAACTTTTTATGTACTTGTTAGTCATTCATATATCTTCTTTTATTTTATTGTTTTATTGTTTTTCCTCCTCCATTTGAGTCTATGATCCATTCTGAGTTAATCCCTTTATATGGCATAAAGTATGGATCTAAGTTTTCGGGGTTTTGTTTGTTTGTTTTGCATGTAGATATCCAACTGTTCCAGCATCATTTGTTGGACAGGCAATCCTTTTCTTCAATGAACTGCCTTTGTACCTAGTCAAAAATCAATGAATATCTTGTAGCATTATTTAAAATATAATAAAAACTTAGTTAAAGTTTTTCCACATCTTTTCCATTTCTAATGTTCTTCACTCCTTTCTGTAGCCACAAATTTCCATAAGGTATTATTTTCCTTCTGCCTGAAGAATTGTCCTTAATATTTCTTATACAAAAGATTTTATATATCTGAGAAAAGTCTTTATTTTACTTTCTTTTTTGATAGATATTTTTACATAGCATGGAATTCTAGATTGACAAGTATTTCTCTTAATACTTTAAAGATGTTGTTTAACCATGTTTCAGTTTGATAAGAAGTACTTCATTCTTTGTTCTTCTGTATGAGTCTCTTTTTTTATTCTGCTTTTAATATTTTCTTTATCACTGGTTTTAATTAATTTGATTTTAATGTTCCTTTTTTTGGTTTCCCTAATGATTCTTTCACTTGTGCTTCATTGAGCTTCTTTAATCTGCAGTTTAGAATTTTTTTAAAAGATTTTATTTATTCATTTGGGAGAGAGAGACACACACACACACACACACACATACACAGAGACCATGAGCAGGGGAGAGAGACAGAGGCAGAGGGAGAAGCAGACTCCCTGCTGAGCTGGGAGCCCAATGCGGTGCTCACTTCCAGGGTCCTGGGATCACGACCTGAGCTGAAGGCAGATGCTTAACCATCTGAGCCACCCAGGCACCCCTGCAAATTTAGAATTTTCATCTAATTTGGGGGCGAAATTATCCATTATTTCCTCAAAAAATTTTTATGTACCCATCACTATCTCCTCTTCTTCGTGCCTCCCAATTACATGTATATTAGGTTGCCAGAAATTTTCCCACATTTTATAATTGCTTATTTTTTTTTATTTTCTCTAGAGCACAGTTAAGTTACGTAGAAACAATTTAATTTTTTCAAGACTTGCTTTTAAGCCTTATTTGGCAGGACTAGAGCAGCCTTTAGTCTTGGGATCATTTTGTTGCATAGTTGAGGTAATACTGTCTGAGTACTCTACCTAATTCCCTATGTACTCCAAAGTTTTTCCCACTCAGGCTGATAGAACTATTAACTATTATAAGTCCTACATGTGGCCTGGGGATGTACTATTCATTTCTGGTTGTTTTTGATCTCAGATTGTTTCCTCATGTACATGTTCTTATCAGTAATCAGCTGAAGACTAAAAGTGGAGTGCTCTGCAAACATCCAGAATTCTATTTCTATGTGACTCTCTCCCCTCAAATACTCTCCTCTGCAAACTCCAGCTGCCTTAGTCTCTTGTACTTTGAACTGTTTCCTCAACTCAGGGAGACCAGTGGATTCCATTTTGTTTCCTCTCCCTGTCTGTGGTTTAGAAACTCTCTCAACATAGTGGCAAGCTGGAGAAAGTTTAGGGCTCAACTTGCTTGTTTCCTGCTTCTTAGAGACATTTAAAAATATTAATGAAATTTGAAAATAAATTTATTTTATTTATTTTATTTAATAAAATTTAATAAATTTATTATAAATTTATTTTCAAATTGATTATGATCATTGTGAGAAAAGCAGGGTTTGATAAACAAAACAACATGAATACATTTTTAGGACTGTATCTGCCTCATTTATTAGGATTAAAATCATTTTTGAAAAGGGAAATATGTAAAAAGGACATATTAATTAAGAATACATTATTACATGCTAGGTAAAACATATAGAAAAAGCCAAGAAAAAGCAGTTCATCTGTGGAGAGGAAAGTACTCTCTATATGTGCATATATCCCATTTAGGCAACTGGTGCTTTGCTGTGGTTCTTCCATGTGTTGGAATTCAACAAAAATGTTATCAGTGGCTGTTGACAGTTTATAATGTCAGTCTTCCTATAAAGAATTTAATCAAAGAATTTTAAAACTTGGAAGACACCTTGGAGATCATTTGGTAGTTCAACTTCCTTATTTTACGCATGAGAAAGTCAAGACCTAATTTGTTAATTTGTTTTATAACACAAAACACAAAACAAAACAAACCCTTTTAGAGTTTATGTTTATAGGCTATAACCCAGGGAATCTGACTTTAGGACTCTGTACTATTCCGTTTCCCACATAATCAAATTGACTCAGAACTGGAGCACACATGAAATGTATTTCACAGGTAATAGATTGTTTCACTAGTTGTGGGCTTAGATCATCCTAGATAATAATTAGTTATTTATACTTTAGTGTGCTTTTTATGCCTGAGAGCAGTAGCCACTGAATAAGTCAGAGTCCTGGCATTTAAACATTTGTCTCAAATGGCTCAAATAAAGAGAATTTTAATAGTGGGACTTCTGGATGTATGAGAAGAAATAGCAGAGAAAAGAATGGATACTGAGACAGTTGTAGACCAGCAATAGTGGGAAGTTATCACCCTACTTAAAATTAATATTATTTTAGGCCTGAAATAACAAAACGAGAAATTAGTTTTACAGGGACCCATTGAGAGTTTGAACTATTTTAGTAGGCTTTCCTGTAGGAGCTGTTGTCATGGAAAAATGTACCTATTCTCTGAGACACTGTGCCAAAACCGTAAAGGACCAGAGAAGAAATACCCTGACTTCTTTCTGATTTTGCCCTTCCATTTCCTGCCACTACTATGTGTGAACCCCGTTGGAAGCCAGTTTATAAGGAAACCTGCTGATGTAGTCCAGAGTGGTCAGCTTCTGTGCTGTGAAGTAGGAGAAGATTGAATATGGAGACAGAGAATAACCAGTACAACATCCGGAGCTCCAATTCCAAAGACAGTTCTTAGATGGGCTTTATTATGATGAATAGACGCCACTGTTTCTGAGGAAATAGTAATATCTTAGTTAACTAGAACTTTTATTCAGAGATATACATAAGTAATTCTGAGCTTCACGGCCATGCCAGGTAAAAGAAGTTACCATTTGGAGTTTCACAGTGTCCTATATCAACCCACATTCTTTCTCTTATTTCAAAGTCATTTGGAAATATGGAGAGGTATGTGTGTGTGAGGGGTGAGTGTAAGGGTGAGGGCATAAGGAAGAAGGGAAGAAGAAAATATTGCACACTTACTACTCTTAAATAGTGAAGCCTCTCTCACTCAATGAATCCATTTATTCCATAAACGGTTCTTAGAGGCTCAATCACTAAAGTGACAGAGTAACATTCTAGAGTAAGGCTAGAGAGAAGGTTGATGAGGCCAGGACACTAATGTGGTTAATTACAAAGTAAAATTTACACTTACAGAATTTTTAATATAAAAGACCTGCCTAGGAACAGGGATTAGTGATCACAGGATCAGTGATTACTAGAAAGTGGTTAGAATAGCTAGGACTTTTGTTTTCAAGTAAAAGAGAACCATGCAAGCCAGCTTAAAGAGAAAGAACTAATTATACAAAGACTGTTCCATTATCTATTTCATGAAACTCTGCAGTTGAAATACAGCCAGGACCTTAAAACCAGGGGTCCTCCCTCACGTGGTTAGAATGCTCTCCTCATCTCTTCTCTCTGAGCTCTCCTACTCCTCCCTTCATATTTGCTTTGTTCTTTTCCTCTACACACTGACTTTCTCTGCCTTCACAGGTCCTCATAGAGGACATTTCTAAATTCTTTCCTGAAGATGAATCGAATTGCCTTCTCAGCCCCAAACCCAAATTCTGGCCGAAGAGACTCTGGCTCTGCATGGATGAAGGAACCACCCTAGTCTCAGCCAACTGTGTGCAGAAGTGGGGGTCATATGATCAGGATATGGCTTCTCTGAATTTTGCACCTGGAAGAGTGAGGCAGATCCCAGATAAGGAGGTGATGGGCCTGGAGCCCCGTCCTTGTCTAGGCACCTGAGCTCAAAAGCAGTTGGAGTCATTCCAAATGGTAATCTCTGTGTATAATCCAATTTAAGAGACTTATTGAAACTCACCCTTCTTTCTTTTCCTTTTCTCCTCCCCCCCCTTTTTTTTCCTTTCCAGCATTCCAGACTAAAAAGATGTTAAATTATTTTCCAAATCGGATATCCAAAAAAGAAAGCAAATTTAGAATTGAGGAAGAATAAACCATTTTGGTTATTTCTTCTCCACATGGGCTTTG
Source organism: Zalophus californianus (assembly GCF_009762305.2). Classification (NCBI taxonomy): domain Eukaryota; kingdom Metazoa; phylum Chordata; class Mammalia; order Carnivora; family Otariidae; genus Zalophus; species Zalophus californianus. The sequence goes on from NC_045604.1 coordinate 30,754,824, forward strand.
GTTTATTTTACAGCACCTTCATGTTCAACCAGAAGTGATCAATCAAGCTACACCTTCCTATTGAGAATATCTATGCAAGTGATGAAAAGGCTGCACACCTGCCTGACTGCCGGGCTTCCTGTTTGCTCTGGTAATCACTCTTGATGCCATCAAGATTTCTAATCAGAGCATTAGAAAAGATTGGAAATATGATTCTGGATGTTTTGTAACATTCTGCAAATCCTTATATTTATACTTGGAAGGAAAGAAACATGGAATAAATGGAGAGTGGCAATATAAGTGACATGCATATCAATATTCCTTCTTCTTCCATTAACTCAAATTGTTTCTGTTTACTGACAGCCTTTTCCCTTTTCTCCTGGCTCACAAGGCAGTTTCCATGTTATTATTTTGTGACCAAAATCAGACATCTCTTTTGAAGTACAAGCTTCCCACTTATATGATCCTCTTTAATATCTTCTTTTGTATAGTCTAGTATCTTCTAGAAAACTCTCTATATTTCTCAATAATTCCAGTGATGGGGTTGCAGCCTTTATCTCCGCTCCATCTTTTTTTTTTTTTTTTTGCCTCTAGCCTCATTAAGAATGCTTCTCACATCCCGATTTTACAATTTCCTTCATTCTTATAAAATCTGCTCCAAACAGCCACCATATTGTCCATCACCTCTAAAAATAGCTCTTCTTAAAAAAAACATGGCTCGGCTTAAATATCTTAAATTATGAATTTATATTCTTCAACTGTGGATTCCTGTTCTGTTATCAGTTGCTATTTGAAACAGTTCCACGGGAGATAAGGTTTTATATTTCTTTGAGTACAGAAGTAGCAGTTTCTCAAGGTACCTAGTGGAGTTACTGTTCCATAGGTATGCATATTTTCACTCTCATTAGATATTTTGGGTTGTTCTCCAAAACAGTACCAACTGACACTCCTGTCATCTCACAATGTTACCAGACTTCTTAATATTTATCATTCAGATGGTTGTAAAAATTATGCCATTGTAATTTTTGTCTTTCCACATTTGCAGGGGCTATTTACTTTTTTGGAAAATTCATGCTCATAACCTTTGTTCATGTTTTTCTTTGTGAGGTTTTCTTTTTCTTATATATTTGTAAGCTTCTTTTTAAATTTTTTATTTTTTAATTAACATATAATGTATTATTTGTTTCAAGGGTACAGGTCTGTGATTCATCAGTCTTACACAACACCCCGCGCTCACCACAACACATACCCTCCCCAATGTCCATTACCCAGCCACCTCATCAAAATATACATTATAATTGCTAATTTTTAATCAGTTAAATATTTTCCCAATATTGTCTCTAAGTAGATGACCTTTTTACTTATGTTTTGTAATAGTGATATCACATTTATTAGTCTTGTCCTTTGTATTTGACTCTTTGCATTCTTGATTAAGAAATGTTTTCCTACTTCACTGTCATAAAAACAATCTCCTATGTTTCTTCTAAATGGTTTAAGGTTTTATTTTTCATATTTAGACTTTTCTTCTACCTAGAATTAATTTTGATGAATGGGAATATAATTTTCTTTCATATAATTTTCATTTCTTTTACTTGTGAACTGCAAGGCGATTGCTGTGATATTCCAAGTTGCTACATTGTACATGTATGGCTTCTTTATTTCATTCCATTGATCAATTTATTTGCCCAATGGCAATGCCACTCCTTAACCTTATTTATAATTATTTTGGATATTCTTGATTTTACTCTATAAGCTAAAATCGATTCTTTTGATTTTTTAAATAAACTTGGGGATATTTGATATTATTATGATACTCTATCTTTTCATGATGTATCTATTGATTTTAATCTTGTTTTGCTAACTTCAAAAAAGTTCATGCATCAAATATTGTTTGAACCCCTCTTATGCCAGGCATTGTTCTAGGAGGTTTCTCATCACTGACAAAATGAAGTATATATTCTAACCAGATAAAACAGTATGCATAATATATAAATAATTTACATAGTGTATAAAAAGATTGCAAGTACTAAAGGAAAATGAGAAATACTATGGCAGATTAATGAAGATCAGCATTGCAGGAGTCACAGAGCAAAGGCAGTGGATTTTCATTTAAATAGGGTAAGCAGTCAGAATAAACCTAATTGAGAAAATACTTGGAGGAGTTGATGAAAGAGTATTCCAGACAGAGTCAATAGCGAGGCAAACACCCTATAGTGGGATCCTTTCTGAAATATTCTAGAATGGCAAGGAGGTTTGGAGAGGAATGAATGAGCTGGGAAGTGAGTCAGAGAAATGATGGTGGCTATATCACATAGGGTCTTCAGAGCTCCCAAGAAACTTTACTTTTATCTTGGGATAAAAAGAGCTTTGCAAGGTTTGCAGTAGAGGAATATAATAATCTATCTGGCTGATGTATTTAGAAAAGACTAAAGAAGGTAAAAGTAGGAGCAGCAAGGCTTATTTTGAGTCTATTTTAGGAATCCAAGTAAGAGATGATGATGGCTCAAACCAGGGAGAGGGCAGAAGGGATGGCTGGATTCTATATATAATTTAAAGGCAGAACCATTAAGATTGCCTGACAGAAAGGATGTGGGTTATAAGTAAAAGAAAAAAGTCAAGAAGACACCAAGATTTTTGGCCTAAAAGAAAGAATTGCTATTTATTGAGATGTAGAAGGCTGCAGGTAAGATGATCAGAAACTGGTTTTAGATTTATTAACTTTTATTTATTTTGGGGGGGGTCCTTCTTTTTATTTAAATTCAATTAATTAACATATAGTATATTATTAGTTTCAGAGGTACACTTCAGTGATTCAACAGTTGCATAGAACACCCAGGGCTCATTCCATCATGTGGCCTCCTTCATGCCCATCCCCCAGTTACCTCATCCCCCCACCCACCTCCCCTCCAGCAACCCTCAGTTTCTTTCCTATGCTTAAGAGTCTCTTATGATTTGTCTCCGTCTCTGATTTCATCTTGTTTTATTCTTCCCAGGTTTGTTTTTTTTTTACTAACCAGAATCATGCTGTATGTATTATTCTTTGATGTGCTTGTTGGAGATGTTCTCAACCTAGCACACTCCTTTTATCCATTCTATATTCCACAGAAATAGTGTCACTGTTTGGGTTGCTTCATTCTGCTGTTATAATTATGCCCACTTTTGTGCACAAACTTGAGCACAGGGGCTAGAATTTGCGGGGAAGAGTGCCAGTTTGAGCCCTTGGCAATCTGAGGTGAAGGTGTGTTGACTTGGCATTGAGCAGGTGGCAGGCCATGTATACTGACTCGGGCAGGAGGGTGGCTGGCCTGTGAATTTGGGACCCACAGGCTGGTGGCATCCTGTGTGATGGGGACATGGCTGGCTTTGCTTTTAACTTTTGTTTTTCTGGGAGACTCGATCTCTCCTATTCTAAATGAAAGCCTTTCTGGATAGAGTATTCTTGGCTATAGATTTTTTCCTTTTAGCAGTTGGAATTGATCATGCCACTTTCTTCTGGCCTGCAGAGTTTCTACTGAAAAACCCACTGATAGCCGTATGGGGTTGTCTGTAACTGCTTTCCTTTCTCTTGCTGCTTTAATTTTAAAAGGGAGAATTTTAAAGAGCGAATTTTACTCTCTTTAGCACTACTTTTGGCCATCTTATTTACTTTGTGTCTTGGTGCAGACCTCTTTGGGTTGGTTGTGTTGGGGGCTCTCTGTGCCTCTTAGATCTGGATTTCTCTTTCCTTCCCCAGATTCAGGAAGTTTTTAGCTATTATTTCTTCAGAAAAATCCTCTGCCCCCTTTTCTCGCTCTTCTCCTTCTGGGATCCCTATCATGCAACAATTACGCTTGACAGTGTCGCTGAGTTCCCTGGGTCTGTTCTCATTTTCCGTATTTTTTCCCCCTCTCATCTGCTCAGCTTGATTACTTTCCATTACTCTGTCCTCCAGGTGGCAGATCCATTCTTCTACTTCCTCTTGTTTGCTATTTATTCCAGGTGGTCTATTTTTATTTCCATTTAGTGAGTCCAATGGCTGTCCTACGGTTGTGGCTGGGATGTGGTTGCCTTCAGTCCAGCCTGTGATGGCTCTCTGCCTGTTGTGGGCAGAGTCTGGTGCCCATGGTATTAGTGGGCCAGTCCGGGGCTGCCTGGGGCTTGAGTTGAGTCAGACCAGGCATTTGCCAGAGATGAAGTAGCACCAAACTGCTGGCACTTTCCCTGTGTTGTCCCCTGAAAAGCTTTTGTTGGTGGGTGGGGCCTGCCGTCAGACCCGCTGCCTGCCCCCAGCCCACTGCTGGGATCATGGTCAGACTGGTGTGTGGTTATCTTCCCCTCTCCCTGGGCCGGGACTCACTTTGGAGTGGTGCTGGCCCTTGTCTGGGCTGTGTGCACACTGCCAGGCTTGTGGCACCGCTTTGATGGGATCTTGCTAAGAGTGATTGGAGGGGGTGGATCTGCTTCGCTGTGGCCTCTTGTCTATGCCAGGCCGTGGAGAGTCTGTTCTGCCAGTTTTCAGGCTGCTTTCTGGGTTATTTATGCCGACGTGGGCATAACGTGCCAAAGACGTCTAGAGACGGCCATGTGGCAAGAGGTGAGCCCAGGGACCTCCTACTCTACCATCTTCCCAGCAGCCCCTGGATTTATTAACTTTTAAATGAATATTAAACATCCTTGTGGTTATATTTATTCGGAAGATAGATATGCAAATGTAGGATTTATTTTATTTTTTTTAAAAAAAATTTATTTATTTATTTGAGAGAGAGAATGAGATAGAGAGAGAGCATGAGAGGGGAGAGGGTCAGAGGGAGCAAACTCCCCGCTGAGCAGGGAGCCCGATGCGGGACTCAATCCCGGGACTCCAGGATCATAACCTATGCCGAAGGCAGTCGCTTAACCGACTGAGCCACCCAGACGCCTGCAAATGTAGAATTTAAAGTAGAGGCCTGGTCTAGAGATATAAACTGTGAGACTATTTGCACATATAGGATACGTAAGCCATGAGCCTGGAGATAATGAACAGGAGACTGAACATACATGTAAGAAAAGAAGAAGCCCAAGGACTAGGGAGAAGAGAGATAACTAGCAAAAGATATCAGGAAAGAACAACCAGTGGGCAAGAAAAAAAGAAAAACAAGGTGATGAATAAAAATTTTAAGGAAAAGAGAGTGGTCATTTGTGTCAGATGCTTCTATTAAATTAAGATGAAGATTGAAACCTGGTCTTTGGAGAAGTTTTGGTAGACTGGTGATGGTGAAAGTATGTTAGGAATGTGTTTAAGAGAGAACTGTAAGAAAGAAATGGCATATAACAAATATTTTCTGAATTTCATTGCAGAATGGGAGGAGAAATGGCCCAGTAGCTGGCAAAGAAAGCTGGGTCAAAAAGTTTCATTGTAATCAAGAAATAAGGGGGGAGTGATATCCCCAAGATGATAACATAGGTCGTTCCTGACATCACTTCCCCTCACAAGAAAAACAACTAATAACTTTTAAAGAACAAGATACCACTGAAAGAATCCTAGAACCCAGGCTGAGGCTGAAGCATGCCCCCTGACCTCCATACCACAGAGACCAATACAAACTACATTGGAAGTGTAAGTGAAGCAGTTACATGTTGACGGCATTGCCCTTCTCCCGGGTCAGCACAGCATCACACGGAGAGGACTTTACTCCTGCAGTGGGAAAAGAGAACCCAAAGGGTACAACCAGCACCGCCCCATTGTGGGTTGCTTTGTGGTAGCCCCTACCTACTTTGATCTCACCCCATGAGAATTGCAGGGGAATCTGTGGGACTCAACTACTGAGAATCTGACTGTGAAGGAGAAGTGGGGAGGGGCTTGCGACAATGAGCACACAAATCTGGGAAGACTGAGTTTATACTGTGGTGCCCAAGTAGTAATCCAAACCAGAAGCTTACCTTATCTGCAGAAACAAATCAGTGGTACAGTCTAACTAGAGAACTCAGTGGTGTACAGATCTGCTTGGTTCAGATCCTCAAACAAGAAGTTTATCCAGCACTACAGCCTGGTTTGCTCATGCCTAGCCAAGGAGGTGAGTCACAGCCCCACTCACTGTGGAGAATGTCTCCCAGCCACATCTAAGCAGAGGGGCTGGTGGGAACACCTGGAAGCTGTGTAGCCTAGCAAAGCTTAAGCCACGAAGTGAGTTGGCAGAGCTCATAGCCCCAGAGCAAAACAAGTAGTGGGCATGAAGAGTTCTCCTGCTATACATAGACAGGGGAATTAATTCATAATCAAGGCTTAGGGACCTCCAGGTCCTTCCCAATTGGACAGCCTATTTGGGAAATTGAGAGTTGCCAGGAGTGGCCCCTCCCCTTCCTGCCCAGGCAAGGGAGTTAAGACAAAGCCCTACCTGCTGTGGCTCACAAGCCCATATGATAGAACAACAAGAACACCTGTAAGCTCTGCAGCCCAGTGGCATTTGAGCTGAAAAAAGGGCATACAGAGCCAGTAGTTTGCAAAGCCAAGCCAGTGGACCTGTTTAGCCAGGGAACTTGAGGCATGGATCAGCTTGAGTTATGACAACAAACAAAGAGCATTACTTGCTTTAGAGCTGCTTTTCCTGCTGCACCTGGGCAAGAAAACTAATTTATAGTCCCCCTCAATGCTGAATACAGCCTCTAGCCTACTTGACTAGGGAACCTAACCAGAGCACACAGAAGCTATGTAGCCCATCCAATGTCTTTGCTTATAGTGGCACTTGAGCAGAGAACACAGCACATGGCTTTCCCCATCTGCAGAGCAAAACCAGTGGCTCTATCTGAACAGGGAAATCAGTGTACACTCTTATCTGATATGGGTCCCCAAAGGCCCTTGGTCCTATTCTGCTGCTCTTCTAGGAAGCTAATTCATAACCCCATCTATTACTGACTGTGGTACCCAGTCCCAACCACCTAGTAAGCCTGACCAGAGAATCCTGGCAATTGTGGAGGATATCTTGTGGTGGGAAACCAAGTCAACAGTCCTATTCAACTGTTCTCAGCCAGTGGGACAACCCTGCATCTTTAACCTCAGAGCTCTAACAGTTGCCTTACTCCAAAATAGACCATAATAGCAGAACCCACCTGGCCAAGGACATTATTAGCAGGCATGCTCAGAGACCCAAACTGAGCAGACTGGTGAAGATCTATCTCTGCCAAAGCAAATCTGTAAGTCTGGAAGAGAAACCTGATTACTCAAATATGCAGATACCAATATAAAGAATCAAGAATCATAAAAAACAGGTAAATGTGACACCATCAGAGAAAATTAATAAAGCCCTGATAACTGATCTTAAAGAAATGGAGATCAGTGGGGGTGCCTGGGTGGCTCAGTCACTAAGCGTCTGCCTTCGGCTCAGGTTATGATCCCGGGTTCCTGGGATTGAGCCCTGCATCAGGCTCCCTGCTCTGTGGGAAGCCTGCTTCTCCCTCTTCCACTCCCCCTGCTGTGTTCCTTCTCTCACTGTGTTTCTCTCTGTCAAATAAATAAGATCTTAAAAAAAAAAAGAAATGGAGATCAATGAACTATTCAGAATCATCCTCTTAAAGAAATTTTGTTAACTACAAGAATACACAGACAACTAAACACAATTATAAAAACAATGCATGAATAAAACGAAAGGATTAACAAAGCAAAAGAAACCATTAAAAAAAACCCTGAAATTCTGGAGTTGAATAATACAATAACTGAATTGAAGAATTCAGTAGTTTCAAAAGCAGACTCAACCATGCAAAAGAAGAATCAGTGACCCAGAGGATAGAGCATTAGAAATTATCCAGTCAGAGGAGCAAAAAGAAAAAGAATGAAAAAGAGTGAAGAAAGCCTATGAGACTTGTGGGACACAATAAAATGAAACAATATTTACATTATGCAAATTACGGGAGGAAAAGAGAAAGTGAAAAGAATAGAAAAGTGTATTTATTTATTTATTTATTTTGAGAGCATGAGAATGAGATAGAGAGGGAGAGAGCATGAGAGGGGGGAGGGTCCAAGGGAGAAGCAGACTCACTGCCGAGCAGGGAGCCCGATGTGGGACTCGATCCCGGGACTCCAGGATCATGACCTGAGCCGAAGGCAGTCGCTTAACCAACTGAGCCGCCAGGCGCCCTAGAAAAGTATATTTAAAACACTAATGGATGGGGTGCCTGGGTGGCTCAGTTGGTTAAGCAACTGCCTTCGGCTCAGGTCATGATCCCAGAGTCCTGGGATCGAGTCCCACATCAGGCTCCTGGCTCAGCGGGGAGCCGGCTTCTCCCTCTGACCTTCTTCCCTCTCATGTTGTTTCTCTCTCTCTCTCTCTCAAATAAATAAATAAAATCTTTAAAAAAAATAAAGATAAAATACTTAAAAAAAAAAACACTAATGGATGTGGGGCGCCTGGGTGGCTCAGTCATTAAGCATCTGTCTTTGGATCGTGTCCTGGTCCTGGGGTCCTGGGACTGAGCCCTGTGTCGGGCTCTCTGCTTAGTGGGGAGCCTGCTTCTCCCTCTCCCTCTGCTCCTCCCCCTGCTTGTGCTCACTCTTTCTCTATGTCAAATAAATAAATAAAAATCTTTAAATAAATAAATAAATAAATAAATAAATAAAAACAGTAATGGATGAAAACTTCCTAAACCTGGAGAGAAAAATGGATATCCAGATCCATGAGGCCCAAAGGACCCCAAATTGGTTGAATTTGCATAAGGCTATATACCAAGATACATTATAATTAAATTTACAAACATCAAACACAAAGAAAGAATTTTAAAGGCAGCAAGAGAGAAGAAAAATTTATATAAGGGAATCCCTCCCTTCCCCCATAAGACTATCAGTGGATTTATCAATAGATACATTTCAGGCCAGGAGAGAATGGGATGACATTTTCAAAATATTGAAAGAGGAAAAACTGTCAACCAAGAATACTATACCCAGTGAAGTTGCCCTTCAGAAATGAAGGAGGGGTAAAGACTTTCCCAAACAAACAAAATCTTGAGGGAGCTCACTACCACTAGACTTGCCTTACAAGAAATGATAAAAGGAGTTCTTTGAGTGAAAAGAAAAGGATGCTAATTAATATCATATAAATATATAAAAAGGTAGCATAAAACTTACTGATAATAATAAATATACAGTCAAAGGTAGATTCTGTAATTTTGTAATGGTGTACATAATTCACTAACAGCTCTAGCTTAAAAGTTTAAAAAAATGAACTAAATAAAAATCATAGTAAGGGCACTTGGGTGGGTCAGTCGTTAAGCATCTGCCTTTGGCTCAGGTCATGATCCCAGGGTCCTGGGGTCAAGCCCCACATTGGGCTCCCTGCTTGGCCGGAGGACTGCTTCTCCCTCTCCCACTCCCCCTGCTTGTGTTCTGCTCTCACTATAAATAAAATATTTTTAAAAAATCATAGTAAAAAAGCCATAACTACAATAATCTGTTATTAGTTACACAGGACATAAAATATGTAAACTGTAGCAACAATAACCTAAAATGTGAAGGGCAGAAGTATAGGTTTAAAGTTTAGGAATTCTATTGACATGAAGTTGTTACCAGCTTAAAATAGTGTTATAATTTTAAGGTATTTTATGTAAGTCTCATGGTAACCACAAGGGAAAAACCTGTAGCAATTACACAAAAAGAACATGATAAAGAAGCCAAAGCATACCAGTATCAAAAAACATCAAAACATGAAAAAAGACAGCAAGATATGAAACCAAGAACAGTGGATCTACAAAACAACCAAAAACCAATGAACAAAATGGCAAAAGTAAGTTGTTACCTATCAATAATTATTTTAAATGTAAACAGATTAAATTTTCCAGGCAAAAGACACAGAATGGTTGAAAACAAGATCTAACAATATGCTGCTAAATGAGATTCAATTTAGCCTTAAAGACACACATAGACTATGAAGGGATATAAAAAGTCATTTCAAGCAAACGGTAACAAAAACAACAAAAAGCAGGGGTAGCTATACTTATATCGGACAAAATAAACTTTAAAAATGCAAAAAGAGACACAGACAAAAGAGATCATTATATAATGATCAAGGGTCAATCCATCAAGAATATATAACAATTATAAGTATTTATGCACCTAACGTCAGAGCACCTAAGTATATAAAGCAGAATCTAACAGAGCTAAAACAAGATATAAGTCATCCAGACAGAGAATCAATAAGAAAGCAATGGAATGAACACCACCAGAGACCAAATGGACCTAACAGACATATACAAAACATTCTATCTAACAACAGCAGAACACACACATTCTTCTCAAACACACATAGAACATTTTCTGGATAGACCATGTGTTAGGCCACAAAAAAAAGTTCTAGCAAATTCAAGGAGATTGAAATCATACCAAGTATCTTCTCTAACCACAATGGTTGGAAATCAGTGACAAGAGGAAAATTGGAAAATTCACAAACACATGGAAATCAAGCAACACTCTCCTGAACAACCAATGGATCAAAGAAGCAATTAAAAGGGAAATTAATAATTTATTGAGACAAATGCTATTGGAAATATGATATACCAGAATATATGGGATGAAGCAAAAGCAGTTCTAAGAGGGAAGTTCATAGCAATAAACACATTAAGAAACAAGAAAGAGAGTTAATCCTGAGTTCTCATCACAAAGACTTTTTTTCGTTTCTCTATTATTTCTTTTCTTATTGTATCTATATGAGATGACGAATGTTAGCATTTCATAATATATGTAAATCAAATCATCATGCTTTATGCCTTAAATTTATATGGTGGTATCAATTATTTCTCAAGCAAACTGGAAGAGAAAAGTAAGGGCTTGTATCTATATTATATGTTAATGGCAATGATAATGAGAAAGAAATGTTGATGTAAGAGGAGAAGAATTGCTGGGATTATATCCTTGAAGAGAACATAAGAGATCTAGTGGAACAAGGAAGGATTAACAAAGATTACCATTATCTATAATCACAGACATTATTTTCCCAACCATTACCTAAGATTACCACTACTTACAGATTTTGGTAAGTGGGTAGATAAATTGGTAGGAGTCTGCCATGCCAAAGGTAATATTTTTGCTAAAACAGATTAATTTGACTTCAGGGACACAGTAGTAATTCATTCACTGCATACATGTGCTCTTTTCTATCTTAATTAGGAAAAAGGATCAGAAAAAATTCACCCATACATGGAATAGACAATAATATATGTTCACAGTGTTTCTCCTGTTCTCTGTCCTGATATAGTCTAAATAGGTCTGGGCAATCTAGATATTCCACAGAGTATCTCATTGATTCATTAAATCAGTGACATCATGCTGATCCGGCAAGAGGAGTAAGAGGTGACTGGTAATCTGGAGGCTTTGGTAGAAGACAACAAGCTTAGAGAGTGGAAAATAAACCCTATGAAAATCCTGGGGTTTGCCATTACAGTATGTTTTTTAGGACTTCCATGTTTGGAGTATGTTGGAACATCCCTCCAAAGTAAAAGACAAATTGCATTCCATACTGCAAAAAAAGGAAGCATAATGTTTGGTAGGCCTCTTTTGGTACATGACACAGCACATTCTATACATAGGAATATTGATCTGGTCCTGGTGACATGAAGAATGGGGATTTGGGTCACACCACCAAGTAAACCAGTAAGAACAATAGAGGGTATAGCTGAGGGCAAGGGGAAATTAGAATGGATAATGGCAGAGGAAGATAAAAGATACCAGTTGTGTCCTAGCTGCACCAACTATATTGCAGTGATTCTACCTTGAAATGGTAACTCTTATTTATGAGCATGCTTGAAAAAACCTATAAAGTGCTACACAAATGTAAGATCAGCCACTGGGTTTGTGTTAACATTTCTATTGGTAAATCAGTTGCAGATTGAAACATTTTCCTATTAGGTAATACTATACTGGATGTTAAACTGCATATATCTGAGAGCCAAGAGTAACTGACAAAATTCCTTAGATGAAAATTATAAAAAGTAAGCTATACAGAAATCCTCCCATAGGAAGCAGCAGTTTACGGAAATGTACAACTAAGTACTTAGCTAATTCCTCTGAGATCAAATAAGAACTCCCCAATCAACTGTTCATATTTGAAACTGAATGTGCCTCCCCTTGCAAGCAGCTCTCTTCCTTTCTGTGGGACTGTGCTTCAGGGAGTTACTACAGTATTCATGTTGCAAGTCATGAGAAAGTAAGGGCTCACAGTTATTACTTAACTGGGACCCTGGAGCATTACTATAAAGTAGCTGTCCGCACTCGCAGACCTCCATGTCTCTGGAACTACTTGGTAGACAGGTCAGGCTGGAGAATGTTTCTGAGCCACAGGGAGAACCAACTGATCGATAAGGGTGCCTGAAATTCAACTGCTGTTAATTCATTTTATTTGACCAACATTTATTTTTTCCATTTTATATGCCAGCCACTCTGCTCAGCATTTTGAGAGTTTAAAAATGAACAAGACATAGATCCTGCTGTTCTGAGACTTCAGATCTTTAGGACTTGTTTATTTTTTTTAACTCACTAGTTCTCAAATTATAGAGGGGACCTAACTGGATCAGTAGGTCTGGGGTAGGGCCCTAGGAATCTGCATGTTTAGCCAGTTCCCATGGTGATTCCGATGTTACAGATTATTGAATCCCACCTTGAGAAACACTTCTCTAGCATGTATGAAAGTTTATTTGTAGCTGAAAACAAGACCTTGTGGGAAGAAAGAAATTATAAAGGGAAAAATAGAAGAATGTTATGAAAGCTATGTTTATGTTACCATTTTAAATTAGGTAATTTTTTTTAGCACATTTAATGAAATGGGAATGAAGGCTCGTGTCTAGATTCAAAAATGAAATTTCAGACAATAATGGGAGCTGCAGTCAGCATCAGTTTCACCACCTTGGGAGAGCGAGTGGTGTCTTAGGGAAGGTTACCCGCTGAGTGCTGTGGCCTTTCAGTCCTGGCTGAACCTCAGCCAACACTCCCCACATCTTTGTGAATAACAAAGGGGTCTGTCAGTTCCTTCCCCTTCCTATCTTTTAAGAGCACTAAGAGGGGTGCCTGGCTGGCTCAGTCAGAAGAGACTGTCACTCTTGATCTCAAGGTTGTGAGTTTGAGCCCCACATTGGGTAGAGTGATTATTAAAAATAAATAAATAAACGTAAAAATAAACAAAGAAATGTATTCAGTAGTATGTACATTTTCCTCCCTCCCTCCCTCCGGTCTCCCTCTCTTTCTCTCCCTCTCTTTTTCTTTCTCCCCTTCTCTCTTTCTTTCTGTTGGGGCCAAACCCCTGAGAGAATTCTCTGTAGCATTCAAGTGGTCAATGCTCCAAGGAAACCATCAAAAAAAAAAAAAAAAAAGACGTTTGTTTGTTTGTTTGTTTGAGTTCTGGCACCTTTTTACTTGCTTACCTTGAACCCCCTCCCATCTTTTCAATGCACTAGCATTCTGCCATCTGCTTCCTGGAGGCCATTTGTCATTCTCTCAGGGTTCCTGGAAGCCTGTAGGCATACTGCTTATCTCAGCCTCTGAACAGTTAACCCTGTCTCTTTTCATTATAAAAAACAACCACCCAAAAAAACAAAAAATATTTTTATCCTTTTAAACCCTTTTAAGTAAAAATGATTATCTATGTATTTCTTGCAGCTTTTTAAAAATGAGCCTGCAGGTTTAACACAACCCACATTCTTCTAAAAATTTATGGCAAGTTAATAACTGTCAAACAAACTCTGTTTCTAATATCAATCCTACGGTCAAAACACTTGTCATAGTAATAAACAACAGCATAATTAGAACTACTTCAATGAATTTGGGTCAATGTATCTCTCTCTCAGAGCACATTTTAAATTTATCACAATGATAGCCTGGGGAAAATTTGGCTTTTTGGCATTCACTAGTTTAAGGCATTTGTTTTGAGAGCAAATTGTAATCAACCTGGAGTTCAAGTTTAAGAGACAATAAAACACAATGGCTGAATAAATGGGTTTTGATTGCCTTGGAAAGTTTTCTTCTTCATTCTTCCCATTCCAAACAGTAATGATTTTGGGATTTCTTGTGATTATGCACAGTAGTACTTTTTTTTCTTCCAAAGTTGCCCTTTGAACCATATTATAATTATAGGTTATATTTATTTAATGCTCACTCTGTGCCAGGAACTGTGCTGAACACATTATGTGCGTTATGCCACCGGGTAGCTGTTTCATTTTATAACTGAGAGAATTGAGTCTTAGAGATTTTAAGGTATTTTCTCAAGGTCATATAATAAGTGACAGAACTTGGAATAAAACCCAGCAGCTCTGGCAGCATAATTCTTATCATGGTAAGTTACCTCTGATATCAAGAGCCATCAAGTTCCCTCAAAACACATAGAAATAATTCCTGAACGGTGGAAGTATATAAGAACATCCATTGTTTCAGCAAGGCCAAAGGAGGATGAAAACTCAGAATAAGGGCATTAAATATAATGAAAATACAAGCACTAGTGATAATAGAGAGAGCAGTGCCTGAGAACAGTGTGCTCAGAAGCTAGGGGGAAAGAAAAGACAAAAGTGTGGTAGCTGCACAGAGTCTGATTGGTCTCCTGGTCTGATTGTTTTCAATTCCTGGAAATGCATAGGATCTAAGGAAGCAACGTGTTTGGCATTGTTATAGAAACGGAAGACCAGTGTGGCTGTGACAAAATGAGCAAGAGGGAGAATGAAGGTGAAGAGGTAAGTTAAGAGGAGTTTCATGTAGAGTCTTGTAGGCTACAGTATTGGGGCTGGATTTATTCTGAGCAGTGGGAAGACACTGAGGGCTTTTAAGCAAAGGGAGGTGATTATATGGTGCATATTTTTATATAATCACTCTGAATGTTATATGATTGTAAGTTGTAGAAGGACAAGAGAGGAAGCAGAGAGACCAGTGCAGAAGCTACTACATTTATCTATGCTGAGGGGTGTAACTATAGAGATAGCAGTAGAGATGGATGAACTCAAGATATATTCTGGAGTAGAGCCAGTAGGGATTGGTGATGAATTGGATGTAAGGCCTGAGAGAAGATAAAAAATCAAGGATGCCTCCTTGAGATGACAGTAGAGGGCTAGTGGTTTGTTGAGATGTGAAAGATTAGGATCAGCAGCAACTCAGAAGATAATCAAAAGCTCTGTTTTGGATATTTTGAGGTGTTTTTTTTAAACACCCAAGGGAAGGTTTTAAGTAGATAATCATTACATGTTCAAAACATGGAAGCAAGGATTCTGAGTCTCCCTGAAAGAAGTCACAGAAACTGGAATGTGAATTTCAGTCAGCAGGAGGGCAGGGCATAGAAAGTGAGAATGTCCATGAAGATTGGACATGGGATTCAGAATGGAGGCTAGAGCTCTTTCACAGTAGTTTTTCAGGGAAAAGTGAATCTCCAGCCTCTGGTTCAAAACATAGCTGCGCAGAAAGGTTTTCAGCTGTAGCCATCAACTATTTCAGTTTAGATGCAGCAGCTGCTCAGGTTGGAAACCGCCCCAAGAAACAGTGATACTGATGAGTCTGGTAACAGCTACCTCAGAGACTCAGAAAGGCTACCCCTTTAAATTCATTGGTAACTCTCAGATTTTTGGTGTTGTTTTCTTTTTCTGGACAGAGCTTCTCGTGCTGTATTTACTTTATTAACAAAGTCCCTTCAATGGCCTCCAGGTGGCCTTTTCCTCCAAGAAAAGCTTCCCTAGGTGATTCTGAAGGCGATGTCCTTTCCTTATATCCTGTCATGTTGCCGCAACATCTCTTGACAATGACAATTCATTTTTGTCATTCTGTCTCTGGTAGGGAAGCCACTACAACAGGAACTGAATAAAGGAGTCTAACAACATTGTCTTTGAAACGAGTCTGTACCTTTAGTTACACAGATTATTCTGGCAGCAGTGGAACCATTCTGTTTTTGTGAAGACTTCTTTTTTTTTTTTCTTTTCCATTTTACACATAAGGGGTAGCATCAGCTGTTTGTGAATCCAGAACATTCTATTTGGACCATTCTCAAAGAAACACGTCACTCAAAGCTGTGTCAATAGAGAATTAAAACTTCCACATGACTAGGTATTCAAAATGTAAATACAGCCAGCTATGGCATTTTAGAAACCCCAAAGTAAAAACTTTACCACCAAAGGAAAAAAATAGCTTGAAAAGAGGACAGCAGGACAAATGAGGACAGCTAGTCTTTTTTCAGCTTATTTTTGTTGGATTCATTTTGAGTTTTGTAAACCAAGCTCCAGTTAGATCTTGAGGAAAAAAATCTAACTGACATAATTCACTGAGTCAACCTTCACACAAAAAGGTTTTGAACATCAAGGCAGAATTAGCAGCTTTCTAGCCTCATGTCTTGATTGATCAGTTTAAACAGAGCTAAATTTATAACTTTATAAATACATCAAATAAGAATAAAGAAAATAACATTTTAAGTGTTTTTTTTTTACTGCTACAACCAAAACAGCAACAACAAAAATCTATCCTTCTAAGTAATGTCTAAAAAAGAAAAACATAAAATTTTATTTGCTTTATTTTTTCTCTACCAAATACATATTATGTCCACCAGATGTATACTATTTTAAAATGCTAGATTATACAATAAGCACACTATAAAATAACATAAAGCAGAAGATGTTACAAAGAAACTGTTTCCTGGGTAAAAATATGTAAAATATCATCTTTCCTTCTTAATGTCACAACCTTTACTCGTCTGCAATCCTACTTTTCTAATCTCAAATGTATATTACATGCTCAAGAAAAAGGCAGATGGCATTCCTTTGGGGACTAATAGTATTTCTTTTGGGTGAGAATGCCTAAGTTTTTGACTAGGGTTATACAACATTTGCCAGCTGGACTTCTCATGTTTGACTATTTGTGGGCATCTATGCCATAATAGAGCATCCTGTTCTTTATTCATTGGCTCAAAAATGTTGCTTTATGGTTAACAACTTTGTGCCAATATGTAACTTATGAGAAGTTCAAGGACTAATTTTGAGTGTTCCTATTTATCCTTATTTTATTTAAATAATTTCCACCACATCATTAGGTTCTCAATGTCAAACTCACAAATTATTCTAAAATACAATAAGAGAGCAACTCCATTCCTAATAAGAGGCTACCAAAAATCCTATGTGATTTCATTATAAAGTATTATGTTGTGTGATTTTCAAAAAGGAACACATCACTTTTCTGTAAGAAGAAATTGGCCAATTGAAATCAATGCTTTCAAACAAATAGATTGTTTTGACTGAATATATTTCTAGAGAATCACCAAAGTATAATAACAATTTCAAAGATGGTAAATAAATGTAGGGTGCCTGGGTGGCTCAGTTGGTTAAGCATCTGCCTTCAGCTCAGGTCATGATCCCAGGGGCCTGGGATTGAGTCCTGCATTGGGCTCCCTGCTCTTCAGGGAGCCTGCTTCTCCCTCTGCCTTTCTCTTTCTCTCTCTCATGAATAAATAAATTAAAAAAAAAGATGATAAATAAATGTAAAGTAGTAGGGTCCTGCTCCATGCATTAAGTGAATAATTATAATTGCTTGGATATTTTTAACTTAAAATTTCACATAAAATGACCTTGGTGAATGGGACAAAGAAAACTTTTTAGACAAAAGAGAAAAGCAAAGCCACCAGTAGATTTTATACTCCAAAAGAAATTTGGGAGTTTGTGCTCTTTCTTCCTTTTTTTTCCCTTGAAAATATTTCCTTCAGTTTCTTTTATTTCTAAATAAATACTAGGGCTGGATTTTTAAGTAAAGAGGCAATTATAAGCACATTAACATTTCTACCAGACAGCAAAGATAGTGCTGGCCAGTCAACCCCACACAGAATGCAGCTTGGCCCTGAGCCCTGGGCCACTGCAGTGAGGCACTCTCCTCTCCATCATCCAGTGCAGAGAATAAGCTCCCCATTCTGCTGTGAACTTTCATTTAGGACAACACCAGTCGGTCATGCTGCAAACCCAGAGGTGTGCTTTTATTTTGGGGTTTCTCAGTCCCAACTTTCAAAGCCAAAGCCAAAGCAAAGGCGTGGTCTACACCAGGACTTTAAATAAAGTCAGATAGAATAAAATTCCCTTACTAGCATTTATTCGAAACTGCCTTGTCCAGATGGCTTCTAACAGGGAAAGGAAAAAAGGGGATACTCACGCTCTGCTTCCTTTCATGCTGGCGGGCTGTGATTATTGTTAATGACCCACAGCTGTACTTGCTCCCCCACCACCTCTACCCTCTGCCCACCCCCACCTTCCAGCTTCCTTCTTATTTAAGCTTTTCTCCAGTAAGCCTTTCACAGAAGGAGGTGGGAGTAAGTTTTATGATGGATCAACCTTCAGGACTCACCCTGAATCTGGCTGTTTTCTCATAAAACCTGAACGCAGCAGTGGGATCCACTCCAAAGCTTATAGCTCGGCAAAACCAGGCAAACCTATAGTTTCTAATTTTTCTAAACGTCCCAACAAATATTTGTGAAATGATTAAAGAAAAGCAGTGTAAACATTACTCTTAATCTTCTGGATATATCATTAGCTCCATACGTGGCTAAAAAATGAGTTGCAAATTTATTGTTGTAAGTAGCACTAATCCATTCTGTCATTCAGCATATGTAGAGAGGGACAAACAGAGAACTTTTGCTATTAAATATTCTTATGAATAAATCCCTTGTGCTTCCTGCCGCTGCTACCTTCACCACTCTCCTTGGTTTATATAAGTTGGATTGGGAAAGCCTTCCATTGAGTGAGCCTTTGGATAAGTAGAGGACTTGAAAGTTTTTGAGATGCTGCCTAGTCTAGACTTATTCTTGTATTATAAAATATATCTGTCCTACCAGATGCCCTTGCCTCCTACATCATGTGCCCACTGTATATGGATACTCTAGCTATACATCCTCAGAAGGCGGGATATGACTGTTGCCAGGCAAGGCTTGAAGTTTATTACTATTATTGACATTAATGTTACTGATACTTAATGTTGCCATTATTAATAGTATTAATACAAATACTGTTAATTCTAATACTAAAATAATTATTGATATTGATATTTACTATTACTATCATGTTGATGCCTAGAGTTTCCATTGCTGTGATTTTTGAAGTCTCTGATAGAACTTTTCTCAATTTTAGGTGTGCATGGCTTTTTGATGGTATTGTTGCTCATGGTTTCCACTGTATTCGAAAGCCATGAAAAAGGAGAGTAAACCAAGTGTGATGGTTATTCACACAATCCACACATTAACCATTGGCCCACTCGTTGTTATTTAATGTAGTCCTTTTTTTGCTTTTATCTGCAAGTGGCTCCCACTCAAAATACCCTTTTGTGGAAATGTG
Source organism: Zalophus californianus (assembly GCF_009762305.2). Lineage (NCBI taxonomy): Eukaryota > Metazoa > Chordata > Mammalia > Carnivora > Otariidae > Zalophus > Zalophus californianus. The sequence goes on from NC_045604.1 coordinate 30,774,063, forward strand.
AAATGTGAAAATATGTGTCCTTGGAATTCTTTAATTTTTGGCTTCTATAGCCTTTCCATCTCTTGGGTTCTTTGAATATTTTGAATATATGTATTTATAAATATATATATGCATACATATATAAATATATATATATTTAAACCACCTATTCAAACCAGGAGACAAAAATATCTATATCTATATATCATCTATATCTGGGAAAGACAAGTGTTTTATTATACTTTAAAAGACAATTAGGTTAACCATTCATTTCATAAAGATACTCCATCTATTAATAGTCTCTCCCATTTACAAACTAACAACACCCTCAGTCTGTCCACCATGCTCCTTCAGCTATCACTCTATTTCTCTTCTTTCAGACTAAAACTTTTGAAAGAATTGTCTATTATTCCTACCTCTCCTTCTTTGCTTTCTTTCATTCATCTATGCTCTTGGTTTTATACTAGTGTTTCCGAGATCAACAAAAACCTTTTCTCTAAATTCAGGAGCAATTTCCATTGCTTATCTTTCTTGGTTTCTTGGCCATATTCAGTACTATTGACTCATTTCCTTTGGAAACACCTTTCCCTTGGGTCCCATGGTTGTGTATTCCTGTGTGCATATGTGTGCGCACATAGCCACTTCTCTTCAATTTCTTTTGCAGGCTTCTTTTCCACACTACCCCCTCTTTTACCTGTGTTTTGAATATTTGTTTCCTTGGGCAGTGGTCTTAGTAAAAGTAGAAGACAACAAAATTTAATGTATGCTTATTTTGTGTCAGGAACTACACTAAACACTTTTATATGCATTATATCATTCAGTTGTAACAACAATCCTATGAATAGGTACTATAGTAACTGCGAACTGTCTAATATTTAAAAGAGGATATTGAAGGAAAGAAAATAGAGGAACAGAACTAGTAAGTGGTAGAACTGGGACATGGACCAGGTACTGTAAATCCAGAAGCCACATGCATACCACTGTGCTTCCCTACCCTCTTCTCTTCTCACATCCCTATATGACCTTACTTTAAAAAACTTGTTCAGCTCATACACAGTGCCTGATACTATGCGAAATGTTGAAAAAATAGACACGAACAAAGTATGGGTTTTTACTTAATACTATAGAGTCATTATTGTCCTGTCCCTATGGAGATGCATTCTTGGCATTAAGAATTGTCAGTCATTTTTAAAAGTCTCTTTAAATATTCAGAAGTCTTAACATATGTCTAGCCATTATTTTTCTGACTACCATTCATATAATTATTTTGTATCCTCCCAGGATGGAGTTATATTTATGATACTTTCCATAATATCAAAGTCCTGCTGCTTCTTAGATGCTGCTGTTACTGACTTTATATTTCTTTGACAGTATCTTTGAAAAAAACACAATTTCTGTAAAAATCTCATTTTAACATACAACATGAAACTTTTCCTTTGTTTCTTTTTGGCAGGCCTAGAATTATTATCTGTACAGCTTTTGTCAACCATATGAATCAAAACTCTCCATAAGAACACAGAATAATTGGCATAAAGAGAGGTCTCAGTGCAATAAAACATACAAGGTGCAGAGCACACTTACTAAGTGCTGTTGTGGGACAGAGTACTGCATTTGCCCTGAGGTCTAGTAATGTTCACTGGCCCAGAATATACTACAAGTCTACTCTGAATTCTCACTGGCATATATTCATTGCTCCTTAATAGATATATTAATTTAAAAATATATAATGTCATTATACTATGTAGCAGTGACATTAAATAGACAAATGTGTACAGCTATAACTAATACTTGTTGATACTGTATTGATAACATTTTGAGAAATGTGAGGAAAATCAGGAGGAGAGCTTCATAGAGGAATCAATATTTGAACAGAGACATATAATTAGGAGATAGGTCAAAAAAAGGGGGAAGGATATAGGTGAATAAAGTATAGATGAAAGTTCAGAAAGGGGATTGATACATGAGATTATTGGGAATATTGGCAGGGGGAGGAGTGGCAGCAAAATGGGGGGAATTAAACTGGGCAAGACTTGATGATATCAGAATGTCGTTCTATTCTGAGAGCAATGAAGAGCCATCAAAATGAGTTTTAAACAAGGGTGGAATATAAGATTTATCTTCAGAAAAATGACTTGTGAGAATCAGGAAGTTTGATTAAAAAGGGCTGTGTAGAGCTAGAGAACCACTTATGAAGCTATTATAAGAATGAAGTCACAAAGCATGGGAAATAGGCATAGTTGCTAACAGCCAAAACTCCCTGTGTTCAAATCCACTGTTCCATTTTTCAGTTATGCAGCCTTGGTAGATTACTTCATCTTTATTAGTTTCAATTTCCCCATCTCTAAAATAATGATGAAAATATTTATCTCACTAGTTTGTTATGAGGATTAAATGAGATAATAACTATAGTTTGTAGCAACTCTACAAGCATTCAGTAAATGTGAACCACTTCTTTTTTCTTACCTTTTAGACTGAAAAAAGTAGGAAGAGAAATTAGGATATGACTTTCAGAATTCAAATTGGGATTTGAGTAGTGTGCAGAAACAAGATCTGACAGGAAAAATAAAGGGAGAGGTTCAAAATGAACCCACATTTGGGGGCTTGATGTTTTATATCATGAAATGAGATATGGAACCCTTCGTGTATGATAAATATGACCAGTTTGGTAGAAGAAACAGAGGAAAGATTGTTCTTTGGGGTCTTTTAAAGATGAAATAGTTAATGATAAAACTGAAATTTTCATGAGTTAGTTGGAAACTGAGACTTATAACAGAAGAAAGAATTGAACAACAGTTAAAAATTATTCATTTAAAAGTTGTATGTGATGATGTAGCCATTTAGTGGAGGATATAGTAAGAAGTAAAGTTGACTGAGGGAAGAACCATAAGAAAACCAAATTTTAGAGATACGTATAGGAAGAGGGGATGACAAAGGGTATTTAGAGAGGTAAGAAGAGAAACAAGAGCAGACATGGGATGCCTGGGTGGCTCAGTCGTTAAGCGTCTGCCTTCGGCTCAGGTCATGATCCCAGGGTCCTGGGATCAAGCCCCGCATCGGGCTCCCTGCTCCTCGGGAAGCCTGCTTCTCCCTGTCCCACTCCCCCTGCTTGTGTTCCCTCTCTCACTGTGTCTCTCTCTGTCAAATAAATAAATAAAATCTTAAAAAAAAATAAAGAAAGAAACAAGAGCAGACAGAGTCAAAGAAACCAACGGATGAATGGGTTTAACAAATGAGAGATGGATCAAGAGCATCAACTCATGCATGTAAGTCCACTTGATCATAGACTAAAAGCCATTGGCTCAGCAATTATGAGAAAAGACTTTGGTGACTTTGATGAAGTAAGACTTAAGAATATTTTACCTAATGGAGAGATGCTATAGTAGAAAATGCCTGATAAAGATAAAGTAGAGGAAAAAACATCAGAATCATGAATGAATGAAAAGGATAGATGGCAGGGTTAATGTTGGAAGAAATTCATAGCGATGATCTAGTTAGAACAAACTTTCTGCTGAAAACAACCAGACAAGCTGCCCAAGTGATAACATGATGTTCTTTGTACTCATACTATTTAGGGGTCATAGCACTTCCTGTATCTAGGGCTTGATGTCTTTCATCAGCTTTGGAAAACCAAAACAAGTTTGTATATATACATTAGTGTGTGTGTGTGTGTGTGTGTGTGTACTTCAAACCAAGAAGCATTATTAAAGTTAAAAAAATAGGTATTTCATAAAGATAAAAAGCACCAATTTCCCAGTAAGATATAATAATTCTAAATTTGAGAGAAGTTCATGTGTTCCTTCACTAAAAGGGTGAAGATTTAGGTCAATTCTGTATAACCTTTTGGATCACAGACTCCTTTGGAGAATCCAATAAATATCATTGTCCTTTTCTAAAAAAAAAAAAAAGCTGCTCACAAAACCCAAAATTCTGCTACAATTAAGTAAGTTGAAGAAGTCAAGAATTCTTGATGTCCACTACTTTGAGATTTAGAGGAAGAAAGAAAGTTTATAGACTTTTAAATTTAAATGTGTTCTTTTTCTTTTCTTTTTTTCTTTCTTTCTTTCTTCTTTCTTTCTTTCTTTTTCTTTCTTTCTTTCTTTCTTTCTTTTTTCTTTCTTTCTTCTTTCTTCTTTCTTTCTTTCTTTCTTTCTTTCTTTCTTTTTCTTTCTTTCTTTCTTTCTTTCTTTCTTTTCTTTCTTTTTCTTTCTTTTTTTCTTTCTTTCTTTCTTTCTCTCTTTCTTTCTTTCTTTCTTTCATTTCTTTCTTTACTTTCTTTCTTTCAAAGAATGCAAGTTCTTCTAAGGTTACAAAAAGTTGGTGCGGAATTGGAGGCCTTGAGAGACTTGTATGGACTCTGGGCAGCTTGAGTGAAGCATGAGAAAGGGAAGTAACCTAAAAATTAGTGAAAATGTTGCTATGTATATTTAAGGCTCTAATTGAAGTTTGAAATAATATTTTTATAATATAGTCTTTGATCACAGGCACTTAATTTTCTTTAACATTTCTCAGAAGCTGAGAGCAAAAGCAGAGAAAACAAATGGGTTGTTCTAGGATTTGAAAGTAGTATAATATTGGGTCTTCCAAAAACTCAAGAGAAAGATATTACAGACTGTATTGGTGACCTGATTGTGACATGGGTATGGATAGGGATGAAAGTAAAGAAGACAGAGGGCATATTGTGTGGTAATTAAGAACATGAGCTTTGGGGGTGCCTGGGTGGCTCAGTCAGTTAAGCATCTGCCTTTGGCTCAGGTCCTGATCTCAGGGCCCTGGGATCCAGCCCTCTGTGGGGCTCCCTGCTCATCAGGCAGTCCGCTTCTCCTTCTCCCTCTGCCTCTCCCCCTTGCTTGTGCTCTCTCTCTCAAATAAATAAATTTTAAAAATCTAAAAAAAAAAAAAGAAAAGAAAAGAACATAAACTTTATAGTTAGGCAGACTATTGCATAGAGAGAACACTGCAGATCAATTCAGCCTCTCTAAGTGGTATTCTCTCATTTGTCAAAAGGGAAAAATTAAAATACCTACCTTTGAATATTAAATGAGGAACTATATATAAAATTCTGCGTAAAAATCATCATTGCCATCATATCAACTAGCTAGGTCAAATACCACAAGACAATAATGAGATTAAACAACAATTTTTATATGAGAGAGGATGTGGGAAAAGAAGAAGTTGAAATCATAAGGGGGATTTCAGAAGTGGGGTTATTTTGAATAAAAATTTCAGAATGTGGTCCTAGGAGTAAAATTCCAAGTTGGAAATGAAAGCCATTAAAATCATCCAGGCAAAAATGAACAGTCACACAATGAGCATGCCTCTCTATACCCAGGGAGTGGGGTAGCCTATCAACTATTTTGAGAAGTCCTGTCCTCTTTTAGGTTATACAAACTCATTTTTTTCCTAAAATTTTAAAATTGTTTTAAGTTCTTAACCTTTCATATCTTATTATTGTTATTTATAGTCATCAGTCCTATTGTATCAATTAATCACTTATAGACACTAAGCATGAGGAAGATGATGGAGGTCAAAGGCAAGAAACATGAAATATTGCATTGAACTGTGCTAGTCTGACACATGCCTGGTTAATATAGAATGATGACAATGAACTATTTCTGATAGTCATTATAATTAAAAACAGCATATTTTTTCAAGGTTCCAAGAAGTGAACTGAATTCCTATGAACCCCAAAAGGTTCAGTTCAGTTCAGGAAAAGGTTAAGTTTAATGTTATTCTCTGAATTAGCTTTCCAAGCCCTAATTACAGTAATAGACATTATTTTGAAAACTTGGAAATGGTCCATTTACATGACAGAGCCAAGAATCAAATGATCTTATTATCTTTCTTTTCATTTTGTCTTTCAAATACTGACTTCACAAAACAGAAATAAGAAGTAATTATGAAGAAGAGTTTAAGAAGAGGAAACATTACTAACTTATATTATTAATTACATGACCCTATATTGATAAAGGCAAAGCAAATTCCTTTCCAAAAGTTAACTCTTGACAAAGTAGAGAATATGATCTTGTCTAAAAATATAATTTACTTTACCAAATACCATGACAATACAAACTCACTCAGTTATTAGATGAGCAACCTGTTCCTAGAAGGAAATATCCTACATTATAATCTGAAGACTTTTTTTTTTTTACATTTGTTTACTAAATGTGAGAACCTTTGTTATCATTGTTCTTCACTGTTACACAAATGTGGCAGAGAGGTTGAAGATATACAGAAATGCTTTGACAAAACTCCTCTTCACCTATCTTTGCAACTTCTGCCCATGATTCATTCCAGAAAGGGAAGAAATCAATTCCATACCTTCTCTCCTTGACCTTCTTCTTCTCTTTGTTTAGAGCTTAACATAAAGCAAAAGGCCTTCCTTTATATTATTGATGAAATCACAGAACATGTCATCTTTACTTGCATAATTTTATTCACTCTAAAATAGAGATTAATGTATAAAGAAGGAGAGGTGGAAAATGTGTGCAAACATCTTGGTTTTAATATGTGGTTATACCCTGACAACCTTCATTAATCTTTGTATGACCTCATGTAATAGGTCTTGTGGAGTCGTCATGCTGTTATTTCAAGACCAATCTGAACATTCCCATTTATCCCAAACCACATTATATCAAACCCAAACCACAAATCTGATGCTAAGCCCTTGAAAAATAACATTGATCTTTACAATAGGTTTCTTGGAGCGATGATAAGGGTGTTTACCTGACAAATCATAAAGATTTCAAAATTTCTCTTTAAATGCCTGTCTCTTTCCTTTAATGTTCTAGTTTTCAGCACTCCCTTATCAACATGTCTGTTTTTACTTACCTTGAACTTGACTGTTGAAATCCTGATTCTGTCCTGTACTAGAGGTCTAACCTTGGGCAAGTTCATTAACTTCCTCAGTTTCCATATCTGTGAAACAGAGATATTAAGAATACAAACTTCATAGTGTTATGGTGAGAATTAAGTGAGGTAATGAATGTGAATTTAGAATACTGCCTGTCACATAGCAAGAACTTAGTTAAGTGTTAGCTGCCATGATGATGATGATGATGATGATGATGGTGATGATGAAGAGGTTTTCAAACATGTAAGGTCAAATCATTATTATCATTTAAAAGAGGGACTGTAAGCTCTGTGAGACATCCCAGCTCAAAGAGTTCTGAAGAAAGGTTTGAAATGCTGAAATATTACTTTTGCTTATTTTAATCTGGTTTTAGCTTATTTCAGTTTTTTAAAAGTATGTATGTATGTATTTATTTATTTATCTATCTATCTATCTATCTGGAGAGAGAGAGAATGCACATGAATGGGGGGGAGGAGCAGAGGGGGAGGGAGAGGGAGGGAGAAAGAATTTCAAGCAGACTCCCTGCTGAATGTGGAGCCTGACCCCACAACCCATGAAATCATGACCTGAGTCGAAACCAAAAGTCAGATGCTTAACTGACTGAGCCACCCAGGTGCCCCTAGCTTATTGAAGTTTTAATCTTACATTTGTGCATTTTAAAAGGGTTTTCCCATAATATTAGCTTAACTGTAAGTCTTAGTTTCTCTCTCTTAATTTTTTCTTAGCTCCTTTCATTGTTGCTTTTATGTTAGTATTTATTTTTTTCTAGTTTTTTAAAAAAATATTTTCTTTCTCTGGGTTTATTTATTTAATTATATGCCTAGTTATTATATTTCAGTTTTTCTTCACATGCTTTGTGGTATTTTTAAAAACATACTAAAACTACCAATAGTGACAATGCATCCTAACACTTACGGATTGTTTTCTATCTGCAAAACTAGTATAAGGGCTTCATATGGATTATCTCAATCTTCACAAGAGTCTTTTGAAGTAGGTGTTATTATTATTTTCATGATACAGATAAGGAAACTGAGATAAAGAGACAAATAACTGGCCCAAGTTTACACAGCTAGTAAAAGGAGGAAGTGGGATTTATAGTATTTTATTTTGATTACTCTTGTTTTGATCTAATTTATCATCTTATTTTCAGGTATTATTTTTGTCTTAGCTATTATTTTCTAGCTAACTGGTAAGTAACAAGTGGTTGGTGGTAGCTATGGAATATATATGGTTTTCATACAATGTTGTATCAGCTATCTTGATAAAATCATGAAATATGTATACTTGATTTATCTGATTGGCTAACATTATGCATCACTGAGGCTTTAAAGTCAGACTGATTAGATTCAAATACTGATTCTATCATTTATAAGCCATGTGACCTTAGATGAACTCCTAATCTTTTTTTGGGGGGGGGGGAACACTTTTCTCATCTCTAATGTAGGACAAAGTCATTATCCAGCCTTATAAAGTTATAAAATTAAATAAAGTGACTGACATAGAGTAAGAAGGGAAAATATATACAGTAGGAAGGTAAACTTGGTAAATGGTAATAACTCAATAAATGGTAATAGGAAAGACTACTTAATACCTTTTACTGGAAAAAATCAGATGTATGTATATTTTAATAAGTATAGTACATAATCATTCTTGTGTTATTCTTGTACGGCATTCCAGATCTTAAGCTTTTATACCTGATTATGATTTTGATGCTTAAGAAAAGTAATAGAAGTGTTAGATTTCACAGTTACTATTATTCCATGTACTGTATAATGAGAAATATTCTTCCACTGCACAAGATGCCTTGTGGTAGTCTGTGAGGCCATTTAGAAGTATGGCCATGAAACTCGGGTTACTTCCCAAAGTTCACTCACTTTCACAGTTCACAGTTTCTATGAGTCTTAAGATTGGGCTTAATAGGATTAACATTGGGAAACCTTGTGTAGTTCTGTGAGCTAAACATTTTCAAATGAAGAAATGAGATAAGCCGTAGCAGAGATTGAGAGAAGTTAAACATTATTGCTTAGATATCTGGAATTATTTTAAGATAATCAGAGTTTCTAGAAATCCCAGCAGCTTTGGGGAAACACATGGGAGGGTGAAAAATCATATATATATTTTTTTCTTTTTGGCCTGTCAACTCAATAATGCAAGAAGCACACTGGAGTCAAGCCAAATCTTGCCCCTTTTCTAATCTAGGAGCCAAAGCTGAATGAGTGTTGAAAAAACTGGTTTTCTCCTTTATGGTAAGATGATTTTTCTTCTCCTAGTTTTTCTATTTTTCTCCTTTATGTTGGACAGCATTAGGAGAGCTGTCTTTTGTGGGTCACATTAACCCCAAAAATGGGGGACCAGGATTCGTGTCATTTCACAACTGCATTAGTGCAGAAAAAAATATTTTCCTTTCAAATCATGCTTATCATTGGTTGCCAAAAGTCAGTGTGAGAATAACATGAGAATTGTATAGTTTGAGCAACTTGAAAAACGTCTGGCATGTGGTAAGTACTCAAATGTTAGTTATTTATGTCATATATATTTGTATATACATGAATAATTTTATATGTATACAAATATATGCATATTGGTAAAGATTTTTGATCATTAAAAACAAAAATTTGGATTCTCAGGGAAACATTTCCTGTCTTATTTTATGTAGATTCTGGAGTCTATATAGCCTAAATTTTAAAAAGTTCATAGATAAGATCCTATCCACTTCTGTTTTGGCACATTATAAGGAAGATGTATGTCTCAGCTACCATTATGTGGTAAAAACAAAGGGGAACTCTATCTAGAGTCACAAGTGTGGTGTCCAAAGTCAAATTTTGCTACTAACTGTGAACAAGTCTCTTAATAATTCTGTGCCTCAGTTTTTGCAACTGCAGATGGATATGTTGGGTCTACTTTTAGCAACCTGCAAGATGAAGTTTATGCATAAGGAATTCTCTATTTCTAAATACACAGAAATGGTGGAATATCTAGAGAGCTAGCTATACGTTTATGTATACCTTTGTATCTGTTACAAACAGAAAGAAAGAAAAATTCCTAGTTGAATTAAAAGTAACTCAAAGCCAGAGTTGTGGTAATGAGAAGCTGATATCACAGTGGCCCATGAATATTTAGAGGGAGATTTAGACCTTCTGGGCTGGGAGCCAGGTTTGGGAAACATGACTTCGAGTTTAGGCTGGTGGGAATCTTTAACTCATGGCTCCTGTGTAAAGTCGGAATCAAGTGCTACCCAAATTGTCAAAAAGGGGTGAGGAAAATTTTATCTTCTGCCTGGGGAAGGAGCAAAGGAGAATCTGTTTAATTCATAGGAGTTGGGGCAGGAGGACAAACATCACCTGTGAAAAAATAACAACCTTTGAACTGCATGAATGTGGGTTCTAAAGGCACACACCCTTTGTGGCATCCTGTTCCTAAAGTATAGGAACTTTAAGTGAAACCTGAAAATAAAAACTCATCCACGGCTTCCAAAACCACTAGGTAAGAGCAAAGACATAGGAGAAATTTATGACACAAGATACTCCAGCAGAAAAAGCAAAAGAAAATGAAACAGAAAACAAACTAAAAAACTGTTGAATATGAGTACACATGAAACAACTTACCAACAAATAACCTTTTATGTAGAAATAAACCACCCATAAGGGAAAGTCAGCATATTTATTAGGATCCCAAGAACTTGAAATAATGGAACAGACTTAGAGAGAGTATAAAATAAAATTATAATGCTTAAAGTGATTAAAGAGATCAAACAAGGGCCTGAAAATATAACTACAAAATTGAATAGAATGAAAATAAGAAAGAAAATAGAGTTGGTAGAAAAGTACAGTTGCTAAAATTTAAAACATGCTGGGTCTAATTAAGAACATAAGGATCAAATATAATATAATATTACTGAATTAAAGAGTAAGTCTGCAAAAGAATCACCCAGAATTAAGTACCATGAGATGAACGTCAGGAAAAGCTGAATGAAACACGAACAGAGACAATAGAATAAGTCATGTATTTCTAGAAGACATTTCAGAAGGAGATAATGAAAAGATTTTGGAGGAGACAATATTTAAAGGAATAATGGCTAAGAGTTGTTTATACTTGAAGCCAGACATGGATCTTTAGACTTGAGTAAAATGCATTCTGAAAGGTTAGGGAAAAAAATCTCTAGGTAGATTCTGAATACTCCTTGAGATAAAACATATTAATTTGAATTGTGCATTGTTATCAAAAACATGCAACATAAAATTTACCATCCTAACCATTTTTAAGTGTGCTGTACCAAAATGTTAACTATGTGCACACTGTTATGCAACAGAGCTCTAGAACTTTTTCATCTTGCAAAACTGAAACTTGATATTTATTGAACAACTCCCTTTTTCCCCCAACCACCCTTTTAAGGTTGAATAATATTGTATTATATTCAAATCAACATTTTCTTTATTCATTCATCTGTTGTTGGACATTTAGGCTGCTCCACCTCTTGGCTATTGAGAATAATGCAATAAGCTTGGGTATGCAAATATGGGAAGCTGCCTGTGGAGGGGTACTGTTAAATTTGCTGGAGGGGAAGTCAGCTGGGATAATAGCTATCTTCCCAGGAGAGGTGCCAAGAAGCTGCAAACAGTGGGAGCAGTGGGTGCTACTAAGCCCACTGGGAATTTACCACTGGAAAACTTGCCTGGGTACCCACAGAACTCGCTAGAAACTGTCCTAAAGGATACCACTTGCTGCTGGAAACCCATCTGTGGTGATGAGACAGGATTGACCAGAGGTGGGGAGTGAATTTCATTCAAGTGTCCTGCACACCAGCCCAGTGCCACAGGAGCAAAAAGAAGCAAAGCAAAGGGGACCAGGAAAAGAAGCTCTTCTGATATTTCTCCAGTGCCCTCTACTGATAAAGCCTGACATCATGCCATCTGGCAAGGGAGAAATGTCCCAAAATTACAAGCAGACAGTGAAGGGTAGGTTTGGAGTTGAGAGGCAATAAATTGATAACTGACAGAGCAGCTAGCCAGAAAACTTTAAAAATTTTAAAGAAATATTGACAGTTGGACAAGAAGATATTAGTACATTAATAAATCATGAAGAGTTATTTTACACAGCTCTGTCAGAAATTGATAGAGTAGACAAAAAATCAATTACAATATAGAATATTGAACAATAAAGTTAACAAGTTCAAAGTAACAGACGTTTAGAAACATGAACATGAATTCTTTCCAACCATGTGGAATATTTTAGAAAATCGCTATAAGCCACAAAAAAAGTCTCAACAATCATAAAACTAATCTACAGATAAACTATTTTATATGACATAGGCAATAAAATTGGAAACTGATAATGAAAATATAGCCCAGAATGAGTATCTGAAAGATAATGAAAAGCTAAAATAAAGAATAAATATTATGAAGACATATTAAAATTTAAAAGCTACAGAAATACATATTCAAATTTATAGAATGTAGCTAAAGTGATGCTGAGAGGGAAATTTATTTATTTTTAAGGATTTTATTTATTCATTTCACACAGAGAGAGAGAGATAGCAAAAGAGAGAGCACAAGCAGGGGGAATGGCAGGCAGAGGGAGAAGCAGACTCCCTGCTGAGCAAGGAGCCCAATGTGGGGCTCTATCTCAGGACCATGGGATCATGACCTGAGCCAAAGGCAGACACCCAACCAACTGAGCCACCCAGGCATCCCGAGAAGGAAATTTATTAACTTAAATGCATGTAACAGATACAAGAAAAGATTGTGTTGGACCAGGTCAACTACTGCAAATTTAAAGTTTCTATGACCATTTTGCCTCACATCCCAGAGATTTTAGTTGTTGATGTCATCATCATCCTGTTATCTATTTGAGATTTCAGAGAGAAATGTCACACCCTACCCAGGAGAATCTACCAGAATGTATTAAGGGGCATGTGTGGTTTGGAAATTAAGCGGTTTCTTGTCTTTCCTATATAACTCATTTTCTGTTAAGGTATTTAATTTCTATATAATTATGTATACCAGTCGAGTTGTGCTATGTATTAATAAGCATTATTTCACTGCTGAAATGTAGAAATCTAATGTTCATGGTCCTAAGATTGATTGTCCAATCTTAAAAGAAATGCATACTTTATAGGGATAGAATGGCAAGGTATTCATTCATTCATTTAAAAAGTACTTACTAAGGTTTTTATGTGTCACATATTTTTCTAACCTATATGGACTCACTTGTGAACAAAATAAACAAAATTCTTACTCTTATAGCCCTTACATTCCAGTAGAGGAGATAGAAAAAAGAGAAGACGAAGTAAAATATATAGTATGTTAGCAAGTGAATAAGTACCATTGGGAGAAATAAGCAATAAGGAAGACAGAAAAATTAGTTAGGGTCACTATATTAGATGAGTTGGCCAGGGAAGTCTTCATTGAGAAGTTGACTTTGAAACAAAGTCTGAGGAAGAGAGGAGAACCATTTGGATCTGTGAAGGAAAAGCATACCAAGAAAAGGGAAACTCTGGGAGGCCAAGTATGGTTATTGCTGTCAAGGGATAAAGCTGTGGACAAAGTCACAGATGTAGTGAAAGTTCAGATTATACAGAGTCATATCATTTTGTCTGGACTAACCCAAATTTAAACTCATTGTCCTGAGGTAATTAATAGTAGTCAGTCTTTAACATTCAGCAGGGCTCTGGTTTGGGTAATAAAATATATAGTCACTCTACTTTTTGTAAAGACTTGGGCTTTGGCTTGGATAAATGGAAAGCCATCAGAAGGCTTTCAACATTGGGGTAAAATGATCTGCTTTTTTTTTTTTTTAACAAAATCACTTAGACTGCTGTGTTGAGAAGAGGCTGTAAGGGGCAGAAATGAAAGCAAAATCTACCTGGACTTTGATCAATCCTTCTCACCACCTCCATTACTTTCAACCTGGTCCAAACCACTACGATTTCTTACCTGGACTGCTTCAAAGCTTTCAAATGAGTCTTCCTTGCTATATTTGGGTATACCTACAAGCAAGATTTAAAGAAAAACATCTTGAAAAAACACATGGTCTTCCTATGCTTCAAATATTCATAACTTCCCGTGACTCAACAGTTATAAAGAGAAAAACCATTAATACTTTTTCTATTCAATGCAGTATCAAAAAATGTCCTTTTATTCAAGATTCATCTTTGGATTCATTTGGAATGAAAGCCCCTGTGTGGTTTCCTCTATAGAAATAATGATGAATTATATCTCAGTTCCCTTTTTTCTCAAGTAGAAAGACAAGATCCAGAATCAGAGCTGAGAAATCATATCTCATCTCTGCTATATGAATTACAGTTAGTTCTAATTCTTATAGAAGCAACACTAAAATATTCTGGTCATGTAACTCTATCAGGGCTAGTAAATATCTGTAATTTCTGTTTCTTGACCATAAGTCTCCCTGACAGTGAATGTTTTTGAGATAAAAACTGAAAAACAACCCTTTGTCATTACCTTTTTAAAAACTCTCCCTGCTATGTCTTGTGGGAGCTAGAAGTTTGAAGTCAATGGTTCCCTTAGGTACTAGGAACATCTCTGATATTTTATCTTGATGAAATCCCAATAGTTCATTTTTTCCCTGGCTTCCCGTGCCTTTGGTGATGTTTCTAGGAAGAAGTTGCTGTGGCTGAGGTCGAAGAGGTTGCTTTTGCACAGCAAAAGAAACAGTCCACAAAACCAAAAGACAACCGACAGAATGGGAGAAAATATTTGCAAATGACATATCAGATAAAGGGCTAGTATCCAAAATCTATAAAGAACTTATCAAACTCAACACCCAAAGAACAAATAATCCAATCAAGAAATGGGCAGAGGACATGAACAGACATTTTTCCAAAGAAGACATCCAAATGGCCAACAGGCACATGAAAAAGTGCTCAACATCGCTCGGCACCAGGGAAATCCAAATCAAAATCTCAATGAGATACCACCTCACACCTGTCAGAATGGCTAAAATTAACAAGTCAGGGAACGACAGATGTTGGCGGGGATGTGGAGAAAGGGGAACCCTCCTACACTGTTGGTGGGAATGCAAGCTAGTGCAACCCCTCTGGAAAACAGTATGGAGGTTCCTCAAACAGTTGAAATTAGAGCTACCATTCGATCCAGCAATTGCACTACTGGGTATTTACCCCAAAGATACAAATGTAGGGACCCGAAGGGGTACGTGCACCCCAATGTTTATAGCAGCAATGTCCACAATAGCCAAACTGTGGAAAGAGCCAAGATGTCCATCGACAGATGAATGGATAAAGAAGAGGTGGTATATATACACAATGGAATATTATGCAGCCATCAAAAGGAATGAGATCTTGCCATTTGCAACGACGTGGATGGAACTGGAGGGTGTTATGCTGAGTGAAATAAGTCAATCAGAGA
Organism: Zalophus californianus; assembly: GCF_009762305.2. Lineage (NCBI taxonomy): Eukaryota > Metazoa > Chordata > Mammalia > Carnivora > Otariidae > Zalophus > Zalophus californianus. Next base: position 30,789,273 of record NC_045604.1, read on the forward strand.
AAGACATGTATCATATAACCTCACTGATATGAGGAATTCTTAATCTCAGGAACAAACTGAGGGTTGCTGGAGTGGTTGGGGGTGGGAGGGATGGGGTGGCTGGGTGATAGACATTGGGGAGGGTATGTGCTACGGTGAGCGCTGTGAATTGTGTAAAGACTGTTGAAATCACAGATCTGTACTTCTGAAACAAATAATGCAACATATTTTAAGAAAAAAGAAAAAGAAGAAGATAGCAGGAGAGGAAGAATGAAGGGGAGTAAGTCAGAGGGGGAGATGAACCAGGAGAGACGATGGACTCTGAAAAACAAACTGAGGTTTCCAGAGGGGAGGAGGGTAGGGGGATGGGTTAGCCTGGTGATGGGTATTAAAGAGGGCACATTCTGCATGGAGCACTGGGTGTTATGAACAAACAATGAATCATGGAACACTACACCAAAACAAATGATGTAATATATGGTGATTAACATAACAATAAAAAAATAAAAAAATAAAAGGAAAGTTTAAGGTTATATGAATCACTATGTTCAGAAACCTGACCTGAAGATGACTCTATATTTCTCTAGCAAAAACTCCTTATGGTGAATGTTGAAGCACAAAACTGAACAGATATTTGGTTAGACATGCAAAATAATTTTCTCTCTTATATCATTAGGCTATAAGAAACATATATTGATATGTGAGACAAAAAATATAGCAGAATATCTGAATGGCCTAGCATAACCTAAACTTCATGAAACCTTCCCCAATTCTTTTCCTCCAATTCCCTTGAATTCACCCTTCTATCTTCTACAGTAAGTCTCCACCATAAAATTTTGTACTTTAACATATTGTTATCTGATTTTTTGTAAAGGCTACTTTAAGTGTTCAACTGAACTACTATGCCATGTTTGATTGAAAGTACTATATGTTGTGAGCTTTCTATATGATGCCAATAACTGAGCCATTCCACCAGCATTCACAGTTAACTGCTCAGTGGGAGCCTTGTACTGGGAGAATGACTCTACGGTACAAACAAATACTTTTCTAAGTGGTCACTAAGCTGCCATTCCTGCTCCAAACAGCTGGATAGTGCTCTTGTCATTTGCACAGACAGAGGGTCCGTCAGATATCTTCCTACATAGAAAAGTACAGGGTTAGTGCTTGCCACTGAAAAATTGATTAGAATCATCATGATGGTTTCCAACAACTTTCTGTAGGTGCTGTGACCACAGATATACTTTATGAGCCTTGAAAACAATGAGTTTTGCCATTTTGAATCTTTAAAATGTAGTTAAGTTTGAAGTACAATTTTTCCAAGCTTAAAACCTAAACCTTTTTTCTAATGAACAAGTTGGAATTATACCATATTAATCTAACCTCAAATACTCAGTGAAAGGGAAGTATGGTATTTTCATTTCAAGATGAAAGTATTAAAATTATTTAAAATTTTTATTTACCTTTAATTATCTTACAAACATACCAAGAACCTCTATCATGTCTAGAATTAATTTAAACTCTGGAAAGAGCAACAATATTTACCTTTTATCACCAAAATCTTAAAATGGTGATTAATTTAATTCTTATGCATTTCTGTTTCTATCAACTTGGATGTTATATCAATAAACGGAAGCAGTCATTGATCAGAAACAATTAGCCTCTAGGTGAGAAAAATTAACCCCTAACTAAATATTAGAAATAATATCAGAGAGGGAGCTCAGTTATATCGTTAGTTTTAGTTGTACAAAACTTTGGATGAATGTTGGTGATGGAAACCAGGGTAGAAAAGATAGAGAAGGCCCAAAGTGGGCAACCTGCAAAAACACCCACCCTATCATATGGTTCTTGTGGACCTGCTCCCATGTCACTGTATTACTAAGGCCTGGTTACCCAGGGTGATAAAATGCTTATTACATTTATTTTTGGTAGGAGGGAGGTAAAGCAGTCAGCCTGCTATCCACTTACTCCTCTTACCAGAGTACACCCCCAGGGGAAATAAAAGAGTCATTCTCTTTTTCTACTGGACTCTGGGTAAATTATTATACTTCCTAGGAGAAAGAGACTTTATCTCTGAAAATGACCTTGGCTAAGATTGATAGTAAAATCTAGACACGGTTTCTGGAGAAGGTCACGTAGTCTCTACAGCTCTATGGAAGCAGAGTGGAGATGCTTTATAGTTGAAATCCTCCCACTGTGTAAGCAACCCCCTGGACCTTACTTGAAGACTTCAACTACTCAGGGCCAGAAGGGCATGTCTGATGTGGGAAGGGATCTTGGGAGGTATCCTCACTGCCCAGACCTCTCTCTGCTCTAAGTTTTTGAATGCCTGTGTCTTTGTAATAATTTAGTAAAATTGGTGCCAGGTAAGATGCTTGCCTCATGTTAAGCCACTCTTTGTCTTAGCCCAATTATCAGTTACTACTGCTATCTAAATCAGTAATTCTCAATACTATGCATAAGCATTACTTGGGGAGCTTATAAAATACAGATTTTTGGACCCCTGTCATAGAGACTTTGTTTCAACAGATTTGGAGAGGGAACCAGTACCTATTTCTTAATGTAGAAATGTGTAAGTAACAAAATGATTTGGAAATATCTCTAAATCAGTCTTTTTTAAAAAGTATTGTATTTATTTACCTAAGAGAGAGCACAAGCAGGGGGAGCAGTAGAGGGAGAGGGAGAAGCGGACTCCCCACTGAGCAGGGAGGCTGATGTGGGGCTCGACGTGGCCCTCTATATGGGGCTCAATCCCAGGACCCTGGGATCATGACCTGAGCCGAAGGCAGATGCTTAACTGACTGAGTCACCCAGGCGCCCTAAATTAGTCTTATATTGGCTTAATACATCTTTCTATTATTTTAAAAATATCCTCAGTGTTTTATGATTTATTCCTTGAATTTATTGTTTTTGCTTACATTAGTGCATTTGCCTAACACAGAGAAGGTTGATTTAGGGATAAGGAATAGAAAGAGAGAAATGATCCCCTTGTCTCCTATTGTGTAAAAATAGTGCCTCTCTCTTCATAAAAGCGTTATTGAGAGTCTGAAAGTTTAAAATTTACATTTAAAGTTAATGTTCTACAATTTATTCCATTCGCGATGTAAAGCACCTTTTAAAGATGCATGTTTGATTTTTATTCTGTTTCTTTCATACAACTACATTTAGCACTTCTTAATGAAGCCCATTGTTTATTCTCCGTGATGATGATGGGTTTATGTTCCAAGACAAGAAAGGGTGCTGTAAAGCTACAAGGTTGTTGGGGGTAGGAATTGGGGAAGAAGGGCAAGGGGCTTCTAGCAAGTCTCCTAAATATACAGTATTATCCCAAACAGAGAAATACTTGGCAATTACCACCCCACCTTCTAAAAGAGGTATGCAATTCTTGTATTACTAAGTATAACCTAGTGCAAAGTCAGATTACAGAAGCAAAGTGTTCTGCAAACATACAATTTTCTGACCACATCCTTCTTATGTTCCAGTTTTTAAAGTCTCTCTCTTAGTAAAGTGAATTTTTTTTTTTTTGCTGTCTTGCTTCTTCTACCATAAAACATTTTACATCAAAAACGTAGACTCCAAATTAATGATTAGCAAGAGGGAAAATGACATTTAGCCAAGTATAGAAAAACTTAAGGGGTTTTAAATTCTATTTAGCACAAGCAAAGCCCAACTTCCTGGTTCAAGTTAAAAAAAAAAAACATGCATACAGCTCCTTGGTTGTCAACTGGCTTTTACAAAACACCATCTTGATGAATTAAGAGTAAATGAATGAGAACCATATGGATAAATTTCCTTTGAAATACACCCAGGATTAAAAAGTTTAAGAAAAATAGCTCTTGGCAAATATAGTTTTGTAGTTTTTGCTGGAATGAAAGTGTTTGAAAAATAGTCTAAAGCATTTTATTGAACCCAAAACTCAAAGTTACAGATTTTCCGATCCATAGGGCTAAGGTGATGATGTTGAACCCTCAGGAAGGTGAAGGTAATGGCCTCATTCTAGGAGGAAGTCAGAGAGAGTATCTCCTTGACCGTCTGGGGAGAGTCATTCAAATAAGGGTTCATCTCAAGAGTTTAGATTTGCTATCTGGCCTGTTACTGTGAAGAACAGCATAGAGATTAAGAGCCAAATCCTAGCCTATTGTGTCTCAACCTATTTCTCATTATTTCTCTCCTAAGGAGCATTTTAGACTTTGTTTCCTGATCCTGCCCATGAAATTCTATTACACTACTACAAATATACTGCACATCTGCTTAGGCACTGCATGTAACTGTATATATATTTGCTTAATTAGAGTAGGATTTTTTTGTACCCCCAGAACAAAATTTTGCCCTCTTGAAGGCGATATTGCCCCCTTTTGAGACTGTATACTCCAGAGCAGCGATTCCCAACTGGGGCATTTTTATCCCCCAGGGGAAACATTTGCAAAGTCTGAAGACATTTTTGATTGTCAGAAGTGCAAGGAGGGGTGCAAAGAGGGATGCTGTAGGCAGTTAGTAAGAAGAGGCCGGGGATGCTGCTGAACACCCTACATTGTATAGGACAGCCCCTTACCATAAAGAAATATCTGGTCCAAAACGTTAATAGTGTTGAGGTTGAGAAACCCACTAATGGACAGACTTGATTTGATTTTATTTTTTGAGCACAGTTGACACACAATGTTCCATTAGTTTCAGGTGTGCAACATAGTGATTCATCAACTTTATATATGATGCTATGCTCGCTACAATTGTAGCTACCATCTGAAGAGACTGCTTGAATTTGAATCTTAGGTGTGCCACTTACCCACTGGGTAATCTACAGTTTGTGTCTATAAAATGGGGATGACAATAGTACTGATTATATAGGGTAAATATGAAGATTAAATACGTTAATATAATATAAACATAATATAAGACACTTAGAACAGTACCTGGCACATGGCACATGCTCAATAAAAGTCAGCTAGGATTATTATTTTAAACCATATTATCCTGGGAACGTCTCACATTAAATTACAAAAACATATAAGCATCACAAAGTCTTTCTTGACATTTACACATACTATCTATACATTTTCCAGAAGCAGGAATAGCCAACTTATCCCTATTCCGGCTGAAATTCAGAATACATTTCTGTAGTAACTAGCAAACTATTAAATTTGGCAGATTAGTGATTATGTGAACAAATATAATGGGAAAGAATCAGGGCTGCTACTGCAGACTAATGTATTTTCATTATACTATGAAAAAAAAATGTAACAGCATAATAAATACTTTTCTTGGGTTTCAGTAGACAATCAGGAAGTGCTACTTTGACAGTCAATATATCTTGGTGGCACTTCAGGAAATGCTGTTTGTAAATGAGAATTTTCAGGTTCATAGCACAGTGAAATATGAATTAGTGACTCTGATGTATTTGTATTGCAAATATCTTTGCAAAATACTAGCTGTAGTCTGAGAGTTCCTTACTATTCATTTCTTTTCTATGAGGATTCCAGTTCATACAACACAGAGGCTGTGAATGAATTGCCCTTGCTGGATGTGCAACAAAGCATGGTTTGTTACAGAAAATTAAATATCATCCCTTTTCCTTGCCTTTCATTTCATAAAATAAAAAAATTAAAAATAAAAGGGGTGGTAGAGAATCCCATTTGCTTTCATCTCCATGCCTTCAGCAAGTCACACTGATTTGACATTTCCTAATCTGAGCTGGTTTTCCAGGTCATCAGTCTGATTCCTGTGCTTTCTCAGTCGTTAGTGAGCACAGCAGAAACAGGCTGAAATCATCCATGGGAGATTGCTATTGCTAGGTCTTCTATTTTTTTTCCTCATCTCCTTCGGCCTTCTACAATCTCAACAAAATCTTCAGAGAGAGAAAGTGGTACTATAAAAATCCAGCTGATGAAAGAATGGTCAGGGTGAGAGAGCATGGTCTCTGGAGAAAACACTGCCTGGACTGGAATCCTGACTCTGACACTTACTAGTTCTGTTCTTGTTACCTGGTGTGGATAAATGCACTAACACCTTGGACTTGCCTTAGACCTGTGCCTGGTTCCTAGCTTGTGCTTATGATACAATGTTAGCTGTTGATCATTTGCTTACTGTGGCCACAACTGAATCTCCATTGCAGAGAACACAGCAATTCAAGGATTTAATAGGCTGAAGAAAGAATGCACAAATGCGTTCTTTAAAATACTACCTTCCCACTGTTATGCTGATTTGGCAAGTCTTGGTTCCTGTTACAGAGGGATTTCTTAGGAGTGTCATTTTTTTTTTTTTTTTTTTTTTTTAAGGATGAGCTTCTAAATTTCACCAGCAGTGAAAATCAATTCCAACCAGAAACAAAAGCCAGCAACCTAATTCTTGGATGCTGCTAAAAAGTATCTACATAAACCTTCTACTGGTTGACTTAGTTTTGTAAGTCCCTGAAGGCTCAATATCCTTCAAACGTCCTCCTCTTCTTATGAATAAAAAGTTTCTTTATTTGGGCACGGTTGGCTCCCAGCAACCTTTTGTGCTTCTTCTGCCTGTCAGCATAAGAAAGGGGAGGAGGCTGCTCTTCTCTGCCTGGAGGCTAGCAGGACTTTTGTAATGTCACCAACATATAACTTCTGCCCTCTCTTGTTGCTACGTTCCCTGCTCTAGAATCATAGCGTTGTTGCATAAAACTTCTACAAATGTCTAGATGTGAACATAACATTTTATCAAGTCCTTATGAAAGTTGTTTTTCTCCCCACTTCTGGGAATTTTGAACTGCAAAGGATAGAGAATCACGTCTGCCCTTCGTGTATAAACCAAGCCTCTCGTAAATAGTAAACTCTGGGAGGAGGGTCAGTGGTGCAAGCAGGGGCTTTCTTTCCAGAGGACAGTGTTTACTTTTCCATCAGTCTGATTCTAGAGCATTGTCTTGAGGAAAGACTTGAGTCATGGAAAGAGAAGAGCATGGATCACTATTCATGAGCTGGTATCCTGTCTCAGCTACCAATAACACTACGATCCTAGGAAAAAAACATCTAATTTCTCTGTTACCAAAATTTGCCTTAGATGCTTTAAAAAACTGGGAGTAGGGGGTGGGTGGGAGAATATGGATATAGCCAAAGCTCACTTCACAAGGTCTTTATGAGGATCAAAATGATATAAATAAAAGTGCTCTGTAAATCACATGTGTTATGCAAATGTTACAGGAGATTAATATTAGGAGAGCTTTGGTCCAGACCAACTTGCTTTTTCTTTCTTTTTTACCCAACATTTTCTTTATTCTCATTTCATTTGTGCTCATGTTAGACAGATAGCTCTTTGAAAGCCCACATTTTACATTGTGTCAAAAATCTGAGTAAATGTTGACTATAGATACAATTTTCTGCAAGGTGTAAGAAAAAGCCCCATAATGATTCCCTCCGGAATTCACCTAATAGAAGTAGGAAAAAACAGATTTAAGATCATGATTGCTGCCATTTCATACGTGAAGAGGTAGGAGAAGATACTGATTAAACAAAACTATGTTAGGAATGAAGAATTTCTATGTTGACAATTTTACCATATAGCATGCTTTCTGCAAAAGATCTTAAATTTGCCTTTCACTCTCATCAATAAAAAGATGGCCTTTTTGCCTTGCTTCTAATATGTTGCTCTTTTATTCTTAGGTTAAATGTGTGGGAGATAACATTTCATTCAAGGAAAACTTGAGCTGAAAGGCAAAGAGGGGAAATTCACAGCTAGGAATTTTAGGTTAACAGACCTTTTCTTGTACTAGAGAAAGTAGGATATGTACTGAAATTTTAGAAATGTCAGATCATTTGCTTATTTAGCTACCCCAAAATAAGAGTTGACAGCTGAGTCTTAAAGCATAGTGTCTGTTGTTCAGACACTTATTTAGAATACTTCAGTTAATTTTAGTGTGGGTGGAGAGAGAATTCTATTTATTTGAAAATGTAATATAGATGGAATGTAAACAATGCAAAGGCTATGTTTTCTAAAGCTGGTATGTTTCCACAAATATAGTGTGAATACATATTATGTGCCAGCAGAGAGGACTTTTTTCACATTTAATAAATTATTACTGTCTCTAGTTGGAGAGATTAAACAAAAATATCCTTTTTTTTAAAAAAGAAGAAAGTAAATATATGACTAAGTGCCAGATGAAAGGGAGATAATAGATGCTGTAGGAAGTCAGAGGATGGCAAGGTCATGAGGGGACTGGAGTGGTCAGGGAGGCATTTAATAAAAAGATGGAACCTGAGCAAAGTTTTACAAGAATGAGTGGTGTTTGAATAAATGAGGAAAATGGGTAGGAGTGCCAAGGAATGCTCATGGCAGACGGGGATAACCCAGCTGAAGCAGGGGTTCTTGTAGCATAAAAACAGGAGGCAGGGTTATAAAGATGGGTCTGGAGGTGGTTGCTGTGGCTTTGATTGTAACGGGACACATGACAGAACCCCCTCCTTTTCCCAGGATGTCTCATGATTTTAAAAAAGTTATGTAACATTAATATAACCATTTACAAGATCAACTAGAGGAGAGAGAACAAGGGAGACAATACAGTAATCCTGAACTTGAAATTGGTTGGAGGGAAAAATGCTAAGAAGTATAATACACAAATTATCTTTTAAAATTCATATATAACTATCAGCAGTGTCATCATACTGTAGTTGCTGTGAAGAGCAAGTCCGTAGTTTTTTCCAACCTACTAAATAAAGGGGGGAAACCACCCTTTCCTTCAACAGTTTAGCAACCATTTGAAGAACTTTCACCTTTTATGAATCCTACTGAGATTCAAATTTTTCTCTCAAATGAACCAACTTATTTCTCATTGCTTTTTACAAGATGCACCATCGTTCTTTCCAGCGGCACAGAGCTATTTCACCTATTTCGTTGTAAAGATTAATATGTATTTCTGTTTCTAATGGTAATAGATTAGTAATTAGGCATTGCTAATGTGTTTACATATGGTATCTCATTAAGCTCTCTCAACACCCCTGTGAAGTAACTGTACACATTATTGGGCCCATTTTATGGATGAGCTCACTGAGGCACAGGAAAAACTTGCTCAGGCTATATCGCCAAGGAATAGATGAATCAGGGTTATGACATAGGTTTGTCTGACTCCTGCCTGCACTACTCTTAACCACGACACTGCTGTTTTTCATATACATCCCATCATAACTGCCTTTTGTCTCCTGTGATTTATGAAACACTATCACATTATGCTATCTCATTTGATTTCTTCAGTTACCCAGATGAAATATTCATTATTTTGCCTTTTCAGATAAAAAAGGGAGGCTTAAACACATGAAGGGATACTTAATAAATGTTGTCTCAGGAACTTGAGTTCAGTATGTCTAAAGTTGTTTCACTCTGTGTCGCTTTCTTTATCGAGTCTCTGTATAGATCTAGTCTCTGTATACATACATCAGTTAGTCAAGAAGAAAAGATAGTAGGGGAACAGTTTGTGCTGTGATTTTATACTTTGATAGTTGGAAAATCAAAAGTCATAATGCTAACCATGTAAAAGAGATTTAGATTCTTTTTCTGTTTAGTTCTTGTCACTTTTTTGGTCTAATACATGCTAAGGATGCTCTGAAAAAAACCCATGAAATATAAAATGAGTGTTTTTACTTGTGACCACATCAGTTGTGTCTCCTATTTATGATTAAATGGAGAAAAGCATGTTTTACTGATTTCTGAGGTAACATTAATAAAGACGCTAATATCACCATCTATGGATCAAAGAAAAACATGCATGGGGGTGGTAAACGATTAAATATTTCCTCCCCAAGATGTTGGAAGATCCCTTGGGTTTTTCATTGGATGAAGGTGCAGTTTCCTTGACAACAGGCTTTCTGAACAGACTGCCTATACCTCAACATTCTACAGCTCGCTGGAAAAGTCAAAGTGTGATATTCTTACAAGATGCACATGGATTTACCAAGGAGTGACTTTACAATTTATATATGATTTCTACTAGACGCTACAGAGAATATGTTAGCTAACTATGAAAAAGGAGGTTGTAAATCCTTAGTGTTCAGGACCATAAATGGCTCTAAATTTATAGTTGTTACTTAAATAAAAATTGCCCTCCTTTGTGACTATTTATGCCTGCTTGTTCATTAACCCAGAAACAGGTCACTCTGGGTTTATACTAACATTTTTCTAAAGATAGAAATATTAGGGGCACCTGGATGGCTCAGTTGTTAAGTGTCTGCCTTCGGCTTGGGTCATGATCCCAGGGTCCTGGGATCAAGCCCCACATTGGCCTCCCTGCTTGGCGGGAAGCCTTTCTCCCTCTCCCACTCTCCCTGCTTGTGTTCCCTCTCTCGCTGTCTCTCTCTGTGTCAAATAAATAAATAAAATCTTTTAAAAAATATTAGGAAAGTAACAACTAGTTATGACAATTCTTTAGTCAGTCACCAGGAGCAATGCCAAATTGTGCAAGTTCACCATGAGCATCCATGCGAAGTCCTACTAAGCTTGGTTTTCCAGAGGACTCTTACTACCTCAGGGAACTTCTGTGCAGAAAGAGAAAAAGTAAATGGGATTGGGTTTGGCAGAGCTTTTCAAATAACTTGTTCAATTTCTAGGAATGGGAAACCTGTCTAGCCTGCAGGCACTTGTCCAGAAGCATCATATTCAGGTTTACTTTTCTTTAGGGGAGTAAGACTATAGGTATTTTTTTTTACCACCTTTTACCCTTGAATTAAAAAAAAAAATCACAGCTTTATCTCTGCATCCTTGAATATGTCCTTTAAAACACTACAGTGTTTCCTATATATTTTGGCCCAAGCTTTGTCTTTAAATGTGTACCTTATGGCAGTGTCCTAGATAAGGCATTCCCAACTTCCAGTTATGAGCCAATATGCAAAATTTTATGCAGAGATGATTATATGTATTTTTCTGAAAGGGGTTTCATTCTTCTATCAGACTCCAAGGTGTCCACAATTCATACAAGTGTTAATAGCTGCTATCTTCTACAATTTGCTGCCTGACTTCCCAGCCTTCCTGCTTTCTCACTGACAGTGCAGTTGTCTTTCAATTCTGCTCAACATTTTCCTTTCCTGGTAAAACATCCCTAATTCTACTCTATTCCAGTTGTTCCTTTACCTTGATTACTTAGATCAAGATTTCTTGTCCAGATTAACCAATATATTTTCCTTTACTTATTTAATCTACTACACCCATAACTTAGTTAATATACCAAGATAATACATATTAACTCAACACATAATAAACCCAAGGCAAATAGCAAAGAAACTACATAAATCCTAGACTTAAAGAATACATTTTAGAGCTTTCCTTTGAGGTCAATGAGCACCTACAAATGTTTAGCTAAGCTAGCTCTAATGAGTGTTTGAGTAATGTGAAGTCAGTTAAATGCAGTTTCTTTTATTGAAGATGACATTCACATGACCCGGCTCATAAACTAATGAGTGTGGTCATTTCTAGAGAAGTGATGGAGCCAAATGCTGAGCAAAGCAGGACATCTTTCAGTTTTGTATAGCCACCATGAGGTTTGCTAAACAACTGAGAGTGGAGGGCAGTGACTGGTGACTCCCCAAGTCTCATGGAGCCTGAGTCCACTCACTGAGAGGTGAAAGGATCATATGACATATTTTAGAAACTAAGCTATTCCCTAACATGTGAGTATTCTTAAGATTGATTTTTCTTTACGAGCAGCTTTCTTGACTGGTTCATGTGGGAGAATTTGATACAGAAGATGTGCCCACAGGCATACTCACTCAAAAAGGAAATGTTAAATGGTTTCTTCAATGTGTATGTTATTTTCAGTGTGTCTTAACGATCATATTTTTGTGTGAAAATATGTCACTGTCATTTTTATTTAATGCAAAAATTAATCGAAACACATCCTGTTTCCACTGTTTCATAAATACATATCTTCTCTGAAACCTCTTTCTTCCAGCCCCACCAAAACTTCCCTAGCAACACAGCAGAGATTGCTTCCCCTTTACTGGAGAGAAACCTCGCATAGAAGCTTCTAATAGGGCTTCCTCTCTGTTCTTTATTATCCTTTTGTCGATCCTTTCTCCAAAGTCCCGGAAGAAAAGCATCTCTTCTTCTCTCTGAGCAATACTTCTAATAGAATACTGAATCTCATTACCTTGAGATCCTCTAGGATGATCCTCAGATTCCTTCTCTTCATTTTAACCTCTTTGGGGTCTAATTTCCTTCACATTTTCTTAGGATTTCCTTATGTAGGGAGATCCATTTGTTCTTTCTTTCAAGAATGTTCTACTCTTCTTGCTGATGCTTTTAGTCACATAGTTGGTTAAGATTGGGAAAAGGAAATGGTGATGCATGTCTTTATCTTTTCTGAGTCTTCTATTATCTGCCCACCTACAGAATGGGTATTTTCGAGTCCTGGTCTAGGTTCCAAATGGTAAGCAAGCAAGAGTAGGGCAAAGCATATCTTCTAAAGGCAGGTTGAGAGGCCAATCCCTTTCAATCTCCTCCATTGGAGCTCAACAGATATAGGGCAAAGGATGGTTTTGCTCAGGGTTTAGACCTGAGTACAGTGTTAATAGAGGCTTAAGTATGGCTGAAACACTTTTTCCAATCCAGCTTTAACCAATGATAAGTGGACAGTTTAAACTTCATCACTCTGATTTTTTTTTTTGTCTATTCTAAACTTATGTCCATTTTAAATTCAGAAGAGGATGGGGGATATGAAAACCTCCTCTGAAAACTCCAAGACTTTATATTTAATGCAAACAAGCATGCTATGCTCACCTTAGCTTCTTTAATTTTTTTAGGAACAAAATTTTAGAGCAGTTTTAGTTTTACAACAAAATTGAGAGGAAAGCGCAGAGATTTCCCATATGCCCCTCCCCCCCGCCCACCCACATGCACAGCCTCCCCCATTATCAGCATCACTCACTAGCATGGAACTTTTTTTTTTTTTTTTTTTTAACCAAGCATGGACCTTTGTTGACACATCATAATCGCCCAAAGTTCATAGTTTACTTTAAGGTTCACTCTTGGTGTTGCACATTTTATGTGTTTGGAAAAAATGTATAATGACATATATCTATCATTATACTATCACACAGTATTTTCACTGCCCTAAAAATCCTCTGTGCTGCATCTATCTATCCCTGCCTCTCCACCCCAAGCAACGAATCTTTTTAATGTCTCCATAGTTTTGCATTTTCCAGAAAGTCATATAGTTGGAATCACATAGGCTATAGCCTTTAAGATTGGCTTCTTTCACTTAGTAATATGCATTTAAGATTCCTCCTTGTCCTTTCATGGCTTGCTAACTCATTTCTTTTTAGTGCTGAGTAACATTCCCTGGTCTGGATGCAGCACAGTTTAACCATTTACTGACTGAAGAACATCTTGGCTGTATCTATGTTTCAGCAATTATGCATAAAGATGCTATAAACATCTTTGTGCAGGTTTTTGTGTGGATATGGGCTTTCAGCTCCTTTGAGTAAATACTAAGAAGCATAATTGCTGGACTATATAGTAAAACGATGCTTAGTTTTATAAAAAAAACTACCACACTGTCTTGCAAAGTGGCTGTACCATTTTTCCATTCTCACCAGCAGTATATGGGAGTTCCTGTTGTTTTACATCCTCGCCAGCATTTGGTGTTTTCAATGTTCTAAATTTGGCCATTAGTGTGTAGTAGTGTCTCATTTTTGCTTTAATTTGCATTCCCCTGATGACAAATGATGTGGAACATCTATTCATATGCTTATTTGCCATCTGTGTACCTTCTTTGGCGAGGTGTCAAGATCTTTTGGCCATATTTAGTAAGGTTGCTTGTTTTCTATTGTTCAGTTTTAAGAGTTCTTCATATATTTTCGATAACAATCCCTTATCAGGTATATATTTTGCAAGTATTTTCTCCTAGTCTTTACGAGTTTTATAGTTTTGTGTTTTATATTTATGTCTAGGACCCATTTTGAGTTAATTTTTGTGAAGGGTGAAAGCTGTGTCCACATTCATTTTTTTGCATGTGAATGTCCAGTTGTTCTAGCATTATATGTTGAAGAGACCATGTTTGGTCCTTTCTCAAAGACCAGTTGACTATATTTTTAGAAGTGTATTTCTGGGCTCTCTGTTTTTTCCATTGATCTCTTTGTCTATTCTCTGTCTATTCAATACCACACTGTCTTGATGACTGTGGCTATATAGTAAGTTTTGAATTTGGGTAATGTCAGTCCTCCAACTTTGTTCAACTTCAATATTGTGTTGGCTATTCTGGGTCCACCCTAACTTCTTTATATTGTTGTCATCCAATCTTTCCCCTTATCTCTATCAAACTTCTTAAAATGTGTGGTCTACATCCACTGCCTCCACTGATCATTGATTAACTTTATATCAATACAAATATAGATTATATCATTATATATGCCTATATAATCATTTCTTAAGTGAGTACATACTCATGAATTTTTAAAACCATCTAGCATTAAAAGATCCATAAAACTATAAAGTTTTATATCTTTATCTATAAAAACTTTACCTCCATTCCCTCTTCCATCTTCAACTTATCTATTCCCAATTGACAGAGATAAATATTTTAATTTTTTCCCAGCCGTTTCTTCTAGAAATTATTTCCATATTATTAAAGTATACTTGCACTCCCCTTCTTTGATTTATCAACTATTAGTCATTATCTATGTCTGCTATGATAGGGAATGACTTCATTTATATCATGGCCCACATCCTTTCATCTAGGCTCCAATTTAGTCATAGAGTTTTAAAAATCTAAATTAAAGGGGAGGAGCAAGATGGCAGAGGAGTAGGAGACCTAAATTTCATCTGGTGCCAGGAATTCAGCTAGATAGGGATCAAACCATTCTGAACACCTACGAACTCTTCCAGGAGATGGAAGAAAAGAATAGCAGCAACTCCCTGAACAGAAAAGCGACCACTTTCTGGAGGGTAGGATGTGCGGAAAAGTGAATCCAAGGCGATATTCCGGAGGATAGATGGCGGGGGGCGGGGGGCCTCTGACTGCCGCTTCTGGCAAGTGATAGAGCAGCTGAGCATAAAATCAGAATTTTTAGAAGTCTGCTCCACTGAGGGACATCGCTCCAGTGGCTAAGCAGGGGGTGGAACCCTTGTTGGGACAGTGTGGTCTCAGGACCCTCGGGGTCATGGAAAGACCGGGGGTGCCTGAGTGTGGCTTTGCTCCCAGGTATCAGAGCAGGGAAGCCAGCTGCAGAGACAGAGCCGAGGAGTGGGCTCCCAGCCCGGGGTTGCCATAAACTTTGATCCGTGGCACAGTTAGGCCACTGCTCTTCCAGCAGGGACCAAATAAGCAGCAGATCCGGGGAGACTCCCCTTCCTCCCCCAGGAGGAGTGGTGTCGGAGCGCACCACAGGGATCTGCTGGGTTTGGAGACTCCACATGGGGTCGTGTGCCAGAGACAGAAACGCTCAGTCACAGGCCGGGTGAGCACGGACTGCGGCCAGAGATAGGGAGACAGTGATTGACTGCTTTTCTCCAGGGGCACACTAAGGACTGGGGCCCCGAGTTCTCGGCTCTGCTGGGGTGGAGATTGGGAAGCCACCATTTTCACTCTTATCCTCCAAAGCTGTATGGAAAGCTTGCAGGGAACAAAAGCTCCGGAGAGCAAACCAAAGCCGATTACTTAGCACGGCCGAGAGAGGGCGGGGCAATTCTGCCTCCAGCAAAGACCTTTGGGAACCACGGCAACAGGCCCCTCCCCCAGAAGATCAGCAAGAACAGCCAGCCAAGACCAAATTTACTGATCAATGAGAATGGCAGAACTCCAGCTCTAGGGGAATACTGCACATAGGATTCATGGCTTTTTTTACCCCTGATTCATTAGTCTTTCAAAGTTAATTTTTTAATTTTCTTTTTCTTTTTTTTGTTTTGAATTTTTCTTTTTCCCTTTTTCAACCAACATCTTATCAATCCCTTTTTTAAAATCTTTTTTATTTTTCATTTTTAGAGTCATATTCTAACCCTTCATAGTAGTTAACCTTATTTTTGGTGTATATATATATATATAAGTTGTTCTCTCTTTAAAAATTTGAGATACAGTTTCTTCTAACAGATCAAAATATACCCTAAATCTCTAGTGTATGGCTTTGTTCTAGTCTCCTGCCTGATCACATTCTCTCCCCCCCTTTTTTAAATTTCTCTTCTTTCTTTTTTCAACCAAATTCATATCTTATCAATTCCTTTTATAAAATCTTTTATAATTTTCATCTTATTCATATTCCATCCCTTCATCTTATTTACCCTTATTTTTATACATATATAAGCTTTTCTTTCTTTAAAATTTTGGGAGGCAGTTTCTTCTAACAGACCAAAATATGCAGAAAATCTTGTGTGTGGCACTGATCTATTCACCAGCCTGATCATATTTGATCATTCTTTTTTTTAAATCTTTATATATATATTTTTTCTTTCTTTCCCTTTCTTTTCCCCTGGTTTCAGGTCTCTTCTGATTTGTTTAGTGTATATTTTTCTGGGGTCATTGTTACCCTGTTAGCATTTTGTTCTCTCATTCATCTATTCTCCTCTGGACAAAATGACAAGATGGAAAAAATCACCTCAACAAAAAGAACAAGAGGCAGTACCAACTGCCAGGGACCTAACCAATACAGACAGTAAGATGTCAGAACTAGAGTTCAGAATGATGACTTTAAAGATACTAGCTGGGCTTGAAAAAAGCATGGAAGATATTAGGGAAACCCTCTGGAGAAATAAAAGAACTAAAATCTAACCAAGTTGAAATCAAAAAGGCTATTAATAAGGTGTAATCAAAAATGGAGGCTCTAACTGCTAGGATAAATGAGGCAGAAGAGAGAATAGGTGATATAGAAGACCAAATGATGGAAAATAAAGAAACTGAGAAAAAGAGAGATAAACAACTCCTGGATCATGAGGGCAGAATTCGAGAGATAAGTGATACCATAAGATGAAACAATATTAGAATAATATTAGAATATTAGAATAATATTCTTCTTCTGGGATCCCAGAGAAGAAGAAAGAGAAAGAGGGGCAGAAGGTATATTGGAGCAAATTATAGCAGAGAACTTCCCTAATTTGGGGAAGGAAACAGGCATCAAAATCTAGGAGGCACAGAGAACCCCCCTCAAAATCAATAAAAATAGGTCAACACCCCAACATCTAAGAGTAAAACTTACAAGTCTCAGCGACAAAGAGAAAATCCTGAAAGCAGCTCAGGACAAGAGATCTGTAACCTACACTGGTAGAAACATTAGATTGGCAACAGACCTATCCACAGAGACCTGGCAGGCCAGAAAGGATGGGCATGATATATTCAGAGCACTAAATGAGAAAAATAGGCAGCCAAGAATACTATATCCAGCTAGGCTGTCATTGAACATAGAAGGAGAGATAAAAAGCTTCCAGGACAAACAAAAACGAAAGGAATTTGCAAACACGAAACCAGCCCTATAAGAAATATTGAAAGGGGTCCTCTAAGCAAAGAGAGTGCCTAAAAGCAACATTGACCAGAAAGGAACACAGACAATATACAGTAACAGTCACCTTACAGACAATACAATGGCACTAAATTCATATCTTTCAATAGTTATCCTGAATGTAAATGGGCTAAATGCCCCAATCAAAAGACACAGGGTATCAGATTGGATAAAAAAAAACAAGACCCATCAATATGCTATCTGCAAGAGATTCATTTTAGACCCAAAGACTCTTCCAGATTGAAAGTGAGAGGGTGGAAAACCATTTACCATGCTAATGGACACCAAAAGAAAGCTGGGGTGGCAATCCTTATATCAGACAAATTAGATTTTAACCAAAGACTATAATAAGAGATGAGGAAGGACACTATATCATACTTGTCTAAAAATTGTAAATATCTATGCCCCTAACATGGGAGCAGCAAATTACAGAAGCCAATTAATAACAAAAGCAAAGAAACACATCGACAACAATACAATAATAGGGAACTTTAACACCCCCCTCACTGAAATGGACAGATCATCTAAGCAAAAGATCAAGGAAATAAAGACTTTAAATGATACACTGGACCAAATGGACTTCACAGACATATTCAGAACATTCCATCCCAAAGCAACAGAATACACATTCTTCTCTAGTGTGTAGAATGGAACATTCTCCAGAATAGATCACATTCTAGGTCACAAATCAGGTCTCAACTGGTACCAGAGGATTGCGATCAGTCCCTGCGTATTTTCGACCACAGTGCTTTGAATCTAGAACTCAATCACAAGAGGAAAGTAGGAAAGAACTCAAATACATGGAGGCTAAAGAGCATCCTGCTAAAGAATGAATGGGTCAACCAGGAAATTAAAGAAGAATTAAAATTCATGGAAACAAATGAAAATGAAAACACAACTGTTCAAAATATTTGTGATACAGCAAAGGCGGTCCTAAGAGGAATGTATATAGCGATACAAGCCTTTCTCAAGAAACAAGAAAGGTCTCAAATACACAACCTAACCCTATACCTAAAGGAGCTGGAGAAAGAACAGCAAATAAAACCTAAACCCAGCAGAAGAGAAATAATAAGATCAGAGCAGAAATCAATGAAATAGAAACCAAAAGAACAGTAGAACAGATCAACGAAACTAGGAGCTGGTTCTTTGAAAGAATTAACAAGATTGATAAACCCCTGGCCAGACATATCAAAAAGAAAAGAGAAAGGACCCAAATAAATAAAATCATGAATGAAAGAGGAGCGATCACAACCAACACCAAAGAAATACAAACAATTATAAGAACATATTATGAGCAAATATATGGCAGCAAATTAGAGAATCTGGAAGAAATGGATGCATTCCTAGAGATGTATCAACTACCCAAACTGAACCAGGAAGAAATAGAAATCCTGCACAGACGTACAACCACTAAGGAAATTGAAGCAGTCATCAAAAATCTCCCAACAAACAAGAGCCCAGGGCCAGATGGCTTCCCAGGGGAATTCTACCAAACATTTCAAGAAGAATTTGTACCTATTCTTCTGAAACTGTTCCCAAAAATAGAAATGGAAGGAAAACTTTCAAACTCATTTTATGAGGCCACCATTACCTTGATCCCCAAACCAGTCAAAGACCCCATCAAAAAGGAGAATTACAGACCAATATCCTTGATGAACATGGATGTAAAAATTCTCACCAAAATACTAGCCAATAGGATCCAACAGTACATTAAAAGGATTATTCCCCATGACCAAGTGGGATTTATCCCTGGGCTTCGAGGTTGGTTCAACATCTGCAAATCAATCAATGTGATACAATACATTAATAAAAGAAAGAACAAGAACCATATGATCCTCTCAATAGATGCAGAAAAAGCATTTGACAAAGTACAGCATCCTTTCTTGATCAAAACTCTTCAGAGTATAGGGATAGAGGGTACATACCTCAATATCATCAAAGCCATCTATGAAAAACCCACAGCGAATATCATTCTCAATGGGGAAAAACTGAGAGCTTTCCCCCTAAGGTCAGGAACGTGGCAGGGATGTCCACTATCACCACTGCTATTCAATATAGTACTAGAAGTCCTAGCCACAGCAATCAGACAACAAAAAGAAATCAAAGGCATCCAAATCGGCAAAGAGGAAGTCAATATCATATCATCTTTGCAGATGATATGATATTTTATGTGGAAAACCCGAAAGACTCCACCCCAAAACTGCTAGAACTCATACAGGAATTCAGCAAAGTGGCAGGATATAAAATCAATGCACAGAAATCAGTGGCATTCCTATACACCAACAACAAGACAGAAGAAAGAGAAATGAAGGAGTCAATCCCATTTACAATTGCACCCAAAACCATGAGATACCTAGGAATAAATCTAACCAAAGAGGCAAAGGATCTGTACTCAGTAAACTATAAAATACTCATGAAAGAAATTGAGGAAGACACAAAGAAATGGAAAAATGTTCCATGCTCATGGATTGGAAGAACAAACATTGTGAAGATGTCAATGCTACGTAGAGCACTCTACACATTCAAAGCAATCCCCATCAAAATACCATCCACTTTTTTCAAAGAAATGGAACAAATAATCCTAAAATTTGTATGGAACCAGAAGAGACCCCGAATAGCCAGAAGAATGTTGAAGAAGAAAAGCAAAGCTGGCGGCACCACAATTCCGGACTTCCAGCTCTATTACAAAGCTGTCATCATCAAGACAGTATGGTACTGGCACAAAAACAGACATATCGATCAATGGAACTGAATAGAGAGCCCAGAAGTGGACCCTCAACTCTATGGTCAACTCATCTTCGACCAGGCAGGAAAGAATGTCCGATCGAAAAAGACAGTCTCTTCAACAAATGGTGTTGGGAAAACTGGACAGCCACATGAAGAAGAATGAAACTGGACCATTTCCTTACACCACACACAAAAATAGACTCCAAATGGCTGAAAGACCTAAATGTGAGACAGCAGTCCATCAAAATCCTAAAGGAGAACACAGGCAGCAATCTCTTCAACCTCAGCCACAGCAACTTCTTCCTGGAAACGTTGCCAAAGGCAAGGGAAGCAAGGGCAAAAATGAACTATTGGGACTTCATCAAGGTAAAAAGCTTTTGCACAGCAAAAGAAACAGTCAACAAAACCAAAAGACAACTGGCAGAATGGGAGAAGATATTTGCAAATGACATATCAGATAAAGGGCTAGTATCCAAAATCTATAAAGAACTTATCAGACTCAACACCCAAAGAACAAATGATCCAGTCAAGAAATGGGCAGAAGACATGAGCAGACATTTTTCCAAAGAAGACATCCAACAGACACATGAAAAAGTGCTCAACATTGCTTGACATCAGGAAAATCCAAATCAAAACCTCAATGAGATAACCACCTTACGCCACTTAGAATGGCTGAAATTAACAAGTCAGGAAATGACAGATGTTGGTGGGGATGCGGAGAAAGGGGAACCCTCCTAACACTGTTGGTGGGAATGCAAGCTGGTGCAGCCACTCTGAAAAACAGTATGAGGTTCCTCAAAAAGTTGCAAATAGAGCTACCATACAACCCAGCAATTGCACTACTGGGTATTTACCCCAAATATACAAATAAAGTGATCCAAAGGGGTACGTGCACCCTGATGTTTATAGCAGCAATGTCCACAATAGCCAAACTATGGAAAGATCCAAGATGTCCATCGACAGATGAATGGATAAAGAAGATGTGGTATACACACACACACACACACACACACACACACACACACACACACACACACACAGGAATATTATGCAGCCATCAAAAGGAATGAAATCTTGCCATTTGCAATGACATGGATAGAACTGGAGGGTATTATGCTGAGTGAAAAAGTCAGTCAGAGAAAGACATGTATCATATGATCTCACTGATATGAGGAATTCTTAATCTCAGGAAACAAACTGAATGTTGCTGGAGTGGTGGGGGTTGGGAGGGATGGGGTGACTTGGTGATAGACATTGGGGAGGGTATGTACTATGGTGAGTGCTGTGAATTGTCTAAGACTTGAATCACAGATCTGTACCTCTGAAACTAATGCAATATATGCTAAAAAAAAAAGCGAAGATAGTAGGAAGGGAGAAATGAAGGGGTGGAAATCGGAGGGGGAGACAAACCATGAGAGACTATGGACCCTGAGAAACAAACTGAGGTTCTAGAGGGGAGGAGAGTGGGGGGATGGGTTAGCCTGGTGATGGGTATTAAAGAGGGCACGTACTGAATGGAGCACTGGGTGTTATATGCAAACAATGAATCATGGAACACTACATCAAAAACTAATGATGTAATGTATGGTGATTAACATAACATAATAAAATTAAATTAAAAAAATAAAAATCTGAACTAATAAACTGTATTCATATCTTTCTTAACTCTCTCTCCTCCTGGACAGCCAGTTCCTCTTCTAGCCAGTCTCTCTCTCTGCAATATATCTTGAACGCAGCTGTTTCTTGCTAATTACACCTGCTACCATCTAAGTCCAGAACATTTTTTCTCTTGTATAGACTGCTATAAAAGATTCCTAACTATTTTTCTTGTTTCCAGTCTTGGCTCTCTGCTGTCTATTCTGCACACAACAGCAAGAGTGACATAATTAATATCAGTTCTCCTGAACTCCTATCTCCAAAGATATTTTATCTGTTGGCATGGATAAAGTCTTCTTCACATCTCCCAAAAACTTACATAGTATGGACTTTGGCCAGGATTTCATGCCATCCTCCCCGCTGATCCCTGAATTCTCATTCTACTGGCTTTCTTGATATTTCTCAAACACACCAAGAATGCTTTCCACTCAGAGCCATTGTACTTGCTGTTCCCTCAGCCTGGAATGCTATTGCTCCATATATTCCAGTACTGCATTTAGTTCTCTCTCACTGTATTTAGGTCTCATTTGAAAGGTCTTTCATTTTAAAGTCATCTCATTAGAGAGACCATCCTTGACAGCCTTCTCTACAAAAGCTATCTCCTCCCTCTCAAAAATTGCATTCTCTTACTAAGAACATAAACTATATGAGATTGGGGCAGTGTTGGGTTTTGTCCCTGCCAATCTCTAGCACTGAAAATAGTGTCTGGCTCCAAAGGGTGCTTGATATTTATAGAATTAATGAATACATAAATAGACCATTACTACAGAGAGAGCATAGGTGTTTTGAGAATGTCCTAGATATAGCATCCTTGAAGTCTTGAAGCATAAGGGGTCAGCATTCTATAGACTATAAAAACAAGAAAACTGTTTCACTTGGTGGGCATCCTTAATCCTTAAGAATTATAAACCTCTTAAAGTGTGCCCTTTCTAAGGGATTATGAGTAGTTTCCATCTAGTTAGAAACTCAGACTTAGTGTGACTTACTTCAATCAGGAATTTATTTTTCATTTTAGGTATTTCAGAAACCTCTCCTTTGTCTATGATCTTCAATTTTAGGATGCACTGTGTAGAAATATTTCTTTTCCTATTGTGAAATAGTCTACCATATTGATACATTGTAACCTTACCCATAGTCATCCAACCTCAGCCCTAAATTTATCTCATTTTATACAGTCTTCTAACCAAAGCCATGGTGTTAACAATCACTGACCCCCAAATCTTCAGTATGTTTCACATTTATCTAGCTCATTGGTAACCTCTATCTGGATATGCCACAAAAATGTTAAATGGAGGGCGCCTCGGTGGCTCAGTCAGTTAAGCGGCTGCCTTCGGCTCAGGTCATGATCCCAGAGTCCTGGGATCGAGCCCCGCATCGGGCTCCCTGCTCATCGGAGAGCTGCTTCTCTGTCTCCCTCTGCCTGACACTCTCCCTACTTGTGTTCTCTATCTCTCTGTCAAATAAATAAATAAAATCTTAAAAAAAAATGTTAAATGGAATGGGAAATGTGTGATTTTTTTCCCAAAGCTGTTCTTGTTCTCCCGTATTTCTCATCTAAGAAGATGAAGAAAAATACCAGATCTCCTCTTATCGTGTAATCTACAGATGCAATTAGTCACCAGGTTTTATATATTATAGCTCAGGAGATCTGTCTGCTTTTCTCTGTTCCCAGTAAGACCTCTGTTCCTCATTACTACTCTATGGTGCATAGATACAACCTCCCTGACTTAGGCTAACATTCCTCAAAGCTATCCTTTATATCCCAGACAAACTCACACCTGGGCATGCCTCATGTCCTTCCAAGAATCCCAGAGTCTCAAGGAGAAAGGTCAACTAAAGAGTCTCACATCATGCCATACGTTGTTAGACACCGTGCATATCTCCAGCCCAGTCTCCTGCCACTGGAACTGTGTGGATTCTTTGCACCTGCTGTTCTGGATGCTGTTTGCCAAATACACCATGGTGTTTCTTTCACATATTGTTCCCTCCACTTCAAATGTGCTTGGCTACAGTCTCTGTTTAGTTCATGTCCACTTGTCCTTTAAGACTCAGCACAAGCATTTTCTCTGCGAGGAATACTTTTCTGAGTTTCCGGTGTGATTTATATGCCTCTCCTTAGTGCTTCTGTGACACTATGTGCAGATCTCTTTCATAGTTACATCATGCTGTACCATCTTGCTGCATTGTCATTCTTATTATTTATCTCTCTATACTGTCTTATTTGTGTATATTGCTAATTAAACTCTAAAGCATGCATGGAAAGAAGGAAGAATGAATGAATGAATGAATGAATGAATGAATGAATGAATGAGTGAATGAATGAATGAATGAAAGCTTTACTACTTAGACCTAGAAGAAATTTCCAGAGCCAAATGAAAACAAGCTGCATCATCAAGGTGCTGTGGGTAAACCTTACATGCTATTACACGTAGTCTAGACTTCCACATGCAGAAGTATGGGGATGAAAACTTTCCTATTTCAGCTTTTAAACAAAAAGTAAGCATTATGTGAGTTGTGTAATAAAGTTCTGCTGTGTGTATGTAGGTGTGTATGTGTTGGGGTGGGGGAAGGGAGCGTTGCATAGCAAATATGACCTCTGGGGACTTGTTTCTACTCTGTTGTCTCATTAATTCCTTTTCCACAGGCATTTGAATTGTTTGTTGTTGCTGTTGTTAATGTGGATGTGTATATACATATATATGTGTATATGTATGTGTATATAATGTGTATATATATATATATATGATTCAATAAATAAAGAGATAGATAGATCTTAGTGTTAATATAATTACCAAGTTACCAACACCCTAAAAATTGTATTAAAGCCATAGATCGAAGGATGAAAAGTCAATACACTTGTAATTCCTCTAATGGTACTTAAAATTAATGCATTAATGTATTTTCTTCCTAGTAACTGAGATTTGAAGAGTGATTTGACTCGAGGCATGAATTGACAGTTTATTTTATTCCCTGCCATTTGCCCCATATACTTTCTTGTGAACATCATTTCTGTAGGTTTGGTTCTAATTAGGGACGGAAAATTGTTGTTCAATTGTACACTAACATATGAAATGAGAAAAACTACTTAGCAGATTAGAATTTACTACAGCAAGGCACCAACTGTTGAATAACCCATGTCCTTCACCTCAAAGACCTTGTGCAGAAGGCCATTCCAAACATTTATTACATGAAGAATGAAAAAGTGCTTCCTTATGTCTATGCTGAATTTATTTTCCTTTAGCTTTCATTAAATCCTCTTTGTGCTACATAAGTGAAAGAAAGTAACCCACATTATCTGTACTTATGATTCTGTGCACTTTAATTATATCCTATGTGTCATTTCCATAGCAGGAAGGGTCCGTTACACCAATCCTTGTGATTCATTCCTTTCTAGCTATTGTTTTATCTAGCTTTCAGCTTCTTTCCTTTCTTTTCTTTTAAATTTAATTTCATTTTGAGAAAAAAATGACTGTTGGGATGTAGATATGTACCCTCAAAATCATTAACTACAGATTTTGTAGCATTTAACTAGAATTACACTGGTAGGATGGATACATCTTGACAAAAGAAAACAAAAGCAACAGCTCTGACGGTTGATGATAAAAATGTTTCCTCTCTGGCCAGCATGTGATTAAGCACAATAGCATATAACAGCTTTTTAAGATTTTTGACATTAGGGACCACCTCTTTTATGTGCTCTGAATTGTTACTGGCACCCCACAGGTGTTTAATAAATATTAATACTGCTAAGTTTATTAATAAATGAGAAAGGAAAAACTGATTTCAAGAAAATCCTGTGGTGGATACATGTTGGAAGATATGATTCATTGTTTCCAAAGACAATCTTCTTTTATTTCAGACATAATCTTAAAGATTTAAAATTTTATCTGTTTCATTTCAAAATAATATAAAGACGACTTGTAGCCAACTTCTTCTTTTAATGCAGAGTAAAATTTCATTTTCAGATCAAACAGAAACAGAGGGACATAAACCAAAATTGTAGACCGATTCATGATGTACAATTGTATATGCAGAATTAAGGCCAGATGAGGCTATAAAACTAGCCCCTAAATCTCAACATATAATTCCATATGTTTCAACAGAATACAATGGAATACCAATCAGGAAATAGGTAGGCATTGAAATTGTTCTTCTGCAGTTTCTTACCACTCTTTGCTCCCCATCCAGTCAACCACACATACCTGCCTTGAAATTAACTATCCTAGTTTGAAGAGTGCAAAGGAAGATGAATAGGACTTGATGTCCCAGAGGGAGAGGAGTGAGGGTGGAAGTTGTGCAAAGGCAGTTTTTACTCACTCAGGTGTTGAATATGGAAATTAGAAGCAGTTTCCCCCAAATAGAGTCCAGTTCCATCTTGTTGAATTTAATGAATCCAAGAAATATGTGTTATATCTTGGAATTACTTATTCATAAAGATGGTAAGGACTTTATGCCATAAGATTTATCTTCCAGCAGTTAGGGTGGAGTTGGGCTTTAGTACGATAAATAGTTGAGTCAAGTGGACTTTTTTAATAAAAAAGGAGAGTATGTAAATCAGTCAAATAAGAGGTCTGACTTTTTACTCACACTACCCCACTCGCCCTAAAACTGTCTCATGGAAAAAGAAGCTTCATTTTTCAATGATTTTATCAAGTCAATTATTTTATCAAGTTTCTCATCACCTATTGTACGAGGTGTACTTAGGATTAGTAACTGTTTCACTGAGAAAACACATATTATCACAGAGACTAATAACCCATATATATTTTTAAAGATTTTATTTATTTATTTGAGAGAGACAGAGGGGGCATGAGCAGGGGGGATGGGCAGAGGGAGAGGGAGAAGCAGACTCCCTGCTGAGCAGGGAGCCTGATGTGGAACTCAATCCCAGGACCTTGGGATCATGACCTGAGCCGAAGGCAGACGCTTAACCGATAAAGCCACCCAGTCACCCTTAACCCATATATTTTTAAATAAGAACCATGCAGAATCTTCACCCTCAGATTTATATATATACAAAAAGATGGGGTAAAGAATGTAAGGGAAACATATAGAAAATAAATAAAAAGGAGAATATGTATTTATTTAGATCCCACTTTAAACAAGAATGTAGAAAATTTACAAAGTGTGATGTAATGGAATAACAACCCCAAATCTTTTTTATTTAATCAGCTCCTCTCCCAAAAATTTGGGTTTGAAAATATTTGAGCTGCAGATTTTTTTTCCTACAGTATTGATTATAGCATATATAGGACCAAGTATGGGTCAAGTAGACTCAAGATTATACTTGAGCTTCTCAGTTTCTAAGGTATTCTTGGATGTTTCAATTTTGACTTGAGAGAGGTCAGATTACCTAGTGGAAAATCCCAAATAGTGTCAAAGTGCATTATGGCAACTGATGTTAACATTAAGCAGGCTTGAAAGTTCTTGCCAGAAATGACACTACAGTTCAAGACCACACTGACTGGCTAGAACTAGGCATCACTCTGGAAAGCATTGCTTGTCAAAGATGAAATATTTTGACATGCTTGCATGCCTCAAGTGTAACTTCCATGTGGATCACAAATTGGGAGACTACCCATGGCTACTAAAAAATGCTCAGCTTGCTCCTTTCTCAAGTGACTTTGAGACTAAAGTGGCAATTCAGGTTGCATGCTTATATTCCAGACAAAGCCAGTGTGACTGGCTCTCAGCAAAAGAGAAAACTGTGACCTTGGTGCAGGTACCAGGACAGTGTCTTTAAAGTATAACCTGAAGATCAAGCTTTTTCTTTAATAAGCCCAAATCCTCAAATTTCACCTTTTTAAAGTCCGAACTCTGTTTTAAGATTTGGATTTTTTTCCTTTAAGTAAATATACCATGAGGAAACATGATAAATTAAGTTTTTAGTATCATCAGAATGCAGTCCTTTGGTAAGAGCAGGGATAAATATCTTCTGCTTAGCATCAAGGAAAGGGGCGCTTAAGAATGGGAAAGAGATGGAAAGAAGGTAAAGAAACTTACCCTGATTTACAGTTTTGCCAAGGGCAGTCCTGGATGTTAGGCACAGATAGCCTGGGGCATCCAAAACCAAAGAACACAGAAGAAAAGAAATAGGCGGAAAAACTTGAGTGTGAAGCTTTAACATGGGTGTTTTCTTCTTCTCTGTCATTATATAATGGCATTATATAATGATTTTCTAACGGTATTGAAACAAACTAAAAGCACCATAACAATAAAAGGAGGTTTAGGAAACAGAATGGGAATCACTTCTGCTATTCTTACAAAGTAATTTTCATTTTTTGTATTTTTCTTTATGTTTATTTTTGCAAGCATAGGATTGCTTGCAATTATTTGCAATATGATCTTTACAATTTTTAGTTAAGTTTTCACTTAAAATGATACAAGTATTATACATGTTTTCACTTCATCTTCAAACTTTCTAATGGTTGCAAAATATTTTGTCATCATGTTAAAACAATCATTCATTTATTCAACAATATTTATCTAACACTCACTACATTCTAGGCACTGCTCTACAAACTGGGCATACAGCAGAGAATGTAAGTTCCAAAATTCTGTTCTCATACAGCTTATATTTTTGTGGTGGACACAGACAATAAATAAATAAATAATGATGATAGGTAGGAATGAGGGTTTGAAGAGAAAAAAAATGTGAATCAGGAAAAAAGGGACAGAAAACATCAAATGGGAGACTGTCAGATAAGATGGTCAGGAATGTCTCTCAAGGGGACACATTTAAAGAGAGATCCATCCGGAAGAGGATGAGAATGAATCATGAAAATCTCTTGGGGACAAGCATTAGGCAAACAAAAGAGAAAATGCAAAAGCCTTGAGTTGTAATCATGCTTAAAGTTTGGAGAAACCTCAAGGAATCCGGCCCAAGAGGAATATATTGATCAAATGAAAGAGAGGTGTCAAATGAGGTCAGAGTCAACAAGAGGCCAAACCTGTATAGGTCTGGAGCTGAGGGCGTAGTTAGGACTTGGTATTTACTAGTGTTGCAATCTTTGGAAGTTTGAGAGTAGAGTTCACCTGACCTACACGTTGACTGCTTCGCAGAAGGTTGGCCACAGAGACTGAGACAAGATGACATGTTGGAAGAGACATTAGACAACTCATCAAATATCATGAATGAGAAAATCAGCAGCAGGATAAAGCTGGTTTGAAGGAGGATTAAAGGGAGAGGAGCTATATAGGAGTGGAAAAAGATGCTGGAATAGGATCACGAGGTTAGTTACCAAACTCATTAATGACCTATAATTCAATAAAATCATAACTGTTTGCATGTGCATCTTGGTAAGACAAAAATTTTCAAGTTAACATGTACTTTAACAAAACATGAGACTTTAACAAGCAACATATATGAATTACACAAAGGCATCTCCAACAATACTCCCAGATTGCATTGAAAAGACAAGGTGTTCTCCCTTTGCCTTATTACCAAGTTTCAGGTAGTTTATTTTTGTGAAAACTGAGATAGGAAACTCTAGAAGAGGGACAAATTGTGAGGGAGAGTCCCTCATCATTTAATTGTTTCCTCATTGTTAAGCATTTGATTTATGTATAATATTTCAATATTGTAGATATTAGAGTTTTGCTATCTTTTTTGGAGGGGATGTATCCTTAAAATGAATTCCCAAGAAAGGAAGTAGTGGATCCCTATATAATTCTGTTATTGTATATCAATAAGTATTTGGATTTATTACCAATATATTATTCCAATTATTTTTGTTTAATCTAGCCCAGTGAGTAAACTTATTACATGTCCGTGGTATGTTTTTTTTATTTTTATTATATTATGTTAGTCACCATACAATACATCATTAGTTTTTGATGTAGTGATCCACGATCCATTGTTTTCATATAACACCCAGTGCTCCATGCAGTACGTACCCTCCTTAATACCCATCACCGGGCTAACCCATCCCCCCACCCCGCTCCCCTCTAGAACCCTCAGTTTGTTTCCCAGAGTCCATAGTCTCTCATGGTTCGTCTCTCCCTCCGATTTCTCCTCCTTCATTTCTCCCTTCCTTCTCCTAATGTCCTCCGTGCTATCCCTTATGTTCCACAGATAAGTGAAACCATATGATAATTGACTTTCTCTGCTTGACTTATTTCACTTAGCATCATCTCCTCCAGTCCCATCCACGTTGATGTAAAAGTTGGGTATTCATCCTTTCTGATGGCTGAGTAATATTCCATTGTGTACATGGACCACATCTTCTTTATCCATTCATCTGTTGAAGGGCATCTCAGCTCTTTCCACAGTTTGGCTGTTGTGGATGTCCGTGGTATGTTTTTTAGTACCACTATAATTTTCTTACCTTGTTACCTCATTTTCCAGATTTCCTCTGTCTATAAAAGTTGTTGATCTTGGTTTGTGTGTGTGGTGGGGGTAGTGGTGGGGTGAGATCAGTAGATCAATAAAACTACTTCTAATCAAAAGACTTAACATTTTTACGTCATCTTATTTAACCCAGAGCTAAAAAGCAGTTTTAAAAATAGTGTTATTATTAAATTAGTGTCCTGTTTTAGTCACTATGAGAATTGAAAGGAATTACAAGATATAGTTACTGCCTTTGAAGAAGCTACAACTTGCTTTATCATATATGACTTGTGAATGTGATTTGTCATATTAATAGGATTTGACAGAAGCATAGTGTGGGATAGGAATAAGAACATGGACATTGAAGATAGTTTTAATATGTAGTAGATGTGTGTCTCAGTATCTCTGATTCTTAGTTTTATTGCCTATAAAATGGAGATAATTTTAATTATAAGGACATTGTAAGAGTTAAATATACATTCACTATCATTATCCACTCTATCTTGTCAACATTCTGATTCTTAGTTTTATGTCCTATAAAATGGAGATAATTTTATTGTAAGGACATCAAGAGTTAAATATACATTCACTATCATTACCCACTCTATCTGTCAACATTCCAACTTATCCCACAAAGAATTTTATGTGACTGAATAATATTGATAATATAATTTTAACAGAGCCCAACACATAGTAAACAAATGGAATCACTACTGTTTGTAGTTCCTTAAACATGTGATGCTGAATCAGATCTCTGAGGTTTTTTTTTTTAAAGATTTATTTATTTGAGAGATGGAGAGAGAGAAAGAGAGAGTGAGCAGTGGGAAAAGGCAGAGAGGGAGAGAAACTTCCAGCAGACTTCCTACTAAACAGGGGAGCCTGACGAAGGGCTCCATCCCACAACTCTGAGATCATGACCTGAGCTGAAACCAAGAATTAGATGCTCAACCAACTGAGGGACACCAGGGCATCCCTCAGATCTCTGGGTTTTACTCTTGTTCCCTGTGACTAGATTTCCCTTCACTCTCCCCACTTCCATTTCCATTGAACCTCCCATTTTTCATGAATCAGCTCAGTTGTCTTCTCTGTGAAACCCTCCTGGATCCACCAAGGCAAGTCTACCTCATTGCAGCCTAGCTCTTCTGCTTCCCCAGAACCTGACACACACTTGGCTTAAAGATGAACATCAATCACTGCTTTGATAAAACTGAAGAATCTAAAAGTAACAGATTCTACAGTTAGAAGAATACTTATAAATATGAACAAAGAATTTGGAAACCACATTATACAAGCCAGCAATGTGGAAACTAGATAACAGTGAGCATTAGCTGGCCATCTAAATCATGCTCTACAAAAGTGCTTGAGCCTTGGATCTTCCATGAAAAACACTCACTGCTTCTTGAGTAGTTTTCTGAATATAATCTTAATGTCATGTTCGACAAGACTGGACCACCCACAACAAAGCTATGGAATGTAGCCAGTCTACCAACCTTGCTGTAACACTGTCAACAAGTCAATGCTGCTGGAACGCACATGTAAATATGGCCTAAAAAGCAAACAGGTGTGTCTCAAACTGGGAAAAACAAAGACCAAATCAAGGCTAAAAAGACACACCAAAGACCTCTGAGCAGTATTATGTTGAATAACTAGGAAGCAGTAATTACTGTCTAAGCAAAGAAACACCTATTTGTAAACCAGAGATATAGGGGATTTTCTGGGGGAGAGGGGTGGTCACCTGCAAGCAAAAAGACAAAAACACAAGAGCTATAACCCTATCCCCAGAGGGGGAAAAATACCGTCATTTTCATAGAAGAAGGACAACCTCCATGCTATTAATAACTCTGGGTGACCTATTTATAAGATGTGTACCAAGGACTTGTGTACTGCACATGTCCTGATGAGCTTGGATAACTCTAGTTGCAACTGTGCACCTGCCCAAGATGTCCAGTAAAAGTGGTTTCTTGGACTTCCTAGAGAGGATGATGTCATGATTAGATGTCTACAAAAAATCTGTGTCCACTGAGTTACAGAATCTGGGTAGACAAAGATGTAAAAAATGTGCATCTCCAGATGACACTGATAACAGGCATGTGAACAAAGTATTGTACTGAAGTTACTGGACATATTAATATGGGAATAATCTATATGGTGGTAAACTTGAAAAATAAGATTCCAGGAGCATCTGTGGGGGCTCAGTCAGTTAAGCATCTGACTCTTGATTTCAGTTCAGGTCATGCATGATCTCAGGGTTGTGAGATCGAACCTTGAGTTGGGCTCTACACTGGGTGTGGAGCCTGGTTAAGATTCTCTCTCTCCCTCTACCCCTCTCCTAAGAAAAAATAAGATTCCAAGGCACAGGTGAGGAAAATTAAGAAGACAATATTGAGATATTAAGGTAACAGAGTACTCAGAAATTAAGGAATGTGTAGATAGAATGGGTTTTAGATTTGACCTCAGGAGAAAAATAGAGTGAATAACTGGAAAGAAAGGACAAAAAAAGGTTGAGATAAACAGAAGAAAATGCATTCAGTTTTATGCATATGGGAGGATAAAAGGGCAGGTATGCAATCTAGAGCAAATATGCAGTTTGGGGTTTTCAGTTAGTGACATAAACCAGTAATACCTCTGATTAGAAAAGATCATAGATTGGGCGTCTGGGTGGCTCAGTTGGTTAAAGCGACTGCCTTCGGCTCAGGTCATGATCCTGGAGTCCCGGGATCGAGTCCCGCATCGGGCTCCCTGCTCGGCAGGGAGTCTGCTTCTCCCTCTGACCCTCCCCCCTCTCATTCTCGCTTTCTCAAATAAATAAGTAAATAAAAAATCTTAAAAAAATATATATATAAAAGAAGAAAAGATCATAGATTATATCCTTAGATTGAATCAAATAAGTGGAATAAAAATAGTTTCATGATTGCTGTGCTGGCTGGATATAGAAAAGTATGTACCATCTATCCAAATCCTAGGAAGAGAAACATGACCTCAATCACTGGTTTTGTTTGCTAACTGTTTATTATTCTTTTAAATATTACTGTCCACATCTACAACCCTAGAAATGGCTGCAAGTAGATGATGCCCCTTATCACTGTCTGGGAGTTTGGAAAAGTATACAAAGCTGTTTCCCATAATCACCAGCCTATCACAGGATTGTTTCACCCTAAGCTTCTTTGGGTCAAGTTAATCAAATAGAAGGAACTAAGATTGAAAAAGGAAAGAAGAAGCCGTAAGACCACCAGCCTGAAAACAATGGGGAGGAGGAAGGGAGCAGAGGACAAGAACGGAATGAAGTCAGCAGAGGGCATATCAGTGGTTATTGGTAGACTTTTGAATGATGAGGAATTTGGGCTACCTAATGTCACTGTTACCATCACCTGCCCCTAAGTATTAATGTTAGTGGCAGGGAAAGCACAGGAGGTAAATACTGAAGCTAGTTCTTTTCCACTTAGATGGTGACCATCTCCAGCTGATTCCAGCCATCCCTGCCTCTGGTTATATCAAGAGTTACCTAAAAGAGGTGCACTGTGGAGAAAGGGGAACCCTCCTACCCTGTTGGTGGGAATGCAAGCTGGTGCAGCCACTCTGGAAAACAGTATGGAGGTTCCTCAAACAGTTGAAAATAGAGCTACTGTACGATCCAGCAATTGCACTACTGGGTATTTACCCCAAAGATACAAATGTAGGGATTCGAAGGGGTACGTGCACCTCGATGTTTATAGCAGCAATGTCCACAATAGCCAAACTGTGGAAAGAGCCACGATGTCCATCGACAGATGAGTGGATAAAGAAGATGTGGTATATATACACAATGGAATATTATGCAGCCATCAAAAGGAATGAGATCTTGCCATTTGCAACGACGTGGTTGGAACTGGAGGGTGTTATGCTGCGTGAAATAAGTCAATCGGAGAAAGACATGTATCATATGACCTCACTGATATGAGGAATTCTTAATCTCAGGAAACAAACTGAGGGTTGCTGGAGTGGTGGGGGGTGGGAGGGATGGAGTAGCTGGGTGATAGACATTGGGGAGGGTATGTGCTATGGTGAGCGCTGTGAATTGTGCAAGACTGTTGAATCACAGATCTGTACTTCTGCAACAAATAATGCAACATATGTTAAGAAAAAAGAAAAAGAAGAAGATAGCAGGAGGGGAAGAATGAAGGGGAGTAAGTCGGAGGGGGAGTCGAACCATGAGAGACAATGGACTCTGAAAAACAAACTGAGGGTTCTAGAGGGGAGGGGGGTAGGGGGATGGGTTAGCCTGGTGATGGGTATTAAAGAGGGCACGTACTGCATGGAGCACTGGGTGTTATACGCAAACAATGAATCATGGAACACTACATCAAAAACTAATGACGTTAATGTATGGTGATTAACAATAAATAAATAAATAAATAAATAAATAAATAAATAAATAAATAAATAAAATGAAAGAGGTGCACAAAATGCAGCTTTTTAAAAGGGCATCTGTGGAGGTAAAGACCATCTGAAAAGCACACAAATGAACACAACGAAAGCTCAGATTAATGTGTCTGCTAAATAATTTAGTTGAAGAATGGAAGAGAAAATTTAATAGGTGAATTAAACTACGAATATTTAAGCACACAGGCGAAAAAAAATTTGTCTTTGTAAAAGGAACACTTTTTTAATGTTAAGGATATTCTATTTAGATATTACAGGCAAATTGTTTAAATTTGACAGAAATGGAAGGTACTCTTAGAGGTGTGGAAGGAAGGACGTGGTTCTGATTAATCCACCTGCCCCTAGGCAGCTGCTATTGATCCTGGCTTAAAAACATCCATGATGTTTTTATGACAGACAGAGATTTATTTCTGCTGAAAAAGTTCCAAAGCACTTATGTCTTTCAGATATTTTGGGGAGAAATCTCAGGCCCTAGCAGGAAGAGTGCACACTTAGGTATGGGGGTTGTTTAGTGGGAAAGCACAGAATTTCTTCTTAAAATTGAGGAATAAAAGGCACTTGCAGTGGTGCTGCTTTATTTAAAACAAACCAGGAGTTTTGAAAACTGCTGGGTTAAAGAAAAGCTGTGATACACCAATGCCCTTGCAATCTTTAGCCCTTTTCTCCCCCTGGAGTTCAGAATAGATCACAAAGTTGTGGATACGCTTTACTCATATTCTTAATCTCTAACTCACTAAGAACTAATTCTTCATAAATGTTTTAAGTTGACACATCACTTCGCTAATATGTATCACATAACTTGAGTTCTTAATACCAATTTCTTCCTTAATTTGTGGCAGAAAAACTTTCAAAATATATTTTAAAAAGTAATTCATTAACAAATTCAGTAGTTCATCTGAAGAAGTGATATTTGAATAATATTAAAAACTGGTTTCAAACACAAGCAAGGGTAATGACTGTGAGACCTGTGCACAGGTCTACACATGAGGACAAGGTTACTTTGCATTGGTAGCTGTCCGGTCTTCACAGGCTTATCATAGGATTAAAAATCAAGAGAAGCCACCTTTATAGTCCACCCATGAGACACTTAAAGTACAAATGAAAACTCTGCATCTATGCCCCATTATTTTTCCCCTACAAAGATTTCCAATTATTTGATTACAAAAGTGGGAGCTTGTTATACGTAAGACCAGTGCACATTTGCCAAGCTCCCCGCTGCCTGAAATTGTGGAATTCAGAGCGTCTTTAGTTTGAAAGACTCCTAATGGCTTACAGCTGAGTTACAGCATTACTAGTGGCAGAGCTACATCTCCCATCCCTTAGATCTGTTTAGCTCCCACTCCCATAAATGCAGTATCCAAGAGAAGTGCTTCAGAAAGTTGCACTGCCTCATTTAACTAATTTCCTGTGCCATTCCTAGAACCAGCACTTGGAAGTGAAGTGCCCTTAGACATTTCAACAGTCCCAATGCCAAAGGTTGTTGGACTGGTTCAGAGTTAAAGTCTAAAAGCATTTCACATAAGCACGAACTTACCGACTTTCTCCTGTTGCAAGGAGGCTGCAGTGCTCACTGTAAGTGAAGTGCATATGTTTCCCTTTTGGACCACTGCTGGACAGATTCCCAAGGCCTATTTGATAATTACACAAAACCAGCCAGAGGACTCAGCCAAGAGGGGGTTTGCCTTTTACCTTCAAGGGTCCTAAGTTAAGCCCTAAACCCCTGGAGATTTGCAGGCAATGATCTCATCCAAGTTCCTTGAAATCATTAGTGATTGGCTAAATTCACAGCTTTGATTTGATGTGGTTAATCAACAAAATGCTTGAGTGCTTATCAAAACCTTATCTAAGCCTACATATCTAGAGTTATAAATTTATTATCCATAGGGTCCCTTGCATTGTTTCCTGTGGGATTGGAGACTGACAAAACAGACTTTTATAGCATGTCAGGGCTTTTAGTGCTGACATATATGAGAAAAACCACTGGCAAGCAGAAAAAAAAAGTCAAATATTTTCACACTTAAATAGTGTATTTCTTTTTAAAAATTGGTTTAGATATTTGGAGTCTGTGATTACTTGTTAGGTCTAATTTGCCCATCTTTAACAGACACTTGCCTATAACTGCAATTATTACTCCTTTTAGTGGTCTTAGATCAAAGATAACCAAATACAGAATTCTGTTTTTATATCAAAATCTGCTCCTCATTAGGCATTCATGATCCAGTTCTAATCTCATTCTCAGCACCCTTCAGCAAAGAGCCCAAGCAGGGTAAACATTTCCATTTAGCTTACATATGCACTGCTCAACCACAAAATTTCAAATAAAAGTCCTCTCCTCTTGAAGTAGAACATATAAAACAGTATCTCACTGGGTGAGGAAAAAAAGTATGAAAATACTATGTCCTTTAGAGTTTTATAAAGAAGATCAACTCACATTCTTTTTGCTTTTGTTTTTAGAATAGTATAATGAGGGACACCTGGGTGGCTCAGTCGGTTAAGCATCTGCCTTCAGCTCAGGTCATGATCCCAGGGTCCTGGGAATAGAGCCCTGTGTCAGGTTCCCTGATCAGTGGGGGCCTGCTTCTTCCTCTCACTTTGCCCTTCAACCCCCCACCCCCTGCTTGTGCTCTTTCTCACTCTCTCTCAAATAAATAAAATCTTTAAGAAAAAATAGTATAATGAATCTAATTTAATTATTACTCAGCTTCAATCATTAATTCATGGCTAGTCTTATTTCACGTATTACTTCTCCTACCTCCCTTAATTTTTTCTTGTTACCTTTTTATCCTGCAACCTTTTCTCCCACCTCCTCCCTGACCACCAGTCTATTCTTTGTATCTATAACCTTGTTTTGTTTTATGTTTTTTTAGATTCCACATACAAGATATGGTATTTGTCTTTCTCTGTCTAACTTAGTTCACTTAGCATGATGCCCCAAAGGTCCATCCATTCATGTTGTTGCAAATTGCAAGATTTCATTCTTTTTTTATGGCTGAA
Organism: Zalophus californianus; assembly: GCF_009762305.2. Classification (NCBI taxonomy): domain Eukaryota; kingdom Metazoa; phylum Chordata; class Mammalia; order Carnivora; family Otariidae; genus Zalophus; species Zalophus californianus. The sequence continues at coordinate 30,826,800 of NC_045604.1, forward strand.
TAATATTCCATTGTACACATATACTGCAATTTCCTTATCCATTCACCCACTGATGAACACATAGGTTGTTTCCATGTCTTGGCTATTGTAAATAATTCTTCAGTGATCATGGGGTTGCAGATATCTGTAAGAGTGTTTTTGTTTTCTTTGGATAAAAATCACAAAAGTGGAATAGCTGGATCATAAGGTAGTTCTATTTCTAATTTTCTGAGGAGTCTCCATACTATTTTTCATAGGGTTTCACCAATTTATATTCCCACCAATAGTGCACAAGTGTTCCTTTACCTCCACATCCTCACCAACACTTGTTATTTTTAGTCTTTTGGTAATAGTCATTCTAACAGGTGTGAGTATTATCTCCTGATTTTGATTTGCATTTCCCTGATAGTTAGTGATGTTGAGCATCTTTTCATGTACCTGTTGGCCATAAAAAATTTCATTATAAAAATCAGTGCATATCATTCCAAAGCTTCCTGCTTAGTTTTTTTTAATGGTGGAGAGTTTATGCTAAAGGTATGATATTATTTAATAAATATTTGTCTCCTGATAGAATTAATAAAGATATGGTATCTTAGTTTGTGTTGCTATAACAAAATACTATAGACTGGGTGGCTTATAAACAACAGAAATTTTATTTCTCATGGTTCTAGAAGTCTGAGATCAGAATGCCAGCACTGACAGGTTCTGTTGAGAGCCCACTTCTATGTTTGTTGCACATTGCCCACCTCTTGTTGTGTCTTCCCATGATGGAGAGCAGGGATGGGAACCAAGCTTTCTTGTAACTTAACTAATCCCATTTATTAGGGCGCCACTTTCATGATTTCATCTAATCCTAATTATTCCCCTAAAGTCCCATTTCCTATTACTATCACACTGGGGAGTAGGTTTCAACATGTAAGTTCTGAGGGAATAAAAGCATTCAGTCTATACCATGGCAAACTGAATTAAACAGTAAGGTATTTAGAACAGCTCAAATATCAGGAAGTACAAATATCTACATTTGGTGCATGAAAGATAATTTTCTTCCTCAACGAAGTAGGTTTAGAGGGAACATACCTCACATAATAAAGGCCATCTATGAAAAACCCATATCATCCTCAATGGGGAAAACCTGAGAGCTTTTCCTCTATGGTCAGGAAAAAGACAGGGATGTCCACTCTCACCACTTTTATTCAACATAGTACTGGAAGTCCTAACCACAGCAATCAGGTAACAAAAACAAATAAAAGGTATCCAAATCAGTAAGGAAGAAGTGGAACTTTCACTATTTACAGATGACATGATACTCCATATAGAAAACCTGAAAGTCTCCATCAAAAAACTGCTAGAAGTGATAAATGAATTCAGTAAAGTCACAGGATACAAAGTCAACATACAGAAATCTGTTGCATTTCTACACACCAACAATGAAACAGCAGAAAGAGAAATCACATTTATAATTGTGCCAAAAACAATAAGATACCTAGAAATAAATCTAACCAAAGAGGTGAAAGACTTGTACTCTGAAAACTACAAGACACTGATGACAAAAATTGAAGACAACACAAAGAAATGGAAAGATATTCCATGCTCATAGATTGGAAGAACAAATATTGTTAAATTATACTCAAAGCAATCTACACATTTAATGTAATCCCTATCAAAATACCAACAAAATTTTTCAGAGAGCTACAACAAACAATCCTAAAATTTGGATGGAACCACGAAAGACCTCAGATAGCCAAAACAAGCTTCAAAAAAAAAAAAAAAAAAAAAAACCACAAAGCTGGAGGCATCCCAATTCCAGACTTCAAGTTATATTACAAAGCTATAGTGATCCAAACAGTATGGTACTAGCACAAAAATAGACACATAGATCAATGGAACAGACTAGAAGGCCCAGAAATAAACCCACAACTATATGGTCAATTAATCAACAAAGCAGGAAAGAATATCCAATGGGAAAAAGAATGTCTCTTCAACAAATGGTGTTGGGAAAACTGGACAGCAACATGCAAAAGAATGAAATTAGACCACTTTTCTTACACCATACACAAAAATAAACTCAAAATGGGTTAAAGACCTAAATGTGAGACCCGAAATAATCAAAATCCTAGAGAACACAGACAGTAACCTCTTTAACATCAGCCATAGCAACTTCTTACTAGAAATGTCTCCTAAGGCAAGGGAAACAATTTTAATATATGTGCTGCTGAAGCGAGCACAAGGCAAGGGAAACAAAAGCAAAAATGAACTATTGGGACTTTACCAAGATAAAAAACTGCACAAACAATCAACAAAACTAAAAGGCAGCCTACAGAATGGGAGAAGATACTGCAAATAACACATCTGATAAAGGGTTAGTATCCAAAATCTCTAAAGAACTTATCAAACTCAACACCCAAAAAGCAAATAATCCAGTTAAGAAGTGGGCTGAAGACATGAATAGACACTTTTCCAAAGAAGACATCTGGCTAACAGACACATGAAAAGATGCTCAACATCACTCATCATCAGGGAAATATAAATCAAAACCATGATGAGATACAACCTCACACCTGTCAGAATGGCTAAGATTAACAACAAGGAAACAACTGGTGTAGCCACTGTGGAAAACAGTGTGGAGGTTCCTCAAAATGTTAAAAATAGAGCTACCCTATGATCCAACAATTGCACTAGTAGGTATTTACCCAAAGAATACAAAACACGAATTCAAACGGATACATGAACCCCAAAGTTTATAGCAGTATTATCTACACCAGTCAAGTTATGGAAACAGCCCATGTCCATTGATTGATGAATAGATAAAGAAGATGTGGCATATATATACAGTGGGGATATTAGCCATATAAAAGAATGAAATATTGCTATTTGCAAAGTCATGGATGGAGCTAGAGAGTGTTATGCTAAGTGAAATAAGTCAGTCAGAAAAAAGACAAATACCCTATGATTTCACTCATGTAGGATTTAAGAAACAACAACAAAAAAATGAGCAAAGGGGAAAAAAGAGAGAGAGAGACAAAGCAAGAAACAGACTCTTAACTATAGAGAACAAGCTGATGGTTACCAGAGGGGAGATAGATGGGGGAATGGGTAAAAGAGGTGATGGAGATTAAGGAGTGCACTTGTTGTGACGAGCACCAGGTGTTGTATAGAAGTGTTGAATCACTATATTGTACACCTGAAACTAATAGTACATGGCATGTTAACTAACTGGAATTTAAATAAAAACTTTAAAAAAATAAAGACAGTTTTGTTTTAGTCATAGGAAAATAGGCAAAATTATGGATTTGTCAAAATAAAATAAACACATTTGCACACCTACACTATCACATGAACACACACACACACAAAACTTCAATATTTGTCTTCCAGTTACAATGGAATTCAAGTTAATTTTATACTTTATAACATAACAATGACAATAATAACTAATACTTACAAAGTACTTACTATGTACTAGATGGTGCTTTAGGAATCATAGGTAATATCATCTCCATTTTTCAGATGAGGAAGCTGAGGCACAGAGCTGATAAAGATTGTGGAACAAGGAAACCAACCCAAGATTATGGCCCCAACTCTCACTACTATGCATACTACCTCTGTTCAGTTTCAGGACTCTTTTATAATCGGTGTTCATAAACATGACCAGATGGCACCGTGAAGTCATAAAGTACATCCTGAATCAGAGGATAAGTTATATTTAATATGCTTTCAATATCATAGTCGATGTGTTTTAGGTTTTAAATTATCTCCCAGTAAACCAGATTATTAGTCACATTTTATTAGAGTTATAATAGAAAATGTCCACATTCAGCATCTATGCTGATATTTCACATGTTTATTATCAAGTGCAAAAGTATGTATGCCCTTGGAAATTTAAAGATTAGAAATGAAATTAAAAATTTATCTTAGTATTTCTTCACATGGAGAGTAGGTGATTAACATATTTTCCTATTGCTCATCTGTGGCTATAAATTTTACCTTAGGAAAATACATTTAATCTGACAATTTAGTAGAGATGTTAATGTGATACTAATATTATCTTGGCAGGTTCAATTTGGTTGCAGTTCAACATATATTGATATATAACTTCCACTGAGGAGAGAAATATGTGCATTTTTCTTAACCAAGAAATAAAGATACATGTTGGTTAGGGAGGCAAAGAGTTGGCCTTCCTTTTCCTATGCCGATAGTGCCTTTTCCTCAGACATTCTACATAACCTCAGAATTCTTTTTTTTTTTTAAAGATTTTATCCATTTATCTGAGAGAGAGAATAAGATAGAGAGAGCATGAGAGGGGGGAGGGTCCGAGGGAGAAGCAGACTCACTGCTGAGCAGGGAGTCCGATGCGGGACTTGATCCCGGAACTCCAAGATCTCGACCTGAGCCAAAGGCAGTCACTTAACGAACTGAGCCACCCAGGCGCCCCAACCTCAGAATTCTTGCAAATAAAATTTTATAAGCACCTTTTGCCAATAAAGTACATTTGGCAAAAAACAAAAAGCAAACAAACAAAAAACAACCAATATGTATTTGCCATCCTTTCTTTGGATCATTTATTTCTGGATAAATGTTAATCATGGGAATCAACAAACAAAGCAAACAGGGTGGGGTTTGGTGCAGGTCTGGAGAAGTATGCCAAACAATTAAACATAATCTCTGACAAAAATTTATAGTGATTAAAACATAGGATCAGGATCAGGCTACTCAGTCTCATGACCAAGTTCTGCTAACTTGGTAAGTTGCTCATCTACTCTGAACTTCAATTTCCATATCCAAAATGTGATAATAACAATATTATCTATTCCATAATCAAGTACTATTGTAAGGACATTGTAAGGATTCCATGAAAAACACTTAGTGGAGTGTAAATCACATATTAAGTATTTTCAGAGTTAGATACTATCATTATTGTCATGATTGCTACTATTCTTGAGAACTTACAATGTGATGGTAGTGCAAGAGATACTACATTACCAAGATAAATATTTGTTCTTCCATTCTAGAGCTCAAAATCTAGTACATTTTGAAATAATTTTGAGTTCCCCTTATAATTTTTCACATTATTAGGAACATTACATAAGAAGTGAATGAAGAATACACCTTGTGTGAGCAGTAGAAAATTAATTTCAGGAATTTAGACAATGAGATCAAGGAGATGGGAGATGAGGACACAAAAGAGTGTCTTTCTGAGCAATAGAATGTGAGAAGGAGGAGAACATGCCCCCAGTGTAGGAAATGATGCACTGTAGAAGAGCCTTAGAACTGAGCTGATGTTTTAATATGTTACAAAAAGAGAGAGAGAGAGAGAGAGAGAGAGAGAGATACTAATGGAAAGCCAGGGAAATAACTACTTCAAGACTGGGAATACCAGAAAGAAAAGAAGGCACAGAAGAAAAATCAAAATGTTAGTTTTCACAATGTTGAGGTTGAGTTAAAATGTTTAAGCATTTCCACCCATCAGTCATCTTAAGTTAAATTTCTAAGTTCTGCCATTCATGAAATAATTTTTTTTTTATTGTAAATAGGAGTAGTACTTGTAGTGGTAACAAAAATACAACAAACATTACTACTACTAAAAATCATGTACTGAATATTGATAATATGCTAAGTGTTTCATAACATGTGTCAATGTCAGTAGACATTTTTGTTAGGAAAAATAAAGTTTTTGAACGACTGTTAAGCATAGAAATAGATATTATTCACTACTGGCCTGGGAAATTAGATTTTATATGGTCTCTTTACAATAGAGCATAAAGCATTACGTTTGTTTCATAGCTGCGTTATACATAAGTACTGTGTTTCCCTCCCACAGGAATATAGTATTTTCTTGCAGACAAAATGAATCCCAAAGCAATGCGAATTGCTAAGAAGTAAAATAAGTAAGTAAATACAATCTTAGACAGAGGAATCAGGTAAGAATGATCAAGAAAATTATTTCAACAGAACAATTAGCCGCAACAGTTAGAAGATGTTAAAGGTCTGGGAAGGATTGTTTTTTTAACATATGGGAGTTATTAATAAATCAGTATCACATTTGACAGCCATTCAAATGGTCCAAGATCAACTTCAAAGTCAGAGTTTTTAGAAATCTGTATTTATTTTAGTATATCAAAATACAAAGGGGAAATTTGGTATTCCTACATAGAAACATGTACATATATTGATATGAGAGCAATTAGTAACTTATGGGATAAAGCTAAACCAATTTTTTTTTGTCTAATGGTTTCCATTTTGTACATTTATAAAGGCAGATGAAAAAAAAGCCCTCCATATTACTGGGCAGTGTAAATCCATTAAATTATCTTCATGAGGTAACCAACTGTTTAGTTTTCAGCTCATATTTTAGCGCTGATAAAGACAGGGGTTTGGCTACATAATATTTCTCCTAACTAAATTGCATATAGTAGATAAAAAATCATCTTCTCAAAGGTATCTTTGAAACTGTAGCTCAATGCACTTACCATATTTAAATTGATTATTTTTTATACCTTGTGCTTATAGAAAAGAGGAATTAAAAAAAGTGGTGTTTCATTTTAGCCTCTTAACAAATCAAAACTATATTAGATTTACATCTGAGGTAATATACCAAATGAACATGGCATTACATAATGAAATGCAGTGGAGAGCCTCATCCTGAAGCCTTACTTTAAAGGTAAACTAAATAGAAAAATATTTAGTAATGCTTATACTGTACAGTTTTACATCATCACTGATTCATGCACAAATTTGGTTATTATTCTATAATAAATTTGGTTGATTTTTGGACAACCTCATTGGCAAAAAGGGTTTTTGTAAAGTTTCCACTTTCTAATATCTTCTTAGAAGTTAAAATTTTCCTCTTCTCTAGTAATTTCCAGCTTTTTCCATTTGGTTGCTATTACCATTTATTTTTCTTATGTTTCAACTGGAAGAGCCGCCAAGCAAAGATGTCTTTTCAGGACATGGAGGTGGAGTGCCAGTGCATGGTGCCAACATCACCACTTGGTGGTTCCCAGCCAGTTGTCAAAAAGGGGAGTTCATTCTCTCTTCTTGGCCCTTACAACCAGTCGTATGACTCATCTTTTCTAAGATGCTTAGCAGTGTTTTGAAGAGTTCATTTTAACATACAGATTTTAGAATCAGAGGATGTGACTGAGCAATATGGATTGAAGTAGATGAAGTAGTGGCCCTAAGAAACTAAACTTTTCTTCAATATATAATAAATTTGATCTATGTGGTATATTAGTAGCATTGAAAGAATGATTTGGCTATTTGAGACATATGCCAAAACCTTGTTGTTTTTTTTTGTTTATTTTGTTTACCCACTCTCCCTTTTATAAATTTTAGAAACGGCATATACTAATGAGTACAAGAGATTTTTTAAGGCAGTTTGTTTCACAAAAAGCATGATATAATACCAGCACAGTGAAAAGGTCATAAGGCATTTAAGGAAGCATCAGGGGGTGTGTGTGGGGGGTGTAGCCTTCTGTGTATGTGATTTTATGTAACTTTGAATGTGTTCTTAACCTTCCATGCCTCATTTTTTCCCATTCATAAAAATGACAATAATTACACTTGCCACCTGTGTACCTCAAAGGAGAGAGGGAGGGCTAATGAAATGTCTGTCAAGGGCTTTGAACTTTCCAGAATAAAGCTTTTATGACTCCATAAAGTACAAAGTAGTATCCTGCACTTGTATTTTTCCTGGCATTTACCTCCATCTCTGAAGTTCTTTTTTTCTTTTTTAAGTTGTTTTTTAAGATTTTATTTATTTATTTTTTTGACAGAGAGATAGAGAGCACAAATAGAGAGGCAGGCAGAGGGAGAGGGAGAAGCAGGCTCCATGCTGAGCAGGGAGACTGATGCGGAGCTCGATCTCAGGACCCTGGGATCGTGACCTGAGCCGAAGGCAGATGCTTAACCAACTGAGCCACTCAGGCACCGCTCTGTCTCTCGAGTTCTTTGCACGCCACTGGCTACTGTTGCTTCTAACACTCTTGCTCTTCTGGTCATGGTCAGAGCTATTTTAGAGAGGCGTAAGACTGCTGTTGTTTTTACCCAAGGCTAGGGTGGCTTTTTCATTTTGGTCGTGGTATCTGAAACTTCTGTTCCTGTTCCCTGTTTTCCTGTGCATGTTATCTTCTGCACACATGGAAGCATGGGTAAATGACATGAGAACCAATGTGAGAAACATCAACCCAGACCTTCCCAAATGACATATTAATACTGAGACTATATTGTTACAGAGTCAACTTGGAATACTGAAAAACATCTCCTTTTATTGTTTTTTTTTATTATGTTATGTTAATCACCATACATTACATCATTAGTTTTTGATGTAGTGTTCCATGATTCATTGTTCGCATATAACACCCAGTGCTCCATTCAGTACGTGCCCTCTTTAATACCCATCACCAGGCTAACCCATCCCCCCAACCCCTTCCCTTCTAGAATCCTCAGTTTGTTTCTCAGAGTCCATAGTCTCTCATGGTTCGTCTCCCCCTCCGAATCCCCCCCCGCAAACATCTCCTGTTATTGTAAAAGAAAAGTTCTGCCAAAATGCAATGTTATTGCTTATAAATGTATCTTAAAATATTTATATTCTAACACCCTCTCTTTCTTTTTAACTTCTTGGTTTTACTTGAAAATGGAGCCAGAAATAATTTCTTGGTTGTTGACATCAAAATCTAGATTTTTAAGGTAGTCAATCCTACTTGTGTTTGATTGAGGGCACTTGAAATGTACTTGATCCTGTGCACTGCAAATTGGCATGCAGTGCTTGTGAGGATCCTGAGATGAGCCGGTGCTGAGGGTCATGGTCAAATCACAGCAGTGGGTTACTCCAATCTGTAGTGCTGAAAAATTGAAAAGAAACCTTAAAATTTCATGTGATTCAACCTCTAGATTTTGAGTCTTTCCTCGGTAAGAGAAGAAAATGAGGCTCATAATTTGGGAAAACAACTTTTGCAGCATTAGCATATAATCTTTTTCTTGACCAGTGCTGTTGCAGTAGGCAGGAATAATTAATAAATTAGCTCATCCAATTATTTTACTGAATGTTTATGGACCAAGCAATATTGGAGAATTCGAGGGAATTAGGAGACTTAGCCCAGGTCCTCAAAGAGATTCAATTCTAACTTATTAAAAGAGAATCTTCACATAATCATAATTACACACAGGCAAAATTTTAAATTTACTTAAATCATTACAGACTGAGAATGGTGTGTGCATGTGCACACACATACACACACACACACACACACATATACTTTTCTTTCTTGATTCTCTAATGCTTAAAATGCTACCTTTCAGTACTTGATTCCTAAGTTTAGCTTAAGACTTTGAGCCCTATTGAAATGTGAATTCCTTTAGGAGAGGAACTAGCAGTTCGCATTGACATCATTCATTTACTTGCCCCTGGAATGAATTTCTGATCTCCAGAGTCAGCTTCTGGTGTGGATGGGCTTTACTGCAATTGAAGATGTCCCCCAAAACCCTGTCCATGAGTCAGGTTTAGAAAATAAGATGGTTCAGCAAGGTTCTTGTTGCCATATAATTTCACTTATGAATAATCATCTGTTTCATCCTATAACTGTTTATCTAATTTGATTTTTCTTCTTAACCACCAAATCATTTTAGTGAATACTAGTAGTGGAAAGAATATTGGTTATGATTTAAATATGGTGAAATGCGAATGGTTTGCTTGTTGAAATCCCAAGTACTTTTTCCACATATATTTGATTAGATAATTAGTTAGCTCTAGATTTTATTCTGGAACATAAGACTCCCATACTAGTCGAAAACACCTAATATTATATGAGGTGTGTGATATGTAAAGTCAAGCTTCAGGTGCCTTCTATTCTTTCTCAGAATGTACATAATAAAAAGCAAATGAGATTTAATTTTATATGTAGCATTTAAACTGTGAACCACAAAAAGTTAAAAAAAAAAAAAGGTAGTTGGCCCAAAGGTAAGGCTGAGAAAATTGGAATAAAATGTTTATTTCACAAACTGATCCCTTAATTATGTCCTACACTACATACCTTCTGAATCCCTCCTTTTATCTCAAAGATGGAGTCAAGTGGTAGGAGTCAAGTGCATTCTTGGGATGTCTCAAGATTATTGTAAATCACGAACAGACACTTACTCATCATCCCAATTCATGGGAAACAATATGTAGGGCCAGAGAAATTGAAGATGGCATCTCTCTCCTTAAGGAGTTTACAGTATACTGTGATGACAAACAAGTGGCTGGTCATCACCATTCAGACTGATAAGCATAATGATATTTGTATGCATGGTGTTTTTAGACTACTTCTGAAAGATAGATATGTGTCTGTGCTAAGGATAGTGTGTGAAGGAAGGTGTCCTCTAGCCCCAATATCTTGAATCTCTAACAGAATGAGATATCTGATGGAGAAAATTCTAGGAAGAGGAAGCAACTTGTTCAAAGACATATGTATGAGAGAAGAAATGTTTAAAAAAGACTACACAAGGTGTTTATCTTGATTGAGTTGTGGGGCATAAAATGGAGAGGGTCAAACATGTTTATACTAGGGCTGTTGTGGCAGAATCAAGGATGGGTTTAACATAGAGACAAGACTAGAGTTAGGCAGTACAATTACATATCATAACCCAGATGAAGACAAATGGGTCAGTGGGAGGCGCAGCCCAAACTGGGGTCCAAGGGCAGTAGCCATTTGCCCAAGTCTCACATTCACAACGAACCTACCTTTTTAGACCCTTGGTGTTATTTTTAAGTGAAGTCATGCAAAGAATCAGTACATTTTTATAGGTGTATTAGATGTGTTTGGTTAAGTGTAAACATTAAACTATATTATAATTTGTATAACTCTTTGGCTATGTCTTCCTTCACTTTATATATGTGAAAAGCTTCCAAAACAGAAGACTGTACCTCTCTGTCCCTATTGTCAGGGACAATGAAGGAAAAGGGTTAGATTTGAGAGTTCTTTAACCCTATACAGACAAAATGTCTTGCCCAAGTTTGTACAGTTGGCTCGTGGCAAGACAGCAACATAAGTAGACTCCTACTCCAGTGCTCTTCTCAAGCCCCAAGCCCTGCTTCTATATCCCTTATGTCAGAAGAGCAAATAAACTACTTTAAGCTTCAGCTACACAATTAAACTCTAGCATTACTATTTGTTTAATGCTTACAACTCTGATAAACTAGAAATAGGCAATGTTATACTTTTCTTGAGGCAGGAGGGGTAAGCGCTAAATAGTCATGGAGCAAAAGATGATCATTAGTCTCAATTAGAGAAAGAGATTAAATACCTGGTGAAATAGATTAATATGACTGTCCAGGAATGGTAAGCAAGTAGAACCATCCAGGCCTGGGGAGGAGCAAACAGCATAGTTCCCCTTTGTCCCCCGAATTCGGCCTTGCCCTTATCTTATTAAGGACTCTTAGAATACCCATATTTCTTACACACATTTAAAACAGCTTGATCAAAATAAGCACTCTTTGTGGGTCTTTATTTTGTAGGTTAACTTGCAAATGCAATTATTTAAATGAGTAGAGCAGACAGTGGAACAAATCTAAATTTAGCCACTCTGAGTGGGTAGTAAAGGATTAAAAAAAACCTGGCAAATCTCATTGATAGATGCAAGTCTTAAGAGTTTATGCAATGGTGACACAGATTTTCAAATAGCTAATATTTGGGCACCTGCAGATTAACATTCAGTAAACTTACAACTTTAAAAGATCTGCCCAGGTTGGACAAATTATTTTCCCATCAACAGTATGAACCACTGCCACAGCTGAAAAGACAAACAAACCACAAACATCTGAGAAAGAGATGAATTAAGAACACAAGGAGAACTTCTGCAGACTGCAACCAACACAACTTTCCCTTTCTTTCTACTGGATTATCTCCAATCCACCCTAAATTGCTGAACTGACATGTGGTAAACTTGGACGACCCAGAAGAGGCAAAACACATCCAGCTGTGCATATCTGGCAGTCTGCTGTTTCACCTGGTATTTTTGGATAGCAGGACCCTTGCCACACTTTTGGATCAATCAGTTGTAGTAAGTTAAACATTTTCCTAGTTTCCTGGCACAGGCAATGAAAAAATATCTCAAGAAAGATAGAGTTCATAGAGCAGACTTGCAAGTAACTACTCACTCACTAGCTTCAGATGAATTTAAGTTCCAGAACCGTAGTATGTGTTTTACTTCTTTGATTGCTTTTACTCCTCCTGGAAGGAGGAGCCAGCTAGTAGTTGTGTGATTCTTTTTATAAAGTTCTTATGTTTCTATAGTGCAGATTTTAATTTCCCTAGAAGGTTTAAAACAGGGCACAGAGATGTTTGAGTGGTTGAGACATTTGTCCTCCTCCCTGGTGCTCACAGTCTCTGCTGTTTATTTCATATGAGCTATAGGCCAATCTTTTTTTATTCTTAGGTGTTCATTCAATAACTGTCAGGGCAATTTCGTTGAAATTCCGTGACAGTGTTGTAAATCTCTTCCTTTTTGCATTTTAAGGATTTATAATCAAAGAGAAGTTAAAAATACATTCATATTGCAGGGTTTCACAAATGATTTAGGAAAAATGATAGAGACTACAAATAAGATAAGGTTTATTTCTAGTTGGGGGATCTAGAATGAACCATGGACAATGAAAAAAAGAACAGATTAATAAGCAGAATGGACAGGAAGCAACAAATGGAGTAAACTATGTGAGCAAACACACAGAATTAGAGTTCTCAGGGTATGTGCAGGGAAAGCTAAGTAATACACTACATCTGGAAAGAACATGGGAATGCATAGTTAGGAATTCACTTTCCGTGTAAACCAGTAGACATTAATTGAGCAACTACAGGCACTGTTGGAAAAGTTGGTCAAGACGAAGTCTTGTAAGACACTGAAAGCCAAAGGTAGGAGTTTGTGTCTTATTCTGCTGGCCACCCAGTCATAAAAGTCCTTAGACAGGCATGAAAAATCCTGAACCATCCATTCCAAACTTTCCACGTGTACTTTCTATACATCTTCTTAAACCCCAGCCAAGTGAATTACTTTTTATTTCCTCCATATGATAAAAATTGCCTCTCTTTTTGATGTTGCTCATGTCTTTCCTGAACTGTTTTCTTATCGCCACTTCTGCCTGTACAGATCAGAAGCCTCACTTCAGATACTACCTCCTCTGCCAAGCCTTTCTTCATTTCCTTCTGAGCCTTGACCTTTAGAGCTCATCTAAATTCATACAGAACTTTACTGATGGTGGTTACTTTCTAATTTATATTAAGGTTAAGTATGGACATATCTTACCTGCCAAATTATAAGAACATTGGCCAAGATCCTTGTCCACTTTTCTGTGTATATTTCTAGAAATTAGAAGAGTTGTGTGTAATGGAAACTGAGCAAATAGTAGTTGGATGAATAAATGAATGAGTGAATAGAAAGATCAAATTTTATTTGGTAAGATAATATATACCGAGTTTTAATGAACAAAATTCTGAGTTGATACCTTTTTTTTTTAAAAGATTAGTTTATTTATTTTAGAGAGAGAGTATTAAGTGTGGGGGAGGAGGGGTAGAGGGAGAGGGAGAGAGTCTTAAGTAGACTCTGCACTGAGCATGGAGCCCAACATGGGGCTTGATCTCATGACCCTGAGATCACAACATGAGCTGAAACCAAGAGTCAGACGCTTAACTGACTACACCACCCAGGCACCCTGATACCTTTTTTGATATATGAAAAAAAACCCAAGATATAGTAATTGCATCTCAGATACTTTCGATAATTAAGTAGGCTATGAGTAGATAGATACAGAGAGATAGAATAAAGCTGTATATATTTTTATAACTCTACTTGGGAGGTAAACAACACATTTCCTATAATACATTCTTCTGTCTGCATTTTAATTTATATGTAATACTAGTAATCAATAAAAAATAGTGTAGTTTAGTCTAAATTAGTTTAATATTAAAAGATGCCAGTAAATAAGTAAATGAATAACTGGTTCAATTCTTAATTGGAATGCAAAGGCTCTAATTTTGCAAATTGAGACGTTAAGCTCACTGTTTTGAAAGGGGATTAAGTAATTAAAAAATGTTATCAAGCAGCATATGGTGGATGTATCCTAAATGGAAGTGATCTCTTCTACTACTTTGAACAGTCTGACTGAGACATAATATGATCAACTTTTTTCTTTTTTTCCCCCAAATGTGCCTGCCAAAGAGTCAGGATTAAGGAGTACTAGACTAAATACTGAATTAAAAAGAGCACACAGATACTTAGAGTCTGACTAAGAAGAAATATGAAACCTGGCAACTAGAAAATAATGAATTGCAACCCATTCATACTTCTACTGGTTTCAGTGTTATGTGATCACAGTTCTTCAGAGTCTGGCCCAAGTACTTCCTAATTATGACAAAGTGAGGACGTGAGCAAATGTTTAAATATGTAAAGACATCAGTGTGACTTATATGAAGTAGAATGTAGTATGTCCAACCATCAGAGTGCTGGCCTGTGGATTAAAAATATTTGATTAAAAACATAAAAATCTCTCATAATATAACTTTTGCATTAAGGGAAAATAAGAGTGCTTTGTCAATACTGTGATATTTCTTGTCAGTTACTCTTTTTGGTTCCTATTGTACTAAGGGCCACAGAGCACTGGATCCCTCTTTCCAGAGATTTACTGTCTAATTACAACCCAAAAACTGTGGGCAGGACATAGCCAGGCAGGCTGCAGGGTTGGGGATGGGGGAAACAGAAGTCCTTAGCCTTCTCTCTTGAGTCACTGAAGTTAGTTGTGAACACTCCCCAGGTAAACTGGTGTAAGTCTTGGGGCAAAGCATGGAGTCTACCCAAAAATGTAGAATTCTGCAGAGACAGCTCTGTTTTTTGGTTGGGTTTCTAGACCAGATAATAGAAGACTATAATTATGGGTGAGAAATATATGCACAAAAAAGTGTAAAAGAAGAGGAACAGAACTAAGAAGGGAAATGGAAATGCTTGTAATTGACAGGGATCTGCGTGTAAATGCCTGGCAGAGAGGAGGCAAGAATCTTTATTCCTTTCTTTAAACTTACATGCTTGTTTCCCATGTGAGGGATGGTGGGTATAAACGTTAAATAGTAATTTTGTTGATCTAGGCTTCAGTGGGTGATGTCAACAGTGCCACATGGGAAGTATCCCGTCACCCACATTTCCATGTGCAAAGGGGATATTTTTCCAACTCAAACTCAACCAGCAAGTAATGTGTCCCACAAAAAAGGAATTCTGATTTATTCTAGGATTGCCAGATGTTTGGCATTTTGAAAGATTAGAAAAGAAATTAAAAGAAAATATATGTGTATATTAATTATTAAAAACATCTCTTGTGTGCTTAATAGGATACCCTGTACCTGCTTCTTGGCAATCGTTGATGGCTAGAATCACAGCCCAAACAGCAACTTTAAAACCTCTAAAAATCAGCTTTTTTGGAGTAACTTGATTTAAGGAAGATTTGTTCAAGAAGGGACCTTTACACTGTATTTTCACTTGAATCTACATACTCCTTTTTCTTTGGAGAACTGTTCATTGCACAGATAGACAAACAAGTCAAAATAATTCAGATTGAGATGTTGAATAATCTTGTGGTTTATTTCTACACAGTATTATTTTCATTCCTCCTCACTTCCCTTTCCATGTCTTACTGCTTCCAACCCCACTGTGGGATAAAGTGTTTTTCTGTTCCTTCACTTATCTTGCCTGCCTAACTTCCCCACCCCCACCCCATCACCAGCTTTGTGTAGCACAGTGGTTCCTCAAAACCAGTCCTCATACCTTAGCTGAGCTACTTGATAAATGTGTTGAAAAAAGATAAAGCATCCTTCGACATATCTAAACTTTACTGAATGAGATTCAAAAGGCCACTGGCAACATTTATTAGATTTTATGACTATTCACAGCTTGAGGATATTGATGAGAATACTGCAGGGGGGGCAAACTTTTGCATTTTGCTTAGAGGCCACTAAATCCAGAATGCAACAGAGTACACAATTTTCTTAAATGTAAAGTGTTCCTATAAGGCCTGCCTTGCCCACTTTATTTTTTTAACATGAAAAGCATGTGATAAAAGATAGGCCATCCTACAGATTTATCTTCAATTAGTCATGAGGGTAAGAAGGACTATTACAGAATCTGCTTTCCACTTATTTGCAAATTATAAAATACCTATTGACCAACTCAGAAATAAAGTCCTGAGTGGATATAAAGGGTTCAAGTAAGTAAAGTAATAACTTTATACTAGCCCTATCATAGACACAAAAAGTATATGTTTACGTTTCAGAATATATTACTGACAATTATCATATGACAATGAAATTAGAGTAGATGGTTGGCACATGGAACTGTAGAATTTGGCTGTGGTCTTAAGGATCTTTTAGTTCAGTGGCTTTCAAACATGTCTTAAGTAATTTAAGTCATCTTTTCAAGTGAAATCTTACATAAGACCATGATATAAAATATTAATAAAAGTAGAGTTGTTCTGGTTGAAGCTGGAAAGGGAGACAAAATCTAGTCAAAGCTCTAATTTTGCAGAAGAGGTGATTTAGGCCAAGAGAAGTTTTAGTTTACTGAAGGTAGTCAATAAGAAAATGAGTGAAAACACACATTATTTGATTCCCAATCTAGGCATTTTATTAGTAAACTGTGATAGATCTAGAGCAGGAATCTGAAAATAGGAAAATGAAGTCATTTAGACTCAATGACTATATTGGCTGGCTCGGGCTGCAATAACAAGTACCACTCAGTCGAGTGGCTTCAACAACAGAATTTATTTTCTCACAGTTCCGGAGACTGGGAGTCCAAGATGAAGGTGTCAGCTCGGTTTCTTTCCTCTAAGACCTCTGTCCTTGGCTTGGAGATGGTCATTCTCTCCCTGTGTTTTTGCATAGCTTTTCTTCTGTTTGTGTCTGTGTCCTAACCTCCTCTTCTTTAAGAACACCTCATTCAGTCATACTGAATTAGCCCCCCCATATGACCTATTTTACCTTAATTACCTCTTTAAAGGCCCTATTTCCAAATGCAGCCACATTCTGACGTACGAGGGTGGGGGGATGGTTTAGGATTTTAACATGCATTCTGGGGAGAGATGCAATTCAGCCCATAACAAAGACCAACCCAAAACTGATTGATTCTGAATGACTTTACACTTTCTGAGGTAGAGAATTAATCCATGCTGGATTTGGTGCTGGTCTTTTAACTTGGTGCAGTGATTTCAAATGATGGGGCATAATATGCTGGTGAGTGCCAATCCCTTGTAAGGAGTATAGAAAATAATTTGTTACTACTTAATATAGTATTTAAATTACTAACATAATACAAAAATACGTTTTATATACATGTAAAAAATATAACAGAGTGAGTGTGAAATTGAACCTATAACCCACTCACATGCGGTGAATATGTTTTCTTAAAAGAATGGTGTTATAATAGTGGTGCCAAGGAGCTGCCCACGGCCTACACTGAACCTCTCTCTGCTCTGCCACAGCAAAGACGTATCAATACCAACACACCAATAACTGTCGCAGTCATTACAATTTACCTCTACTTGGTTTATTTATTTTTAATCCAGTAATGCCCATAGGCCAGTGATGTGCATGTGACCCTCATCCATTAGGTGTGTGGTAGCAGAGTAAAGGTTAGGAACCAACAAGTAGTAGCCCTGTAGCTAAAACATTATTAATGTCAGGAGACCGGTCCTTCTTCGTGCTACACTGCACCAGTAAATACAGAGACCCAAATGTATTTGCATTATAACCCTATGCCCCATTTAGGTTAAAAAAAAAAAAAAATCCCTGGGCCATACTTGTAGACTGCTGTGAGTCAAGGTAAGACTGTTCTGAATTTTTTTAATGCAAGAAAATTCACCCCAGACACAGAGAAAGGTCAACACGGTTCCTCAGATACTGAACTCAAATGCCAACTATTATGGACCTTGAAAGCAGCTCAACTGAGAACACCTGACAGGCTGTAGCAGGTGGCAGGTGGCAGAGGGCACTGTGGAAGGGCCTGGAGAGAATGCGGACCCGGGCTTTGGCTCTCCTCCAGCAGTACCAGGCCAAGTCATAGGAGACCTTTTCAGCCCAGTGACATTGCTGTCATCTGTTTCCCAGTGCTTAGAGTCTAGAGTAGATATAAGCGCTTGCTTTTAAATGTATTTGGAAGTCACAATGCTGCAAATCTGACAAAGTATTCCCTCCAGTCTCCATTTTTTGATTTACATCTATCTTCTAATTCCTGCTTGAGGCTCTGCTGTGATGGGGTCTCTACAACTCGAATTCAAAGCCTCTACAATTCAAATTCTCAGGTTCCAAACAACTCAGCTCCCCACTCCCCATTCCATTTATAACTCAAATTACCCCAGGGCTAGACATTAAGCAAAAGCTCATTGAAATAATTTTTACCTTGGTGTGGGTAACTAATGAGGAGACTATCTTGACTCTCTAGGGACACTTGCATTTCAATAATGGAAATTTGGTAACTCAAGTGAATTGCCAATTAGTGGACAGTGTTGCAGTAAGAAGTTTAAAAAAGGCTTTCAGACAGTAAGGGATATGTTTCTGGAAAAGAAAACTTCCTCTATGTCCACTAAGTCTCATTCCTCTTTATTCTTATAAATACTTATAAATTTTACTTATGAATTTAAATTGTACATTTCTGGAAAAATTAATATAGCAAATGATAACTTGCTTTTTAAATAAAAAAGTGTTTATTTTGTCTCATTTGTTGAGTGTTATCTAAGTTAGCTCAAGAACATTTTCATAACTTATTTTTCTATTGAAAAATTTGAGGCCATCTTATATATGATAAAATATAGTACATTCAAGATTTTTGGTTTTTCACAATTTGTTAATAATGGCTTCAGTGTTTTTGCTTTGTTTTGCTCTTGTTGGAGTCGTGATAACACAAAATAGCAGTTAGCATCAAGGGATCTGAATTGGACCTCACTGCCTTAAATCCAAGCTTTACTATTTACTACTTATGGATTTGGGGCAAGTTGCTTTCTTCTCTCTGTGCCTCAGTTTCTTCCTTTGCAATAATAGTACCTACTTTGTAGAGCCACTCTAAGGATTCCATCAGTTAATGCATAGGAAGTGCTTATCATAGACTTTGGCGCCTTGTAAATGCTCAGTGAGTACTAGCTATATTGTTGTTGTTGTCTCCTTTAAACCTCCTGTAGACTTCCCAAGGTGGACTTCATTTAATGTTCAAAAGTCCTAAATGTTGTTGAATATATATCATATTACCCATACAGAGGGAGAAAAAGGTGTCCTATATAACAGCTAAGTGCCGTAATATACCGACGGATACTTTTCACTGCACCTAAACATGACTTCATTTTCCATTTCTTGTTACTATACTAACAGTTTATAAATAAATACACAGTAACCTCAGAGGGAGGCCTGGCATGTCCGGTTTAGGTAGTAGCCAGCTGGACTGAGGGCTGCTGGCTCTGTGTCAAGAGCAAGCTCCTCCATGCTGATCATTAGCTGCCAGGAAATGCCTTCCTTATTAGTCATTATTGCCTGAGGATTTTCTAGTGATAGAGTGTTAATACTATATGAAACGCTATAATTGCAAGGCTGGATTAGGAGATTTGTACTGTACTTCATTATTCTGCTTTGAAGTCAGCCAACCACTAAAATGATCACTCTGTCAAAAAAAAAAATGTAACATATTTCAAAGAATTTCCAATGTGAGTATGGATTTAGCCCTATAATTAAAAGTAGGGACAAATTAGTGAAAGTTAAGAGATTCATTCTATCAACAGATGCATTTATTGAGGGCCTACTAAGTGCCTGTCATTGCTCTAATAAGAATAAGACATGGCCTGAGCCTACAAAGACATTTGGCATTTACAGTCTTGTTAGGGAGAAGAAATCACGAGGCATAAAACAATGACAGAAATATCACATGCACTCTTCTATATTGACAGTTTGTATTTGAAAAATTCCTTGGCAAACGAAGTCTTCTCAACATAGACCAGATATTTGAATATGATCAAGTAATCAGCAATGGTATTTGAGAACGTCTAACCTTGATTTCAGTGTTCCACTTGAGAGCTAGGATGGCAGGTGTTTCTTTCTGCCAAAAGCCACTTGGTAACCAGATCTCAAAACAAAAAAACACTAAAAGAGAACCTGACAGTGATATGAATGTTTTCTGCTAAGAAAACTGAGAGTAACACAGAAACTACCATACAATGACACCTGCAGGAACAGCTGAGGGTACCTACTTCAGATACTCTTTGTGCAAAATGTTTTATGAGGTGTCACCAGGAATAAAATGTGCCCAGTAAATGTTAGATGAGTGAAGAAAGGGAGAAGGAATCAGGGGAAAGGGTGTGTTAACATGTATCGACCACCCAGGCCTGCCCTTTATCAGGTTCTAGGCAGGAGGTTAACCGTGTAAACTCAGCAGGAAGGAAGTCTGTCCTGCAAGGCTATTCTGCTATCATCTTGATGTTTTATGCTTTATCTTCCAAAAGCAAGGAGCAGCTCTAAAAGAGTCTTAACCTTGGGCTTTTCAAACAAATGTTAAAAGTTAAGCAAACTTCTAAATTATCATTGGTGATTGAAGAACTGAAATCCAATTTCTTGGTTTCTAATGGGCGTTTTGTTTTGGTAGTACATTTTAGGAACATAATTGGACCCCAAACATATATGATTCTTTATAATCACTAGTTGTGCTTTAACAGTATATTTATTTCTATCCAGATAATTTTTGTGATACATGTTCAAAACTTAAATCCTTAGCCAATAAAGATGCTTTCTTTTCTTTATGCAGGATATGTACAGTGTCCTAATGATAACTTCAAGGTTGTGACTGACTCACAGCATGAACTGATTGTGATGTCTTTTAGTAAACTTCTTAAAATTGAATGTAGTTGACTCAGTTGCCTGTGGTAATGGGGCACAGGGACAACACAGAGAGCTATGATACTTGGGACAATAAATGTATTTTTCTTGTAGTTTTATCTCTAGTGATTTCAAGGAAGAAAAGGGAGATTCAAATTTCAATTCCTCTCCTTATACCTTCTGCTATAGACTGAATATTTGTGTTTCTCCAAATTTCGTATGTTGAAATCCTAACCCCGATATGATGGAATTAGGAGGTGGGGTCTTTGGGAGGTGATTAGATGATTAGGGTAGAGACCTTATAAATGGGATTAGTGACATTCTAAAAGAGACCCCAGAAAACTCCTCCCTCCTGCCACATTAGGACACAGCAAGAAGACAGCTATGAATCAGGAAGCAGGTTCTCAACCACAACCCAACCATGCCAGCACCCTGATCTTGGACTTACAGCATCCAGAATTGTGAAAAATAAATTTCTTTTGTTTATGAGTTACTCAGTCTATGGTAAACTGTTACAGTAGCTTGGATGGACTAAAAACTTCTATGCAAAGTACTTGTTTTCTAGTAACTGAGTACCACCAATGATAATAAAAGAATGAAGGAGAAGTGTGCTGTGACAGACAGCCCCTGGAGGGGCCCTTACCCTTGAGCATTGAAGGGACCAGTGACTTGCTTGTAATTAAGAGAATCGGAAAGTGGTGATGGGTTATGATTCCTGTGATTTATATTATAGAAGATTCTGTCTTAGCCAACTGGAGTGAGAGATTCTTCTTAGGTTGTTGATGAAGTAAGCAGCCATGTTGAGGAATCTCACGTGGTGGCTTCTAGAACCTGGTGGTGGCCTACAGCTGACAGTCTGCTGAAGGCCTGTCCCTCTCTCCCATGGTAGCAAGGAAATAGATTCTGCCAACAAACTAAATGAGTTTGAAAGTAGATTCTTTTCCAGTGGAGTCTCTAGGTAAAAATGAAGCCCAGCTGACCCCTTGATTGCAGGCTATGAGACTCTGAGCAGGGGACCTAGTTAAGTCTTGCCCAGACCATTGATCCAAGGACACTGTGAGATAATAGGTGTGTGGGTGTTTTAAGCTGTTAAATTTGTTGTATTTTGTTACACAGCAATAGAAAACAAATACAGATTTGGACTTCTGAACGTGGAGTGCTGCTATATAAAATACCTAAACCATAAGAGGGCTTTGGAACTGGGCAGTGAGCAGAGCCTAGAAGAATTCTGAGGAGGCTGAGAGAGAACCCTAATTCACCTTGAACAGATTGCTTACAGAAGCCTGGATTTCAAGAATGCTGACAGTGTGGGCTCAGAAGGAAGTGAGGAACATGTTAGCGGAAATCAGAGGAATGGAGATCCTTGTTAATGTAGTAGAAAAGTTAGTGAAATTGTCTCCTGCTGTTGCAGGGAAGGCAGAACTTGGAAATACTAAAATTAGATAGACAGCTAAGGAGATTTACAAGCAAAGGGATGAGGGTTGGTCTCTTTTCCTTCTTATAATAAAATATAAGAGGAAATAAATTATAAATAAATACATCGAGGGAAGAACTGTTAAACAAAAAGGAACCAAGATTTGATGATTTGAACATTCCTACAACCAGCAGTCTTACTCACCCCTGCAGCTGATTTAGAAGATGAGATTTGGGGCTCTGAGCTGATGCATAATGGGAAGAGACTCTTGGATCTTGGGAGTAGCGAATGTATTTTGCCTATGGGAGGGATATAAGTAATTGTTACCACAGAGCCCACGGCAGACTGTCCCTCCAGTGGTTCCCACGTTCACACCCTGTATAACCCCTTACCCTTGAGTGTAGGCAGGACCCGTGACTTTCTTCTAACTCACAGAATATGGCAAAGGTGATGAGATGTCACTCCTGTGACTATATTATGTTATATAAGACTCTGTTTTAGCAGGCTGGAGTAAAAGACTCTCCTTGCTGGCATGATAAAAGCAGCAACCATATTGAGGAATAAAAGCCTGCCCCAAAGGAGCTGAGGGTGGTCTCCAGCTGACAGCCAGCTCAAAGCTAGGATCTTCAGTCATACAATCCCTAAGAAATGAATTCTGGCAACAACCTGAATGATCTTGGAAGCGGATTTTTCTCTCATCAAGCTTCTAGATGAGAATGTGGCATAACAAAACTGTCATAAGTGCAGCAGCTTAAACAGCACAGGTTTATGATCTTATAGCTTATGTAGATGGAGAGTTCTGACACACCATGGCAGGATTCCCTACTCAAGGTCTCTCAAGGTAGAAATCTTGGTCTGGGTGGGACTGGTGTCTTATCTGGAGGGTCTAGGGAAGAATCTACTTCCAGTCTTGTTCAATTTCTGGCCAAGTGCTTTTCCTTACAGCCCACCACTGAGGTTCATGTGTCCTTGATGGTCATTAGCCAGGGTCCACCCTGAGCTCCTAAAGACTGTCCACATTTCTTGTCATGTGGCCTCCTCCATCTTGGAACCCTTTGCATGCTTTGAATCCCTGACTCCCTCTTTTGTGATCAGTGGGAGAAAGCTCTCTGCTTTTAAGGGTTCATGTGATTATATCAGGCCCACCTAAATATCTCCATGTTGTTGTTGTTTTTTTAAAGATTTTATTTATTTATTTGAGAGAGAGAGGGAGAGAGAGAGAGAGAGACAGAGCACAAGCAGGGGGAGGGGCAGAGGGAGAAGCAGATTCCCTGCTAAGCAGGGACCCCCAACTCCAGACCCCATCCCAGGACCCTGGGGTCATGACCTGAGCTGAAGGCAGATGCTTAACTGACTGACCCACCCAAGGGCCCCCTAAAAATCTCCATGTTTGAGTTCACTGTACCATTATCGTATAGCCTGATCATGGGAGAGCTATCTCATCATATTGGTAGATTCCTGGAATTAAGATGGTGCTTCTTTAGGAGACCATTTTAGAAATTCTGTGTACCACTGCATCTTCAGAAAATGGGAAAAATTGTTTTCTTTACAGAAAAAAGAGTTGGGGTGTCTTTGGCAATGTTTGTGTTTCACAGGGGAATTAATATAAGCAACACATCTCTTATATATCATTTTAATTTTAGTATTTCTATTAAGAAAACAGTATAATTCAGAAAGCTTTTCTTTTCTGAGTTCAAAATAGTTACAGTTTGCACCGTGTATTTATACCAGCAATATTTCTGGTTCATTAGGTCCATCAACAATAAAATTGTTCTTACCATCATTTTCTTTTCTCTAAACTTCTGTTCAGATTAAAAAACTCCTTCTAAGGGGATTCGATTAGATGAGAGAATTACATAAAATAATTGCTTTCTCTTTCTAAGTTTTAAGACAAAGTGTTCCAAATAGCAAAGACTTTTTTTCAGTCCAGTCTCCACAGAAATGCACTTTCCAGGCACCCATCCCCCCCAAATATTCCTCTTTTCCCAGTAGCTTCAGCTCCCTTGAGCCTGTCTTCTTCATCACTGCCCCTCATGATCAGGATCCCCCACAGGACTGTGTGTTCTAAGGAAGGGATGCCCATTCCTTGGCACAAAGGTGCCATCCTCTGGCTAAACTGTACCAGAGGCTGGACCTGCCTACATTGGAAACCTCTTTTCTTTTTTTTTTTTAAGTCATCTACCCAGAGGGGTAACTCTGCTAATAAAAGTGGTAAAAACTAATATTTAAGCATACTTACTTTATGTCAGGGACTAAAGTATGTGCACTACTTAACAAACATAACTATGAGTTAAGTGGTGGTGTCTTTATCCACATTCTACAGTTGATGGAAAGAAGGCTGAGGCAGGTTAAATAATTTTACCAAGGTCACACAACTTGTTCTTGGCAGAGGTAGGACTTGAACTTCCTGCATTTGATTCCAAAAACACATGCTCTTAAATACTCTGCTCTGCTGCCTCTCTGTTCATTCACCCATTATGGACATTCTTAAAATTAAAAATAAAAAATTATGGTTTGGATAGACCTTACATTCAGTGGATGAGGAAACCAAGGCCCAGAAATTTAACATAACTTGGTCACATTTGCATAGCTATTTAGGAGAAAAGCCACAAAGGAAACCCAGATTTCTTTATACTAACTTGAGCAGGGGTGGTAAAAGGGAAGGAGGGAGAAAGAAAGAAAAGGAAACTTATGAGTACTAGGAAACCGGAATCAAGACTGCTTAAGTAATTTTGTGCACTTCACTGCAGTAACAGTGCATAAGATAATAAAATTCATGCAAACAAAAGTCTGAAGTGTGCAAATATACACAATTTTCCACTTATTATGTAGAACAGCTATTGATGGACTTCTTCCTGAACTATTTTGCTTTTTACTTGATACTAAATAGAAGTTATTTATCAAACATCTTTGGTGACACAGTTGCCTTCCAAATAACAACACTGGACTAGGATAAGAGAAGAAGGTGAAAGGGGGTGTATATTTAAATTCTAGGCTCCCAAAATTAATCTGCAAAATCCTTTACCTGCAGCTCAGAATTCTCAGAAAGACTTCTTGTGCACCTGACAGGCCTCTGAACAATGCAAGGGACTGGATGATCATTGCATGTATGAAGCATTGAAACGATTTACTATATAGCAGAAAAGGATGGAATGCCTTCTTTACAGGTTTTACATTGAAATCCTTCTGTTAAGGCCTAAATTCACTTAGCTCTGAGGTCTGCCGGGTTACTCACCACGTAAGGTCAGGAGAAAATGCAGTTCGTAATTTTCCAGAATCATGTATCTATATCTATATATTTTAAAGATTTTTAAATTTATTTTACAGAGAGAGTGGGCAAACAAGTGGGGGAGGGGGAGAAGGAGAGAGAGAAAAGAATCTTAGGCAAACTCCAGGCTAAGTATGCAGCCTGATGTGGGGCTCGATCTCAAGACCCTGAGATCATGACATGAGCTGAAACCAAGAGTCGGATGTTTAAACAACTGCACCACCCAGGCACCCCTATATCTATCTATCTATCTATCTATAGATAGATAGATAGATAGATATAAATCTAAAAAAATAAAGTGAAAAAAGAATCCCTGGTATATTTAAAATATTTTGACAATTCTGGAATTTTAAGAAATTATTAGATATTTTGAGATTGGTCCAGGTAAGTCAGAGCAGTCAATTTGTAACTTGTGTTTTTAGTAAGGCTAGACATAGATGCCTCTGAGGTACCTATAGTATAAATTATATTCAGAGATTATGGAAATGGCCCACCATCTTTCAGCCAGTAAGTGGCAGAACCAGGACTACAAGACAGGAACATCTAATAGCAAAGGTAAAGTCAAAGTAATTTTTTCAGCATATGACACTGCATTCTTCTCTTGTGGGAATGCTTCCTTCTATGCATTTTCTTCACCTTCTTCCATTAATTTTTTTAATTTTTTTACTGTTATGTTAATCACCATATATTACATCATTAGTTTTTGATGTAGTGTTCCATGATTCATTGTTAGTGCATAACACCCAGTGCTCCATGCAGAACGTGCCCTCTTGAATACCCATCACCAGGCTAACCCATCCCCCTACCCTCCTCCCCTCTAGAACCCTCAGTTTGTTTTTCAGAGTCCATCGTCTCTCATGGTTCGTCTCCCCCTCTGACTTACTCCCCTTCATTCTTCCCCTCCTGCTATCTTCTTCTTTTTCTTTTTTCTTAACATATGTTGCATTATTTGTTGCAGAAGTACAGATCTGTGATTCAACAGTCTTGCACAATTCACAGTGCTCACCATAGCACATACCCTCCCCAATGTCTATCACCCAGCCACCCCATCCCTCCCACCCCCCACCACTCCAGCAACACTCAGTTTGGTTCCTGAGACTAAGAATTCCTCATATCAGTGAGGTCATATAATACATCTCTTTCTCTGATTGACTTATTTCACGCAGCTTAACACCCTCCAGTTCCATCCACGTCGTTGCAAATGGCAAGATCTCATTCCTTTTGATGGCTGCATAATATTCCATTGTGTATATATACCACCTCTTCTTTATCCATTCATCTGTCGATGGACATCTTGGCTCTTTCCACAGTTTGGCTATTGTGGACATTGCTGTTATAAACATTGGGGTGCACGTAACCCTTCGGATCCCTACATTTGTATCTTTGTGGTAAATACCCAGTAGTGCAATTGCTGGATTGTATGGTAGCTCTATTTTCAACAGTTTGAGGAACCTCCATACTGTTTTCCAGAGGGGTTGCACCAGCTTGCATTCCCACCAACAGTGTAGGAGGGTTCCCCTTTCTCCGCATCCCCGCCAACATCTGTCGTTTTGTGACTTGTTAATTTTAGCCATTCTGACTGGTGTGAGGTGGTAACTCATTGAGGTTTTGATTTGGATTTCCCTGATGCCGAGCAATGTTGAGCACTTTTTCATCTGTCTGTTGGCCATTTGGATGTCTTCTTTGGAAAAATGTCTGTTCATGTCTTCTGCCCATTTCTTGATTGGATCATTTGTTCTTTGGGTGTTGAGTTTGATAAGTTCTTTAGAGATTTTAGATACTAGCCCTTTATCTGATGTCATTTGCAAATATTTTCTCCCATTCTGTCGGTTGTCTTTTGGTTTTGTGGACTGTTTCTTTTGCTGTGCAAAAGCTTTTTATCTCGATGAAATCCCAATAGTTCATTTTTGCCCTTGCTTCCCTTGCCTCTGGCGATGTTTCTAGGAAGAAGTTGCTGCGGCTGAGGTCGAAGAGGTTGCTGCCTGTGTTCTCCTTTAGGATTTTGATGGACTCCTGTCTCACGTTTAGGTCTTTCAACCATTTGGAGTCTATTTTTGTTGTGGTGTAAGGAAATGGTCCAGTTTCATTCTTCTGCATGTGGCTGTCCAGTTTTCCCAACACCATTTGTTGAAGAGACTGTCTTTTTGCCATTGGACATTCTTTCCTGCTTTGTCAAAGGTAAGTTGACCATAGAGTTGAGGGTCCATTTCTGGGCTCTCGATTCTGTTCCATTGATGGATGTGTCTGTTTTTGTGCCAGTACCATACTGTCTTGATGATGACAGCTTTGTAATAGAGCTGGAAGTCCAGAATTGTGATGCCGTCAGCTTTGCTTTTCTTTTTCAATATTCCTCTGGCTATTCGGGGTCTCTTCTGGTTCCATACAAATTTTAGGATTATTTGTTCCATTTCTTTGAAAAAAGTGGATGAATAGTATTTTGATGGGGATTGCCTTGAATGTGTAGATTGCTCTAGGTAGCACTGACATCTTCACAATGTTGGTTCTCCCAATCCATGAGCATGGTACATTTTTCCATTTCTTTGTGTCTTCTTCAATTTCTTTCATGAGTATTTTATAGTTTTCTGAGTACAGATCCTTTGCCTCTTTGGTTAAATTTATTCCTAGGTATCTTATGGTTTTGGGTGCAATTGTAAATGGGATTGACTCCTTGATTTGTCTCTCTTCTGTCTTGTTGTTGGTGTATAGGAATGCCACTGATTTCTGTGCATTGATTTTATATCCTGCCACTCTACTGAATTCCTGTATGAGTTCTAGCAGTTTTGGGGTGGAGTCTTTTGGGTTTTCCACATACAGTATCATATCATCTTCAAAGAGGGAGAGTTTGACTTCCTGTTTGCCGATTTGGATGCCTTTGATTTCTTTTTGTTGTCTGATTGCTGTGGCTAGGACTTTTAATACTATGTTGAATAGCAGTGGTGATAGTGGACATCCCTGCCGTGTTCCTGACCTTAGGGGGAAAGCTCTCAGTTTTTCCCCATTGAGACTGATATTTGCTGTAGGTTTTTCATAGATGGCTTTTATGATATTGAGGTATGTACCCTCTATCCCTATACTCTGAAGAGTTTTGATCAAGAAAGGATGCTGTACTTTGTCAAATGCTTTTTCTGCATCTATTGAGAAGATCATATGATTCTTGTTCTTTCTTTTGTTAATGTATTGTATCACATTGATTGATTTGTGGATGTTGAACTATCCTTGCAGCCCCGGGATAAATCCCACTTGGTTATGGTAATAATCCTTTTAATGTACTGTTGGATCCTATTGGCTAGTATTTTGGTGAGAATTTTTGCATCCATGTTCATCAAGGATATTGGTCTGTAATTCTCCTTTTTGATGGCGTCTTTGTCTGGTTTTGGGATCAAGGTAATGCTGGCCTCATAAAATGAGTTTGGAAGTTTTCCTTCCATTTCTATGTTTTGGAACAGTTTCAGGAGAATAGCTATTAATTCTTCTTTAAATGTCTGATAGAATTCCCCTGGGAAGCCATCTGGCCCTGGGCTTTTGCTTGTTGGGAGATTCTTGATGACTGCTTCAATTTCCTTAGTGGCTATAGGTCTCTTCAGGTTTTCTATTTCTTCCTGGTTCAATTTTGGTAGTTGATACATCCCTAGGAATGCACCCATTTCTTCCAGGTTATCTAATTTGCTGGTATAGAGTTGCTCATAATATGTTCTTATAATTGTTTGTATTTCTTTGGTGTTGGTTGGGATTTCTCCTCTTTCATTCATGATTTTGTTGATTTGGGTCATTTCTCTTTTCTTTTTGATAAGTCTGGCCAGGGGCTTATCAATCTTGTTAATTCTTTCAAAGAACCACCTCCTAGTTTCGTTGATCTGTTCTACTGTTCTTTTGGTTTCTAGTTCATTGATTTCTGCTCTGATCTTTATTATTTCTCTTCTCCTGCTGGGTTTAGGCTTTACTTGCTGTTCTTTCTCCAGCTCCTTTAGGTGTAGGGATAGGTTGTGTATTTGAGACCTTTCTTGTTTCTTGAGAAAGGCTTGTATTGCTATATATTATCCTCTCAGGACTGCCTTTGCTGTATCCCAAAGATTTTGAACAGTTGTGTTTTCATTTTCATTGGTTTCCATGAATTTTTTTTTAAATTCTTCTTTAATTTCCTGGTTGACCCATTCATTCTTTAGTAGGATGCTCTTTAGCCTCCATGTATTTGAGTTCTTTCCGACTTTCCTCTTGTGATTGAGTTCTAGTTTCAAAGCATTGTGGTCTGAATATATGCAGGGAATAATCCCAGTCTTTTGGTACCGGATGAGACCTGATTTGTGACCTAGCAATTCTGGAGAATGTTCTATGGGCACTAGAGAAGAATTTGTATTCCATTGCTTTGGGATGGAATGTTCTGAATGTGTCTGTGAAGTCCATTTGGTCCAGTGTGTCATTTAAAGTCTTTATTTCCTTGTTGATCTTTTGCTTAGATGATCTGTCCATTTCAGTCAGGGGGGTGTTAAAGTCCCCCACTATTATTGTATTGTTGTCAATGTGTTTCTTCGCTTTTGTTATTAATTACCTAATATAATTGGCTGCTCTCATGTTAGGGGCATAGATATATACAATTGTTAGATCTTCTTGTTGGATAGACCCTTTAAGTAGGTTATAGTGTCCTTCCTCATCTCTTATTACAGTCTTTGGTTTAAAATCTAATTTGTCTGATATAAGGATTGCCACCCCAGCTTTCTTTTGGTGTCCATTAGCATGGTAAATGGTTTCCACCCCCTCATTTTCAATCTGGGGGTGTCTTTGAGTCTAAAATGAGTCTCTTGCAGATAGCATATTGATGGGTCTTGTTTTTTAATCCAATCTGATAGCCTGTGTCTTTTGATTGGGGCATTTAGCCCATCTACATTCAGGATAACTATTGAAAGATATGAATTTAGTGCCATTGTATTGCCTGTAAGGTGACTGTTACTGTATATTGTCTCTGTTCCTTTCTGATCTGTGCTGCTTTTAGGCTCTCTTTTGGCTTTGAGGACCCCTTTCAATATTTCTTGGAGGGCTGGTTTCGTGTTTGCAAATTCCTTTCGTTTTTGTTTGTCCTGGAAGCTTTTTATCTCTCCTTCTATGTTCAATGACAGCCTAGCTGGATATAGTATTCTTGGCTGCATATTTTTCTCGTTTAGTGCTCTGAAGATATCATGCCAGTCCTTTCTGTCCTGCCAGGTCTCTGTGGATAGGTCTGTTGCCAATCTAATATTTCTACTATTGTACGTTACATATCTCTTCTCCCGAGCTGCTTTCAAGATTTTCTCTTTGTCTCTGAGACTCGTAAGTTTTACTATTAGATGTCGGGTGTTGACCTATTATTATTGATTTTGAGAGGGGTTCTCTGTGCCTCCTGGATTTTGATGCCTGTTTCCTTCCCCACATTAGGGAAGTTCTCTGCTATAATTTGCTCCAATATACCTTCTGCCCCTCTCTCTCTTTCTTCTTCTTCTGGGATCCTAATTATTCTAATGTTGTTTCATCTTATCGTATCACTTATCTCTCGAATTCTGCCCTCGTGATCCTGTAGTTGTTTATCTCTCTTTTTCTCAGCTTCTTTATTTTCCATCATTTGGTCTTCTATATCGCTGATTTTCTCTTCTGCGTGATTTATCCTAGCAGTTAGTGCCCCCATTTTTGATTGCACCTCATCAATAGCCTTTTTGATTTCGACTTGGTTAGATTTTAGTTCTTTTATTTCTCCAGGAAGGGTTTCTCTAATAACTTCCATGCTTTTTTCAAGCCCAGCTAGTATCTTTAAAGTCATGATTCTGAACTCTAGGTCCGACATTGTACTAATGTCCGTATTGAGTAGGTCCCTGGCTGACGGTACTGCCTCTTGTTCTTTTTGCTGAGGTTATTTTTTTCATCTTGTCATTTTGTCCAGAGGAGAATAGATGAATGAGAGAACAAAATGCTAACAGGTTAACAACGTCCCCAGCAAATATACTGTATACAAATCAGAAAAGACCTGAAACCAGGGGAAAAGAAAGGGAAAGAAAGAAAAAAGAAAGAGAAAAAAAAGAAAAAAAGATAAAAAAAAAAAACAGAACAATACAAAAAAAGCAGAATATGATCAAATATGATCAGGCTAGTGCATAGATCAGTGCTACACACTAGATTTTGGGCATATTTTGGTCTGTTAGAAGAAAGTGCCTCCTAAAATTTTAAAGGAAGAAAGACATATATGTACAAAGTAAGGGTTGATACTTGAAGGGATGGAAGATGACTGTAAAGATGAAAATTATAAAAGATTGTATAAAAGGAATTGATAAGATAAGTTGTTTGAAAAAAGAAAGATTTAAAAAAAAAAAGAGAAAAGGGAGAGAATGTGATCAGGCAGGAGACTAGAACAAAGCCATACACTAGTGATTTAGGGTATATTTTGATCTGTTAGAAGACACTGTATCTCAAAATTTTAAAGAGAGAACAACTTATATATATATATATATATATATATATATATATATGCCAAAAATAAGGGTAACTACTATGAAGGGATAAAATATGACTCCAAAAATGAAAAATAAAAATTTTTTTTTCAAAAAGGGATTGATAAGATGTTGGTTGAGAAAGGGAAAAAGAAAAATTAAAAAAAAAAACAGTTAAAAAAATTAACTTTAATGAACTAATGAATCATGGTAAAAAAAAAAGCCATGAATTCTATGTGCAGTATTCCCCTAGCGCTGGAGTTCTCCCGTTCTCCTTGATCGGTAAACTTGGTCTTGGCTTGCTGGCTGTTCGTGCTGATCTTCTGGAGGAGGGGCCTGTTGCCGTGGTTTCTGAATGTCTTTGCCGGAGGCGGAATTGCCCCGCCCTTGTCGGTCCCGGCTAAGCAAGCTGCTCGGGTTTGCTCTCAGGAGCTTTTGTTCCCTGCAAGCTTTCCCTACGGCTTTGGAGGACGAGAGTGAAAATGGCAGCCTCCCAATCTCCACCCGGAGGAGCTGAGAACTCGGGGCCCTGCTCCTCAGTGCGCCCCCAGAGAAAAGCAGTCAGTCCTGTCTCCCTGGTCTCTGGCCGCACTCCGTGCTCACCCGGCCTGTGACCGAGCGTTTGTATCTCTGGCACCCGACCCCGCGTGGAGTCTCCAAACCCAGCAGATCCCTGCGGCGCGCCGCTCCTCCCAGGGGAGGAAGGGGAGTCTCCCAGGATCTGCCGCTTGTTGGGTCCCTGCTGGAGGAGCAGTGGCCCGACTGGGCCGTGGATCATAGTTTATGGCAACCCGGAGCTGAGAGCCTGCGCCTCGGCTCCATCTCTGCAGCCGGCTTCCCCGCTCCAATACCTGGGAGCTCTGGCGCACTCAGGCACCCCTGGTCTTTGTGTGACCCCGAGGGTCCTGAGACCACACTGTCCTGGGAGGATTCCACCCCCCGCTTAGCCACTGCAGCGACGTCCCTCAGTGGAGCCAACCTCTAAAAGTTACGATTTTGTGCTCCGCGGCTCTATCACTTGCCAGAAGCGGCCGACGGAGGCCCCCTCCCCCGCCGTCTATCCTCCCAAATATCGCTTCAGATTCACTTATCCGCACGTCCTACCTTCCAGTAAGTGGTCGCTTCTCTGTTCAGAGAGTTGTTGCTACTCTCCTCTTCGATCTCCTGTTGAGTTCGTAGGTGTTCAGAATGGTTTGATCCCTATTCAGCTGAATTCCTGAGACCAGACGAAATCTAGGTCTCCTACTCCTCCGCCATCTTGCTCCTCCATTAATTCTTTTCTCTTCTGTTGGGAACCTGTAGGTTTCAACAGTTTTGTGTTCATGGTAAAGAGGAAGTATGGAGCGAAAGCTAGTGCAAAGTAGGGAAAATGGTGAGTTCAGTTATTTTGTGAGTTTGAGGTTTGTGTGTGACACTGTTTGCAGAGAAATTTGAAAACACAACTCGCAATTTCTTGCTGTTTTTTTTAACGTCTTATGTAATCTGGTCCTTCTCTGACATCATTTTATACTACTTACTCCAAGTACTGGTTAAGGTACTGCTTACTGCTATAACAAGCAAACCTTACTGTCTCAGTGACTTAACATAATAAAGCTAATTTCCGGCTCACTTAGTCTAAGGTAGGACAATAGGGTGGGTGGGTGGGGGAGGACTGTGTTCTGCTCATTCAGGCACCCAGCCAGACAAAACTTTTCCATTTTTAACAAGAAGCTTCTAAGGTTGCCTTGGGGACAAATACCTGGATGACAAATGGAAACTAGTCACATAGCCCCATCGAGATGCAAGAAGGACCTGAAGTGACTGGCTGGACAGTGGCTTCGTAGTTAAGACCCTGCACTAGAGAAGGGAAAATGCAAATACTTAGTGGTCTCTCCCCCCCTTCCTCACTTACCTCCAGCCATAGTGGAGGAACAATTTTGTTCCTTGAATACACAGAGAACTTTGCTATTTTAGGGCCCACATGCTTGCCGTTCTCTGCCTGGCCTGATCCCTTTTTCTCCCTGTGTGGCTGGCTCCTGTTCTTTCTTTTGGCATTAGCTCAAATGTTATATTATCATAGAGTCTTGACCACTCAATACAAAAAGTCTCCATCCCCTGTGACTCTATCATATCACCCTCCTTAATTACATAATCTAAAACGATCTTAAAGTATTCACACATTGTTTACTGCCTGCCTCCCATTAATACAGTACAAACTTTTGAACAGAAAGGACAAGATCTCACTTATTAATCACTGTATCCTCACTGCTTAAAGTAAAATACACTCAGTAAATATTTATTGAATACTGAATCAACATGCATCTCTCTTGTTCAAACACATTCAGTGCCTCCCCCACCATTACGAATAAAATAAAATCTGCACTCCTTAAGCTATCATACATTATACACTCTATCTGCTATCTGCTTCACAACGTAATTTCCTGCTCTCTTTCCCCTTGCACTGAACTTTCTGTGTTCCCAAAACTTGGGATTATTTGCTATTGCTTTAAACTACATTATTTAAAGCCTGCCTTTGCATATACGATGTCTTCCACCTGCAATGCATTCTACCCTCTCTTCCAAATCTACCCCTGCCCATTTCCTAATTCTTTTTCAAAGCCCTTCTGAAACCTCTTTCAGAAGACCTTACTTAGCTGACCATATGACTTAATTGTATTTTTCCTCTCTGTAGCCTTAGCTTTTGTCCATAATGATACCGACTAACCCTTCTATAACACACTTTATATGTGCCAGAATTGTACTTAGCATTTTACATAAATTTACTTGTTTGTCCCTCTATTCACTTGAATAGCCCTTTGGAATAGGTACTCTTATCATCTATTTTATTTTTAAAATTCTTTTTAAAGATTTATTTATTTATTTGAGAGAAAGACAGAGAGAGCGAGAGTGCAAGCAGGGGAGGGGCAAAGGGAGAGGGCTCAGCAGACCCTGGGATCTGACCTGAGCTGAAGGCAGATGCTTAACCCACTGAACCACCCAGGCGCCCCATCATCTCCTATCTTATAAGTGAAGGAACCAAAATATACAGAAGATAAGTAACCTGCCTAAGATGACACAGTCAGTAGCAAAGGAGCTGAGACTCAAGCCCAGTCAGTGTGGTTCCAGAATTCATGCTTGCAACCACTACGCTACACTGTCCTGCCACTCATTTTTCTATGAACATCTATTAGTCTACATCTGTGATAGCACTTGACCTTTTGTTTGTAACTATATGTATCAAAAAATAGTTACAAACAAATGTGTTAAGTGCAACTGTCCCCTTGAAAAGACTGGGCTGGTGATTAATTTATGGCAGTGATTAACTCATTTCAGATCCCAAAAGTCCAGCACAGTGCTGACACAATGAGAACTTAGCAGATATTGAGCATATTAACTTGACTGATGCATTTCAGTGCTTCCTATGCTCCAGGCACTCTGCTAATCATTTCAGATGTTAAGTGATTTGACTCAGGTAATACAAGTAGTAAATTGGCAGATGCAGGAGTCTAATCTCAGGCCATGAAGTCCTGCCTCCTCAGCCAACACACACAGCCAGGTAAGTGGCCTCCTTAGTGCAGCGGGACAGCTGGGGACAAGACAGTGGGATTGCCACCACTAGTGGGCTTTGTGCTTATGCCCAGGACTCTCAGCGCATGTGCAGGTCAGAGAGAGAGCACGGATGTGCACTGAACTGAATAAACATACCGGTTTTGCTTTTCATCTGTAGCTTTTAGTCTGGTAGCTAGACTGTGGCCCCCAGGAGTTATTTTAAAGGAGAAACTCAGATATGGGTGGAAATCCCTCCTGTACTAATTATAATTTATATGCCACAGGATTTCTTCTCTCTAAAACCATCTTTAATTATGTAATTATTTATTTATATTGTTTTATGTGATTCTGAATGAAACCTGCAAAGCAATCTATATTCCGTGGAGTAAAAAGAAAAAAAGCAAAAACAAAAACAGAATTAGTAGGATTAAAAGTAGAGAACAAAAAACATGAAACTTTAAACACAAAAACTATAACCAGTAGGTTTTTTTTTTCTAGAAAGCTTTCCAGAATACTTTTATTGAGAGAGAATTTCTTCAGTATTATCTGGATAATCTGGATAATATAAATGTGTTTATATAACTATATATTTAATGTAATCCATTACTTTTCCAACCAGTTTTAAATGGGACCAGGCACTTTTGAAAAATCACAGCTATAACGCATTGGCTCCCGTAATCTCAAATATGTTGGGCATGGTAGACTTGTACCAATATAATTTCAATTTTTGTATTACTGAATATTTTTTTTTTATTTTTGTCACAGTGATTTCTACAAATAGTGCTATCAAGGAGTTTTCGGACAAGTTTTCTGTATTTATTGAAATTACGGTATTATCAAATCTCAGCATGAAAGACTGAGGAAAACCTGGTCTCTGAAGGAAAAATGTAAGGATTCAAAGCAAGATTAACTGAAAACACTTGGTGGGGCTGGACAGTCTTAGAAAACCAACACCAGGCAAATTAAATCTGAATGTACCAAGCCTAGAGTTTTAGGGGAGAAATGCATTTGTACTGCTATATTGGTTTCTTAGGGCTGTTGTAACAACATATGACAATAGTAGCTTAAATAAGAGAAATTTATTGTCTCACAATTCTGAAGGCTGGAAGTGCCCAGTCAAGGTGTTAGCAAGGTTGGTTCCTTCTGAAGGCCTTGAGGGAGATCTGTTCCATGTCTCTCTTCTAGCTTCTGACAGTTTGCTGGAAATCTTTGGCATCCCTCCTCTTGCAGATGCATTATTCCAGTCTCTGCCTTCATGTGCACATGGTGTTCTCTCTGTGTGCATGTCTGTCTCTGGTCCCCAAATTCTACTTTTTATAAGGATACCAGTCATATTGGATTAGGGCCTAACCTTGGCCATTGGCAAACACTCTGTTTCCACATAAGGTCACATTTACAGGCTGGGGGCTAGGACACCAACATCTTTTTTGGAGACACAATCCAACCCATAACAAGTGCACAGAAGGATGGAACTCCTAAACTGTGAGACATAAATTGGGTTGAAGGAGGCAGGGTGTGCCCTCCCTCAGGTTCAGGGAGATAAGGGCTGTAGCCTTAGATGGACAAGGACCCACAGGGGTGAGATAGGACAGCCTTCTAAGAGATGATACTGGGTACAGATGGGAACCGGCTTTGATGTAGATCAAGGAAAATTAGAATGAGAGAAAGTGGAGACAGGAAATATAGGATTTTTGCTATAGTGAGAAGTTGAAAAAAAATGGGGCTGTAGAAGGAAAGAAATGTGGAACCAGGAGAGGCTTTTCTTTTCTTTTTTTTAAGGGGGGAGAAATAATGGCATGTTTGAATGTCTATGGGTACAACAGAAGAGGGAGAAAAGCTGCAAGAGAGAGAGAAAGAAGAATTGGAGAATATCACGTGGAGCTCTTCAATAATTTTGAAATGAGGAAAGTAGGACTGAATCTTGAGATAAAGTTTAGAGTCAAGTATATGGATTAGAGCAGAAAAAATGTGCAGTAATTTTAGAAAGACATAATGACTCCCAGATGTGCCATCCTAGATTATGAATCAAATGAGTAAGTTATTATATCTAAGAAATGCATTGATCTGAAATTAGTTTGGCCACACATTGGATATATAGAAGAAAGAGAACCACAAAAGCTAACCGTTCAAGTCCCAATCACAAACTGTCCAGGGGAGACAGAGCCAAAGGTTGAACTTTCATATCCCTGGTAACATGTACTGGGGAAATGGATGCTTTAAGTTATTTTCATTGAAAGTCATGAAATATCTGAACCATGTAACTAATTCCCATTGCCCTAATTTCATGGATACCAAGCAACTTTCAAATTATAACTTAGGTTATTACCATGCCAGTTCTGCCTTCTCTGCAGTGGGTCCTGATGTATAGGGTAGCCACTGCCTACAGAGTGCACAGAAATATACCCATGGCAAACTCTAACCTTCTCTATGTTTCACTGGATATTATAACAACATGCTGATCTGGGACCCCAACACTCTGTAAAGTCGTTGTGGTTCATTACTGCTGCCATCAAATATACCTACTCTCCTCCTTCCAGGCAGAAGGTAGGGTTACACTTCCCCATCCCTTTTGTGGGGACTTGTTTTGGAAAATGCAATGTGAATAGATATGATTTATGTCACTTCTGGGATGAAAGCTTGAGTAAGGACACTATTTGTCATCTTTCCTTTTTCCTGTTTCTTAAAATCATTAAATACATAAAAGCTTGTAAGGCACCTAAATTAGTGTTCGGTACATAGTTAGACTTAAAAATGGTAAGCTATTGTTATTATCCTTACTTCCATTTGTCTCCTTGTTCTTCATTAGCTTGGAAAAGTGAATTAAAGTTTTCTACAGAAATATTTCTCTATTTTAACTTGTTTTTGCTATGACTCTAAATATTGATGCTATATTATGTAATGTTTGGGTATTCCATATTCATTATCATGTTAGAAATGTATATATGGATACTTATCCATATCCATATATGTAAATATACACATTTATAGCCATACGTGTGTGTATATATATGTGTATACATAGACACACATATATCTCCATAACTGTTAGTCTTCATTGTAAACAAGACCTTATTGTTTGTTTGATTACATTTGTTAGATTACATTTCGGCCCTGCCTATCGTGAAATTCATGACTCCTGTTTTCCTTTGGTGTACATTTGCCTGCATTGTCTTTACTTACCCTTTTATTTTCCAACTTTCTAATCACTTAATTTAGGTGTAGCACATGTACATAGCACATAGCTTGGGTTTTGCTTTAGAAGCTAATATGAGAATTGTTTACTGTTAAATGTATAGTTTAGTCAATTTGCATTGATATTACACTACTTTAATCTTTAATCATTTAGATTATATATGTAATGTTTCTGTCATGTTCCACTTACTTTAATTTATTTGTCCGTATATTTTTGTTCTTGTTGATTTGAAATAATTCTAATTTTATTCTACTGGTTATCTCGACTGCTGTCTAGCATCAACCATTGCTGTGGAAAAATATGAGGCCCACCTGATTATTTTCCCCATATAGGTGACTTAATCTTTTTGTGTGGCTGTTGTAGGAATTCTTTAAATTTGAAGGTCAATGACTTCATTAGGATATGCCTCAATGTGGATCATCCCATATCTTTGACATGCAGTCCCTTTCATTTCTGGAAAATGTCTTTGAATTTTGTGTATTTTTCATTTATCATAATTTTGGTTTTCTTCAGGAACACCGTATGTGTGTGTGTATAATTTATTAGTAGTGCATATTTATATTTTCTCTTGAATCATTTTTCAGTCACAGTTCTTTTACTTTTTATCTTGTTTATTTTTATCACTGTTGTCATACATGCCTTACTGTGTTTTCAGCTAGGTTTATACCTCCTTGTGTTGCTTTCAATGTAGACTTCAATGCTGTAATCGATTGATTTTCTATTCCACATTTCTTCCTTGAACCCCACCAGATCCTTCTGCCATATCTACTTTGAGCTCTTGTATCTCTCTCCTGTTTTCCAATAATGGCAATTCCTTCAATAAGCTTTTTTTCTTTTTGTTTTTTAATAAACTACTTATTTATTTATTTATTTATTTATTTATTTATTTATTTTGTTATCATTTCTATTTTCTATCATGGTATCTTCTTTCCTTTATTTTTTAGTCACTGTCCATAGATCTTTATGGAATATTAGTTATTTCAAAAATGGTTTTCCTTGCAACAGCAAGTTCTTTTAGGCTTTCTTGTCTCAGCCAAGAGAGATTGGAGCTACTCACACTGCAGATTCTCCCATCTTCATCCTGCTTGCCTCCTGACTGCTTCTACAAATAGGACATCAATATATTATTCCTAATTATCCCCTACCTACCAGCTTCCTTGTTATTCTAACTGGATCCAGAAAAATTGCAACCATCAGCCACTGCACACGTTCTCTTACTTTTAAAAAAGAAAGTGTTGGCCTTCAGTATATGTTACTTACTTGAGAGATGGCTGTCTTACGAGCTGTGTCAGATATGCAACATCTGCATCCTCTAAGAATTTTCCTGCACTTCTGTTTGCCTGTTACTAAGTTTGGCAGGCTTTTTTGTTTCATATATATATATATATATATATATATATATATATATATATATATATACATATGAATGGGTTTTTATATAATTTACATACTATGATTTGAGATTAAGGTATCCCCTAATTTCATCAAAGATGGAGGGCTTTAATTTTTTTTTTTTAATTTAAAAGGATTTTTAAAAATTTTTATTTTTTTCCAAATTGACTTTGGGTATTTTCTAAAAGAAGAATAGGAAAACTCAATCTTTGATCCACTGTGGTTAAACCCGATGTTTACTGATAAATTCTTGAAGCCTCCTATCATTATTTGCTTCTGTGCCAATCATTCTGTGGTCTACAGTGGAAAATCATTATCCATATCTTTAATTCTACCTGGTGGGTAGGGGAATGAGGGATGAGAGATGGGGGGATGTAATTTACTTCTTTAAGAGAATACCTCTGTTTCTTTTTATTTTTGTCTATAAACAAATAATTTTCACTGTATTCCCATATTCAGTTTTATGGATATTTACTTATATAAATAAAATTATTTTCTCTATTATTAAACCTGTTTTTATTTTTATTTATTTTTAAAAGATTTTGTTTATTTATTTTAGAGAGAGAAAGCACATGAGTGGGGGAATGGCAGAGGGAGGTGGAGAGAGGGAGAGAGAGCGAGAGACTCTTAAGCAGACTCCATGCTGAACACTGAGCTTGATGTGAAGTTTGATCCCATGACTCTGAGATCATGACCTATGCCAAAATCAAGAGTTGAATGCCTAGCTGACTGAGCTACCCAGGCACCCTTAAATCTGTTTTTATTGTTAAACAGTGCATATTTCCTTATTGATGATTCCAGTCCTGTATCTATTTTAATCAAATCTAAATTGCACCCCTCTGGTGGCATCTAATGAGATTAATTTCCTTTCCTTTGTTGTTTACTTTGTTGTCTGACCTGAGTATATTTGTCTGTAGACCTGTGATAACATTTGTTTTCCAAATTTAATCCTTTTTTTTAAAGATTTATTTATTTATTTTATTTTTATTTTTATTTATTTATTTTAGAGAAACAGAGAGCATTGGTGGGAGGGGCGAAAGGAAGGAGAGAAAATCTGAAGCAGACTCCATGCTGAGCGCAGAGCCCAATACAGGGCTTGACCTGACGACCCTGAGATCATGACCTGAGCTGAAACTAGGAGTCAGATGCTTAACGATTGTGCCACCCAGATGCCCCCCCAAATTTCATCCTTTTAATTCTCATCAGAATTTCTGAATCTCTCCTTCATCAAATCACTTTTTCTATAGCTATTCCTGTTGTCCCTATTTGCATTTTTATCTGATTATCACAAGGCTCCACACCTAAATTCATTTCAAATACCTCTTGATCAAGCCAGCACATGAAATAATTTGTCAAATACATTTTTTGCAAGCTTCCTGAGATGGACTAATGCACCTTTTGCCAGTGGTCTAGCTTAGAGTATTTTTATGGTACATGTAAAAAATTACTCTGTCACACTCTATATGTAGGCAACCTTTCACTTCAATTCCCAACAAAAATGTAAATGTTTTCAGAGACATATTTAGATTTGTTTACTACTCATTCCCCATGTGGGAGAGCAGAAGTAGACAGTAATTTTGTTAGATGCAAGTTGGCAGGCCAGCCACCACATTTTAGACACCCTCTTCAGAAATAATGTCCATTTAGTTGTGATTGCTTTCATATCTGACACTAAATCGTCATGACCTTTCTTCATTTCAGGAAATAGCAAGATTCTTCCCACTCATTTGTAGGATTTGTGAATCTGGTATAATATTTATAAATGGTTGGAATTCAACCAGAATGTTATAACACTCCAGTGTGTTTAGTAAAGCTATGAAAAAAGTAGAGTTGGAGGTAGGTAGCCAGGTGATAACTATGCATCACATGTTATTTTTGCTCAAGATTTGAGAATGATTGGGACGCCTGTGTGGCTCAGTTGGTTAAGCAGCTGCCTTTGGCTCAGGTCTTGATCCCAGGGTCCTGGGATTGAGTCCCGAGTCCCACATCGGGCTCTCTGCTTAGCGGGGAGTCTGCTTCTCCCTCTTCCTCTGCTCTCTCTGTCAAATAAATAAATAAAATCTTTAAAAAAAATTTGAGAATGATTGTAATGTGCTGGAACAGGTTAAGAACTGACTGCCTTAGAGGACAAGATGAAGCTCCTTCAAGAAAGACCAAAATCATAGTTCATAGGTAAGTTTCCAGACCTATTTTAACCTCAGTATCTTCTTTTTCTCTGAGTCATGTTCTTTCACGTGTTCTTCAGTCATTGATAATGTTTGTTTTCTGAGTTTCCTCTTGGGGATTATTATTTTTTTTCTTTGGTCTCAGAGTATTACTTTAACCTCCTTAATGAACCAGAACAGATATCAATTGGAACTTTTCCATTCTAAATACATTCTCTTGCATTTATAGTGGATAATAATTAGTGATTAATTCAAGTAGGGACATAAACAAAGCACATCCCTCTTGCAGTGCACTACAAACTTAAAATTGGCATTTCTTGAATATATAAGCACTTACGCACTCTGCACACTTCCTCCTACCCTTTACCTTTGCAAAATGCCTAAAGGTACAACTGAAAATAGATTTTGTGAGATCTATATGGTAATGTGATGCTCTACTCACAAAGAGTTACATTTAAATAGACATTTTTATCTATTTCCAACTCTGCTCACCTCTGGGCTCAAAGTTATATGAGATTTAAATGAGCACCAGGAGATCAGTGCCCTGACCTTGGTAAAATCTTACTGAACCGAGAAAGACCTGGGATAAAACAAAACCAAACAAAGCAAAATAAACAAACAACCCCCCCCAAAAGCCCAAAAACCAAACATACAAAAAACAAACAAATAGAGCATTG
Source organism: Zalophus californianus (assembly GCF_009762305.2). NCBI lineage: Eukaryota > Metazoa > Chordata > Mammalia > Carnivora > Otariidae > Zalophus > Zalophus californianus. The sequence goes on from NC_045604.1 coordinate 30,869,723, forward strand.
AAAAGGAATATAATTTAAAGTAGAATAGATAAAAACAGGATAGATAATATTGGATTTGAGGGTACAAATACATTACAGAAAATAGCAATGTTAAAAGCAAAATATAAAAAGTCATAGAAAATAGCATGCCTTATCAAAGCTTACTTGTTGACAATCTTATAAAAAAGTCTATTTTTTATATAAATTTTTATATCACTTAACAAGGAATCTTCATTTTCTTATTAAATATTGACTACAGTGGAAAACCTAAGTGAAATTCTGACTCTTATGCCCCCATCCCAATTTCCATGGAAAATTATGTTTCTTTTCCTTTCAAGTTAATTTACTATGTCTGCCCTCTTAGCTGATGAAACACTGACTCCCTCTCGATTGCCTGACTTTTCAAATAAAAACAGGCTTCCAATTGACCAAAATTCTCCTAGAGATAAAAAAAAAAATGAGTAAATTTGAGTGAGTTTTTCCTCCCAATCTTCTCTAGGTGGAGTAACTGAATTGATGTGCTGGGTAGCTTCAAGGCAGTGGAATTCCAGGATGTCAGATGTTGCTATGGTGCTAAGAGTCACATTCACAGGCATTCTTTTCAACATATCTTCATCTCTGCTCTTAGTTATACGACACTCATTACTAATTCACTCATGGCTGTACACAAACATCTGCATATTCTCATTTTTTTTCTTTCCCCCTCCCTCTAAGAATGCCCATCATTCTTCCTCTTCAGTTATTAATGTAACTCATTATAGACTTCTCCAGCTGTCCTCAAAATGTATGCTGAATAAGGCATGAGGAGGAAAGCTTAAAAAAAAAAGATAGCTTTTCCAGTCTACGCAAGTCTTCAGATGAATTTAAGTCAGACAGCAGAAGAAAATTTTCCATACTGTATAGTTGGCTTTGTTATTTCATCATCTTCACTATGAGGTGGATAAAAGGATATCCCTTTATCCCAGTATTATTGTTAATGATCATATACATTCAGTTTCAGAAAATGCTTCTACATTCGGAATTTTTTTCTTACTGTTGGAATGAAGTAAAGGAGATTCCCCCCCCAGAATTCTATTGGCTTATAAAAATGACTTTTAGCTGTTGCAAAATGTCTAGTTCCTTTATTAAATTCAATCATTTGGTTCCAATTTTATATATGTACAGATATATAATTGGTATGTATACATATATATAACAGCATTAATGACAATGCCATCTAATTTTAGGTGGTGATTTATTTTATATTATCTCACAGAAAGATACCTTACAGAGAAATACAAAAGAACTAGAAACATGGGACCACTCATTGCATCCCTTATTATAAAGAGTAATTACTCTTATGCATGACTTAACCATCAATACCATTGATGGCCATGTATATGGTATAATTTCACTAGATATTTGAAGACATCAATATTTACCCCTATGACTTTCTTCATTCAATGGTTAATGCCAGAAAGTTCAATGTTAGACACTCTATTTTCTCCTTCACTTTCTTTTTCCCCTTTACTCTTTCTATTCATTTTATTTCTTTTTCCTCTATGTCTATCTTCCAATCATTTATTTTTCATTTATTCTTTTATTCCTCTATTTGCTCATTCAATGAAAGCCAGGGACTTTGCTAGGAATACAAATATAGTACCAGTAAAAGGTTTTATATGTACTCACCTACAAATTCTAATGGGAAGATGTCCATTAATTTGAGCTGACGCCAGTAACTGACTCCATATGCCAAAGCACATACAAATAGGATTTTCAAGGGGGTTACAGAGGAATGTGAAGATTTGGGACGGGGAAGGGACACTCAAAGTGGCAACAAATAGAGAAGTTCAAAGCACTTAAGGCAAACCTCATCAATTCACTGTTTTGTCCAGAACTGGCCCCATATAAGAAAATCTCGTAACCATATTTCTAATTAAAATCTTCCTATCTATTATTTATCTTATCTATCTATCTATCTATCTATCTATCTATCTATCTATCTATCTATCTATCTATCTATCTATCTATCATCTTGTGTAAGTAGAGGCCAGGCTGCCGCCTCCTCTCCTTGCTGCCGCTGTGTTGTCCTCCACTTTCGCCCTTCTGAGCAATCTCCATTGCCACCTCTCTGTTCGGGTGCTCAGCGCCTGTGTTGCAGCCATGTTATTTCTGGGGACCTTGGGGCTGGAGCAGGAGAAAGGTCCTGCTCCCAGCCAGTGGCTGCGCGATCTCCTGTACCGTACTATGGGAAAGTACCCCTGGCCCCTGCTCCGTCCGACCCCACGAGGTCCTTAAAGGAGCAGGCAAGAACCGGCTTGAGGAAAGCCCCTGGCAGGTGACGGCAGCTCCCCTCTAATGACTTGCTTTACGGCCCATCTCCCCGGGGAGCCCACCCCATACCGCAGGTATGCTCCACCCACTTTCCTGGCCCCTGCGTGGCCTGGAAGCCAAGATCTTCCTGGAGAAGGAGCTGAAGCAGATGGGAGACTGCCTCCAGCGTGTCCCATTCTTCCCACTACCTTCCCCACCGCTACCATCGCCACCTGCTATCCGCTCGTGCCTCTTGACCTTTGACTAAGCCCAGCCCCCTGCGCTGGAGACCCTCGACTGAGGCAGCGATACCCAAGCAGGGGCAGGGGGATACAAGGTTGGCGCCCCTGTCCACACTACAGCAGCCCCCTTCTCTCCACCTCAGCCCTCTCATCTCGTCCCCTACCACAATCCTGCCACCACTTGAGGGTCCCACAAGCAAAAGGAGACCAGAACAACTTTTAGGCCCTGAGGTACTGCCAGAGAAAGTGGGCAGAGGGCGTGAGTGCCCTGGACTGGAGTCCGGCGATCAGGAGCTGAGAGACCGGGCTGAGTTGGTGGAGCGGAACATAGGATAAGTCAAGGGTCTGCTCATCGGGTGTGCAAGCCTTGAAGCCGGCTAACAGCTAGATGGGCAGGGGCTCTGAGTTGTAGGAGGATCTGGCTTCAGAACTGGCTCACTTGTTTCTGGGGATGATGTAGGAGGGGACCCTCCATCAGGCACCTGCCTCTAGCTTTGTTTCAAATTCTCTTGTTTTATCCTTGTCTCCCCTGGTGCCCATTTCTGAATTTTGTCCCCCTTCCCTCTTCAGAATCTAGAATTATTTCGCCCTAGTCAACATCTACATTCGTCAAGTAACAGCTGAGGAACTAGCCAACAGGGAATTTCAGGGAGCAGGGCTGAGCTTGAAAACGGTCTCTTGAATTTCAAATCAGTGGTTCCTTGCAAGTTGTTCTTGGTGGGTGTTAGAGTGGCAATTGGATAGAACCAGGAAGAAGGGACAGGAAACTAGGCAGAATTGCTACAGGTTCTGGCGGCATATGTAGGTCAGTAAGGGTCCTACGAATGGGACCCATAGAAAATAAACAAGTACGCCAAGTGACCTTGGGGAACTACCTTTTGGGGAGAGAGCCAAAGGCTGTCAGGTTCAAAGAACAGATGGATATATAGGCAGATGGGGAGGAAGGGTCAGGGCTGGGGAAGTACATAGTTTGGAACTAGGTGTTCATTTTAACTCTGAGAGGAAATCAATGTTTTGTGAAGGTATTGGGAGAGGAGGCTGCATCTTTTTTTTTTTTATTGTTATGTTAATCACCATACATCATATCATTAGTTTGTGATGTAGTGTTCCATGATTCATTGCTTGCGTATAACACCCAGTGCTCCACGCAGAACGTGCCCTCTTTAATACCCATCACCAGGCTAACCCATCCCCCACCCCCCTCCCCCCTAGAACCCTCAGTTTGTTTCTCAGAGTCCATCCTCTCAAGGTTCATCTCCCCCTCTGATTTCCCCCCTTCATTCTTCCCCTCCTGCTATCATCTTAATAAGGGAGGGTGGGGACTATCTTTTGGGGGATTATGAAGTAAAATAAAATGAAGTTTCTTCTGGGGAAAAGAAGTGCAAATTAGAGCAGGGGGATGTGTATCAGGGATTTTGGGAGTGATGAACTTCAGAGACTAAAAGAGGTTATATTCAGCTATTATTTTCAAAGCCAGGTTCTGTGAGTTCATTCTTAGTACAATAAAAAGAGGACTAAGCCACCACTACGTTGGAAAATCATTATCACTATCATTATTGTTTTAGGTGACTAGACTTTGTTAGATTTTCAAATTCATAATATGTTTAATATTCATAATAGGTATTAGCATGGCCACTATTAAATTGTTAGTACTTTAATTTTAAAGATTACAAAAATTACATTTTAGGGATGATGAGTTATATTTCCAAGGTCACAGTCTACCAGGTGGTAGAACTTGGATTTGAGAAATGATAATTTTGTATCTGAATGACAGTTTTGTTGTTTTTAGATTTTCTTTAAAAATTAACAAGCTACAGATATCATGTGTGCTAACATCTATATTCCTTAGTAGCTCACAAGTTGACATTGATTATATGAAAATATTTGAAAAAATAAGTTGTTATTTGATAATAGATCATTATTATTATATAAGTGCAAATGTTAAAAGTAATCTCAATTTTTTTAGATATTAAAATCTTGGCAGATTGTAACTTTTTATTTAAATGATTAGTTCTATCAACTTCAATTCTGAGTTGAATGCCACAAATATTTTGTTTTCCATGCCAAGGTTTTTGGTTGCAAATGGCAGAAACCAATGCTGCTTTATGGGAAGTAGTAAAAGAAAACACATTGATATGATTTATAGTTGGTCACAGAACCAATGAAAGGCAAGGAAACACGTTATGGAAATTTGTATTAGAAATAATAGAGGTTAGGCAGCCAAGGAATCAGCAGGTGTCACCACTGGACTATGTCTGCCTTATATCTTCCAATTCACCATTGTCCCATGAATATAATATGGTTGTCTCTTTGTCTATACAGCCTTCCCTTAAGATACAAAGGTCTGTTTTATCAAGATCCTAAGCCATATACCTGTGCTTTTATTTGACAAAGAATAGATAGAATCATTTTCTTCCATTGGATTTGAAGGGTGGGAGATAGGGTCCTGCCTCAACACCATTTGGAGATTCCCACCAAAGTAGGAAGTGCTTGAATGTTGATTTGCCATTTCATAACAACTTGGGAATGCAGTTGTATGATGAGGCAAATACCTTTTCTAAGAAATAACTGAGTTATATAGCAATTTCAATGAATAGTTTGGACCAGCACAACTTAGTAGCAGAGCAAGGCCTAACATCTAGGTCTCTGGCCCTTTCTTCTTTTTTATCATGTTACCATGTTTATTCATATCTTCATGAAACATAGTAAATATAATTAATACCTATTACAGTGTCTGGAGTTGTGCCTGTTCTTTAAATGCTGCTCCATTTTTCTTCCTTTTCTGTTCTGAGCACTGACGTAAGAACTGAGAGTTTTCCAATGCATCTGCATTGAAGGTTATTGTTTATTATACATTCAATATAAATATTTTAAAATGACATATGTGAAATAGTCACCTTGCATTCATCATCAGCATAAGCTTATGTGTCAGTGAGTAAACAGGATCCCAAGGAGAACTTGAACTAAATCAGCTGTTTTAGGCATTAGAGTGGACAGATGATTTTCTGTTTCACCTGTGAAGAAAAAAAGCTATGTTTCTCAATTTGAAAAATATGGTGCATCAAGTAATTCAAGAAAGTTGAAATTTAGGTAAGTTCTGCAGTTTTTTTTTTCTATTCTATTCAACTCAAAATAATAATTTTATCATAGTTTAGCTCCCTATTGCACAAAAAAGGATTTTAAAATGTGTGTGTTGGAATAATTAAAATTTAGTATGCATAGTAAACAGCCCCACCATTATTATCAATAACAGGAAATATTTACATGCCTTTACTCTTTGTAGGCATTGTGCTTGTGGTTGCAAGAGGCAGGGTGATTTCCCTCAAGTAGTTTAGTTATAGAAAAAGACATTCAGCGTATAAAAGCAGTACAAGGAAGGAAAAACATCACAATTGTCTTCCTTTGTTAAACATACACATAAACACATATACATATACCTCCCCACATATATGTATGTGTGAATAGATATTTTTTCCTATATTTTACAATACAACTAAGGAAACAAGAAAGGACCATGGAATACAATACCTCCACAACATAACAGCTCTTTCAAAGAAAATGCTGTTTTTTAATATCTTTCATTGGCATATGTAAATGATAAAAAGTTAAAATGTTTCTTTACAAAATAATTTGCAGGTTAGAACAAGATGGCAAGAGCACTGTTTTTGTATCCTTTGAAATCTCTCTATTGAAATGAATAGAGCTACTAGAATAGGATAGCATAACAAAAACACTTGGAAAATGTACCACAAATCTAAAACAAAAATATGGTATCCTGCAAACCTTAAAATACAGATGCAGGGGATAAACCACTGACAGCAAAAGGCCCACATGTTAGTAACTATGTGCGGGATGAAGCAGAGATAAAGCAAAGGAACTTCAGATGGCCCCTATTGCCAGAGAACACCAAATGAGCCAGTGAGTACTTACTGGAATTCTAAAGGAACCAAAATGAGAATAGCAGTCAAAATTGGGGGGGGGAGTTTTGCAGGCTCAGATTAGCAGGTGACTGCAAAGGGGTTGTGGTAAGTTTAGATGGTATTGGAAGGAGTTGGGCTGTCTGAGTTCTTGAAATGAATCTAATAAGATCTCTTCTAGGTGAAAGCCTTTTGTGGAGGTGAAACTACTTGAGTTAGGAGCCACATCTGTCAGGATAAGGACAATATAGGCAAAGGAAAGAATTGGTCCAGATGTAAGGGAAGAGGGGAAGAGAGCCAGCAGATTGCAGAAAGTATGCAGTCATATTTTTAACATCTCTAAGAAATAAAAGCATTAGAAGGAAGGAGCACTAGAGCCATGAAGTTGATTGAGCTAAACTTATCAACTCTCCCTTCCTAAGAATACTGTAAAGTTCATCTCACTTATTTATGAACAGTAGAAAATATCTGTGGTCAAATCTTCTATATAATTATATGTATTATATATAACATTTATGGAATAATTATATGTTATAGATATAGAGAGAAATATGTATATATATGTATACATATACATATATATATAGAGAGAGTTATGCCCATAATGTTTTTTTTAAATTTTTTTTTATAGATTTTATTTATTTATTTGAGAGAGAGAATGAGATAGAGAGAGAGCACGAGAGGGAAGAGGGTCAGAGGGAGAAGCAGACTACCTGCTGAGCAGGGAGCCCGATGCGGGACTCGATCCCGGGACTCCAGGATCATGACCTGAGCCGAAGGCAGTCGCTTAACCAACTGAGCCCCCCAGGCCCCCCACTGGTTACATTTTTTAAAACATTATGGGCATAGGCGTGCCTGGGTGGCTCAGTTGGTTAAGCGACTGCCTTCGGCTCAGGTCATGATCCTGGAGTCCCTGGATCGAGTCCCGCATCGGGCTCCCTGCTCAGCGAGGAGCCTCCTTCTCCCTCTAACCCTCTCCCCCATGTACTCTCTCTCTCCCTCTCATTCTCCCTCTCTCAAATAAATAAATAAATAAATCTTTTAAAAAAATGTAACTAGTATTACAAAATATACTAAAAATTAAGAAACTGATAGAAATATAAAATAACAGCATCAATGAGAATTAGAAAACTCAGGGTGCCTGGGTGGCTCAGTTAAGTGACTGCCTTCAGCTCAGGTCATGATCCCAGGGTCCTGGGATCGAGTCCCACATCGGGCTCCCGACTCAGTGGGGAGCCTGCTTCTCCCTCTGACCCTCTCCCCCTCTCATGCTGTTTCTCTCTCTCTCTCTCTAATAAATAAATAAAATCCTCAAAAAAAAAAGAAAACTCAGATATTAGATGACTGGAGAAAAGGGAGATTTAAAAAGAAAGCTCTCAGGGTTCTGGAAATAATTGGAAATAAAGAAAAAAGTCATTTTGGTAATGAATGCTAAATGAAAATGAACATCAGAGAAATTAAACACTATCGATTATGCCTGAAAATAAATAGGAGTTGTGTTAGAGCATAACTTGTTTTAGTTACTAAAAACATGGAAGGAAGAGATATAGAGAGTTTGAGAGGAAGTAGTAGATTTAAAAATGGGCAAATGAGATTCACCAAATGTGTGATGAGTCACAAAGAACAATACCACAAAATGGAATCGCATCAGTACTAAAATTATAACTCAGTATTTTGTTAAAAATAAGGAAGACTCAAAACTAGCAATAAGTTCAACCTAAGGCAAAAGACTTGTACACAGAAAAGTAAAAACCACTGCAGAAAGAAATTAAAGAAGACATAAATAAATGGAAAGGCATCTCATGTTCATGGACTGAAAGACTTACTATTGTTAAGAGAACAATACTACACAAAGTGATCAGCAGATTCAATATCGAAATCCCAATTGCAGTTGTTTGCAGAAATAGAAAAGCTTATCCTAAAATTTGTATGGAATCTCAAGGGACCCCAATAAACAAAACATTTTTGAAGAACAAAGTTGGGGGACACATCTTCCTGATTTCAAAAGTTACTACAAAAGCTACAACAATCAAAATAGTGTGGTACTGACATAAAGACAGACATATAGATCAATGGAATAGAATATAGAACCCATAATTAAACCCTTTCATATATGGTCAATTGATTTTCAGTAAGGATCCTAGGTCTATTCAATGGGGAAAGGACAGTCTTTTCAACAAATAGTGCTGAGAAAACTGGATATCTACATGAAAAGAATTAAGTTAGATCTTTATTTTATACCATATACAAAATTTAACTCAAAATGGATAAAGGTGTTTTTTTTCTGCTCTTGTCACAATCTTTATTCTTGGGATCCTCTACCTCTTTTTTTTTTTGTTATTATGTTATCTTAATCATCATACATTACATCATTAGTTTTTGATGTAGTGTTCCATGATTCGTTATTTGCGTATAACACCCAGTGTTCTATGCAGAACATGCCCTCTTTAATACCCATCACCAGGCTAACCCATCCTCCCACCCCCCTCCCCTCTAGAACCCTCAGTTTGTTTTTCAGAGTCCATCGTCTCTCATGGTTCATCTCCCCCTCTGATCTCCCCCCCTTCATTCTTCCCCTCCTGCTATCTTCTTTCATTTTTTTTAACATATAATGTATTATTTGTTTCAGAGGTACAGATTTGTGATTCAACAGTCTTGCACAATTCACAGTGCTCACCATAGCACACACCCTCCCCAATGTCTATCACCCAGCCACCCCATCCCTCCCATCCCCCACCACTCCAGCAATCCTCAGTTTGTTTCCTGAGATTAAGAATTCCTCATATCAGTGAGGTCATATGATACATGTCTTTCTCTGATTGACATTTCACTCAGCATAACACTCTCCAGTTCTATCCACGTCATTGCAAATGGCAAGATTTCATTCCTTTTGATAGCTGCATAATATTCCATCGTATATATATACCACATCTGCTTTATCCATTCATCTGTCGATGGACATCTTGGCTATTTCCACAGTTTGGCTATTGTGGACATTGCTGCTATAAACATTGAGGTGCATGTACCCCTTCGGATTCCTACATTTGTATCTTTGGGGTAGTAGTGCAATTCCTGGATCATATGGTAGCTCTATATTCAACTTTTTGAAGAACCTCCATATTGTTTTCCAGAGTGGCTGCACCAGCTTGCATTCCCACCAACAGTGTAAGAGGGTTCCCCTTTCTCCACATCCCTGCCAATATCTGTCGTTTCCAACTTGTTAATTTTAGCCATTCTGACTGGTGTGAGGTGATATCTCATTGAGGTTTTGATTTGGATTTCCCTGATGCCGAACGATGTTGAGCACTTTTTCATGTGTCTGTTGGCCATTTGGATGTCTTCTTTGGAAAAATGTCTGCTCATGTCTTCTGCCCATTTCTTGATTGGATCATTTGTTCTTTGGATGTTGAGTTTGATAAGTTCTTTATAGATTTTGGATGCTAGCCCTTTATCTGATATGTCATTTGCAAATGTCTTCTCCCATTCTGTCAGTTGTCTTTTGGTTTTGTGGATTATTTCTCTTGCTGTGCAAAAGCTTTTTATCTTGATGAAGTCCCAAGAGTTCGTTTGGTTTTGTGGATTATTTCTCTTGCTGTGCAAAAGCTTTTTATCTTGATGAAGTCCCAAGAGTTCATTTTTGCCCTTGCTTCCCTTGCCTTTGGCAACGTTTCTAGGAAGAAGTTGCTGCAGCTGAGGTCAAAGAGGTTGCTGCCTGTGTTCTCCTTTAGGATTTTGATGAACTCCTGTCTCACGTTTAGGTCTTCCAACCATTTGGAGTCTACTTTTGTGTGTGGTGTAAAGAAATGGTACAGTTTCATTCTTCTGCATGTGGCTGTCCAATTTCCCCAACACCATTTGTTGAAGAGACTGTCTTTTTTCCATTGGACATTCTTTCCTGCCTGGTCAAAGATGAGTTGACCAGAGTTGAGGGTCTATTTCTGGGCTCTCTATTCTGTTCCATTGATCGATGTGTCTGTTTTTGTGTCAGTACCATACTGTCTTGATGATGACAGCTTTGTAATAGAGCTGGAAGTCCGGAATTGTGATGCCGCCAGCTTTGCTTTTCTTTTTCAACATTCCTCTGGCTATTCGGGGTCTCTTCTGGTTCCATACAAATTTTAGGATTATTTGTTCCATTTCTTTGAAAAAAGTGGATGGTATTTTGTTGGGGATTGCATTGAATTGTAGAGTGCTCTAGGTAACATTGACATCTTCACAATATTTTTTCTTCCAATCCATGAGCATGGAACGTTTTTCTATTTCTTTGTGTCTTCTTCAATTTCTTTCATGAGTATTTTTTAGTTTTCTGAGTACAGATCCTTTGCCTCTTTGGTTAGATTTATCCCTAGGTATCTTACAGTTTTGGATGCAATTGTAAATGGGATTAACTCCTTCATTTCTCTTTCTTCTGTCTTGTTGTTGGTGTATAGGAATGCCACTGATTTCTGTGTATTGATTTTATATCCTGACACTTTACCGAATTCCTGTATGAGTTCTAGCAGTTTTGGGGTGGAGTCTTTTGGGTTTTCCACATACAGTATCATATCATCTGCAAACAGTGAGAGTTTGACTTCTTCTTTGCTGTTTTGTTTGCCTTGGATTTCTTTTTGTTGTCTGATTGCTGTGGCTAGGACTTCTAATACTATGTTGAATAGCAGTGGTGATAGTGGACATCCTTGCCATGTTCCTGACCTTAGGGGGAAAGCTTTCAGTTTTTCCCCATTGAGAATGGTATTCGCTGTGGGTTTTTCATAGATGGCTTTTATGATATTGAGGTATGTACCCTCTATCCCTATACTCTGAAGAGTTTTGATCAAGAAAGGATGCTGTACTTTGTCAAATGCTTTTTCTGCATCTATTGAGAAGATCATATGGTTCTTGTTCTTTGTTTTGTTAATGTATTGTATCACATTTATTGATTTGTGGATGTTGAACCCACCTTGCAGCCCGGGGATAACTGCTGAGTGATGTTGAGCACTTTTTCATGTGTCTGTTGGCCATTTGGATGTCTTCTTTGGAAAAATGTCTTTTCATTTCTTCTGCCCACTTGGAGGACTTTAACACCCCCCTCACTGAAATGGACAGATCATCTAAGCAAAAGATCAACAAGGAAATAGAGACTTTAAATGACACACTGGACCAAATGGACTTCACAGATATATTCAGAACATTCCATCCCAAAGCAACAGAACACAAATTCTTCTCTAGTGCCCAGAATAGATCACATCCTACGTCACAAATCATGTCTCAACTTGTACGAAAAGATTGGGATCATTCCCTGCATATTTTCAGACCACAATGCTTTGAAACTAGAACTCAATCACAAGAGGAAAGTCAGAAAGAACTCAAATGCATGGAGGCTAAAGAGCATCCTACTAAAGAATGAATGGATCAACCAGGAAATTAAAGAAGAATTTAAAAAACTCATTGAAACCAATGAAAATGAAAACACAACTGTTCAAAATCTTTGGGATACAGCAAAGGCAGTCCTAAGAGGAAAGTATATAGCACTGTATATACTGGATCTGTACTCAGAAAACTATAAAATACTCAATATCGGCTCCGTCTCTGATGCTGGCCTCCCCGCTTTGATACCTGGGAGCTCTGCCACACTGAGGCACCCCTGGTCTTTCTGTGACCCCGAGGGTCCTGAGACCACACTCCCGCGAGGGTTCCACCCCCCACTTAGCCACTGGAGCGACATCCCTCAGCGGAGCCGACTTCTGAAAGTTCCGATTTTGTGCTCCGCTGCTCTATCACTTGCCAGAAGCGGCCGACGGAGGCCCCCTCCCCGTCATCTATCCTCACAAATAATCACCTCGGATTCACTTCTCCGCACGTCCTAACTTCCAGAAAGTGGTCACTTTTCTATTCAGAGAGTTGTTGCTATTCTTTTCTTTGATCTCCTGTTGAGTTTGTAGGTGTTCAGAATGGTTTGATCCCTATCCAGCTGAATTCCTGGACCAGACGAAATCCAGGCTCCTACTCCTCCACCATCTTGCTCCACCTAAAATGGATAAAGATCTAAACATAAGAGTTAAGACCACAAAACTCTTAGAGGAAAACATAGTGGAAAATCTTCATGATATTGGATTTGGTGATGATTTTTTGATGACACCAAAAGCACAGACCATATAGAAAAAAATAGATAAGTTGGAATTCATCAAAATGAAATACTTTTGTGCATCAAGGACACTATCGAATGAAATGACAAACCATAGAATGGGAGAAAGTATTTGCAAGTCATATATCTGATAAGGATTTTCTAGAATATGTAAAGAACTTCTCCAACTGAATAACAACAAAAAAAATAACCCAATTTAAAAATGGAGAAAGGGTTTGAGTAGGCATTTTTCCAAGGAAGATATATGAATGTCTAAAAAGCATGTGAAAAGATGGCCAACATGAGTAGTCATTAGGAAAATGCAAATTAAAGATACCACTTCACACCGATTAGGATGGCTATTAGTAAAAAAAAAAAAAAGAAAAGAAAAGAAGTACTGATGTGGAGAAATTAGAACCCTTGTACATTTTTTTAAGATTTTATTTATTTATTTATTTATTTATTTATTTATCTATCTATTTATTTGTCAGAGAGAGGAGAGAGAGAGAGCGTGCACAAGCAGGGGGAGAGGCAGAGGGAGAGGGAGAAGCAGGCTCCCTGTGGAGCAAGGAATCTGATGTGGGACTCGATCCCAGGAACCTGGAATCATGACCTGAGCTGAAGGCAGATGCTTAACCAACTGAGCCACCCAGGCGTCCCACCCTTGTACATTGTTGATGGGAATGTAAAATGGTGCAGTTGTTATGGAAAATGGTTTGGGTAATTCCTCAAAAGGTTAAGCATAGAATTATTATATGACCCATCAATTCTACTTTTGAATATATACTCCTGAGAATTGAAAACAGGGACTTAAACAGATATTTATACACGAATATTCACAGCAGCATTATTCACAATAGCCAAAAAGTGGAAGCAACCCAATTGTTTAAGAGATGAATGGATAAACAAATTGTGGTATATGCAGACAGTAGAAAATTATTCAGCCTTTAAAAAGAATGAAAATCTGATACATGCCATGACATGGATGAACTTTGAAGACACTGCTTTAAGTGAAAAAGCCAAACATGAAATGACAAGTATTGTATGATTTCACCTAGATGAGGTGACTGAACTTGGGAAATTCAGAGACAAAAGAGAGACTAAAGCAGAACAGAGGCTGGAGAGTAGAGAAGGAATGGGGAGTTATTCGGTACAGAGTTTCTGCTTAGGTTGATGAGAAAAGTTCTAGAGATGAATAGTGATGATAGTTGTGCAACAGTGTGAATATACTTATTGCTACTCAATTATATAGTTAGAAATGATTAAACTGGATGATTGTATGCTATGTATTTTTACTACATTAAAAACAAAAATACAAATATGTATATGTATATGGCATTTATACGGCATATATGTATTTATCTTTGGCATAAACATATATATTTATGTGGCATGTATATATATATCATACATGATACATATATCTTAAAGATTTTATTTCTATCCTAACTGAAAGTATAAAGGCTCCTGGGAAACTATTTTGAGCATGCAAGAACTCAGAGAATATCGTTTCTATAAATCCTTTCTGAGGATATAAATTTCAAATAGCTAAATGACTAGAGTAATTTAGGCATAAGGACTGGTAGATAGCATAAGCAAGATTGATTCAGTCACCAGTGAGGAAAATACAAGAGAAGCTAAGTTGTCACATGACAGCAGAGAATTAAGATTAGTCCCTAAAAAGTACATGCTGACATTAAGTTCTGTTGTGTGCTGGAGTGAATTATACGATTTATCAGACTGTAGAGCTTTTATAACTTATTTTTATACTTACTTTGGATATAGTCTTTTTAGAATCCATTCCATTAGGCTACATGGCATCTAGAGGTTCATCCTCCTACATTCCAAGAATTCCATAATGCTTTAATTCTAGTAAATATTTCTTCTTTCCAACAAACTAAGGAAAGAGATCATATCTATTAGGGACATGATATTTTCATATATTAATAATGAAACTTCAGATTAACATTAAGTCTTCTTATCCATGTTTATTTTACTTTTCACTGGAAACTCAAGTGCTACCGAATTTGATGAATTCATTCACATCCCCATATTACCCTGAATAGCTCTGAAATTGACCCAAACTTTTACCCTTCCCTGCCCTCCCAGCACTTTCATTGTGTTCTCTTCAATGCTTTACCTTATATCAGCTTCTGTGCCTTGATCTGGTGTTCAGTAATATTTTTTCCATCTCATAGCAACATGTGTCCATTGTTGTAGCCTTGTTGCATCTCTTCCAATGTCTTTATTTCAAGCTTTCTATTCTGACTGCTACTCCAGTCCTACATCGCTTAATTTGAGATATCCACTTCAACATTGAAATTTCCAAGTCATTGATCGTACTATGATTATACTCTCCAGCCCCACCTTTTTGTTCTTATTTCCCTCCCTACTGGCTTAGAATCTATGTTTTTTTTTTTTAATTATCCCTTTATTTACCTTTCTCTTCTCTCTTTTTGTCATAATCACCTGATAAAACCCCAAACATACTTAAGTCTACCTTCTCTGCCTATCCTGTTTCTGCACCAGAGCAGCTGAACACTGAAATGAAAAACACGTAAACAGGCCAATTAGTCTCACTAAAAACTTAAAACCACAAATTTCACATGGGCCTTCAACATAGTCCTACAGTCCTGTTACATTCGTCAGAATTAATATTTCACAACTTTCCCCTTATTTTTAAATAAATCTATATTTATTTATTTAATTTATTTATTTGAAAGAAAGAGAGAAAGGGAGGAGGGGCAGAGAGAGGGAGGGAAAGAGAATCTTAGGCAGACTCTGCGTCCATGCAGAGCCTTGCTTTGGGCTCAATCCCAGGATCCTCAGATCACGATCTGAGCCAAAACCAAGAGCTAGATGCTCAACTGACTACACCACCCAGGTGCCCCTACCACTTTCCGTTTAAACTCATATGTCAAATCCCTAGCCTTGATTCCTACACATGTTTACACATGTGTTGAGACCTTGTCTTAAACTTCATTGAGAAATTAAAGAAAGTGGAGGAATTCTCCTATTTTTCTATCTTCTAATCACCTACCAACTAATCTGCTTATACACCTACACTCTCTGTCATCACTCCTGTTCCTGAGCAGCAGCAGTTTTGCTTTAGTCACAAGCCAGCACTCCTCATTGTGTTCTCTATCCAGTTCCTTCACGTGTTCCCAAGACTTTCTTCCTGAAATTTTCCCTCTGAGAAATTCCAGTCACAAATAGAATTCCTGACTTAACATCTCCCCTTTCATATCTAAAACCTAACATATTCAAGGGTGCCTGGGTGGTGCAGCTGGTTGAACATCCTACTCTTGGTTGTAGCTCAGGTTGTGATCTTGGGGGCTAAGTCTGAGCCCTGCGTCTGGGGCTCCCTGCTCAGAGCAGAGTTTTCTTGAGATTCTCTCTCCCTCTACCTCTGCCCCTTCCACTCATTCTTGCTCTCTCTCCCCCAGCTAAAATAAATAAATAAATCTGGGTGCCTGGGTGGCTCAGTCGTTAAGTGTCTGCCTTTGGCTCAGGTCATGATCCCAGGGTCCTGGGATCGAGCCCCACGTCAGGCTCCCCACTCGGCGGGAAGCCTGCTTCTCCCTCCCCCACTCCCGCTGCTTGTGTTGCCTCTCTCTCTGTGTCTCTCTCTGTCAAATAAATAAACTCTTAAAAAAAAAAACTTTTAGCACTGGGTGTTATACGCAAACAATGAACAACAGCAACAAAAAGAAAAGCAATAAATTATTTACCGTTATCTAAAAAAAAAACTTTTAAAAAATAAATAAAAATAAATCAAATCTAACATTTAAAGAGAATTATTTTTATTTCACTCAACTTCACATTGTAAATGTGCTTCTCTCCAACTTTCTCTATCCTGGTAAATGACACCACCATCCACTCAAGTTTTCCAGTAAAAATCTAGGACTTTTTCTAGTCAAAAATCTTGATTCCTCCTTTTCCCTCAATTCTCTCCCTATATTCAATCCATTAGAAAGTTCTATTGAGGTACCATCAAAATATTTTCTAAATTGTTTCACTTTCCTTCATCTCTTGTTCTACTACACATCATTTGTTTATTTTTGTAATTTATTCCCTAGTCTTCTTACTTTCACTCATATTTTTATAATGTATTCTCCAATAGGTTGAATAAGATTTTCAAAATATAAACCAATTCATGTCATGAAACCCTTCAATAGCTTCCATCCCATTCAGATACCCTCCTGACTCTCACTCTCCAGCCCTAGACGATCTTGTCCTACTTCTCTTATATTATACAACATACTAGCATTGTTTTTCATTCTTGAACACATCAATATAATCCTTACCTTTGGAACGTCTAGCTCATTCCCACCTTGAGCCTTTTGTGTTTATGCATTCTCTCTGCTTGAAATGTTTTTTTTTTTTTGCCTAATTTTGGCATGAATTTTTCTTGTCATCCAGGGATGAGATTTAAGGTAACTTCTCAGAGATGCCTGCCTTAACCACATAATCTAAACTAGCGACTCAGCCACATTCTATTACATCATCATGTTTTAATTTTCTGCATAGTTCTTACTGTCATCTGATTTTTTTAAAGCATTGTTTACTTTTGTCTCCTTGCTCAGAATGTTGGATTCATGAAAATAGGAACTTGTCTTCTTTTTTTTTTTTTTTAAAGATTTTATTTATTTATTCATGAGAGACAGAGGGGGAGAGAGAGAGAGAAGCAGAGGGAGAAGCAGGCTCCCGCTGAGCAGGGAGCCCAATGCGGGACTCGATCCCAGGACCCTGGGATCATGACCTGAGCCGAAGGCAGATGCTTAACCATCTGAGCCACCCAGGCGCCCAGGAACTTGTCTTCTTAATGTGCTGATAGATCCCTAGGTTATAGAACTGGGTGGGCACATAGTAGTAAAGTAATTATTGAGTGGAAATATCCAATTCATGAGATTTTAATGTGAAAGCAGAACGATTTATTCCTTTAAAATAAGAATTCATATGATTAAAGAGAAATGATGAGATTAGTTTTTTCATTCCCATTAATTGTGTTAACTTGGGAGTCAGGTTAGAATCAGAATGCTAGTTTTTTAATCTGAAATGAGAAGTCATCACAGGGAATGGGCTACTCATGATATGTCCGCTCTAAGGACATTTTCTACTAGTGGATCTCAGAAACTAAATAAAAATCAGAAGCCTCTGCTTCATGAGCATGATATGAAGATAAAGAAAATTGGAGGAATCAAATATGTAATACCGTCAAAATAAGATATAATAGTAATATTTTTACAATAGATATAACGGTAATATGCTTACAATAATTTTACATCACACTTTCAAGTTCTTCCCAAATTTCTAATCCACAGCAACTGTGAGACAAAATAAAATGAATGTGGTTGTTTTAAGCCACTATGTTGTAGAGTGATTTGTTATGCAGCGATAGATAAGCAGAATAAATTTTACTAAGATGCTTTCTTTGCCCTATACTTTTCTTTGGAAACTTCTGTTCTCCCCTTTGAAATAGTTCTCCCTTTTTTTTTTTTAAGATTTTATTTATTTATTTGAGATAGAGAGAGAGTGAGAGCGAGACCACGAGCCAGGAGACAGAGGGAGAGGGAGAAGCAGGCTCCGCACTGAGCAGGGAGCCTGACGCAGGGCTCAATCCTAGGAGCCTGGGATCATGACCTGAGCCGAAGGCAGATGCTTAACTGACTGAGCCACTCAGGTGCCCCTAGTTCTCCCTTCTTAAGAAAGGGACAATATAGTGTCCTCGATGAAGTCTTGACCTCTTACTCTCCCTCTACCTACATCATGCTTAGACTTCCTCACATATACTAAACTGGATCTATCTCTGGAACTTTTTTTTTTAAATTTTATTATGTTATGTTAGTCACCATACAATACATCATTAGTTTTTGATGTGGTGATCCACGATCCATTGTTTTCATATAACACCCAGTGCTCCGTGCAGTACGTGCCCTCCTTAATACCCATCACTGGGCTAACCACTCCTCCCACCCCCACTCCCCTCTAAAACCCTGTTTGTTTCTCAGAGTCCATAGTCTCTCATGGTTCTTCTCTCCCTCCGATTACCCCCCTTCATTTCTCCCTTCCTTCTCCTAATGTCCTCCGTGCTATCCTTACGTTCCACAAATAAGTGAAACCATATGATAATTGACTTTCTCTGCTTGACTTATTTCACTTAGCATCATCTCCTCCAGTCCCATCCGTGTTGATGTAAAAGCTGGGTATTCCTCCTTTCTGATGGCTGAGTAATAGTCCATTGTATATATGGACCACATCATCTTTATCCATTCATCTGTTGAAGGGCATCTCGGCTCTTTCCACAGTTTGGCTATTGTGGACATTGCTGCTATGAACATTGGGGTGCATATGGCCCTTCTTTTCACTACATCTGTGTCTTTGGTGTAAATACCCAGTAGTGCAATTGCTGGGTCATAGGATAGCTCTATTTTTAACTTTTTGAGGCACCTTCACACTGTTTTCCAAAGTGGCTGTACCAACTTGCATTCCCACCAACAGTGTAAGAGGGTTCCCCTTTCTCCACAACCTCTCCAACATTTGTTGTTTCTTTCCCTGTCCATTTTTGCCATTCTAACTGGTATAAGGTGGTATCTCAGTGTGGTTTTGATTTGAATTTCCCTGATGGCTAATGATGATGAACATTTTTTCATGTGTCTGTTAGCCATTTGTATGTCTTCTTCAGAAAAGTGTCTTTTCATGTGTACTGCTCACTTTTTGAGTTATTTGTTTTTTGGGTGTTTAGTTTGAGAAGTTCTTTATAGATCTTGGATACCAGCCCTTTATCTGTAGTGTCATTTGCAAATATCTTCTCCCATTCTGTGGGTTGCCTCTTTGTTTTGTTGACTGTTTCCTTTGCTGTGCAGAAGCTTTTTATCTTGATGAAGTCCCAAAAGTTCATTTTTGCTTTTGTTTCACTAGCTTATGGAGATGTATCATGAAAGAAGTTGCTGTGGGTGATGTGAAAGAGGTTACTGCCTATGTTCTTCTCTAGGATTTTGATGGATTCCTGTCTCACATTGAGGTCTTTCATCCACTTTGAGTTTATTCTTGTGAATGTTGTTAGAGAATGGTCGAATTTCATTCTTCTGCATGTGGCTGTCCAATTTTCCCAGCACCATTTATTGGTGCTGTTTTTTTCCATTGCATGTTTTTTCCTGCTTTGTCAAAGATTATTTGACCATAGAGTTGAGGGTCCATATCTGGGTTCTCTATTCTGTTCCATTGGTCTATATGTCTGTTTTTGTGCCAGTACCATGCTGTCTTAGTGATCACAGCTTTGTAATATAGCTTGAAATCGGGCAACATGATGCCCCCAGCTTTGTTTTTCTTTATCAACATTTCCTGGGTGATTCAGAGTCTTTTCTGATTCCATACAAATTTTAGGATTGTTTGTTCCAGCACTTTGAAAAATGTCATTGGAATTTTGATTGGGATGGCATTGAAGGTATAGATTGCTCTGGGTAGCATAGACATTTTAACAATGTTTATTCTTCCGATCCATGAACATGGAATAGTTTTCCATCTTTTTGTGTCTTCTTCAATTTCTTTCATGAGTGTTCTGTAGTTCCTAGAGTATAGATCCTTTACTTCTTTGGTTAGGTTTATTCTGAGGTATCTTATGGTTTCTGGTGCTATTGTAAATGGAATAATTTCTCTAATTTCTCTTTCTACAGTTGCGTTGTTAGTGTATAAGAAAGCAACTGATTTCTGTGCATTGATTTTGTATCCTGCCACATTACTGAATTGCTGTAGGAGTTCTAGTAATTTGGGGGTGGAGTCTTTTGGGTTTTCCACATAAAGTATTATGTCGGCTGCAAAAAGAGAGAGTTTGGCTTCTTTGCCAATTTGAATACCTTTTATTTCTTTTTGTTGTCTGATTGCTGTTGCTAGGACTTCTTGTACTATGTTGAACAATAGTGGCAAGAATGGGCATCCTTGACGTGTTCCTGATCTTAAGGGAAAGGCTCTCAGCTTTTCCCCATTGAAGATGATATTCGCTGTGGGTTTGTCATAGATGGATTTTATGAACTTGTAGAATGTTCCCTATATTCCTATACTCTGAAGAGTTTTATTCAGGAAAGGATGTTGTATTTTGTCAAATGCTTTTTCTGCATCAATTGAGAGGACCATATGTTTCTTCTCCCTCCTCTTATTAATGTGTTCTATATCACTGATTGATTTGTGAATGTTGAACCACCCTTGCATCCCAGGGATAAATCCCACTTGGTCGTGGTGGATGATCCTTTTAATGTATTGTTGGATCCTATTAGCTAGGATTTTGTTGAGGATTTCGGAATCCATATTCATCAGGGATATCGGTCTGAAATTCTCCTTTTTGATGGGGTCTTTGCCTGGTTTGGGGATTAAGGTAATGCTGGCCTCATAGAATGGGTTTGGAAGCTTTCCTTCTGTTTCTACTTTTTGAAACAGCTTCAGTAGAATAGGTATTATTTCTTCTTTGAATGTTTGGTAGAATTCCCCAGGGAATCCATCAGGTCCTGGACTTTTGTTTTTTGGGAGATTTTTGATCACTGCTTCAATCTCGTTACTGGTTATTGGCCTATTCAGGTTGTCAATTTCTTCCTGTTTCAGTCTTGGCAGCTTATAGGTTTCCAGGAGGGCCTCCATTTCATCCAGATTGCTCAGTTTATTGGCATATAGTTGTTGATAATAATTTCTAATAATTGTTTCTATTTCTTTGGTGTTAGTCGTGATCTCTCCTCTTTCATTCATAATTTTGTTAATTTGGGTCCTTTCTCTTTTCTTTTGGATAAGTCTGGCCAGTGGTTTATCGATCTTATTAATTCTTTCAAAGAACCAACTTCTAGTTTCGTTGATCTGATCTACTGTGTTTCTGGTTTCTAATTCATTGATCTCTGCTTTAATTTTAATTATTTCTCTTCTAATGCGTGGCTTAGGCATCGTTTGTTGCTTTTTCTCTAGTTCTTTAAGGTGTAGAGTTAGTGGGTGAATTCAGGAGTTTTCTATTTTTTTGAGTGAGGCTTGGATGGCTATGTATTTCCCCCTTAGGACCGCCTTTGCAGTATCCCATAGGTTTTGGACCGATGTGTTTTCATTCTCATTGATTTCCAAGAATTGTTTAAGTTCTTCTTTGATTTCCTGGTTGACCCAAACATTCTTGAGCAGAGTGGTCTTTAGCTTCCAAGTGTTTGAATTTCTGCCAAATTTTTTCTTGTGATTTAGTTCCAGTTTTAAAGCATTGTGGTCTGAGAATATGCAGGGAATAATCGCAATCTTTTGGTATCGGTTGAGATCTGATTTGTGACCCAGTATGTGGTCTATTCTGGAGAAATTTCCATGTGCGCATGAGAAGAATGTGTATTCTGTTGTTTTAGGGTGGAATGTTCTATAAATATCTATGAGGCCCATCTGATCCAGTGTATCATTCAAAGCTCTTGTTTCCTTGTTGATTTTCTGCTTAGATGATCTGTCCATTGCTGAGAGCGGAGTATTGAGGTCTCCTACAATTAACATATTGTTATCAATATGACTCTTTATTTTGGTTAACAGTTGGCTGCTCCCATGTTGGGGGCATAGATATTTACAATGTTAGATCTTCTTGTTGTATAGACTCTTTAAGAATGATATATTGTCCTTTTGTGTCTCTAATTACAGACTTTAATTTAAAATCTGATTTGTCTGATATAAGAATTGCTACACCAGCTTTCTTTTGAGGTCCGTTGGCATGGAAGATGGATCGCCATCCCTTCACTTTCAGTCTGGATGTATCTTTAGGTTCCAAATGAGTCTCTTGTAGACAGCATATGGATGGGTCCTGTCTTTTTATCCAATCTGCAAGCCTGTGCCATTTTATGGAAGCATTTAGGCCATTCACGTTGAGAGTGATTATTGAGAGATATGAATTAATTGTCATCATGTTTCCTGTGAAGACATTGTTTTTATAGATCGTCCCTATAAATTTCGGTTGTATATCACTCTTGGGGTCTTTCTCCTTTTATAGAACCCCCCCTTAACATTTCTTTCAGGGCAGGCTTAGTGGTCACATATTCTTTCAGTTTCTGCCAGTCGTGGAAGGTGTGCATCTCTCCATCCATTCTAAAGGAAAACCTTGATGGATAAAGTATTCTTGGCTGCATGTTCTTCTCATTTAGTACCCTGAATATGTCTTGCCAGGCCTTTCTGGCTTGCCAGGTCTGTGTGGATAGGTCTGAAGTTATTCTGATGTTCCTCCCTCTGTACGTAAGGAATCTCTGCCCCCTAACTGCCCTTAAGATGGTTTCTTTGGTTCAAAGATTTGCAAGTTTTACTATTACATGCCAGGGTGTTGGCCTGTTTTCCTTGATCTTGGGAGGGGTCCTCTCTGCCTCTAGGACACGAATGTTTGTTTCATTCCCCAGATTAGGGAAGTTCTCAGCTACGATTTGCTCAAATACATCTTCTAGTCCTCTCTCTCTCTCTCCACTCCCTCTGGGATTCCAATTATTCTGACATTGGAATGCTTCATGGTGTCACTTATTTCTCTGATTCTATTTTCATGGATTCTGAGTTGTTTTTCCCTGGACTCCTCTTTTCTGTTTTTATCTATTATATTGTCTTCCAGGTCACTTATTCGTTCTTCTGCTTCAGTTACCCTAGCTGTTAGATTATCTAGATTGGATTGGATTTCATTGATAACATTTTTAAGTTCTGCCAATTCAGCTTTCATTTCTGCCCTTAGAGACTCTATGTTGCCATTAATTGATTTCTCCATTCTAGCCATTGTCTTCACAATTGCTAGCCTGAATTCCATCTCTGACATCTTGGTTATATCTGCATCCATTTGTAAATCTGCAGCATAAGTCATAATCTCTGAGTCTTTTCTATTTTGGGGGCTCCTCCTAGTCATTCTGTTGATGGGTGTTTGAGGGAATGTATAGAGTCCAAATTATTGACCAGAACCCAAGCAAGATGCACCTGTTTTCTTGGGACCTTAGGGTTGCTGGCCTCTTGTTTTCCCAGCCTGTCTTCTGGGGGAGGGGCCTACCGTGTTGTTACTCAGGCAACCCTGTTTGGGCGGAGTTGCCCTGCCCCCCTGTGGGGGGGATGGGCTTAGCAGGAATCAGTTTTTGGGGCTTTTGTTCTCTGGTGGCTTTCCATGTCTCTTCGGCGAGTCAGAGCAGAAGAGACTGTTTCCAACCCTCTGCCTCAGAGCAGAGAGACTACAATCTCTTCTTCAGTGAGCTCTCCAGGCCACACTGTCTCCGTTTCTGTCCATGCTGCTATAAACTGCTGCATCCTGGGTTGTGCACCACTCCGCAGCACCCCCAGTCCTGCCTCTAGGTTGGGGCATGTCTCTGCCCTTTGTGCTTATAAAACCGCCAGCCACCCCTAGATCGCTTGCGCAACCCCGCCACTCCAGGTTTCTGCCCTGGGGGCTGCCCTAACGTCCTTCCCCCACTGCTACCAGTCTGTGAGTTTGTGCCCCATCCCCAGCACACGGGGCTGTCATTCACTGGCTGTGTAGGATCCCCACGGCCAGGCACCCTCCCGCTGCCATTTATCCTCTGATATCTGCCCATGGAATCACGGCTCCCCGTGTCGTACCTCGAAACCAACCGCCTGCGATATTCTGTTTGTAGAGATCCAGATCTTCTTACATCTCAGGCTAGTTTCGTGGGTGCTCAGAGTAGTCTGGTAGATATCCAGCTCAATTCTGGGGACCAGTTGAAATAGGGTCCCCTACTCCTCTGCCATCTTTCCTAGTCCTATCTCTGGAACTTTCAAGATAATTGACTAACTAATCTAGTAAACAAATATACCCTAAAAACTTTATGGTTATTGGAAATGTAAACCTTTTAAAAGAGAAAGGTAAGCAATTCAGTCAACAAAATCAAGTTTATTTGGGAACAGCAGAGGAATGCAATTCAGGACAAGCAAACCATGATGAATGATAGGCAAATCCAGAACAAAAGAGGAGAGCATGTTTTTATAGAGGAAAAGAGGACATTGGGAAGTGATGTTTTGAACAGAAGTTCACCGGAGGAAAATGAGAGTTGTAAGTCCTTTGGTCTGGATGATTGGAAAGGTAGTGGTCTCTCATTGGCTGCAGGCGAGCGCAGCTTGCTGTTGGTTCCTGAAGCTTGCTGTTGCCAGGTAGAGGAAATCTTCCTTCTTCTTGCAAGCTCTGATGAGTGGTATGTGCATGAGTGCCCTCCCTGCATGGCTTCCTGACTCCAATTTGACTTAGGTTTCCTTAACACGTTTTCACAATATCTTAACACATTTCTCTTTCTAGAGAGGCATTTTAATATCTTTTAAAATGTTATCAATTGATATTCAAAATAAATTGACTAATGTTTGGATTTTAGATAGAGTGATGATCATTTGAGAAAAATATTTTTGAGAGCTAAAGAAAGAGGTGTGGAATGTTGCCAAATGTTCAGTGCTTGGAAAAAAATCACACTATGTGATCTTTTCCTATGGCCCATTCTTTTTTTTTTTTTTAATCCCACAGTAGCTAAAATAAGTAGCATGATGGCATTTCAATTTGCTGTTGGTTCTTCATCAGAAAACATACTTAATGGTCTAAATGTTTGCAACACATTCTAAATTTCTTTTATTAAAATCAGCCTAATAATTTCAAGATATGATTGTCATTGCATAGGCTTCCATATGATGAAGTTTAAATCTACTCTCTAGGCTTAGTTGTATTAGGAAAGCTAACGTATATAAACTAATGCTAATGTTAATCTAATTGTCAAAACTAATTGAGCTGAAATTCTAAATTGTGAACTTCCACTAAACCACTGAACCAATGGTATCTAAATTAGAAGTGACTTTTGTTTCTTTTTTCTTGACACAGCATATAATAGACTCATGAATTATTCATGTTACTTATGGCTATTCTGCACCAGAGCTAGGTATTCCAACCCGACCTGCAAACCATGTTGGCAAAATACTAATAAAATTTCTTTTTTTTAACCTAGGCAAAATTTAATGTATATGTGACATCCCAAAGCAAGGATACACAAGCCAAGTAATTTGTGTCACACAAATATTCTATAGGGTATAGCAAGATAATATTACAGTAGGCCCCATAGACCATCCAAGCAATTTTTCTTAGGGAGGATCTCCAAAAAGATGCCAGATGTTTTCCTGCCTGTTCTTGGAAACTCTTTTGCCCAACAGCGAAAAGGGGAATGCTGAACTAGGAATCAAAATATCACCTGAGCCTGTGATTTGATTATCGTTTTCTATAAAGAATCCAAGAAAATGTCCTCTGGATTTTTGGTTGGCTTCGCTCAGTTCTTTCTGTCTATGGACTTATTTTCTTGGTTTTCAATTGTATCTCTAACTCTCCATCTTAAAAGGAAATGAAATATAAATACACACACATACTGAACAGTTTGCTTATACTGTTTGTAGCTCAGGCTACACTTGTAGTTCATTCTTTTGTTTTAATATCAACCTTATATCCATGAAATTTTTTGATTAAATGTTGATTTCTCCATTTATTTCTCACAGGTGTTCACTTCATTGGGAAGACCTGCATTTTTGCCTTCCAAAAGTTCCTTAACCTATCTTTTTTCCTTTTTACAATCACTTACACTGTCCTTGTCTATGCCCAGCATATAAATATAAGAACAGATATGCATTTTGCAGAAAGGGGATCATTACTACATTGACTACTTTTATGTTGTGTCACCTGTATTTACAAACAGCTCTG
This sequence comes from Zalophus californianus, assembly GCF_009762305.2. Taxonomy (NCBI): domain Eukaryota; kingdom Metazoa; phylum Chordata; class Mammalia; order Carnivora; family Otariidae; genus Zalophus; species Zalophus californianus. The sequence goes on from NC_045604.1 coordinate 30,895,946, forward strand.
TCATGTGTGAAAAAAAAAATGAGGGTCTATGTTAGCTCATTGAGTTGTGAGCTCTTTCTATGTTGTTAACTGAACCATGTGATGAGGAAATGATAGCTTGGTCCTTCACACCAACACATTTGTTGGAGACTATCACATAGTGAGTGAGGTTTTACTGTTTTGGTAGGTTTAACTAAAATTGTACTTCAGCTCAGACAGATGAAGACATAAAAGAACCAATTTCTTTTATAAGTATTCAGAACTTGAATATGAATACTTTGAAATAGAAATAGAAACCAGAAAACTAAACCTTTACATTTTTTTTTTTGGTCCATTTCTTGAAAGTATTTGCAGTGGCATTATGTATAAAGATGCATATGGGTAGTAGGATTCCTTCAACAGTTTTATTTTGAGTATTTTCTAAAATGTTTATTTCCTCTATTATTTTACTGAGTGATAATATGACTATCTTTATTTACTAAAAAATAAAGAATTAGCATAATAGGAATTTCACAGTAAAGGAACAAAACATTTCTTGAATTCACATGTATTAAATATGCCTCAAAAGCACGGAAGAAATTCTGTGGCATGAAATTCTCAAATTTCAAAATGAGAGTGCATGTATCTTATGTTGGAATATTCATTATAAATCAGTTATTCATAATTTTTATTCATAACATACACAAGAACTTCTTTTTTGCAAATAATGTGACCTGAGACCAAGATCTCTAAATGTACACAAGTCAAATTCCTGCAAACACAGGGGGATTTTGTTTGGTCAGAGACTGGTCTGTCAGGTTTTGCCATAAAGTCTGTTCAAGACACAGTTAACAAAGGAATTTTTCTCTTGTAAATAATGGGCCAAATACAACCCCCCATGAGTCTTCCATTATGTTTCTTGTTGAGGCTGTTCATTCTGTTTTCTTTTTTCCATGGTTGGATTTGTTGGCAGATGAAATAGCAGAGTTTCAAACGTTCTTTATGATGGGTAATTCTGTTAGCTTGGAAAAATGATTTTCCTGAACTTTGGAAAACAGGGTAATTTGCTTCATGCCACTTTTCACATTTGCCATTATTTGATCACAATGCACTTTTTAATTGCCATAAAATAAGAAAGGCCGTGTGTCTTTTTTTTTTTTTCCAATGTGTCCCTTTTTCTAACTTGGAAGTCTAATTAGTCCAGATTGTATTAAAATGCTTTGTTTTTGCTGCCTTTGTCAGAGAAGAGTTAGAACATGATGCCTCTCTTGGTAGGTCACAGACTGAAGAGGCCTGACCCACAGAATCAAATGTCTGACCTGGCCTGACCCTAACCTCTACTTAAAATCAAGTCTTTACTTTTATTTTAAAACAGAGGTATACTTTCCATGTATCTTTTTCTCCCCCTTGTCCCAGCTGCTAAGAAGCACCCATGGCTGTTCATTTGAGAGCTCAGGGTGGGAAAGGACACGTTCCAATCTTCTCAGTTTGGGGAGTGGGGTCTGGGTTTGATTTACTCTTGTTTACTTAGAAAAAACTCCACTCTGTTGTCTACAAATTCCATATAAGGGCAAAAAAGTCCAGAATTTGATGAATTATGGGTTTTTCCTCTACTGCACATGAAATTTAAACACATATGTATTTTAAATAAATCCTTATATTCAATTAAAACATATTTCTGGTTGTGCTTCAGCAATAAGATGAGACAAAACATTTGGAAGACATGTTAAAAAATTTTTGGTGGAACATTGAAAACAATGTCAGTTTTCTGTTGGGAATATAGAAGGCTGGGTGAGCTCCTCTAATAATAATACTATTAATCACTTTATGGCTTTGTGCTCTCACTTTTGAGGCAAATGATCAATACTCTTAATTTTAGACTTGCTTTTATTCTTTGGCTCTGTGATTCTTTTTTCTCTGTTTGTATGGTTGTTACAGTAAATTTAATTTATGACTGTGTAGGGCGATGTATCGTACAGGTCATATCCTGTAATCTTTCATGTGGAGAATTCCCATGGAGTTATTCTGTGAGATTCGATGGCAGACTCTTTTGCTTTTACTTGGAACATCTTTACTTTTTATGGGGTTGGGGGAGTGGGAGCCTAGCTAATTTAGTGCATTCCAAATTACAATATACAGAGCTTTTATTCACTCATTTAGGGATGTAGTGTAACTCTGCAGACTTGATAAGTAGCCAATCTCAGGGGCTCCTTTTTACCCTAAATTCAACCATTTGTACCTTTTAAAATAAAGCTCCTCTAGTGCCACACAGTTTGAATTTTCCCACTCTCCATCTCTAGTTATCATAACTAGTTCAATTTAAAAACAGGGCTCAGTTTTTTTGTTGCTGTCAAATCCCTCCCAGTTGTGATATTTACTGCAACAGCCAAATGTCAGTCTTAATGGTAACATGGCTTTAGTTTTTTTGAGCAAGGCACATTATTGTATTAACATTTTCAAATTCAAGTGTAGCAAATGTAGTCAAGTTTAAGTTGTTTGTGGGGAAAACATACCTCTTCAACCTGTGATACTTTTGCTGTGTTGATTCAATCACAAACAGAAAAAGAGAAACACAACTAAAAACATCCTTCAAAATCAAAGTGACTTACTGAAAATGTCTCAGAATAAAGATTGTCTTTATTTTTGAGTTGGCCTATGTGAAGTAACTGTAAGTCAAAATTCAAATACAAAATTAAATCGAGATACACATGCTTTGATTTAAAATTATTGAAATGCTTCAAAATTGAGAGGGTTCTCCAATTTGTGAAGTATATAACCTCTGAGTCATGTACAGGGCAATTTGAAATTATTCGAGCTCTTCAAATTTTCCAGAGTGCTTCAATTTGGAAGTTATCAGGGTTCCAGAACGTATAATGCATAGAAATTTGAAGCTGCTGAAAATGCTCTTAAAAAAAAAAAAGAGCCTTTTACTTGCGTTCACACTTCTGGGCATGTGCAGACACTGAGGAATAGATTGATGTAAAATTGTTTGAGTGCTTCAATTTGTAAGTGATTCCAAGAGCCGCCTAGATCACTCAGCACATGTTCAAATGGTTAGAACTGCCTCATTCAAAAAGTGGGAGGGAAAGATGAAACCAAATCTTTACTGAGGGAAAAAAGGATAATGGTCCAAGAATTCAAACAATCCTCAAAAATATGTTATGAGATTTTAGGAAAGATGACACAGAGTAAGGGAAAGACATTATCAAAGAATAAAGTTCAATTAAGCCTTTTATCAAAGCCTCTCTCCTGTTAACTCCATACTATGCTGATTGTGAGCTATGCTCAGGAACCCTGGTTGACATACTCTCCTTGAATGGCCCATGTATTCCCATGTTGATGTCGTTTTGGCCCATTTTCTCTCGCTGGTAGCTCAGTGATGAAAATAGATTTTATCTTGTGTGCCAAGTTACTTCACTTATTACTGGGTCCTTGGAATTCTGTGCTAAAGAGGACTCAGAAGCCATATTAGGTCAAATTAATGCTGTCACCATGGGTGAAGGAGGGACATTTGGTACCATGCAGGTATTTCCCCCTTTTGTCCTCTACCTGTCCTGCACTTTTTCAAGATCCTGTTCAAATACCACTCTTTTATGTTTTCCAAATGCATTTAATTAATTTTTTTCAATATTACAGCCTTTCATCTTTGTCAGCACTCAGCATTTTCACTGCTTTAAACTTTCAGATATTACAATGGTTATAAAAACCCTAAAATGCATTTATGTTCTATGTAATACAAGGCAGTCTGGTGGTCATTTATTATTCTCTGTTTCAGGAAAGTTTCATATTAAGATATAATTATAGAGAATTCCCACATATTTCAATATTGTTGATCTTCTTGGTCTACTGTCTACTCTTTCTTAGCTGTGTGACCTTAGGAAGTCTACTTCACCTCCCTGGATCCCATTCTCATTTATTAAGAGAAGGGTTTATTAAGTTTCTGTTAGGTCTTTCCCTGTCTGAGCTGTGAACTTCCAGCACATGAAAATGTGATTAGTGAGGCTTCTCTCCTCAGGTACCGAAATGTCAGATTGAAACAACGTGAAAATGGTAACAGATCTCTGCATCTAGTGAAGATGCCCCAGTCAAGTGTTAGGATTTTGGAGCTGCTGCCCCCAACAGTGGCCGATGAACAGCCAATTATTTGCTGTGATTTTAGAGGCTGCAGGGAAACTTTCAGTTCCTTTTCTAAGTGGTCCCTGTTCACCAGCTGGTGCTAGTAATTACTTCAGGCTGGAACAAAAGTTTTATTTCTTAAATTAAAAGAGCAGAGTGCTGCAGTTTGAGGGGCAGACAGACTTGAATCTCAGCTCCACCTGCTCATTATTTTGATAAACTTTCACATATATTGTAGAGTCTCTGAGCCCCAGATTCCTCATCTGCAAGATGGTAGCGAGAGCCATCTCAAAGATTTCTGGTGAGGAATAAATGTGTCAATGTGTGTAAACTGGTCTAGCACCTAGTAGACAAATACTAGTTTCCTTTCCTCTCTTCTTTCAATGAATATATATAAAATATATATGTATATTTATTTTATGTGTGGAAATTTTAGTGGGAGGTTCAGAAATGGGTGTAGAGTTAGACTGAGGAGGGTTTTAAATGATTGGCAATGGAGTTTAAATGCCATCTGGGGAGCAATGGAGAGTCCTTACAGTCTGAAGAGGAGGGAGACATGTTTACGTAAATCTAAAGGAAAGTTTCAGGAAGGATATACAGACTATACAGCCATGGCTGGTGGCAAAGAGGAGAGAGACACTGCACAGTGAGCCTACATGGGTGAAGGTGCCAGTGTGAGTATTGACAATGGAGGAGAGTAAGACAGGCAAGCAAGGGAGAGCATTTGAGATCAGTTACCAGGGCTTTATACCTGATTAGATGGGAGAAGAAAAAGTCCCCATAACCAGGTTTTAAATTTTCCAGTAATTAGACCTCAATCTCCAGACAAATTGTTTAAATCTCTCTGAATCTCAGGTAAAATGTACAGCTACTGGCATCAGTAGCTCAGAGGCTGTAAAGTGGGGTAATTTAATATCATCTCCTATCTTACCTTTAATCTGCTAATCCCAAATAACATTCTCCTCATTGTAAATCTCATTGTTCATTTTTCTAATTTAGATTGTAGGCAGTCCCTGCCTACAAGAATTGGACATAAACCTACAGGAAGTAAATTAGTAAGACAAAAAGATGTGCTTATATTCTGCAAACCTAGGAGAACCCAAAAAGGTATAATCACACCCGTGGACTGGATATTGTGTGCCAGTGGTCAGGAATATTAAATATCTATTTTGTCAATTGGCTACAAAGGACAACTTCCTAAGCCTTGGGGCCTGACCTCAACGTATAAATCAGTAGTTCCCAGACTTTGAGATTTCACGGTCCACACAATTATATAACCACCACAACAAAAATGCCTTTTCACAGAAACTATCAACTTTTATTTTGTCAAGTATAAATATTTAAAAACCAAAGAAACCAATAGGAAAAAAAATGTTACTATCCCTTTACCCTTATTTAATAAGAGAAATAAGTTAAATGTCCCCAAAGAGAAACAATGGACATAATCTCAGAAAAGAATACATTTTAAAACTTAATGTATTCAGCCTTATGAAAATTTCACTGCTTTTCACTATGACCCATTGAAAGTTTGTTACAAATGACCTAAATCCAAAGACGGTAAATTGAGATCCACTGATATTACTAATGTCTACTCAGGCCAACAGATGACAAGGGTGATATTTTGATATCTTATTTTTTTGTAACTTATATTGCAAAATGTTTTGTGATGCATTTACCTTTGTATCTTGAAATAGCATATTGCCTGACACATATAGTAGGTGCTCAATAAATACCTATTTCATGAATGAATAAATGAGTAAATGAATGAATGAACTAATCAGTCATTGAAAACTTGGGCAAGAACAACAGCAGGGGCTCAGAAGTGTTTGACAGAAACTCTTCTTGTTGGAAACAGAGCAAGCAGCTTTGGGGAGCCAGGCTTCAAATAGATATTTCTATGAAAAGAAGCCCCCAGTCAGCCATAAGTTATAGTGGGAGGGAAGATTTTTATATTTTGAATGCCCAGGGCAAGCAGTTGGTCTTCTCAGAACTAGAAAAATATGATGAGATTATGAAAACTCACAAATCTTAGTACTAAAGTCACCATGTGTAGTAATCCAGAAAATTAAATAGTAGCGCAGAAAAGGAAAACAGTTTAAGTGAATAAAAGAGTGATACTCATTTTCAAATTGCTTTTCTTTTGTTTTTCTATTGGGAATTCCCCGTCCCGGCCCCCTTACACAATCAAACTATCCACACCTACTTTGGTGATGACTGATATCCACCTTTATTTTTTTTAACATGGTTTTCTCATGCTTTCACCACACATTTCAAGTCTAGAGTAGAACCACAGGTTCTCTCTTTTCCCATTTGCCATTTCCCAGTTCTCATTGCATCTTTCGTCTTCCTTTCAGAACCCGTGAGGGTTTGGGTAGGAAGAATATTAATATAGTGATTAACATAACAATAAAAAAATTAAAAAAAAAAAGAAAGTTGATTATCAGGGGAGTGTTGTAACAGAGTTGGGTAATAAAAAGATTAAACTGGCAAAAAAAAAAAAAGAATATTAATTAAGGACTCTAAGCCTTGGACATTTTGAAATTATCTCTGATTGATGTATACAAATTCCAGTCATACTGTCAGGTTGGAAAGAAGAAATTTTTCATTGTACAACTTTAACTGTGGGTCCTATTATTAGATCATGGGATTTGAGGTAGACTGTAAATTAACCCTCTCATATATCTGATTTTCCTGTGAACAATATTGTATTATTTAGAAAAAAGTAGTAATTTGCTAAATTATTAAATTAAAAGGCAAATATTTTTTGGTAGCCGTGTCATGGCATTTGTTATTTTATTTTATTTTATTTCATTAGTGTAGCAGAGGTTTCAGAAAACGGAAGTGTCCTAGGACTTTCTTGACCTGTGAGGAACACAACGTCTACTAACCCAGATCTTTCTCAATTTCTTCCCTGTAGTTCATTTGGGAAATCTTTGTGGGAGGGTGGGAAAAGCAGATACAAGGGTAAAAAGATACCTATGACTGGGACTAATTTTGCGGAAATATATAAACATTTACTCCAGAGCATCATTTTGCCTCACATTGCACCAAAAAAACCTGTGTAATGTCATCCATATGCTTGGTTTTTCCTTAGCTATTAAGGCTTCCGGGTAATTCCAACGGTGGAACTACTAAAGGCATTTGATTTGATTTGATTTGAGGAAATAGAGGATGGATCAATTCCATAACTGAGATTTCCTCTTTTTTATGCCATTTCCCTATGTAATGTCATTGCGATGTTTTAGTATGAGAAGTATGAGACCATTATAAGAAGAAGGACCAGAAAAAGCATTCTTTCCTTATATCTCTCTAGTAATTCCTTATGGGTAGGTTTTAAAAAGCACTCTTCTTCTGTTAGTATTTATTATGAAATATTTATCTACCTATTAAACAAGATAATTTTATGCTTCTATTGAAGTATGAACTTCTTGGGAAGAAAAAGTACATGGCAAATAGAGCCAGTTCAAAAGGACAGCAAGGTAAACCATTTCACTCTAAGTCAGGGTTCTTCCACTTCAGCACTCTGGGCATTCTGGGCCAGATACTTCTTTGTTGTTGGGGTTAGGGGGAGCTATACTGTGCAGTATAGGATCTTCAGCAACATCCCTGACCTCTACCCGCTAGATGCCAGTAGTGACCTCTGACATATGACAGACCAAAATTTCTACAGATATTGCCAGTTGTCCTTGCTTGAGAACCACTAAGGCAATAGTACTTTGTATTTCAAAAGATGAACGTTTAGAGAAGTCATTCTATCTATAAGACTCCCAGACATCTACCCTTGCCCCTGAACTCAGAAAGCCCCCATCATTTCTTATACCCAGTCTGTTATTTCCACTCTAACTTAAATTTCCTGTTTCTTCTGTTTTCAGCAATCCTTCACACTGTTACCAAACTAAAATTCCTACTCTATTACTTTGATAATTTTAGTCCTACTTAGACACATTTAGTGTCTTCTAGTTTATAGAAGATAAAGTCAAAAGTTCTTCACCTCATATTGAAGACCCTCCATAAGTCTGGCCTCAGTTTGCCTTTCTGGTCCTCTCTTTTGGCCTATCAAAATTTTATCCACACCTTTAAATTCTTCTTAACATTTTCAGACTAGTATATTCCAATGATTTCTCTCTCTTTTTCACTCTGTATTCATTCTTTTCCTTTAGACCCCTCATGTCAGTCTTGTCCATATCGGAATGCTGGTTTCTTTATTCTTATCTTGATTGTTAGTTCGTGAAAAGTTCACTTGTTTCTAATTTGTCTGTAAGTGAGATCTTAATATTTTAGGTTTGTAAAACCTAAATCAATAGAGGTAATTCCTACACTGTCCACTCATAAAGCTACATTATATTCCTGGAATCAAGCTACATATGACTCTAACAAATAGCTAACAAGTTAATGCAAGACTTTTTATTGATTTATTTATTTTTAAAGATTTTATTTATTTATTTGTCAGAGGGAGAGACACAGCGAGAGAGGGAACACAAGCAGGGGGAGTGGGAGAGGGAGAAGCAGGCTTCCCGCCGAGCGGGGAGCCCGATGCAGGGCTTGATGCGGGGCTCGATCCCAGGATCCTGGGATCATGACCTGAGCCAAAGGCAGATGCTTAATGACTGAGCCACCCAGGTGCCCCGCAAGGCTTTTTATTTAAAGTCATGGAATGCTATTTTTACAAGACCTCTTTCCCCACGTTGATTTATTATTTTAAAAATATTTGATCTTTTCTATGGCAGGAAAAGCCATATGACTATGAACTGAGTATTCAGGATGTCCAAGAACATGAGTTTCTTTAACAACTCTACTTTGGATGATTTGCTACCTAAGGCAAAATATCATATCAGATTCAGTTAATCATCTGCAAGATGTGGGTGAGGATGCCAAAGCATAATGATGGAAAACTAAATGAAGACTTTTAGGCCAGTTATCCCTGGATTGATATCCTGCTTCTGTCACTTACTAGCTTTGTGACCTTGGGCAAATTATTTTAAAATCGCTAAGCCTATCCTTCATATATAAAATATAAAATGAGAATAATAATATTTGTAAAGTGGTATAGAGATAATATATATTAATATTTATTTACTATATTAATCTACACACATATAGATATACACTAAATGTACTATTGCATATATATACATATATAATCTGGTGCAACCTTTAGCATATAGTGAATGTTCAATAAATGGTAATCATTATTAGTAGTACTAACATTTTTTGTGTTTACTTAGAATATATGAATACATAAAACTAAGGTCAGTCATACCTTTCTTCCTAGGACCATTTGATGCAATGAAACTATCAAGTCATAGAGTCTCCTTTTTTTTTTTTTTTTTTGGTAGGCAGAAAAGTAAAGTTTATTTCGCGATAGTATAAAGCTCCTGAAGAGAGAGGGGACCTGAGAGCATTGCCCATAGAGTCCACATTTACAGGAAGCTGGATGTTCCAAAGAAATAGATTGGTAAATAGCCAAATCAATCAATCAGTTACTATAATGTTTGTCTAAGTCACAGTCAAACACTTTGGCCATGGCGATTTGTGGTAATAGTCAAGATGGTTGAAAATATGACAGGGATGTCTGGGATGCTCAGTTGGTTAGGCATCTTACTCTTGATTTCAGCTCAGCTCATGATCTGAGGATCCTGGGATTAAGCCCCACATAGGGGCTTTCAGCTGGGAGTCTGCTGGAGATTCTCTCTCTCCCTCTCCCTCTGCCCCTCCTCCTGCTCATTCATGGGTGTTTTCTCTCCTCTATTACCCTCCGCCTCTCTCTCAAATAAATAAATCTTTAAAAAAAAAGAAAATATGAATAATGCTCTTTAGTATGTTTGTTTGGATATAGTCATTGTAAATTAAGAGGGTTGATTTAATAATGCATTTAACTACTGTATTGTACACATTGAACAAGCTTCAGTGTATGTTTAAATATATTTTTTCCTATCACAGCAATTAATTTGATATGAAGATAAATTATGGCTTGGATTTAAACTGTTTGCATATTGTAGAAGAATTTTTGGAAGATAATGTTGAATAAAGTTAATTTGATTACATTTTCAGTTTAAGTTTAGTAGTGTTTTAGACTCTGGGAGGAATTAGTTCTGGTAACAATGGATTAAGAGTCAAAACACAAAAACTTCTGGTAGTAATTTATTTATTTTTTATTTTTTTAAAGATTTTATTTATTTATTTGAGAGAGAGAATGAGAGATAGAGAGCACGAGAGGGAAGAGGGTCAGAGGGAGAAGCAGACTCCCCGCCGAGCAGGGAGCCCGATGTGGGACTCGATCCTGGGACTCCAGGATCATGACCTGAGCTGAAGGCAGTCGCTTAACCAACTGAGCCACCCAGGCGCCCCTTCTGGTAGTAATTTAGACAGTGATTAGTTGTGAGACGTTGGGTAAATTTGCATGATTTTTAGTTCTGGCATCTATAAATGAGGAAGTTGATCTCTAAGGAAGTCTTCCAGTTCCAGGTTCTTCTAATACACTCTTGAGATAGGCAAAAAGAAGAATGAATTAATTTATTTAAGTAATAAACAAACTAGTGGGTTATTGCATAAATGAATAAAAAACGAATAGGAAGATAATAGGAAGATTGCTTCTCTCATATATAGATGAGTTCAGAACTCTTAGATTAAGGTTGACAGCCTGTTGTGCTCCTGCAGCAAATTATTGGATGCATCTAGACATTACAAGCTCTAGGAGTGTAAAGGAGATAACATGGTCCCTCAGATCATGCCATTGAATCAGTTTTATATTCTGTCTAGTTGGCTGTGCAGGAGAGGAATCCCTCATTAGGGAATGATCACTAGATCCTCTTGTGGAGACAAGCTTGGAGACACATTCTTTATTTGAAATTATTTGCATGTAAGGTCTAGATTTATACCCAGTTTCTCTTCGATGTTGTGGAAGACACAGAAGTGTACCATTCAGATTCCCCTTCAAGGAAAGACTGGCTGCCCAGCTGTCATCAGCCACCTCCATTTGTCAGCTCTTTTCCTCCCCAGGGAAGAGGGGAATGAATATAAAGGCATAGCCATTCCAGTCTGACATGGACATTCTAAAGCACAGCTCTTGCACCAGAGGGCGGGTGCACTGGGTCGGTTTGGAAGAGGCTTTGTTGAGCCCACATTTACAGTTAGTATAGTTTGATTTCTCTTCTGGTCAGATCCTGTTTTTCCACCTTCCTTTCACTCATGTTCATAATAAATATGTGTACCCCAAACCCAGCATCTGCTTCCAGATGCACCCAACCTGGATGGCTATAAGAACTGATCACACAGGAGTAATGAACATTTTACACTCCTTCTATCCATTCTTCCTCTAGCACATCTTTAATCCAAAATCTAGGAAGTGCTGTCACAGCTGCTTTTGTTTGAGACAGGCCTTAGAAAAATTGCAGGACTGCCGTGTTGTCAGTAGAGGTAAAAGCCCACTCACCTTTCCATTCATCTGTAATAGAATGTTTAAATGACTTGCAAGGTGTTAACGTTCACATGTGCATGTGCACACACACCCATGCAGCCCAGACTCATTCTTTCCATGGCTAGCCGGCCATTTATGGATTCCTCTACATTCCTTTCCCTAACTGTTATGGAATCTTTTATTTTGACTGGAGCAAGTCTTTAATTATACTTTCTAATGGAAGTGTGATACATTTCCTAGCAAATACAAAGGCAGATAGATCAAAGCATTTATTTATCATTGTCAAGTAGTTGAGAAGTGGGGTAATTGGTTAGGCAGACACCCTTGGGGTTGGAGAAGAGTAGTGGGGAAGACACTTTGAAAGAAGGCAAATTAGACCTTCCAGGGGGATTAAAGGGAATTTGGGAGAATGAGGAGAGATTCCTAAACAAAAAAGTGAAAGCTTTGGATTGGTCTCAAGATATAATTCTAAATAACTGAACAGCTTATGTAATTAGTAGATTGAAGAAATCACTCTCGGGTGTGGGAAAAATAAACTTTATCTTTCTGTGGAATTAAATTTTCACATATTTTCAAAAACAAAAAATATGTTTGAACTAATGTAATCGTGATCCAGTGGTTTATCCTAATATGCTGCTGCAGAGATTCACAGGGGGCGTCAGAATTGTTAGTTTTATTGACCTTATTTTCTATGTTGATAGAGAATACTTGGGAATAAAGAGGATACAGCTTGGACATGTGTGGGAAGAGAACTGAGATTGGAGACAAAGAATCCCCACTGTCTCTTCCAGCTCTTCAATTCTGAATCTAAATCTACAAGTTGTTAAGATCTCCTTTAGCACAGTTTCTATCCTGAGGAAGCAAGGTTCAGAGCCAGTACTAGAGGGATTTATCTGAGGCAGAGTTATACCCTATGAGCTCCCAATCTCCTGTGTATTTTTATACATGAGAAATCGGTTAAAACAAGCATCAGAAATAGTTTTGAATGAAAATGTCACAAAGGGTCATCTTTTATGGAAGAAATATATGGCTAGGAGACTGGGTAGAAGCTATATTTATTTTAGTGATCTTCGTTGGGCATATGAGTTTACTATATATACATATTAATGTTAAACCATTGTAAGTGAAGTGAACTCATTTTATTTCCCCCCATAAGTTATCACCTGAGTCTTTGCTAAGTTGCGTGGAATTTAGCATTATTATTTTACCCATTCCAGAGTTGAATTTATTCAAAGCAAACAGAAAATTGAGAAACTTCACAGGAGAAAAGTAACTAAAAAGTTGGAAAGGGATACTTATGTCTAGAGAAGAAAGAAGAAAAAGCATATTTTGCTGAACTAAAAGAGTAGGGTTTAAGTTTCCTCAGGGAAGGGATTGGATTGGTTTGGTTCACTGTTGTCTCTCAAGTGCCTAGAGTAGTGCCAGGCACAGGGTAGGCCCTCAGTAAATAATGATCAAATGAATCAATAAATACTAATTCAATAATTTTTTGCTAACTTATTGTAAGTGAAGTGAAATATGTTGGTTTCACACATCCTCCCTTCAAGTTCACCAAATATGATAAATTTATATTATCTTGCCGCAACATTTATTCTCCATGGATACCATTTGCCAGGAAATGCAAAGACCAAAGGCCATGACAGTAGATCAACAATTTAGAAGTTTAGTCTCCAGGTGGGGAATTGAAATATCCCAAGGTCAGATATTCTTGTCAACAGCTGTCTTTGTGTGAAATAGTCATACTTGGTTTAATTTTTCTAGTTAGAAATATGCATTTAAGAAGTAACGAAAATACTACATTTCTAAAGACATCAACAACTGAAAGAAATATGCATTTAATTTGTAGTAGAGTGAAAAATACAAAAAGATTCAATAAAATGGTTTGGTTTTCCTTATTTAAAAGATATTTTAATTATGGGGTTAATGACTAGCTTAAAAGTATAAGAAAAATCAACAGTGAGACAAGAGGTAAGGCAAAACTGGGCCGGAGAAACACTAAGCACAACATAGTTCTAAGTGACCCTTAGCTGGCAATTGGTTAAGAGGATTTTTCCACCAAGAGAAGTCTGTCTATAGCAAGGTGACGGCTCCTACAAATAGCCCAGATTATAGGGCTTCAAAAATCTGTTTCATGTGATTTTTATGTGAAGGTTTTAATTAAATATATTCAGGGAACTTAGAGAGATCTTGAGCCAGAAACCAAAGGCAGAAAATATGTCTATTTTTTCCAGTGACTTTGAAAGAATTAGTTATGGTAGACAGTTTAGGGTAAGGAGACCTTTTTTTTCCCCCAAGGAAATGGTTTGCTCTATATAAGAACTACCACTAAACCAAAATGAAAGGCTTATTCATTATGGCCAAAAATACTGACTATATCTCAGACGAAATGACACAGACCAGGTCTTTTTGTCCATGCTAAAGAAAGCTGTTATTTATTTATTTTTTTTATAATGTCTTCAGTCAATAATCATTTGTCTTCACTGCAAGTTGTACATCAACAGAATAGAGTTGTTTCTAAACTATTCCCAAACAACAGTAAGGTGATTATTACCTGCTTCAAACACAGGGAAATAAGAATGTAGACAAGTTATATGATTTGCCGTATATCCTGTTTCCCAGAGAAGGCAGAAATAGTCATTTTCCAAGTGAATAGGTTAACCACTGAGCAGTGTTATTTTCACAGAGAAATCTGAGCTCTCTGATAAAGTAAATAGCTTATATGTAAAAATAATTGTTCACTTATTTAAAAAACATTTTTGGAATATCTACCATGTGCTAAGAAGGCAACTACAAAAATATGTTCTATAAGAAAAATTTCTTCTAAATAGGATTCCATAACCAGCTAGCTGTGATATTCAACATATTATGCTACCAAGCATATTAGGTATAAACTAAAATAAATTAGCATATTGGGGATTCTAAAAAGTCCCATAGTAAATAAACCTGTTTAACTTTGTTTAAAAGGATATTTTTCAAACATACTTTGATTTTTTTCGTGTATAATTTAATGATACCCTACAGAACACTTTGATAAATAGCCAAATTTGAAGGATTCAAAGATGAATACTGTAATATCCTTGCCCTCACAGAAAAGGTTAGAAAAAAATATAAATATAAGAAAAGGTAATGAGTACTATATTAAATAACACACAAAGAGCTAAGTGATTAATGTTGCCTAAGTTTCAAGGAAAGTTTCATCAAGTGGTAAAATTTGATCTTGGCCTGTAAGAGTGCAGAGTAGTTGGCAGGGATGCCAGGGAGGGAATAACATTTCAGGAAGAGGCCAGAGAATGGGAAAAAAATCTCACAGGTGTATGAGCTGACATACTGGGCCCTACCACATCCAAAAGTTGAGAAGTGGGTGGATCTAAAGAGAGGAGTGATGAGGAATAAGACTCTACAGTTAGCTTTGGGTGACAATTCTGAAGTGCCTTGAATACCATGCTTGGCAAGGAGCTGGAACTTTCTAATACAGGTAATGCAGGGTCTTGACAGATCCTTTGAATTAATGAATAGACTTTCCTGAATGTTGATAAGACTCAAGGAGTTAACATATTTGCTTTATGGTCTCCTTCACATTTAACTTCCTCTTACCTTGCCAAACAATTTTTTTTTTTTTTTCCACCAATATCCTCACTCCTCTGAGGAGCTCCTTGGGGGTAACATAGGGGCCTACTTAAGGCAGTTGACTCCGTCACACAACTTTACCAGGATTGAATGGATTCTTTGATATGTCACATTATTTAGACATCGGCTGGCTCTTGGTCAAATTCTTTTTAAAAATATTTTTTAAATGGATGGGATGGTATTAATTAGAATCTAGAAACTTTCGAGATAGAAGTAATGATATAACACATTTGGAATTTTTATTCATCTCCTGGACAACCAACACAAAAACCAAGTAGAAGTAATTACTTTTAGTGACTCTAATTTGTATCATGCTATAACATGGCCCAACAACTACTTTTTTTGAAAACAAATGGCAACTTTGTCTATATAGAACTGGAAGAAGCGATATAAATAAACGCTTTTATTGTAAAAAAAAAAAAAAGAAGTAATGTGTAAGTGCGCCTAAAAATGTTAAATGTTCTTATGTAAAACCATTCATGGATTCAGAGAAGCAGTAAAGAAACATTTATACTCTAAGGGAATTTTTAACTTCCCAGCCTTTAAAGTTTCCCCTTCTTTAATTAAACCCACCATGAAGTGGGGACCTGGTCTATAACAAAGTCTGCACATGTTCAAATTCTGCATGACATTAGTTCCCAAATCTATTTTATTTTAAATGTCCTCCCCTTTCTCTGAATACAAAGTAGATGTCTTTTGCTGCCTGAAACTTGACATTTCTGAAACTCATTCAGTATATAAATATATATCTGCTCCAGGAACATGTACCCATGTTTGACTATTTCCTAGAAATGTGCTCTCAACTGAGCAATCTGTTCAGGCTATTACTCTACTTGTGCAAGGTCCTCTTTCTCTGAATGAGAAGCAGAAAGGCAGCTCAAGTCATGGAGAAGGTTATCAGCATTTGTGTCTATAGCTCCTGGAAGTTTTACAGAGTATGTGTGTGTTAATGTATTTGAAGCTAATTTAAATAATGTCATTATCATAATTAAAAATAAAAAAAACTTCTGTTTGAGGTTAAATCAAAGGGGTTTCTTTCCTGGCTTCGTTGAAAATACTAAGCCACAAATGCTTCCTCTTCACAACCCCATCTACTTCTGTCAGTAAGTCTGAGTTACTAATGTTAGTCCTCCCTGACCCCCTTCAAGAAAATTGAGTGCTTCTTGTGTAGGCAATTTTGAAGAGATCCAAAAGGATCTGATTATGCTGAAAATTTGAATTAACCATATTTTTGGTGCGTTCTATGTATTTGGCAGAGGGTTAGCTACCATTGTGAATATAAATCAAATCTAAAGTATCATTTTTCACTTTATTCTAATTTTTGTAATAAAATGAAATGTAGGTGTATCTGGAGAATTACAAATGTGACCTTTTAAACAGTACTATGTTGCACTCAATTCTGTAGTGACATTTTGAAATTTGTGGTTATTGATTTGCTATTTTAAAAAAATATTTTTAATAACTTCACTATCCCTAAATGCCCTGCACTTACCAGTCAGTAAGCACTGGCCAAAGGAATCACATAGAGATAATTGGCCTAGTGCACACCTTCCCAAAGTAATAGAAGGCATTTGAGATAAAATAAACATGTATATTATGTTTTCTATACTTAGGTAAATGATCAGGGAGAATTTTACCCTGATGTCTATCCTATGTTTGCTAATGTTCTTATCATAAGCAGAATTCTAGTATTACAGAAAAGCATCCCAAACTCAAGATGAATGGAGAGTCTTAATTCAGAGGTTTTTTGCAAATCCAGGAATAATCACACATAGCTTTATGTATACTATACACCAAAAGTCTTAAGACTCATTTACCTCTTGTGGGTTTAGGCCTCGAGATATAAGAAATGGAAACAAGAAGAAAACGGTTTATTACTGAGGTTCACATAGGTATGAGAGAAAACCACATTAATGCTCCAGTTACTGGCCTATCTTTTAAAAAATTAAAAAGAAAATAAAAAATAGATTATCTATTAATTGTGCTAATTTCCAAACATTTTGTGAAGGATAGGCTGATTGACTATGGACAGTTAACAAGTAAAATAAAAAAAAAATAATACTGATACTCATGGTAACTAATAGGATTGTTAAAATTAAATACAAAATGGAGTCAGACTTGAGAATTCCCTGAGCAGACAAGACCATTTAAGCCACATACACAAAACTAAATCTAGCTTATTTCATGAACATATGCAAAATTTAACTTAGATTAGTACTTGCAAATGCTTCTGATAATCATAAATGAAACAAGTCATTTTCCTAAATGGTATAAGATAATCACTTGTAAGCAATCCCCTGCCATCTGAAAACCCCGTTGTAGTAACCAGTTATTGTAAAGGCTAAACAGCTTCCTCATTTTCACTTCATAAGCCATCCGGTAGCATATGCCTCTGAGCTTTGTATCAGTTTTGGGTTTGAAAGTTCCTAGCTTGTTCTTATATGCACAATAAATTCTTACAAAATACTCTTTACTGATCTGGTTTTATTTTTTACTGTTTCTGGAATTTTGATGGAATATATATTTCCAGGTTCTTAAAAAAAACTCATTTGCAGTATAGTTTCTCTATATTTGCTGCTTTTTAGTCAATGACAAGAATAATAGTAAATAACGTTTTTGAATATGTAATGTGTCAGACATGAAATTTTCTTGTATTATTATTAACAAAACTATAAAAGTACCCCCAAGATTTTAAGTAAATGGTCAGACAAAAAATAATTTTTGAGTTTCACCTCTTGAATGTGGAGTATATACATCATGATTTTTAGCAAAATATAAATTCTCAACCTATTTTTGTTTCTTTCTTAACTCTATACATTTTCTTAGGGCTCATGTGTCTGCAGTATCAGTACCTATTGGTCATATCTACATTTTTGAAGCTAATGAAAAGCTTCAGATTTTCTGAAGTGAAATCTGCTTCATATACATGCCCTCCCCCACAAGGTGATTATTATGATTTGCAACACAGCACAGTGAAAAAGGAGAGGGATTTGCAGCCAGTCTGGGTTTTAATACTTTTTCTTCCATTTACAAGGTGTATGTATGATTTTAGATAATTTCCTTAACTTTTCTAAAACTCAGCTTTCTCATCTGTAAAGTGAGGGTTATTATTTTGTCATTCTGACTGGTGTGAGGTGGTATCTCATTGAGGTTTTGATTTGGATTTCCCTGATGCCAAGTGATGTTAAGCACTTTTTCATGTGTCTGTTGGCCATTTGGATGTCTTCTTTGGAAAAATGTCTGTTCATGTCTTCTGCCCATTTCTTGATTGGATCATTTGATCTTTGGGTGTTGAGTTTGATAAGTTCTTTATAGATTTTGGATACTAGCCCTTTATCTGATATATCATTTGCAAATATCTTCTCCCATTCTGTCAGTTGTCTTTTGGTTTTGTGAACTGTTTCTTTTGCTGTGCAAAAGCTTTTTATCTTGATGAAATCCCAATAGTTCCTTTTTGCCCTGGCTTCCCTTGCCTTTGGCAACATTTCTAGGAAGAAGTTGCTGCAGCTGAGGTCAAAGAGGTTGCTGCCTGTGTTCTCCTTTAGGATTTTGATGAACTCCTGTCTCACGTTTAGGTCTTTCAACCATTTGGAGTCTATTTTTGTGTGTGGTGTAAGGAAGTGGTCCAGTTTTATTCTTCTGCATGTGGCTGTCCAATTTCCCCAACACCATTTGTTGAAGAGACTGTCTTTTTGCCATCGGACATTCTTTCCTGCCTGGTCGAAGATTAGTTGACCATAGAGTTGAGGGTCCATTTCTGGGCTCTCTATTCTGTTCCATTGATCGATGTGTCTGTTTTTGTGTCAGTACCATACTGTCTTGATGATGACAGCTTTGTAATAGAGCTGGAAGTCCGGAATTGTGATGCCGCCAGCTTTGCTTTTCTTTTTCAACATTCCTCTGGCTATTCGGGGTCTCTTCTGGTTCCACACAAATTTTAGGATTATTTGTTCCATTTCTTTGAAAAAAGTGGATGGTATTTTGTTGGGGATTGCATTGAATGTGTAGATTGCTCTAGGTAGCATTGACATCTTCACAATATTTTTTCTTCCAATCCATGAGCATGGAATATTTTTCCATTTCTTTGTGTCTTCCTCAATTTCTTTCATGAGTATTTTATAGTTTTCTGAGTACAGATCCTTTGCCTCTATGGTTAGATTTATTCCTAGGTATCTTATGGTTTTGGGTGCAATTGTGAATGGGATCGACTCCTTGATTTGTCTCTCTTCTGTCTTGTTGTTGGTGTATAGGAATGCCACTGATTTCTGTGCATTGATTTTATATCCTGCCACTCTACTGAATTCTAGATCCTGTCTGAGTTCTAGCAGTTTTGGGGTGGAGTCTTTTGGGTTTTCCACATAAAGTATCATATCATCTGCAAAGAGTGAGAGTTTGACTTTCTGTTTGCCGATTTGGATGCCTTTGATTTCTTTTTGTTGTCTGATTGCTGTGGCTAGGACTTCTAATACTATGTTGAATAGCAGTGGTGATAGTGGACATCCCTGCCATGTTCCTGACCGTAGGGGGAAAGCTCTGTTTTTCCCCATTGAGAATGATATTTGCTGTAGGTTTTTCATAGATGGCTTTTATGATATTGAGTATGTACCCTCTATCTGTATACTCTGAAGAGTTTTGATCAAGAAAGGATGCTGTACTTTGTCAAATGCTTTTTCTGCATCTATTGAGAGGATCATATGATTCTTGTTCTTCCTTTTCTTAATGTATTGTATCACATTGATTGATTTGCGGATGTTGAGCCAAACTTGCAGCCCAGGGATAAATCCCACTTGGTCGTGGTGAATAATCCTTTTAATGTACTGTTGGATCCTATTGGCTAGTATTTTGGTGAAAATGTTTGCATCCATGTTCCTCAAGGATATTGGTCTGTAATTCTCCTTTTTGATGGGGTCTTTGTCTGGTTTGGGGATCAAGGTAATGGTGGCCTCATAAAATGAGTTTGGAAGTTTTCCTTCCATTTCTATGTTTTGGAACAGTTTCAGGAGAATAGGTATTAATTCTTCTTTAAAAGTTTGGTAGAATTCCCCTGGGAAGCCATCTGGCCCTGGGCTTTTGTTTGTTGGGAGATTTTTGATGACTGCTTCAATTTCCTTAGTGGTCTGTTCAGGTTTTCCATTTCTTCCCGGTTCAGTTTTGGTAGTTGATACATCTCTAGGAATGCATCCATTTCTTCCAGATTGTCTAATGTGCTGCCAGATAGTTGCTCATAATATGTTCTTATAATTGTTTGTATTTCTTTGTGTTGGCTGTGATCTCTCCTCTTTCACTCATGATTTTGTGGATTTGGGTCATTTCTCTTTTCTTTTTGATATGTCTGCCCAGGGGTTTATCAATCTTGTTAATTCTTTCAGAGAACCAGCTCCTAGTTTCATTGATCTGTTCTACTATTCTTTTGGTTTCTATTTCATTGATTTCTGCTCTGATCTTTATTATTTCTCTTCTCTTGCTGGGTTTAGGCTTTATTTGCTGTTTTTTTTCTCTAGCTCCTTTAGGTGTAGGGTTAGGTTGTGTATTTGAGACCTTGTTTCTTGAGAAAGGCTTGTATTGCTATATACTTTCCTCTTAGGACTGCCTTTGCTGCATCCCAAAGATTTTGAACAGTTGTGTTTTCATTTTCATTTGTTTCCATGAATTTTAATTATTCTTTAATTTCTTGGTTGACCCATTCATTCTTTAGCAGGATGCTCTTTAGCCTCCACGTATTTGAGTTCTTTCCGACTTTCCTCTCATGATTGAGTTCTAGTTTCAGAGCATTGTGGTCTGCAAATATGCAGGGAATAATCCCAATCTTTTGGTACAAGTTGAGACCTGATTTGTGACCTAGGATGTGATCTATTCTGGAGAATGTTCCATGGACACCAGAGAGGAATGTGTATTCTGTTGCTTTGGGATGGAATGTTCTGAATATGTCTGTGAAGTCCATATGGTCTAGTGTGTTATTTAAAGTCTTTATTTCCTTGTTGATCTTTTGCTTAGATGATCTGTCCATTTCAGTCAGGGGGGTGTTAAAGTCCCCCACTATTATTGTATTGTTGTCAATGTGTTTCTTTGCTTTTGTTCTTAATTGCCTTATATAATTGGCTGCTCCCACGTTAGGGGCATAGATATTTACAATTGTTAGATGTTCTTGTTGGATAGACCCTTTAAGTAGGATATAGTGTCCTTCTTCATCTCTTATGACAGTCTTTGTTTTTAAAATCTAATTTGTCTGATATAAGGATTGCCACCCCAGCTTTCTTTTGGTGTCCATTAGCATGGTAAATGGTTTTCCACCCCCTCACTCTCAATCTGGGGGTGTCTTTGGGTCTAAAATGAGTCTCTTGCAGACAACATATTGATGGGTCTTGATTTTTAATCCAATCTGATAGCCTGTGTCTTTGATTGGGGCATTTAGCCTATTTGCATTCCGGGTAACTATTGAAAGACATGAATTTAGTGCCACTGTATTGCCTCTAAGGTGATTGTTGCTATATATTGCCTGTGTTCCTTTCTGGTCGATGTTGCTTTTAGGCTCTCTCTTTGCTTAGAGGACCCCTTTCAATATTTCTTGTAGGGCTGATTTTGTGTTCACCAATTCCTTCAGTTTTTGTTTGTCCTGGAAGCTTTTTATCTCTCCTTCTATTTTCAATGACAGCCTAGCAGGATATAGTATTCTTGGCTGCCTATTTTTCTCATTTAGTGCTCTGAATATATCATGCCAGTCCTTTCTGGCCTGCCAGGTCTCTGTGGATAGGTCTGTTGCCAATCTAAGTTACATACCTTTTCTCCCAAGCTGCTTTCAGGATTTTCTCTTTGTCTGTGAGACTCATAAGTTTTACTCTTACATGTCAGGGTGTTGACCTATTTTTATTGATTTTGAGGGGGGTTCTCTGTGCCTCCTGGATTTTGATGCCTGTTTCCTTCCCCACATTAGGGAAGTTCTCTGTTATAATTTGCTCCAATATACCTTCTGCCCCTCTCTCTCTTTCTTCTTCTTCTGGGACCCCAATTATTCTAATGTTGTTTCATCTTATGGTATCGCTTATCTTCGTGATCCAGTAGTTGTTTATCTCTCTTTTTCTCAGCTTCCTTATTTTCCATCATTTGGTCCTCTATATCACTGATTCTCTCTTCTGCCTGATTTATCCTAGCAGTTAGTGCCCCATTTTGATTGCACCTCATTAATAGCCTTTTTGATTTCAACTTGGTTAGATTTTAGTTCTTTTATTTCTCCAGAAAGGGTTTCTCTAATAACTTCCATGCTTTTTTCAAGCCCAGCTAGTATCTTTAAAATCACGATTCTGAACTCTAGGTCTGACATGGTACTATTGTCCTGAGTAGGTCCCTGGCAGACGGTACTACCTCTTGTTCTTTTTGTTGAGGTGAGTTTTTCCATCTTGTCATTTTTTTCCAAAGGAGAATAGATGAATGAGAGAACAAAATGCTAACAGGTTAACAACGTCCCCAGAAAATATACTCTATACAAATCAGAAAAGACCTGAAACCAGGGGAAGAGAAAAGGAAAGAAAGGAAAAAGAAAGAAAAAAAAAAGAAAAAAAGATACAAACAAAAACAGAACAAAACAAAACAAAAAAACATAATATGATCAAATATGATCAGGCTGGTACATAGATCAGTGCCACACACTAAATTTTGGGTGTATTTTGGTCTGTTAGAAGAAAGTGTCTCCCAAAATTTTAAGGAAAGAAAGACTTATATATGTACAAAATAAGGGTTGATATGATGAAGGGATAGAATATGAGTGTGAATATGAAAATTATAAAAAATTTTATAAAAGGAATTTGTAAGTTAAGAAGGTGTTTGAAAAAGAAAAAAGAGGATAAAAAAAGAAAGAAAAAAAGGGGAGAGAATGTGATCAGGCAGGAGACTAGAACAAAGCCATACACTAGAGATTTAGGGTATATTTTGATCTGTTAGAAGAAACTATATCTCAAAATTTTAAAGAGAGAACAAGTTATATATATATATATATATATATATATATATGCCAAAATAAGGGTAACTAGTATGAAGGGATAGAATATGACTCTAAAAATGAAAAATAAAAAATTTTTTTAATAAAAGGATTGATAAGATGTTGGTTGAAAAAGGGAAAAAGAAAAATTAAAAAAAATAAAAGACAGTTTAAAAAATTAACTTTGAAAGACTAAAGAATCATAGTAAAAAAGGCATGAATTCTATGTGCAGTAGTCCCCTATCGCTGGAGGTCTGCCGTTCTCATTGATGGGTAAGCTTGGTCTTGGCTGGCTGTTCGTGCTGATCTTCTGGGGGAGGGGCCTGTGTGGTTCTGAAATGTCTTTGCCGGAGGTGGAATTGTCCCGCCCTTGTCGGTGGGGCTAAGTACTCTGCTCGGGTTTGCTCTCAGGAGCTTTTGTTCCCTGCAAGCTTTCGGTGCAGCTTTGGAGGACGAGAGTGAAAATGGCAGCTTCCCAATCTCCGCCGGGGAGGAGATGAGAACTCGGGCCCCGCTCCTCAGTGTGCCCCCAGAGAAAAGCAGTCAGTCACTCCCCTCTCCCTGGTCTCTGGCCGCACTCCATGCTCACCCGGTCACTGACCGAGCATTTCTATCTCTGGCACCTGACCCCGTGTGGAGTCTCCAAACCCAGCAGATCCCTGCGGTGTGCTCCTGTGCTGCTCCCCCCGGGGGAGGAAGGGGAATCTCCCCGGCTCTGCCGCTTGTTGGGTCCCTGCTGGAGGAGCAGTGGCCCAACTGTGTCGCCAAACACAGTTTATGGCAACCCCGAGCTGAGAGCCCACGCCTCGGCTCCATCTCTGCAGCCAGCTTTCCCACTCCGATACCCGGGAGCTCTGCCGCACTCAGGTCCCCGGTCTTTCTGTGACCCCGATGGTCCTGAGACCACACTTGAGCTTGGCTTTTAAAATTTTTTATTTATTTAGGGCGCCTGGGTGGCTCAGTTGGTTAAGCGACTGCTTTCGGCTCAGGTCATGATCTTGGAGTCTCAGGATGGAGTCCCGCATCAGGCTCCGTGCTCAGCAGGGAGTCTGCTTCTCACTCTGACCCTTCCCCCTCTCATGTGCTCTCTCTCTTTCATTCTCTCTCTCAAATAAATACATAAATAAAATCTTTAAAATTTTTTATTTATTTAGATTCCATAGGTGAGAGATCATAAATTTATTTGTCTTTTTCCATCTGTCTTATTTTACTCAGCATAATTTCTCCAAAGTCCATTCATGTTATCGCAACTGGCAAGATTTTATTTTTTTATGGCTGAATAATATTCCACCGTATATGTATTTATACCACAGTGTATTCATCCATTCATCCATTGAAGGACACTTACATTGTGTCCATCTTTTGGCTATTGTAAATATGCTACAATGAATGTGGGGTTGCATGTATCTTTTCAAGTTAGTGTTTTCATTTTCTTTGGACATATACCCAGAAGTGGAATTGCTGGAGGATATTTTAATTTTTAATTTTTTGAGTAAACTCCAAACTGCTTTCTGTAGTGGCTGTACCATTTTATATTTCCACCAGCAGTACACAAAGGTTACCTTTTCCACCCTCTTGCCTGCACTTGTTTGTTTTTTTTTTAAAGATTTTATTTATTTGTCAGAGAGAGAGAGACAGAGACAGCGCACAAGCAGGGGGAGCGGCAGGCAGAGGGAGAAGAATGCTTCCCGCTGAGCAAGGAGCCTGATGCGGGACTCGATCCCAGGACCCTGGGATCATGACCTGTGCTGAAGGCAGACGCTTAACTGACTGAGCCACCCAGGCATTCCTGCACTTGTTCTAGTCTTTTTGTTAATAGTCATTCTAACAAAAGTGAGGTGATAATCTCATTGTGGTTTTGATTTGCATTTCCTTTATGACTAATGATGTAGAACATCTTTTCATTGTACCTGTTGATATCTTTATTTTTTCTTTAGAAAAATATCTATTCAGAGCCTCTATTTTTTTCCTTATCCAGAAACATTTTAATCTCTTAAAAAACAAAGCAAAACAAACAAATAAACAAACAACAATAAAAAAAACCCAAATGTACTTTGCTCCTTTTCACAATACTGCACATTTTAACCATAATTTATTTTTTAATATATTGTTTTGTTATTGAGTTGCATGTGCTCTTTATATATTTTGGATATATAAATCTTACCAGATATATGATTTCCAAATATCTTCTCTCATTCCGTGTATTGCTTTTTCATTTTGTTGATTGTTTCCTTTATTGTGTAGAAGCTTTTACTGATGTAATCCTATTTGTTTATTTTTGCTTCTTTTGCATTTGCTTTTGCCATCAGATTCAAAATGTCCTTGTCAAGACCTATGTCGAGAAACTTACCACCTGTGTTTTCTTCTAGGAATTTTATGGTTTCAGGTCTTACATTTAAGTCATTAATCCATAATGAGTTTGTTTTTGTGGATGGTCTAGGGTAAGGGTCCAATTTCATTCTTTTGCATGTGACTGTGTAATTTTCCCAGCAGCATTTATTAAAAAGACTGTCTTTCCTCTTTGTATATTCTTGGCTCCTTTGTCTTAAATTAATTGACCACATATTTGTAGGTTTATTTCTGGGCTCTCTGTTCTGTTTCATTGATCTGTATTTCTGTTTTTATGCCAGTACCATATTATTTTAATTACTATAGTTTTTTAATACAGTTTGAAATCAGGAAGCCTGATGCCTCTAGCTTTGTTTTTCTTTGTCAAGATTGCTTTGACTATTTGGGTCTTTCATGGTTCCATAAAAATTTTAGGATTGTTTGTTCTATTTCTGTGAAAAATGCCATTGGGATTTTGATAGAGATGGCACTGAATTGTATATTGCTTTGATTGGTAATATGGACATTTTAACAATGTTAATTGTTCCAGTCCATGAGCAGGAAATATCTCTCCATCTATCTGTGTCTTCAACTTCTTTCATTAATGTCTTGTAGTTTTCAATATACAGGTCTTTCACCAACTTAGTTAAATTTATTCCTATGTATTTTTTGATGCAATTGTAAATGAGATTTTCTTAATTTTTTTCTAATAATTCATTATTAAGATATAGAAATGCAACAGATTTTTGTGTATTGATTTTTATCCTGTAACTTTGCTGTTTGTTTATTCTAATAGTTTTATGATGGAGTCTTTAGGATTTTCATATATAATATCTTGTCATCTGCAAATAGTGACAGTTTTACTTCTTTTCAATTTGGATGACTTTTATATATTTTTCTTGTCTAATTGCTCTGGCTAGGACTTCTAATAATATGTTGAATAAAAGTAGTGAGAGTGGGCAACCTTGTCTTGTTCCTGATCTCAGAGGAAAAGCTTTTAGCTTTTCACTGCTGAGTATGATGTTAGCTGTGGGCTTGTTCGTTATTCTTAGGGAATATATAGTTTCTTTTTAAAGTTATCCATTCCCTCCCAATTTTCAAACTTATTTACATAAACTTTATACTTAGTATTATCTTATTTAAAATATTTTACATAGTGATTGTAATACATTTGATTTTATATAATACAAATGATTTTACATAATGATTTCTTCTTTTTTTTTAAAAGATTTTATTTATTTATTTGAGAGAGAGCATGAGCAGGGTGAGGGGCAGAGGGAGAAGCAGACTCCCCGCTGAGCAGGGAGCCCAATGTAGGGCTTAATCCTGGAACTCCGAGATCATGACCTGAGGTGAAGGCAGACACTTAACTGACTGAGCCACCCAGGTGCCCCCCATTTCTCACTTTCAATGTTGTTTGGTTGTGTACATGTGTGTATGTATGTATGTGTGTGTCTGTGTGTTGTCTTATTTTCTTGATTAAACGTGTGACATTTAGGTCTAATATACATCAAATACAAGTTTCTCCACTTACCTTTATTTTCTCTTGTTGTAACAAACTAACACAAACTTGGTGCCTTAAAACAACAGAAAAGTATTCCCTTTCACAGTTTTGGAGGCCAGAACTCTGAATCAAAATATCAACATGGATGAACTCCCTCTGAAAGCTCCGCTGGAGAATCCATTTCTTGCCTTCTGGCGGCTGTAAGTGTCCCTTAGCTGTGGTGCATCAGTCCTATCTTTGCCTACATTGTCACATTGCCTCTTCTCTTCTGTCTCTTAACTTTCTTTGTCTCCCTTGGATAAGGATATGGGTGGTGGCACTTTCAGACCTGTACAGATAATCTAGGATACGCTTCCCCTCTCAAAATCCTTAATTTAATCACATCTTTTTCTATATAAGATAATGTTCAGAGCTTCCAGGAATTATGATGTAGACATATCATTTTGGAGGCCACCATTCAGCCCATTACACCTCTCTACATTTCACTTCCCATTTTCAGGCACCTATATGTTTTTCCACATTTTTAAAGAAGTTAAAACTTTCATTCTGTTCTGAAACTACACTTAAGTTTCCCATCTCTTGGCTCTGTGCTGACTCTAGAAGTTACATGCTGAAAATAAAAAATAATGTTTACATTATTGTGCCTAGATACTCATTTCCTAGACATAATAGTATGTCTAAATAAATTCTGTCCACTGCAGTCAGGTAATATGCTAGGAACACAACATTCTCTGTCTAATGTCACCACCCCTCTGCCAGTTGAGATTCTGCCTAATGTTTAGTGCAAGGGAATTCTCTTTTCTTCTTTAATTCCATATTTTAGTTTCTTACATAGGATTTTAAATTTCCTTTTCTTCCAGGGTTTTTCATTGCTTTCTTCCTGTTGGTTGATATAAGACATTATATTTTTTCAGTGTGCCTCTAAAGTTATCTAGAATCTTGATTATTTTCTCTTTTTTTTCCCTAAAATTTACTCAATTCTTCTTCCTCAAAATCTTATGGCTCACTAACTTCTTGCCTAAGTGCTCTCTCCTATTTTTATACCCCAAATATTTTTCTTTTCACATTTTAGCTTAATTTTCCTGAATACATTTGTAAGTGATTTCCTAAGAAATAATGTGTAGGAGGTAAATTTATGGAGCCCTCGATTGTCTTAAAATGTCTTCCTATGGCCCTCAGAAATTTATTGGTACTTTGCCCAGGAATAGAATTCTATACTCATAATCATTTACCTTGAGTAACTTGAAGACTGTTTTGGTGGTGGTGGTGGTAGTATTTTTTGGATTCTTGGAGTGCTTCTCATAATGCCAGTCTGATTCTTGTCCCTTTAAAGGTGACCTTTCTGTGTTCTCTCTCTTCCTCTGGAGGCTTTAAGACCTTTTTTTTTTTAATTCACATTATAAGGTTTTATAAAATTCCACTTAGCCCCTGGAAAGCTATTTCCATCTAAAAATCTGTTTCTTTATGTTGATTTGATGCTTTTGGGTAACTTCAGCTTATAATTATTGTTATAAATCAAGAAACTTCTTTGTCAAAAAGATCCTGGGTAGATACAACAGTCTTCATTTCTGCAACTGGCAAAAGGTTATAGGTGATATTTATACTTTCTTCACTGACTTCATGATCTATTTGCCTTCAAAAAAACTCTCAAGTTGTCAGTATTCTTTGTCTGGAGAGATGACCCAATCCTTCGTTTTTTAAAGTATCTTAGCTCTTAATGCTCCCACTTGTGTGGGTTTGCCATACTTTTCCATTAACTTTTACCCCTGGTCACAAATTTAGTAGACTTTCATGCAGAGGGGCCATTTTGATTTTTTTAGAAAGTATTTTAGAGTTTAGATAAAATCCCTGAAATAATAAGTCTTAAATATTGCTTTCAGCTTCTCTACAGGCTTTCAATTATCCAATAACAAACTTCAATCCTACTGTCTCTTCAACAATATAAACAAAGAATTACCCAATCACACATGTTCTTTAAATTTCCTAATTTACTCAAACCATCTACATAGTGATGGTACTCTAGGTTCTGAATATGTAGGTTTGATCATATTCATATTCTTTTCTTGATCTCATTCTTTTTCTTTCCTTTAATTCTCTTTCATTTTCTTTAAGCTCTAGAGTGTGGCGCTAGGACATGTTGGGACTTCCTTCAGAAAACCACGCATTATTATCTCTACCGGACCCTCTTTCTTTTCATGGCAAATACCTCAGCATTTGATTCCCAGTATTTGTTATCCTCCTTCACCATATTATTTCTACTGTTTGTCATGTGTATCAACTCTTAGACTATTAAGCTTCTTGAGAACAAACACCATATTCCATTCCTACAGCATCTCCTTATAAGACCAAGTTCTGACTGCACACAGGAAAAGTTAGGAAACTATTATTCACACATTTAATGGCATTTGCTCAAAAAACAAAACAAAACAAACCCCTTACAGATTTCCTCCTATAGGCCAGATATAACTTTAAGAACTGAATAAGGCACAGAAGTCCTCATCCTCAAGGGAGTTTATTTAAATACTTCATTATGTGACATTCTATTCTATCTAAATTTGAGTTGAGTTTACTTAATGTAATCAGACTAAAACTTACTATGTATCTGTTCTATGCACATTGATATATTAGGCTCTCTGTGATGTGGAAATGATGAAAACATGAAAACATAGGACCAGGCCATAAAGGCCTTGACAGTTTAATGAAGTACGCTATATGAGATACAAGCAAATTGAAGGAATACTTTATAGGCAGGGGCTAATGCTCTGTAGGGAAAACAGCAAATTTTCCATGTGAGAAGTAACATCTAAGCTAACCTTAACATAGAAAGAACTTGAGTGTATATAGAGTTGAGGCACTGAATCAAGAGTGAGAAAAGCCCTGGTACTGCACTCAGTTCATAGAGTCCTCTTCTTCATCTCAGAGCAACCATGGAATCCCTTTGTATTCATTACCTGGAACAGCATGCTGACTTCAAGGAATGCCCAGTGCTAACTATTGCCACCAAGAACTAACTGACCCTGTCCTACTTCTGGTCTACCAGATCTATATGCAGCTCTTGTGTAGTTCTGGTCATACAAAGAGTCTCTGGGGGATTTACTTTTTTTATTTTTATTTTTTAAAAAATATTTTATTTATTTATTTGACAGAGAGAGACACAACGAGAGAGGGAACACAAGCAGGGGGAGCGGGAGAAGGAGAAGGCTTCCCGTTGAGCAAGGAGTACGATTCGGGGCTCGATCCCAGGACCCTGGGATCATGACCTGAGCCAAAGGCAGACGCTTAACTGAGCCACCCAGACACCCCTGGGGGATTTGCTTTTAATTCACTGTCTGAAAAAAGCATTTTTTTTTCTATTCAGCATGTTTTATTTATGTCACATTTAAGTTCTCTTTCTATATTCTTACTGAATTCTCTCTTTCAAAGTATGCTACCTGTCTTTCCAGGGCTATTTTCAAAACCATGAATCCCTCTTGCTCTAGCTTTTGTTTTAAAATAATTCACAAAGCTATTAGAGTCATAACCTAGAAAGGAATTTTTCTTTCTTTATAAAAGTCTGCCTGAGCCCCTTACAAGCCTAATGAGCAAATAAAGTCCTAGATCTGAGTTGTTTTAAGAGAGCTTAAAGGCATTTTTTTGGCTAATGTTCAAGGTTCTT
This sequence comes from Zalophus californianus, assembly GCF_009762305.2. NCBI lineage: Eukaryota > Metazoa > Chordata > Mammalia > Carnivora > Otariidae > Zalophus > Zalophus californianus. The sequence goes on from NC_045604.1 coordinate 30,926,523, forward strand.
TTTAAATATTTCACCATAAAGTATCCTGACTGCTTCTTTTTGTGGAACTGAAATGGCATGTTGGGAAAATATGTATTTTCATTTAAAATAAAAAATGGGCACAGAGTGCAAACTTTTTGTCCCAAGAAGCTTGAATTACAAGCTCCCAGATCAAGCTTCTTTTGAAGTTTTAATTCCTTTTCTTATAAAGAACACAGCACTGAGCTATATAAATATCCATAATGTGGAAATATGGCTGATTTAAGCATCAATAGCCTTTACTTGAACACTTGAGAAAACAATATGTATTATCTAAGTATACCCTCTTCTTTATCCTGAGACTAGGTCTTTATAATTTCTAAACCTCTTGTAATGTAAATGCAAAATAAACTGCAATAAAATAAAAGAAATAAAGATGGCACATTCTAAATTATTCAGGGGCTAATTGCTTGGTTTCAGAAATATTTGAGCACTAGTATTTTACTCTCTTACTTGATTCTTACTTTGCCTCTTAACATCCTCATGTAAAAAGAGAATGAAAGAGAACAAACCTAAATTTAAGCTCATTTTTTACTCATGTGCAAGTCTGATAAGGGGCTTGGTGGGAAGGAGATTGCAAATAAAAATTCAGCAACTTAATGTTACCTGCAGATGTGAAATAATTCATGCTCTTCCCCTCATTACCTTAGAAAACAGGAAAGCTGCATAAACTGATCTGAGAAAGAAAACACCAGCTTATTAGTTATATAGAATTCAACATATTTTCTGTAACCTCAAGAAAAGCATAAGTCAGGATATATAGGGAATATGTCTGTGCATTCCAAATGAATTTCATTTTAAAAAATTGCTATTTCGATGGAATTAAAGAAAAGATCTTTTGAGAAATAAGACATCTATAATTCAGCATTTACCTGGAGTCTTTTCTCATATTCGTCTTTAAAGAGTCACTTCCTATTTTTTAATTTCTATTCCTTATGTTTAATCCCAGGTAATTTAAATTTCAGGGCAGTGGACATTGAATGTGAGATAATAATGGCATTTGTAGTAGATCCTTTGAAATTTTATAATTTAATTTTAGATACATCGTCTCATTTGATTATCTCAATAACTCTAGTTTGTATTAAATTCTTCCATTTTACAAAGGCAAAAACTTAAGAAAAAGAGAAGATAATAAATTTGCCTATGGTGCCCAGCTAGTTAGAGAAGTGGTTATAAGGTATTCAATAAGAAAACCCATCACTTCTCTTCTGCTTTTGGTAATAGTAAAAACAGCACTTACTGTTACTTACTATATGCCAGGCACTATACTCAGCTCATGATGGTAATTATCTCATTCAATCCTTACAAGACTCTGCAGTAGGATTATTAGTATCCTCATTTAGCAGATAAGGTCACTGAGCACTGAGCAGTTAGATAACTTGTCCAAACTGTTAAGTTGGTTCATCTAGAACTCCCATTGGTGCAAAACAAAGTCTGCCCTCATATCCTGTTGGTTATACTTCCTCTGGCACCTTGTTTTGAGTAATGGGGAATCCCTTAAACACTCAAGTAAGTGTATGTTACTCTCTTTAGAAAGTGTATTCTCTTTCAGAAAATTTTTGTAACTGTATGCCCCCAACACAGTAAATACCTCTTAGTTTTCATTTCATTTTTGATTTTTAAAGATTTTATTTATCTATTTGACAGAGAGAGGGAGAGAGAGCCTGTGCACACACACAAGCAGGGGGAGCCTCAGGCAGAGGGAGAGGGAGAACTGGTCCCCTGCTGAGCAGGGAGCCTGCCCTGGGGCTCCATCCCAGGACCCTGGGATCATGACCTGAGCAGAAGGCAGGTGCTTGACCAACTGAGCCATCCAGGTGCCCCTTGTTTTTCATTTTAAAGTGCATATTCTGAGGAGGGGAAGGGGTGCTGACAAATGACTTACAGGAAAGATTTAGAGGCAGATTAGTTTAATATAAACTAATTCTTATTGTATCTTAGTTTACCAAGCTTTCATTGTTTTGAGCCTTTACCCTTCTTTTCATTCTTTGCAGACAGCTATATGTGGCAAAGATGAATTAATTCATATTTTTCTGCATTGTTATTATTCTGTGCAAAAATTATATTCTCAAAAAAAAAAAAACCTCACACAGAATAATTTCTAGGTTTAAACAGAAGCCTGTTACTGGTGAGTTTATTTGTACATGGCCAAGGCAGTTTATTCCTGCTAAGAATTCTTTGGTTCTGGCCTACCCCCACAACTATTCCATGCTCTTTCTTTATTAAATATCTCAGGCTTACCCCATTAAAATATATCTCAACAGTCAGGGGTTGCTGTGATTTTACTTACAGTTGACTCCTACCAAAAAGAAAACACACACAAAAAAACAAATTCCAAGTCAAATTCTAATCCCATTATAAGGTCCAGGTGGAACAGCTGCAGTGGTGATAAATTAGAATCATTTAAAATTTTTGGAATGTTGTAACACTCTAACATAATGTATTAATGGCAAGTTATACAGACTTGTTCCCAGCCTAAGCCAATATACTGATCAGAATTTTATTATGGGTGTGGAACTGCTAAATTTTATTTAAATTTTTGAGCATTTAGTAAGAACATTTAGTAAGAACATTCCCTTTTCGTCTGCTTAGGTATTGTCATCCTGGTTTGAAAGGACCCACTCTTAGGTCTAAGTAGAAGTCGTTTTTGTGTAATATACTTTGGAAAATGGTGACACACATATATAGGGATGTATACATATGTATACATACATGTCTGATACATACATACATACTTATACCTACAACTAAATATACACATACACAAACATATATACATACACACTAAGGGGAGATACTTTATTTCAGAAATCCAAGGTTAAAAAAAGATACGTAATGAATCAAAACAGTAGAAAAAATGAAAATATTACATTTATGATTATAATTATTTCATTTAATCTGTTTTTGGCTTCCTATATATGATCTTTTCTATGGATTCCCTCTCATCGAAGCAGAGAATAAAGTAGATACTAATCAGTAATTTAAATCACCAAACCAAAAACAAAGCTTAAAATTAAAAATATCTGTGCCATTTTCATTACATACAGCCAATTTGTGTTATTGACTATTTTTTAAGTAAATAATTCTATAAGGAATTCCATGTTTTTTTATTTGGTCATACACTTACATTATGTTTGCCAGATGCATATTTTGCTTATAACAGTGAAATATAGCTTTTAAGCTATTCAGAATATGTATAAAATAATTAAATCAACACACAGTTAAGAAAGTTGGTCATTGAATAATTTTTATCTAGTTAGGGAAAATATATATTTAATATTAATTAATTTATTCACTCTTTCACTCCAAAGCCATTTCATGAGAGCTTACTAGTATCTGGGACTGTAATAGGTGTTGTGGTAGCAGTGAATGAACAAAATCATTCTCAAGATAATACAAAAGAGATTGAATTTATTTTTAAAATACTAATGGGCATGTTCAGTCAGATCACATTGCAATTCGTAATGCCATTTCCCAAATTCAAGTGAGACTTGTTGTTTTGTTTTGCTTAAGAAAATATTTTGCTTTTGATTTATGCACTTAATTTGAAACTAGATCATACTAATGAGGTATATGATGATAATGCAGAAATATCCTAAAGGTTTATCCCAGATGCAGGCTTAGAAACCTGAAGCATGATTATACTCATAAAACTCAGGAATCTGTTCTGAAACTCTGACCTCATTTCCACCAAAATAGATTGACATTCTATAAAATCCATGATTCAGTGACATCTGTTTAATCTACCATGTCATTTGAATATGAATACATGCACTTTCTTATACGGGTCAACAATGCCCTTTTCTTGTTTTCCTTACAGGTTCAAGTCTTCTGTGTTTGGTGAGTTATGCCAAATCACTAAGAATGCTTTATCTTGAAAGCTGCTAGATGGTTGACATTTTGGGTCTCTCGCATAATTTTATTCAAGAAGAGTCCTTGATCAGGAGTTAACTCGGTTAATTCCTTCAAAAAACTTTCCTGACTTAAGTATCTGTAGTATTAAAAAGCAAAAAGAAAAGACAAAAAATTCTTCATACTTTATGTTGACTTCTAAATAGTTCTTAAACCAGTCATGGGTTTTAGACAGGACAAAAGAAATTTGCATTCTGGTTTATCTACTCTTATCCATCTCATTGTAAATTTAACTTGCAAAGTTCACAGCATAAACTCACTTGGTAACTTTTTCTTTTGACCTAGCCTCTTATTACTTACTGCTTCCTCTTTTCATTGCAGGCACTTCATTTATAGTTATTGAAACTTCCATTTTGACTTACCTTCAAAACTTCTTTACTTTGTAGGTAGAGAATAAGGTCCCATAGGTCAAATATCATTTACTAGCAAATCATAAAAAACTTTGTTGTGCTAAAAGCATCAGGTAAATCCATACCGTAGGTTTAGTGGTTTAAACTATACTTTGTATATTTGGGGCTTTAAAATCAAGTGCATTATTTATTTGGTAAATCATAATCTTGTTTTTCTTTTTTATATTGGATTCAATTCATCTACTTGAAGGACCTGAGTTTATTATGCTTTGTTATATGATAGTTTGTCTAAAGATAGTACTCTTATATGACATCGTGTGTGTTGTAGGCCAGTACTTTTCAAATCTCATGGCTCAGTAGGGACACAGTAAAATTACTTGCATTCAAAATACATATTTCAATGTTCTTTGAATTATGTTTGAGAAAATATTGTTAAGATTTTAGGGTTTATTCCCTTATTTAGTGGAAAAAATAGGAAATGAAAGCTTAATGTGATTTGAAATAATAACCAAAATCTTTAAAAGTGACAGAGTAACCACAAATATTAGTAATTGACTCTAGAAAACAACAGGATTTTCAGAAATAAATATGCTATAAGTGTTATTGTTTTTAATAGGTCAAATACCCTTAAGATGTCACCTCTTTGGGGTTTTTAGCTCCACTCCAATTTGGTAGCATAGAGGGCTCCTGAATATACCTCCTCCCCTGGACATACTAAACCTACAACTACACATGGAACAATTCTCTCTGAAATAAATCAGAAGCTGAGTGTCTCCTATACATTCGGTGAATGAGAAAATGTCCACATTGAAATGGGTGGGAAAGACTGAGAACACAATTTCACGATGAACCCCACCCCTGGAACAGTGACATATAATAAGGAATGAACTTCCAACTCCAACTCCTGGCTTCAAGGAGCAAAGTGTTTGGACCCAACATCTAAGCCTTAACTTTAAGACTTTCACCTGATGGGCAGGCCTCCAAAACACCTCACTTTGAAAGCCAGTGGAGCACTGTGAATTGTGCAAGACTGTTGAATCACAGACCTGTACCTCTGAAACAAATAATACATTATATGTTAAAAAAAAAAGAAGAAGAAGATAGCAGGAAGGGAAAAATGAAGGGGGGGGAATTGGAGGGGGAGATGAACCATGAGAGACTATGGACCCTGAGAAACAAACTGAGGGTTCTAGAGGGGAGGGGGGTGGGGGGATGGGCTAGCCTGGTGATGAGTATTAAAGAGGGCACGTACTGAATGGAGCACTGGGTGTTATATGCAGACAATGAATCATGGAACACTACATCAAAAACCAATGATGTAATGTATGGTGATTAACATAACAATAAAAAAATTAAATAAAATTTAAAAAAAGAAATTGGGAAGACACACACACACACAAAAGAAAGCCAATGGGGCTTGCACCCTTGAGACACACAAAACTATAACAAAGAAATATTTCTTAAGGGTCTCACAACCTTGCTGTGGTTATCCCCCCAGGGTTCAGCACAGAGGGAGTAGACAGAAACACCCAGCTCCCAGTCTTTCCCTAAAAGAGATCTATTTGCATATTTTAAAAGCTGCTGCCTGAGGGTTTGGCTATTAATCAGTCTGCATCTAGGTGCCGACTGAGTCTCTCTTCTGAGACACTGACAGGTCTTGGCACACCCTCAACTACTGGAAGCCACTGAAAACAAAGAAGGCATCTTGGATAATCACAAAGGTTTGAAACACAACCAAGAGCTCAGGCTGGCTTGAAGATAATATTTATTTTCTACGGGGAACCACTCTGTCAAAAGTGGGAGAGGTGACTGTTTTACCCAACACACAGAAACCAACAGAGTGTCAAGGAAAATAAAGAAACAGAGGAATATGTTCTAAACAAAAGAATAAGATAAAAATTCAGAAGCAGACCATAGTGACCGTACTGAAAGACTGGATCAGGTAGAAGAAAGATTAGCAGGTAGTGGAATTCCATCCAATCAGAACAATAACAAGAAAAATAAATAAATGAAGAAGAGTGACAATAGCTTAAGGGACTTATACCACCAAGCAGACCCATATGCACATGATAGGATTTGCAGAAGGAGGAGAGAGAGAGAAAGGGGCAGAAAACTTATGCAAAGAAATAATGGTTGAAAAATTTCTTAACTTGAAGAAAGAAACAGATACCCAGATCCAAGAAGCCCAGAGAGTTCCGATTAAATAAATCCAAAGGACCCACATTGTGACATATTATAATTAAATTATCCAAAGTTAAAGGAAACACAATTAAAAGCAGCAAAAGAAAAACAACTTATTACTTAAAGGGTATGAACCCATATAACTATCAGCTAATTTTTCAGCAGAAACTTGGTAAGCCAGAAGATTGTGGCATATTATATTCAAAGTGCTAAAAGAAAAAAAACCTGCCAATCAAGAATATTTTACCTAGCAAAGCTGTTGTTCAGAACTGAAGAAGAGATGAAGGGTTTTGCAGACAAGCAAAAGCTGAAGGAGTTTATCACCACTAGACTGGCCTTATAAGAAATGTTAAAAAGAAGACATAATTGATACCACACAAACACAAAGGATTATAAGAGACTACTATAAACAATTGTATGACAACAAATTGGACAATCAAGAAGAAATGGATAAATTACTAGAAACATACAGCCTTCTAAGACCAAACAATGAAGAAATAGAAAATTTGAGCAGACCAATTACTAGTAAGGAGATTGAATCAGTAATGAAAAACCTCACGACAAAAAAGAGTACAGGACCAGATGAGTTCACTTGTAAATTATACCAAACGTTGGAAGAATTAATACTTTCCAAGAAATAGATGAGGAAGGAACCCCTTCAAACTCATTTTACAAGGCCAGCATTACCCTGCTACCAAACCAGACAAGGACACTACAAGAAAAGAAAGTTATGGACTAGTATCTCGGATGAACATGGTTGAAAAAATACTCAACAAAATATTAGCAAACTAATTCAACAATACATTAAAAGGATCATATACCATAATCAAGTGGGATTTATTCCAGGGATGGAAGGATGGTTCAATATCAACAAATTAATCACTGTGATACATCATGTTAACAAAATAAGAATAAAAATTATATGATCATCTCAATATATTCTGAGTATGCATTTAATAAAATTTGACATTCATTTATGATAAAAAGTCTCAACAAAGTGGGTATAGAGGAAATGTAACTCAACATAATTAAAAGCCATATATGACAAGCCCACAGCTAACATCATACTTAATGGCAAAAAGTAGTAAGTTTTTCTCCAATATCAGAAAAAGACAAGAATGCCTACTCTTTTCACAGAAAAAAAAAATCCTAAAATTTATTTGGAGCCACAAGAAACCTCAAATAGCCAAAGCAATCTTGAGAAAGAAGAAAATGGCTGGAGGCATCACACTTTCTGATTTCAAACTATAATCCAAAGCTATACTAATTAAACCAGTATGGTATGGATATAACAGAGACACTGAAATCAATGGAACAGAATAGAGAGCACACAAATAAACCTAACACATATGACCAATTTACTACAAGGAATCCATGAATGTACAATGGGGAAAGACCATCTCTTTAATAAATGGTGTTACAAATACTGGGCAGTCACATGTAAAACAATGAAACTGGACCTCTTTTTTACACCATCCATAAATACCAACTCACAATTGATTAAACACTTGAACAAATGACCTGAAGTCATAAAACTCCTAGAAGAAACACAGGGGGTAAGCTCTTTGGCATTAGTCTTGGCAATGATTTATTTATTTATCTTTTGATTTGGCACCAAAAGCAAAAGGCAAAAAAAGTAAAAATAAATATATGGGACCGTATCAAGCTAAAAGGCTTCTGTACAGCAAAGGAAAACATCAATCCAAATAAAAAGGCAACCTAAGAGAGAAGGGGAGAAAATATTTGCAGATCATTTATCTTGTGAGGGGTTAATATCTAAAATATATAAATAACTCCTACAACTCAGTAGCAAACAAAACAAAACCACAACAGCAGCAACAACAACAAAAATCAATCAATCCAATTAAAAAATGAGCAGGGGAACTGAATAGACACTTTTCCAAAGAAGACATACAAAAGGCCAATAGGCACATGAAAAGATGTTCCACATCACTAATCATAAGGGAAATGCAAATAAAACCAAAATGAGGTATCACCTCACACCTCTTGGAATGGCTATCATCAAAAAGATGAGAGATAAGTTTTGGAGAGAATGTGGAGAAAACGTAACCCTTGTGCATTCTTAGTGGGAATGGAAATTAATGAAACTATGAGGAACAATATGAATATTCCTCAAAGAATTAAATATACAACTAGCATATAATTCAGTAATCCCACTTTGGGGTATATATGAAAAAGAAATAAAAACAAAATATCAAAGAGATATTTGCACCCATGTTTATTGCAGCATTATTCACAGTAGCTAAAAAATGGAAACAACCTGTGTTGGTCAGTGGATAAATGGATAAAGAAGATGCGGTGTGTATGTATATGTATACACACACACATATATAACACACATATATATTACATATATAATTATATTATATTATATGTGTTATATATATATAATACAAAAATCTTAATACAAACTACAAAAATACCAAATAATATATATACAATGGAATATTATTCAATCATGAGAAAGGAGGAATTTCTGACATCTGCAACAACATGAATGGACCTTGAGGGCATTATGCTTAGCAAAACAAGTTAGACAGAGAAAGCCAAATACTGTATGGTATCACTTATATGTGGAATCTAAGAGGAAGAAAAATCATACTTACCAGAAGAGAGAGTAGAAAGGTATTTTCCAGGGCTAGGGTTTGGGGAAAATAGAGAGAGGCTGGTGAAAGGGTACAAACTTTGAATTATAAAATGATTAAGTTCCAATGTTCTAATATAAAACACAATGACTATAGCTGATAACACTCTACCATATAATTGAAATTTTCCAAGAGAGTAGATGAATGAAAATAATATTTTTATTTTGTGAATTTTTTAGAATTTGTTAATTTGACAAAAATTAATGTTCTAACACTGTTTTGCTTATCTCATTTAAGTGTTCAAGTTTTCATGGATTTCTTTTACAGTATGTTTAAAAATATAGAATAATGAATATTTTAAAATCAATTTTCTGCCACTGTAATGACCTACATTTTCCCTAAGTATTTTATATTTAAATCTTAAATGTTTTCACACACAAAAAAGATAAATGTGTGAGGTAATAGATGTTAATTAACTCAGTGGGAGGAATTCTTTCATGATGTATACACATATAAAATCATCATGATACACACTTTAAAAATCTTACAATTTTATGTGTCAATTCTGTCTCTTTAAAGCTGAAATTAAAACAAAAGACTTTGGGAACTTAATAAAATGTAGTTTGAGGCCATTGATTGGATATTGATTTGAATAGTCATCCATAAAATTCATATTTTGGATAACTGGCATATTTCAATATGGATTATATATTAAATAGTTCTAGGAATTATCATTTTGTCAAATTGGAAAATGATATTGTCATTATGTAAGACAGAGCCCTTATTTTTGTGAGATATGTACATAAAATTCTAGAGCTCAGGCTAAGCTTGTCATATTTCCCTGCATTTGAAACATATAAAATTAGCATAAAACAAAAATACAGCTGTTTGTAATAAGGAAAAGTCAATAATCAGAGAGAGAGATGATGACATATGTTAAAAGTGAAGAAAACAAAACTCTTTAGTTCTGATTCTGATGTCCACTTCATCTATCTGTGACTTACCCAGAAATATTTGGTGTTTGGTGGGGCAGGAGAGAGAGTGTCAAAATTTCATGTAATTTGCTTTAAGTAGTTAATTAAATATACACACACATAAGATATTGCTCAAATTGTTATCAAATGTTGAATCTAGGTATTGAACACATAGGTGTTTATTTTACTTTTTTTTTCTACTTTACTATATGTTTGAAAATTTTCATAATAAAAAGTTAAAAAAGAAGTAAAGAATCCTACCTATCCAAAGCCGATGGTCATTGGAAATACCTTTTTCTGGGGCACCTGGGTGGCTCAGTTGGTTAAGCGACTGCCTTCGGCTCAGGTCATGATCCTGGAGTCCTGGGATCGAGTCCCGCATCGGGCTCTCTGCTCAGCAGGGAGTCTGCTTCTCCCTCTGACCCTCTTCCCTCTCGTGCTATCTCTCATTCTCTCTCTTTCAAATAAATAAATAAAATCTTTAAAAAAAAAAAAAAGGAAATACCTTTTTCATAGAAATAAAAGGATGTGTTTTTTCATTCATTTATTCATTATACTTACCTATCAGATATTTATTGACTAGTATGTTTCAGGAGTTATAAATGGTTTAGGCATGGATTAAATAATAAGCTACATTCTTACCATTGCGAAACACTTGTCCAATGATTCATGAACTTTTTTCCATATGCTATATAAAAAATAGTAATACTTCTATGCCATGCTGGGAGTAAATTGTAGTAGATTTGGAACATCTATATGAAACTTGGAGAACATATTACATTTTATATAAATAATAATTTTTAAAAAGGGATCTAAAATTTGAAACTTTAGGTTATATATTAAATACTGAATTTGTATAGCAAATCTGAATAAAACCCTTTAAAAATTTACATGAGAAACTTGAACTTACTGTGCTATTAACTGAACATTATCCATTCTATTTCCTTTATTTTATTTGTCCCATATTACACAGTGTTGACAGTTTCCTAGTAGGCTTGTAAAATGACCATTCTGCAATTGAATGAGGCATTTTGACTTCAGATACAAATTGAGTGACCTGTATCTAACTTCTTGAGTTCATTCCAGTAGTGTTATAAATAACTAAGCTCAGAAAATAATTTTGTTTTTTATTTTGCATTTTCCAACTTTCAGAAAATCTCATTTTCTGTATAATGTGGATATAATTTGGGGTCCATTAATTAAGAAAATAAGGTATTTTGTCTAAGGAAGAGAATATTTACTAGGCACATAAATCCAAATTTTATCTAATCTTCATTATGTTGCTTATTTAGTGAACTTAACTTTTTTCATTTAGATTACCATGTCTGTCTGCTGAATCTGATGACTTTCCACCTTTAATCAAAAAGTTGTTACTGTTGGAAAATGATCTTTGTGAAATATATAGATTTAAATAAAAAATACTTAGGGAAAATGTAGGTGCCTGAAAATTGAAAATATTCTTTTTTTAAAAAGATTTTATTTATTTATTTGTCAGAGAGAGAGCAAAAGCAGGGGGAGGGGCAGGCAGAGGGAGAAGCAGACTTCATGCTGAGCAAGGAGCCCGATGCGGGACTCGAGCCCAGGACCCTGAGATCACAACCTGAGCCAAAAGCAGCTGCCTAACTGACTGAGCCACCCAGGGGGTCCCTTGATTTTAAAATATTTTAAATTTTTAAGCATATTGTAAAAGAAATCCATGGAAATTTGAACACTTAAATATGAGATAAGCAAAATAGTATTAGAACATTAATTTTTCTTGAAATAAATTCTAAAAAATTCACAAAATCAATTATCTGACAATATAAAGGCTTATCGTTCACTTTAATTATTTAATTAAATTGTATGTGTTTATTATGTATTTTTAGAAATAACTTATTGTGTCATTATAAAATAGTTGCAACCTTAACATTTGACTGACATACCTGTGTGCTGCCACGCACTGGTTGGTCAGTAACCCAGGGAGGAGGATGAACCAAAAGGAGAGCAATGCAGTGTGTGAAGGACCAAAATACACCAACAGACGATATGGAAACATTAGTGACGCTTTAAGTGTGCCTGGGTGAAATGAACACTCAGAGTCTGGACTAGACATTTTGTGTTCTTTACTTTTACCACGTATCATCTCTTTCTCTAATTTTTTTTATTTTTAGTACAAATATTTGTAAATTTGTTTTATTCTAATTTTACATATTTCAAGTGATAAGTATGGCAAACCTCAGACTAAGCTTCAGGACTGACTTGCCAGATTTATAAGGAAAGGTGTTTAGATGACTGTAGTCAGGAGTCTTGGTGTCTGACACACACCTCAGAGAATGATCACTTCTGTGCTACTGCATCTTGCTCTGGCTCTTCATTCCCACGCTTAGTTCTTGTGAACACTTCTTAGGCTGTATTCTTTAAAACACACTATTTTGGGGGGCACCTGGGTGGCGCATTCAGTTAAGCATCCGACTCTTGGTTTCAGCTCAGGTTGTGATCTCAGGGTCGAGAGATCGAGCCCCGTGAGGAGATCCACTCTCCGTGCAGAACCGGCTTCAGTTTCTCTCTCCCTCTCCCTCTGACCCTCCCCCCGGTCCTTGCTCTCTCTCTCAAATAAATAAGTAAATCTTGAAAATACATTGTTTTACCCAGTTCCGTATCTAAGAAATACATTCAGTGTTGTCAATAAAAAGCTTGTAAATACTTTTGCTTTCTCATGGTTGTTTTAAACAAGGATGTTCTCACCTAGGAGCAATCATTTTAGAATAATACTGTAATTTTCTTATTCTCATCATCTGTTGCTGAGGCGGTAATTAAACCCAAGGTACAAGAGTAATGTGTCAACAATACAGCATGCCCCTTGACCTTTCCAGTGTCTGTTCTTCTTGTAAGCCCTTTTATAATACATTTTGCATAGTAAAATCTTAACATCTACAGAATTGTGGTGTCAGTCCTTGAAAGCAGATGGTAAATGGGATTTGTTGTTAACAAGCTAATGTACTGAAAAGGCCTCAGCCCAAGAAAGCTATGTCTTAATTTGAACTGGTGCATTCAGTTGCCCACACATCCATTATCATTTCCTTACAGGATTTTTAATGTCACCTTGCTGCAGTGTTTTATGCTTTCAAAGAGTCAGCAGGTGTAACCAAGCCTCCATTAGATTTTTACCATTGTGACAAAGTTTCAGCCATCCCCCCCAAAAAAAATCTAAAAATTTAAAAATTCAGAGAATGATGCTTTTCTCTGATTCCTGCTTAGATGGACAAAAGGAGTTTTAAGCGTACTGATGAAAACCTAGGAGCTAAAGGAGTCTTAAGTGACGGCCTGAGGAGCTACAGGCTTTACCTGTGAAGGGGATTATGTGTGCAAGTTCCTCAGTGATTGTGGCAGCTCTCCAGTGAGGCCTCTCAGCTACTCTCAAGCTCAAAGAATGTCCAGACCCCCTGCACAGACAGTGAGAGACTGCCCCTCACCTTCACTCAGCAAGGATCTAGTGGCAGCCCAGTGAGTGCGGAGGAGGAGAAGCACTAAGAAGGACTGAGAGGAGCGTAACCATGTCACCCGTCCCATTGCAGGCCACCCGGCTGAAAACCAGCCAGGGTGGAGGAGGAAAGGGAGAAACTTTTTCTTCAAATGAGGTCGGAAACTTGCACTATTACACGGGGTAGGGCATTATATTACTGAACTGAGAGTCATGTGAAAAGTCATAAAACTTGCTCTAAATTTCTTCTAAGAGGTAAGAAATATTCTAGCCCCACAGAAGAAACTTGATGGGACCGGGGGAGATAAAAACGAGGTGCTTTTATGATTGCACTCCAAATGTCCTTTATGGCTGACATAGCAGTTGCATGGCATCTGTGGTCACGCAGCTATGGGTCGTGGTTCTCTTAGAGCTCAGGAGTGTCTGACTTCTGAGCCTTTGCCTTATCCAATGCAACCACCTGGAGGAAGTTTGAATTAATATGGGACTGAGAGAAGCTAGGAAATGGGATTTTCTGGTAATTGAAAATCCAGTCAGGAAAAATTTGGGGTATTTACATCTTGCTAGATCTTGTGATGGAGATAAAGATACTACTGGAAAGACCACTTCTGTCCCTAATTAAGCCTTTTAGTTTGTAGTCCGTAATACATAGTTCAGATATTCACTCCTTTCAGATGCAGTATCATTCTTAATTAAAAGATAGTGTTTCAGAAAACATGGAAGTTTGTGTGAGAAGACGTGACTTTTCAATGAGGATTCAATTCAGTTATGATTGTGAGTCCGAATCCTGTCAACTAGCTCTGTCATCTAACTTCTCAAAGCTTTGATTTTTTCAGCTGTAAAAACAAACAAAAAATACAGTTAATGCTATTTGCTCTGTCTTTTTTAACTGACTGAGTTGTAATAAACATATTAAATATATTTATAAATGGGTAGAACTATACATAATTTTATGAGTATATGTGTATGTGTATGTCTTAGTCTACTCAAGCTGTCATAGCAAAGTAGCATAGGTTGGGTTGCTTAAACAACAGAAATGTACTCAACAGTTCTGGAGGCTGGGAAGTCCAAGATTAAGGTGCCAGCCGATTTGGTTTCTGATGAGAGCTCTCTTCGTGGCTTGCAGACATTGAACTTCTTGCTCTGTCCTCACTTGGCCTTTTTTCTCTCTCAACTCCTCTTTCTTCTGAGGCCACTAATTCCATCATAAGGGCCCCACTGTCATGACCTAACCTAACCCTGATTATCTCCCAAAGGCCCCCCATCTCCAAATATCATCACACTGGGGGCTAAGGCTTCAACATATGAATTCTAAATATCCAATACTGATATTCTAAATATCAAATATCAAAATTCCAAATAATCAAATACTCCCCATCTCCAAATATCATCACATTGGGTGCTAGGGCTTCAACATACAAAAGCATCTTATCTAATACGGGTGTTAAAGCAGAGACTCCCAGGATCCGAGACCACCATGGACAATTACACAAAGATATACAAGTGCAAGGTAGGTTCAAAGTGGATCAAATTTTCTGGTATGAATGCAAAAATAGAGAGCCTGATGGGACTTGAAGGAATTTGAAGCTAGAATGATACAATGAAAACAGATACCAAAGGCATTGTTTTTCCAATTAAACAATTTGAATTATTATTTTTTAAGCAGAACCCTCTGACTTATATTTGGAAAGAAGACAAATGCCAGCTTTGATTGGGAAGAGAGATTGGAAACAGTCTGAGAAAGACATAATTTATGGCAGCGGGAATGTGTAGATGGATATGCATATAAAACATGCACAGAAGTAGAATATGTAGAACTTGCTGAAATGATTGGGAAAGTAGAGCGGGTGAGACAGAAAGAAGAATTAATGATGATTCAAAGTTTCTAGACTTGCTGCTTCAGAGAAAAATGGCAGCATTCATGGAGATAAAGACCAGAATAGACAGATTGGGGATTGGGAATGAGAAGTATATAAAATTGAACAAGTTGGGATATTTTGAATTTCAGATGCCAGTAGAATTTGGAGATGGAAATACTCAACAGGACTTGGATGTGTCTGTTGATAATAATATATTACACAATTCTTTAGTCTTCTGTATTTTTTACTCAGCAATCTTTTCAAATCAGCATGTCGGGATTTTAGAGTGACCCTGTCCCAAATAATTAACAAGAGATTTCATAGGAATAAATAAGAATGTGGTTTTTCCAAACACCTACACAAAAGCGGAGCTTACAATGATTAATTCCCAGATGCTTCCTTTCAACCAAGTCAGACTATCATTCATTATTAGTAGACCTCATATAGGCTCTAACTGATTTAAATAGCTATTACTTTTTTTCCTCTCAATTTTCGAGACTATTTGGAGGTATATTGCATAAAATAACATGTAAATCAAACAGGGAATCTTTATATGTGTATAAAAATTGAACACTTCCTGAAATCATCTGTCTTCAGAACGAAAAAGTTATAATAAGGAATACACACAGCATAGATCTGAAAATACTCACGTCTAAACTGGAGCTAAATAGGATCACTACTTTGGTCTGGTTAAGAAGAAAATAATACGGGTTGTAAATGCCCCCGCATCTCCCCCAAATCAAAACAAAACAACACCAAGATTTGTAGTGCGAGCATCTTACTGTCCTTCAACTCATTATTTTAAAGAGGTATTTTCTATACTTTCTTAAAGAGAGTTTTAAATGTTTTAGGTTGTTTTCCATATGTTTTGACACTGCTTCAAAGAGATACTCTTGCTGGAAATTTAGGCACTTAAGCCTCAAAAGGAAAATTCCACAATAGCCCTTCAGAAGAACTGAGGAGGAAATGTGTCACATATTCTTAGGGAATGGAAAAAAAATTGTATGTTTTTATGGAATTGGAGAGCTCATAATACTCGGTATCATTAACCTCTTTCTCTATCTCTATTAAAGAATACTTTGGTTTTTCCTTCTCTCTTTTCACAGCCTGTGAATCCTCGCAATCTCCATTCACCCTGGGACAGTGACCGCAGGGTGTGGTTTATAGCGTTCAGCACAAGTGCAGGACAAATGCCACTCTATGTGGGTGTCACTGAACTGTGCATACACTTAAAATCATACAAGGCAGGGAGACTGTCCTTGATTTTTAAAAGAGTGATTCCTCTCGATTCATATTTACTCTTACCAAGAAAATCTATGTATCATTAGCCAAAGTGCTCTTCAAGTTGGAAGGGCATATTAGAAAAAAAGCAAAACAAAACCAAAAACTCAGGAATGTAAAAATGCTTACATTTAGGTAAATTGAGCAAACCAATACCCTAAAATCAAGTTACATGGCATCACATTTTTTTTTTTAATGTGAGAATACTACAAAGGCCTCTGGTTTCCAGATTCCCATTTTAAGCATAAAACCACAGAAGCCCTTGTAAAAGTATGGCATCACTCTGAATGAAATATTTTTAACTCATTGCCACAGGACTGCTGCTTTTGAAGCTTTGCTAAGCAAGAGGAATAAATAGTTTTTTTCTCTGTCCTACCCTTACTACCTTAAGGCAAAAGTAAAGTGAGAAAGACAGGAAAAAGGGAGCTGGGATGAACTCTCACACATAGGTGCCTATGAATCTGGGAAGGCTGGTGTGCAGAGACTAGCTGATGTACAAACTGGCAGTTAGGTCGTACCAAAGAGATAAGTGCAAAGAAAAGTTTCATCTTCACATTTAAATTAAACAAAGATAATTCTTGTAAAAATATTTTCACCTCAATAATACTTATTTTTACTCCATGAAACATATTTTTAAAAATTATTTGCATTATTAATTCTAAAGTGTGCTTACTGTGAGGCACTTTAGATCATTTCTTTTTGATATAATATTAAAATACCATGAGTTGCACAACACTTTTAATTCAAATGTTATTCACAATGTATTCTGCTCTACAGTGTTTAAATATTGAGTAATACAGATCTTCAACTATAATCTCTTGATTTTTTTTAACAATTCGGTGTTCTCTTAGTATGTTCATAGAATTGTATGATTGTTATCACAATCCAATTTTGGAATACTTTCATTATCTCCAAAAGAAACCCTGCACCTTGGGCGCCTGGGTGGCTCAGCCAGTTAAGTGTCTGCCTTTGGCCCAGGTCATGATCCCAGGGTCCTGGGATTGAGCCCTGCATCAGGCTCCCTGCTCAGTGGGGAGTCTGCTTCTCCCTCTCCCTCTCCCCTGTCCCCTGCTCATGCTCTCTCTCTCTCTCTCATGCTCTCTCGAATAAATAAATAAAATCTTAAAAAAAGAAAAAGAAACGCTGTGCTCACTGGTAGTCACTCCGCATTCCCCCAAACCTTACCCTTTGTAGCCTTTAGGTTTGCCTATTTGGATTTGGGACATTTCATATAAATGGAATCATACAATATGCAGTGTTTTGAGGGCTTCCTTCACTTAGTATGATATTTTTAAAGGCTCATTCATGTTGTAGCATGCATTAGTAATTCATTCCTATTCCTTTTTATGGCTTCATAATTTTCAGTTGTTATGAATTTATCACATCACTTATATGTCCATTCATCGGTTGATACACATTTGGTGGTTTCCACTTTTTGACTGTCATGAGTGATGTTGGTGTGAATAGTCATGTATCTGTTTTGTGTGGACATATTTTTCATTTCTCATAGATATATACCCATGAGATGAGTTGCCAGGTCAAATGGCCATTCTATAGTTAACATTTTGAGGAATTGCCAAACTTTTCCAAAATGGCTGCTCTAGTTTACATTCCCAGCAGGAATGTAGGAGAGTTCCTATTTCTTCACATCCTTGTCAAAACTGGTATTGTCTGTCTTTTTGATTACAGTCATCCTATTGTGTGTGAAGTGGTATCTCAGGGAGATTTCGATTTGCATTTCCTTGGTGTCTGTCTAATGATGTTCAACAGCTTTTTATAAAAAATGCTTCTTGTTCATTTGCTTATTTTCTTTGGAGAAACATGTATTCAGATCCTTTGCCCATTTTTAGTTTAGCTATTGCTTCTTTTATTTTTGAGTTGTAAAAATACTTTATATGTTCTGGATACAAGTTCCTTAACAGATATGTGATTTGCAAATATCTTCTCCCATTCTATGGGTAGCTTTCTCACGTTCTTGGTGGTATAGTTTGCAGACAAACTTTTTAACTTTGATGAAGCTAAATTTATGATTTTCTTTCATCAGTTGTGTTTTTTTTTTTTTTTTTGTCATAGCTAAGAAACCATTGTGTAACCCAAGGTCACAAAAATTTATTCTTATATTTTCTTCTAAGAGTTGTAATCTCTTGATTCTACTTTAAAATCAAAGATGAAATAAAGAAGGATTTCTTTGAAAGGAAAGGGTGAGAACTACTAAAAGTAAAGACAAGAAAAAGGAAAAGGAAGGAAAGAAAGATATTATAGGCCTTTTGAATGAAGGAAAAACATTTTTTTTTTTTTTTTTTGCATGACTGTTTTGAAGCTATTGAACTGATGGGACTTTCCATAGAAAACTAATTATCTTTTAAAGGCTCAAGGAACTTTTAGAGAAGAAGGACTGTGCCTGGAGCTTTTTTCCTCACTGTACTTCCTGCCAACTGTCTGAATCAGGGAGGGAAGCTGCTGGAGCTACATATAGTGCTGGCCCTTGGGGCTGGGACCACGGCTGGAGTAGGGCTGGAGTTAGAGGTGATCCTGACACTGGGGCTGAATGTGAGGCTGAGCTGGAGCAGGGCTGGGGCTGAGTTTAGGGTTGGGGTGAGGCCAAGTGGCCAAACTTCCCTAGGCATAGGTCTCTTCCTCCTGTCTTGTATTAGTTTCTTAGGGCTGCCATTACAAAGTACCACAAATTTGGTAGCTTATAACAACAGAAATTTATTCTTTCACAGTTCTGGAGTCTAGAAGTCTGAAATCAATGCATCATCAGGGTTGGTTCCCTCTGGAGCTTTGTGGCCGAATCTGTCCCATGCCTCTTTCAGCTTCTGGCAGTAGCTGGCATTCTTCGGCATTTCTTGGCTTGTAAGTATTTCACTCCAATCTCTACCTCTGTCTTCACATGGTGCTTTCCCTCTGTGTCTGTGCATATCTGTTTCCAAATTTCCTGCTTCTTATAAGGACAGCATTCATATCTTTAGGACCCATGATCTAAATCAGCATGATCTCATCTTAACTTGACTATATCTGCAAGGATTTTATTTCCAAACAAGGTCAAATTTATAGGTTCCAGTTGAAGGTGAATATTGGGGAAATGCTATTTGACCCAGTATCTCTCTTTCACATGACTTTTGAGGCTCGAACTCTTAAGTTCCAGCACCCAGAAATATGACAGGTGTAGGAAAACAGCTAACCACAAGAGGACAGTGCTTCTTATAGTGACCAAACCCAATATATATTCTAAGCTGTATGGAATCCCACTGAAAATTATTATCATATTATACTATATTAAAGGAACTGGGTTGTATCTTGCTTTGTTAGAGAACTACTTGAACACATTTTATGTTTCTGTTCCCAGTGCTGGCTTTCACTTTGAATGCTTTAAAAGTGTCTGACTTCACACCCTCTCTGAACAGAGCTACTGTGAGTTTTTTAGATGCTACAGAGTGACCTACTTTAGATTATCAAAACTTGAGGTGTGAGAAAAAAATTAAAATCAATTTTGGTAACTAAAAGGAGGAAGTAGAGGTAGAGAAGATCACAGAAAGCTGTTACTTGAACTATCATGCTGACAGTCTGTAGAAAGATCCAAAGAACCATCTGTTTGTAAAGTCTCTAGACATGTTTTAACAGTCATACATACAGGCTTCCATAGATATTCACCACGGAAAAAGATTCTATCGCACTAAAGATTCTATATAAAGTAGTATACCAAATTATTTTTAAAAGTTTCTTATGAACATAATATTTGAATACAACTTCGATGCATTATTATGCCCTATCACCTCCACCTACTTTCATGATTTGCTTTTGTATGGTTCAATTCAATTCTATCTTCCATTAGAGCTTTTATTGGTCATGACAGATGAAGCTATACTGAAGTAACAACCTCAAGAATCAATAGCAGGGACACCTGGGTGACTCAGTCAGTTAAGTGTCTGCCTTCGGCTCAGGTCATGATCTCAGGGTCCTGGGATCGAGTTCTGCATTGGGCTCTCTGCTCAGTGGGGAGTCTTCTCCCTCGCACTCTCCTTCTGTGTTCTCCTTCCCTCCCTCTCTCTCTCTCTCTCTAATAAATAAATAGAAATCTTTTTTAAAAAAAGAATCTTAATAGCATAAAACAAAAAAATTGTTTTTCTTATTCATGAAAAGTTGCATGTTGGTAGTTGTCTTAGTCCATGCAGGCTGTTGTAACAAAATACTACAAGTTGGGTGAGAAATAAATTTGCTTCTTAACAGTTCTAGGGGCTGGGAAGTCTAAGATGGTACAGGCAGATTTGGTGTCTGGTGAGCCCTCTTCCTCATTGATGGCCCATTGTCTTTCTTCTGTAACTTGACAGGTCAAAAGGGGTGAGGAAGCTCTCTCAGGCATATTTTCTGAGTAGTAACCATTCGGGAGGACTCCACCCCAGTGTCCAAATCACCTCCCAAAGGCCCACCACTTAATGCCATCACCTTAGAAGTTAGGATTCTAACATCTGAATCTTGGGAGGACACAAACATTCAGACCACAGAATTGGGTATTTTCTTTCATCTGGGGTAGTAGGTAGCCTTAAAGATGGTCTCCAGTGATTTCTGCCTCCTTGTATTTATCCCCTCTCTATCTCCTTGTGTTAGCTCCTATTCTTCAGTGTGAACTGAAATTATTGACTCATTTCAATGAATGAAATGCTGCAGAAGTATACAGTATCACTTCTAAAATTAGGCTATTAAAAGACATGGTTTTAATCTTGGGCACTGTCTCTCACTGTCTCTCGGAACACTTATCTCTAGGGGAAGCCAAATGCCATGTTGTAAGTGAATCCTACGTAGAGGCCCACATGGCAAAGGACCGAGGTATGTCAGCAAACATGAATGCCCTTGGAAGCAGATCCTCATCCACCACAGTTGAGCCTTCAGAGTAAAGTACAACCCTAGAGAACAGCCTAACAACAACCTCATGTGAGAACTTGAGAACGAGGCACCCAGCTAAGCTGTGCCTGGGTTATTAACTCGTAGGAATAAATGTTTGCTTGGGGGCAATTTGTTATGCAGCTGTAGTTAAATAATATACCTAGCACTTGGGGATCCAGGTCCTTCCATCTTGTGATAGCACCATATCAATGCAAGACTTCAAAATTATCCTGGCGATGGAAAAGAGATCATGGAGAATCCACTCCCAAATTGACACACATCATTTCTAGACATGATGTCTAGAATTAGTCATGTGAACCAAACCTAACCTCAAGGGAGGCTGGGAGAAATAGGCAAGTGCATGTAATTCTCTGTGGACATTACTGTCTCCATCATGGTAACTCATGCCATCCATTCAATAAGACATTCATTCAACAAACATTTTAAAAACCGCTATGATGGTTAAAAAAAAAAAAAGGAAAGAAAACCTTTTCTCAACCCTGTCACCTCATTAAGTTAAAATCTCCAGGTCTTTCCTTTATTGCAGTATTGCACCTCATAAAAGTCCAGACATTCTGCCTCCATTTCCTCTATCCCCACTCACTGCTTAATCCTGTCTTATTCTGACTTATACCCCCAAATCTAGAGAATATAATTTTTGAGGATTTTTTAGTAATTTTTAAAGTTAAAAAAAGGAAATCATTTGAAATCCTCACACTTTGTGGCTCTCAATGCAATATTTATATCAATCTTACTGATAGTTATGTTCTCTTTCAATTTCTGTGATTATTTCTGTGATCTATTTTATTATTTTACTCAATGACTGGAATGTAGTGGTGGTAACCACTCTAAATGTAGTTTTACCTCCTGTTCTCCATTAATGTGGTTTTACTTATTTGCCATAAATATAAACAGGAAAGGTTTACTTAACATGTCTTTAGATCATATGAGTCATTTTACTTCCCTGACCACTCCCCTGTCAGATCCTAGGATAACTTTGAGAGATGGGAAAACTATTATTTCACCACATAGTACCACAAACTATAAATAGTAAATTAAGTTTCTCCATTTTTTTCTCACTTTACCATATTCTCCAGTAATGTTGATGATGAAATGAGCTAGCCTCATATTCCTAGGAAAAATGGGAAGAAATAACGTACTGACTTAAAACTATTGGAAAAAAATCCCTATTGTTTGTCATAAAGATGTGTAGTAAATTTATTTAGACACATTTTATTGTTTAACAAGAACAGGACATTTCGTTAGTATATATTTGGTGTTTAACATGTTTGTTAAAAATTGGTTTGCAGAATGCAGTCCAGCTTGTAGAAGTCTGAGGGAAAGCCTCTGAAGGAGTATTCTAACATATTTTCCATAAAAATGACTCTATACTATCTCTATGTTGCTTTTTTTTTACTCCTTTTTATTCCTTCTGTTACCCTTAATATAGGAGCTCCCAAATGTTCTGACTTTGGCCTTATCTTTCAACTCTCTCTTTCCTTAGTGATCACATCTGCTCCCACAGCTTCAAATGACACTGCACTAGGTGTAACCGCCAAATGTGGATTGCTAGTTCTGACCTCACTCTCAAGCTCAGAGCCTGATTTCCAATGCCTGCTGGCTACTCTTCTGATACCTCCTACTCCACACTTCAAAACAAACTTAAATCTGCTTGTCCTCCTGGTTTTATGTTTCTGCTAATGGCATGATCCTTCTCCCAATTACTTAGGTAAGAAACTCTGAGTCATCTGATTCTCCTTTTCCCCATATCTAATAGCAACCCAGGTCCCGCTATTTTTTGCCTCAGCTGTACATGCCCTTGCTTCTGTACCAGGGCCTTAATTTATCTGTCTCCTATTATATTACTTCTCATGGAGAAGACATTTAAGGAATACTTAATCAGAATCTTTTTTCCTTATCTATCTCCAATTCATATACATACTGAGCAAAGTTTTAATCTTTGTACTCTCTTGTTCCTGAATATTCTTCTAGAGAAGATGTTATGATCTGTAGCCTAAAAGATCTACACCAGTGAGATAGGTAGCTAACTAGCTAGCTAAAGAGAGAGACATTTTTGCCTATATCCCACTGTTCCAATGATGTGTGAAGAAGATCTAGATGTCTTAATTGTCCCAGTGAGGAATATGAATGGGGGCCGAAATAAGGAGAAAAATGATACTGTTGCAGAGAGCTACAGAGTGGAGCATACCATTCTGTCACTGAATGGGAGTCGCTCCATGTCTTAGGAATTCCCATAATCTTCAAGAGCCAAGAGGTCTTTTACTAATGACACTTCCCCCACTTGTTTTTAGATTGTTAGCTGAATAGGCAGAGGCCACTAAGCTTCTCCTGAAGTGATTAATGTGCACTTCCAATGCTGAGAGAGGAGGTAGTGAATTACTTCAAGTGCAGCTGATTCAGCAGGGTTAGTCAACAATCCAAGAGTGAGCAGAGTAAGACACTTCACCAGAGACTAGCAATGGCTAGTGGACAGTGGAAATCTAGAAGTCTTCATTTTATTACAAGTCTATGTTAATTCTGCAATGCCATCTGAGATTAAGGTGTAACCTTGTAGGCTGAACCAAGCAGGACTTGTGGGAAGTAAAAAGGAACAGTTTTATATTCTCTCCACACACACTTTCCAGTGATTAGTTATTCAGGGGCTCTTTGCCCCTAAATGAAAACTTAAGGCAAGTTTATTACTTCTGTGATCATATCTAGGTAATAAATCTTATGGTTAATTTATTTGTTTTTGTTTTTGTTAATTTAATTTAATTTTATTGTGTTATGTTAGTCACCCTACAACACATTGTTAGTTTTTGATGTAGTGATCCATGATTCATTGTTTTCGTGTAACACCCAGTGCTCCGTGCAGTACGTGCCCTCCTTGATACCTATCACCGGGCTAACCCATCCCCCCACCCCTTCCCCTCTAAAATCCTCAGTTTGTTTCTTGAAGTCCATAGTCTCTCATGGTTCGTCTCTCCCTCCGATTCCCCCCCTTCATTTCTCCCTTCCTTCTCCTAATGTCCTCCGTGCTATTCCTTACGTTCCACAAATAAGTGAAATCATATGATAATTGACTTTCTCTGCTTGACTTATTTCACTTAGCATAATCTCCTCCAGTCCCATCCACGTTGATGTAAAAACTGGGTATTCACCCTTTCTGATGGCTGAGTAATATTCCATGGTATATATGGACCACATCTTCTTTATCCATTCGTCTGTTGAAGGGCATCTCATCTCTTTCCACAGTTTGGCTATTGCGGACATTGCTGCTATGAACATTGGGGTGCATATGGCCCTTCTTTTCACTACATCTGTGTCTTTGGGGTAAATACCCAGTAGTGTAATTGTTGGGTCCTAGGGTAGCTCTATTTTTAATTTTTTGAGGCACCTCCACACTGTTTTCCAAAGTGGCTGTACCAACTTGCATTCCCACCAACAGTGTAAGAGGGTTCCCCTTTCTCCACAACCTCTCCAACATTTGTTGTTTCTTGCCTTGTCAATTTTTGCCATTCTAACTGGTGTAAGGTGGTATCTCAGTGTGGTTTTGATTTGAATTTCCCTGATGGCTAATGATGATGAACATTTTTTCATGTGTCTGTTAGCCATTTGTATGTATTCTTTGGAGAAGTGTCTGTTCATGTCTTCTGCCCATTTTTTGACTTGATTCTTTGTTTTTTGGGTGTTGAGTTTGAGAAGTTCTTTATAGATCATGGATACCAGCCCTTTATCTGTAGTGTCATTTGCAAATATCTTCTGCCTCTTTGTTTTGTTGACTGTTTGCTGTGCAGAAGCTTTTTATCTTGATGAAGTCCCTAAAGTTCATTTCTGCTTTTGCTTCACTAGCCTTTGGAGATGTATCTTAAAAGAAGTTGCTGTGGCAAGTGTAAGTAACTTACACTTCTATGCCTTCCTTATCTGGCTAACCATGGTTTCTGAGTCCCATTTGGATCAACTCAAGATCTGGGTTCAGGAGAGGCTAGGAGGAAGGTAAATTCAGTACTGTCATAGGATGGTGACTCCATCTGTGTCTCACAGGTATTTAAAGCTGATCTTTTCTCTCCTGGGTGCTTGTATAAAGATTTAAAAAATATCTTTCTTCTCACTATCAGAGGTACCTCCTGTGACACAGGTGATGCATTTTTCTCAATTAAACCTGATTGTTTTTCAGTGATCCATCCTAACAGACTTTCTTCTGTAGAATCTGGTTAGTCTTTCAATGCGGTCTACCATGAAGAAAGAAAAATGGCTGTAGGGTCAACTCTCTTTCTGGAGCAGCCTACATTTTGTCCTTGGGAAACACCATGCATACTTTGCTTTGACAGTCTCTTGGAGTTCAGGCCCAAACCACAAAAGTAGTGATTTCTTTACTCTTCTGTTGGAGCAAATGGCTGGCCCATCCCTGCTGGTTAATTTAGTTTTGCCAGGCTGGAATCAGATTGAAGTCTCAATTTCTCTTTAACTGCAGGATGATCTCTCTGAGTAGTTCCATTGAAGCTGGAGAATTAATAAATTTCTTGGATCAGAAAGGTTAGGGCATGGGAGTTCATGGATTAGTTCAGCTGTAGAGAGAGAGAGAAACTCATGTATGCATGCCTATGTTGCAAACAGAAATTTTAACTTCATTACGATGTGTTTTTTTTTTTTAAGATTTATTTATTTATTTTGAGAGAGTGAGAATGAGAGAGAGAGAGAGTACATGAGAGCGGGGAGGGTTAGAGGGAGAAGCAGGCCCCTCGCCGAGCAGGGATCCCGATGCGGGACTCGATCCCGGGACTCCAGGATCATGACCTGAGCCGAAGGCAGTTGCTTAACCAACTGAGCCACCCAGGCGCCCCATTACGATGTGTTTTAAGGATCCTTGTTTTCTTCACTTATGTATCCCAAGGACCTATAAGAATGTCTGCTGAATAGTGAATGTTTAATAAATATTTGCTGAATAAATGAATTGGTTAAGGTAAAGGATACACACTGAACCTTATTTTCTAGGAATGGAGCCTTATTAAAGTAATTTGAAAAAGTCTGTTCTGAGGCAGTAATCTGCTGGAGAGCCAGCTCTCTTTCTCTTCATCTCTCCCTTTGCTCTCTGGACTCTAATATGCCTAAACAACCAAAAGGCCAGGTTTTGTGCTTCTTTTTTAGAACCTCGCTGGTCTGAGAAGGACCGAGATAGATTGATATAAGCACTGGGTTACACTTCCCCTCTGATGGTTAAACTCTCATAAGTCTTTACTCCACAGTTGTGTTCTGTATATTCTTTTTCTGTCTGTCATTGAAGGACCCATGTCCTGAGCATGATCTTACTGAGGAAAGGGTAAGAATCCACCATTTTGCATACTTTGGCCCTTATGTTCCAGGCTGCCTTTTGCCTAGGGGAAGGGTTTCTCTACCTAGGTCAAGTTAGTTCACTAAGGCATTGCGTTAGTGTTTGCAGTCGCAGCTTCATAGGTTATTCTCTGGTTGGTCCTTTTCTCCTTGCATACATGTCTTCTGTTCCTTGTGAGAATCAGGAGTTGGTTAACGAAGGACAAAATTCTGTTCTCCTTAGTTGCTTGATTTAAAGCCATCCTAATCTCACCTCTTTCACACCCCTTAAATAAGTTTATGTTTTCTTCTTTTATATCTTTGCTCTTATGATTCCTTCCTGGTATATCCTTGCCCGCTTGCTCTCAAAAAGGTCTTTTCCATCACAGCTAGTTTTCAGCCAAATGCCCTTGGAAATTCTTTTACTTCAATTAAAAGTGGATTTCTCCCTTCCCTGAATTCCAATTGACACATTCTGACTTGTGTGATATTTGCTGCTGTACGTTTTTTTCTTCTCAAATACCTGGTTAGCTTAATTATCTTTGTATCCCCCATAGCGCATTAAAAAAGCTTAGCATTTAATATATTTTTTAAAAATGTTTATGAATGCATGAATTCCGATGGAAAATATTAGAATTTATAATTTATTTCTGCTGGAGACTCTGTAGAATTAGATGACATAAATTTTACATGTATCTGAAAAGTTACCCCATCCCAGATTCTTGTCTTTATATTCTATTTATGGACATCCTTTAGGGCTTATACTTAATTGTATACATTTTAGTACAGCTCTGAAGTCTTTCATGTTCTTAATGTTTTCTCCTCTCATTATAAGCTCAGAAAGGCAGGGGCCTTTTAATTTTTTTGCATATTCCTTATGGCACTTCACACAATATTGGGCTCATTCCAGTTGCTATTGAATTCACATAGGTTAATTGAACATTTTGTGTAAGATTCTCAGCAAGTTGATGTTGTTATAGTATTGATATTATAATATATATTATATTATAATCTATACTATTATAATATTGATATGATACGATATGATATTATAATATATACTATAAATATTGAATATATTTTTAAGTTCATAAAAATATTGAACATATTTTTCAATTAGACTATGTAGAGATGTAACACTCTGTAGATAATATGGTAAAGTTTATTCAAACCTACATGTTCACTTTAAGGTTGAACTCCTTGTAACTGAGACATCTGAGTAAAAATTGAAGGCTCTACTTATTCAAACTAAGATAGTATTTAAAACATATTAAGTTGTTACTTCAATTGTCCTTTCACTACTCAAAGCATAGATATTAAAGAGCATGACTTAGTCATTTCAAAATTTTTGAATAGCTGGCTTTTATTTAAATAGCACACAATTAGATACTTTAAAATCAGTACAGAGAAGCATTTTTATATTCAGAATTTTAATGCCAAGTATAATAATGTATTAACTAAAGCCAATGGAATCTTTTGTTTTTACTACAATTTGTACATTTTTCAACAAGGTAATATATCTGATGATGTAAGTTATCTAATCACATTATTGTCTTGATGGAAAGATATTATACTTCTTATTTTTCTTGTTTCCTAAATTATAGAAACAATAATTTAGGAAAAAATTCTAGAAAAAAAAATTTCTAGGTGTCACAATAGTCTACTATGTATATGAATTAACTTTTAGCTTGCAAGAAATTGAAAAGTCACTTAACTAATACACACGTATATAGGGATGGTGATGTAGAGGGAGAAATAGATATGTAGTAGTATAGGATAAAATTCACAAATAAAATTTAACATTTTCTTACCTGAAATTTAGCCTCATTCAGCTAGAAATTATTTTGTAGGAAGATCTTGGTGTTAACATGTGAGTGACTGAAGATCTGTTACCTGTACTGAAGTGTAGAAGCAGAAGAAAGAGTAGGAAGAACAAAAGAACTGTTCACATCAGTTTCTTCGTCTGTTAATGACAATCAAGATTGTCCTGAGAAATGATAGTTTAGTAAATGTGAAGTGCTTAGATTTGGCATATAGCAAGAGTTCAGTAAGTTTTAACCATTCTTTCTGTGTCCCATTTCTATGTACTATTTTGATTCTCTCAGTCTTAAGTGTTATAAATTAATTTAGATTTGCTTTCTATTATCTGTAAAGTGTATACAACAGCTCTTTTTCATACATTATCATACTGGCATCCTATGAAAAACCAATGAGATTTTCAAGGAAGTTATAACTTATACGCTTGTTTTGTTTTGTATTTAAATGGATATTTACTTATTTTCTTAGGTCATGTAGCTAAATAAAGTGGCAAGCATATGACTAAAATCTTGATCTTTCTGATTTGTCAATCATTATTATTTCCACTATGTTATATGTTATGTATTACTTTTGATAACTGATATTCTAAATCATTAAGGTTAGACTCATATTTATTCTGGAAAATTTATTTTAAATTAATATGTGATAACTAAGCGTTGTTATTTAAATTGGTGAAAGGACTGTTAAATTGTTTCTGAATTTACTCATCAGAATAATAATACCAAGTGAATTCTTATTCACATAAAAAAGAAGAAAGTAAAGAACACCCTAGCTGTCAGGTTACTGCCTTGCATTTTGCTTTGAAGCAAATCATTTCAGCTTTCACCTGACCTAGATAAAAATTGAAAAGAGTGTTACTTTATCTACTCTTTACCTCACTAGCTTAGAGTAATAGTCAACAAGTTTGTATTTTAGATTTCCACATAGACTTTTGGGTGAAGAGAGTGTTTTTGAAGCTTATGAAGCCTTTTTTTTTTTTTTTTTTAGAGAGAGAGAGATTGAATGTGAGCTAATGGGAGGATGGGAGGACAGAGGGAGAGGGAGAGAGAGAATCCTGAGCGGGATCCACACATGGAGCCAGATGGGGGCCTCAATCTCATGACCCTGAGATCAAGACCTGAGCTGAAAACCGAGTTGGACACTTAACCGACTTAGCCACCCAGGTACCCCTGAAGCTTTTTCTATATAAGTACTATACTAATTATTTTACAATAATTTCCCCCCATTTTGGGAAAAATATTTCTGCAGGAATCATCAAACTGAAAGTTAAAAGTGACTATGTTTGCCAGAATCAGATAAAAGTTTTCATCCTTTTGGATTCTATCTATTCTTCCTTTGAAAATATCACTAATACTTCAGTCTTCTGAGCTCTGCTTTTCAGGTTGTGAAACTTGGGTTGGGAGGTGGGATAAGAAGTGATAGGGAGGGGACGCCTGGGTGGCTCAGTCAGTTAAGCGGCTGCCTTCAGCTCGGGTCATGATCCCAGAGTCCCAGGATCGAGCCCCACATTGGGCTTCCCACTCAGCGGGAAGTCAGCTTCTCCCTCTGCCCTTCACCTTGCTTGTGTACTCTCCCTCTCTCTCTCTGTCCCAAATAAATAAATAAAATCTTAAAAAAAAAATAGACGTGATAGGGAGGATAAAGGAAAATGGTGTATAAAGGGTTTATTTAATTTTAACCTTTAGGCATCCAGCGCAGTGTTTACATGTGAGCTGGGTTTGCAGACTTATTTATTCTAGACAGCTAGTGTATAGTACTAGAGTCAGGGTCACTAAGAAATTCTCTTTAAAATAGGGATTGTGCAAAAGAAATATACCCAAAGGGCAGAAAGTATTTCACATTTGTTCCAGAGGACTGTAGCTCCATTAGGGATTTATTAAAGACTTTAAACACAAATATTCTTATTTGAATTTCCTGGAACCAGAAATATATGTTGTCAAAAATTTTTGACTCCATTTTCTGAAACATGAAGCTTTAAAAATTAGAATTTTCTTTCTCCTAACATCTTTTTAAAAGTATTTCCAAAAAGATTTGCTTAAAAGTAGATGTTCAGGGATTGTCAATAAAGGGGGAAAATGTAATAAGATAGTTAATTTGATTTATTGGACTTGACCTAAAGAAGCCAATTAAGGAGGCCTTGAGAATTTAATTTTGTGGTCAGCTCTAAGAGATCACAGAATATTTTAGGTAATCATCAATCTTCTGTTGTTTCACATTGACTCATCTGACTTAGAAATGGATAGGTGGGAAGAAGCTCTATTCACTACACTTTTAATCTTAGAACACAGAGTAGAGAAAAGACCTAAATCAGGCAAGAAACAAACCTCTCTGTGTAGGAGGCACTCAGTCCCCTGAAAAGAGACGAAACATTCATTCACCCTGAAGAACTTGTGAGACAAGGTTTACTGTTGTTCTCACAGGCATGGAGGTGATTCCCAGATCTGGGATTTGGATGGAGGGATGTCTTGCCTAGAGCATCATACCCACCCTTTTGAAATACTTGAAGTTTCTATAATAGATAAACTTAATTTTACAAACTCAAATGAAGCTATAAGGTTAATGCCTCTAGGAGAGGGAATATAAAGATTTGATAAATAACTTGAACCAGGTTATACCATTAATCCACTAGAGATATTTATTGACCACCTACTTTATGCCATGTACTTGGTGACATGTGAAATTGAGGCTCAAGAGTGACATGGATCCTCCTGCTGTGTTTCTGGAATTCTCCAAATTGAATTGATTATTTCCTTCGTTGGGCAATAGCTATGATATCACACACCTCTGTAACATGCAAGAACACTGATTTTATTATTTCCTTTTCTCCCCCCAATGGATTATATGTTCTACACAAGAGCTGAGACTAGTTAGGTCTTACCTGTATTGGTAATGCCAGAGTATCTCAGAATCTTGGCACATAATTGGCATTTAATTTATGTTTATTGAATAAATTAATGAGACTGAATAAGATATTAATGCTACCTTTATGATATTTGACAGCTAAGACAAAAAAATAAGACATGAACACAGAACAGATTTACCAGGAGATTAGTTGCTTTAAGTGTATTGTGTGGAGCGATGAGTCAGAGAGAAGATACAAAAAATGAGATTGAGAAGCCCCCTAAAGACTTTGATTTTTCCATCCTAATTTAGCTGTGCAAATCCTCTGTTCGTGTTTGAAAGCAGCTAGCTATCCATTACATTGCCATCACATGTCCAGTAGCCGTTATCATGTATTACTCAGTTATTTACTAGAAGTGGATTTGAGTTTAGCTGACTTATTTGGAGAACTTCAAGACAGCAGTATGTAACAGAAATCTTC
Source organism: Zalophus californianus (assembly GCF_009762305.2). Taxonomy (NCBI): domain Eukaryota; kingdom Metazoa; phylum Chordata; class Mammalia; order Carnivora; family Otariidae; genus Zalophus; species Zalophus californianus. The sequence continues at coordinate 30,958,498 of NC_045604.1, forward strand.
ACCTATTTATCTGTTTTTCTGTAGGCTTATTCTATGTCTAGTTTTGAAATTAGAAAAAGTCAGTTCTGGGAATTCCTAGTCTCTCTGAAAGACATGATTGTTGACTTGAATTTCAGAAGTTAGCATAAATGAAAGATTAACAAGCCAGTTCAACCCTGGCTCTGCAATTTAATAGGTGTGAGGTCTTAGGCTACACACTTAATTTCTTTGAACCTTAGTTACTCATCTATAAAGTGGTAGTAATAATGCCTACCCTGTTTATCTCTTGGGGCTACAATTTGTAAGGAAATTCTTTGCATGCCATGAGATGCTAGCAGAGGACTCTTGCTATTATTATGATCATGATTAGTAGAGTAATCATGAGTAATCATGATAGCACAACTGAACATGGATCTGAAGGGCACATACACATGATTAAAGTGTCTTGCCTCAGGAACAGCTCTAGATGTTCCCATCTGTAAGGCAGCATCTGATAAGTCCTTAAACTCATCAAAGTATAATACTGATGGTCCCTGAAGAATTACTGGCACATTAATTTGCTTGTCTGAAACATCTGGATTCTCTAAAATTAGATTCCTGATGAAAGATTTCTGAAGCGTTGCCAGATTTCTGTGTGGATCATTTTATTTGGTTTGACAAACGTGAATTGAATGCCTATAATAGGCCAGGCATTTTTCCATGCAATAGACACTCGGATAAGTCAGCATCGTTCCTGTCTTCAGAGAGCTCACAGTTTATGGGCAGAGACATATATATGTATAATTAGATGTTCATAGAACATAAAATGGAGTTATGTGTAATTATTCCATATGTTATAGTGGTACTCCAGGAGGTGGGCTAAAGTGAGATCAGAGACTTTCCTGATGGAATGCCTGAATTGAATGTTAAAAAATAAGTAGGAGTTAAACAGGCAAAATGGGTGCATGAGTTGGGGAGGGGGATAATTCTGAGCAGAGAGAACTGCATGAACAAGGAACTGAAGTTCGGAGAAATACTCATTCATTCAATGTTGCTGAAAGAGAAATCACATTGAAAGATGGAGAGGGAGGTAAGGCTAGAGAAGACTGGAGAATAGAGTCCATGGAGGGCTCTTGGGTCATGTTCTTGATTCTGTGGCAAATGGAAATCACAGAGGGTATGAAACAGGGGAGTAACATTGTGAGATACAGATATTAAATAAAATGTTCTGGGTATTATATTGATTGAAGGACATTAAGACTGGATACAGGAACATTGGCCAAGGAGTTAGTGTAGCAATTCACAGAGATGAACCAAGGAAATAGTAATTAAGATAGGCAGCAATAGCTGTGAGAAATACTTAGATAAATACACAGAAGTCGACAGCTGCTTTAATGTGGCATTAAGAGATAGAAAGATGTCAAGACATTACCCAGACACAGTATTGGTACAATGTTATGAATCTCAATCTGTGAAATCAGGAGCACTGATATATAACTTTATTTTTATAAACTAATTTCTGACTTCAGTCCCAAATTCCATTAGATTGTTGGGGGAACACAATGCCTCAGTTTCAAAATCCCAATCCTTATTGAGGTCCCTCTACTTAGGATTATACTATAGTTTTGAGGTCTTACTTAATATCAAGGAGTTGGGGATGGCCCAATTGATTATTGGTCATCAGGCCAAACAGGGAACTGCTGCAACTCACATCAGTTTGTCTTACATGCATGGTTCATCAGCAGGATTTTGGAGAGAGGGTTTGTTCTCTGCCTAGAGGCAACATGAAGCCATTTTCTCTTGTTGATGTACTCTTTTTAGGAAATAGGAAATGAGATGCCTTCTGCCATCAAGACCAGCTCTCTTGATGGTGGGAGGATGGGAAAAATGGGTGAAGGGGAGTGGGAGATACAGGCTTCCAGTTGCAGAATGAGTAAGTCATGGGAATAAAAGGCACAGCATGAGGAATGTAGTAAATGATATTGTAATAGCATTGTATGGTGACAGATGGTGGCTACATTTGTGGTGAGCATAGCATAAAGTATGGAGTTGTCAAATCACTATGTTACACACTTGAAATTTATGTAACATTGTATGTTAAGTATACTCAAATTAAAAAAGCTTTTTAAACAAATTAAATTTAATTTAAAAATAAACTGTGGTACAATAAAAAAACAGCTCTTTCATCAATTGCCTTTTTAAAAATTTTTTTAAATTTAAAATCAGTTGCCTTTTTATCTTAATCTGAGGAGAGATCATTCTTGGAGGAAAAGCTTTTTCTTTTCAGGTTTCTGTCTTCATATATTTATGTCTCAACTTTTCTCCTCCTCCCTGGGGTTTAGTTTTGGTAAAGAAAATTTTTCAAAGAAAAAAGAAAATTTATCAAGAAAATTATCAATCTCTTATTCAGTATTCATATTTTATCATATATCTATTTGCTTTTATTTTTACTGTCTGATCTCTCCCTCGATTTTTTTCTCCTTGCTGTTTTATCTTTGGCATCCAGCATCCAGAATGCTCTGGCACATAATAGGAACATACCCACACAAAAATTTGTTGATTTTGAATAAATAAATATGAGGGTATGTTATGAGTTGACATGACTCTTCTAACATATTTTAGAGAGAGAAGTTGCTGCCATCTTTGAGTTCTCTCAGGAGTTCCATATATTGAAGGAGTGAATTAATTAAATAAAAAAGTGAATTAATTAAATAAATGAGTGAATTAATTAAATAAAAAAAGAATGAAGCATTGGCTGCCTATTTTTGTTTTCTGTTTTCTACCACATCCCTCTCCTGACTCATTGAGCACAGAGCTGACTACATGCTGAAGGGGAATTAGAGAAAGACAAGAAAAAAGTGAGTGGAAAAAAAAAAAATTAAAATATTAAATAATCCAGCCATGCTAGTTATTTCAAATTGTCATCCAATACAGTCAATATATTACTCCTTAGCTACCTAAATAAAATATTTCTATTAAAATATACAGTTGGTTTAGGTTGCCTGGGTGGCTCAGTTGGTTAAGCGACTGCCTTCGGCTCAGGTCATGATCCTGGAGTCCCGGGATCGAGTCCCGCATCGGGCTCCCTGCTCAGCGGGGAGTCTGCTTCTCCCTCTGACCCTCTCCCCTCTCATGCTCTCTCTCTATCTCATTCTCTCTCTCAAATAAATAAATAAAATCTTTAAAAAAAATATACAGTTGGTTTAAAAGACACATAAACGATGGAATGGGGGGGAAGATGGAATTGGGGAGGGTGGGAAAGGAGATTGTCTTAGAGATTTGCAAATTTACTCATACTTAACCAGATTGTACTGAGAAAGTGTAATATCTTTATTTTATCTATGACCGGTTAGAGCTTGCTTGCAAGCCCACAGGCCCTCAGACCCTCAGGTGCCTTACATCTTGCTAGAGTTCATACCAGGTCTAAGATTCTAGCTGCATTTTAATAACAGTAACTCATAACTTTCTCAAGTAGCCTCAAGCCTTGGAAAGATGGTGTAGGCTTGATTCTGAAGCCACCCTCCAAGTTTAGCAACTGTCCTCACAGCCCAGGGCACTGAGCCAGGAGCCCTGAGCCAAGCATGCAACATTTCATCTGCTGTACTAACCAAAGGTAAATGACCCTCAAACCCCAAGGGAGTCATTCAGATTCAAGAAGGAGATCTCACCTTTTACAGGAAAGACAGGGTTGAGAAATGCTTTACTTAAGTGGCTAAAGGAGGAAGAAAAAAAACCCTGAGATCTAGTTAACTAAATGTATTGAGGTCATTTCCACCATACATTGATGGAGCTCAGAAACAGAAAGTGTCAGGAGGGCTATAATTAGGAGATTGAGTTAAAAATTTAACAGCACTCCAGATTTCAACTACACCTATCATTTTCCCAGCGATAAAGTTCTTCCTCATTGCACTTTCTGTATTTGCAAGAAATATGTGAAAAAAAATAATGAAGGAAAGAAAGGTGATGTTTTGAAGAGATATTTGGGAGGAGCCAGAGAGTTCCTGGGAGATAGGGTTAGTTCTAGCTCTGCTGTCTTTTCACTATGATTTATTCTTGACCTCTCTGACTGAAGAGTATGAAGTTATCTGACCCTAATGGGCATGGTCCTCTGTGTGTGCACCGAGAGTTGCCACCTGCCCCCTGTGAGCCCTGTAAATGGGAAGCAGACTTGGTACAACTTCTATGCAGTCAGGCTAGCTTACAGTGATGCACAATAATTATCCCTGAAGATTTCATGCTTAAATTATCACCCGGCTACATTTTTCTTTTTTTTCAGATCAACTTTATTTTGTAGAGAAGTTGTAGGTTCACAGCAATATTGAGCAGAAAGTACAGAGTTCCCCTATGTTCCCTGACCTCACATATACAGCTTTCCCCATTATCAACAGCCCACACCAGAGTGATACATTTATTAGAACCAATGAACCTGCACGGACACATAATCACCCGAAGTCCACAGTTTACTCTGGGTTAGGTTTCACTCTGGGTATTGCACATCCTGGGGACTGGACAAGTGTATAATGGTATGTATCTACCATTATTGTATTGTGCAGAATAGTCCTGTCTCAAAAATCCTCTGCGCTCCACCTGCTCAGCTCTTCCTCTCGTCAGCCCCAAGGAACCACTGATCTTTTTACCATCTCCATTGTTTTGCCTTTTACAGAATATCATATAGTTGGAATAATATAGTATGTAGGCTTTTTGAGTTGGCTTCCTTCACTTAGTAATAAGCATTTTAGGCTCCTCCCTGTCTTTTCATGGGTTAATAGCTCATTTCTCTTCAGCCCTGAGTAATATTCTATTGTATGGATGCATCACAGTTTGTTTATTCAGCTACTAGAGGACATCTTGGTTGCTTCCAAGTTTGTATAATTATAAATAAAGCTGACACAAATATCTGTGTGTTTGTGTACATAAGTTTTCAACTCCTTTGTGAAAGTACTAAGGAACCCAAATTCTGGATTTTATGATAAGAGTATGTTTAATTTTGTAAGAAACTGCCAAACTGTTTTCCAAAGTGGCTGTACCATTTTGCATTTCTACCAGCAGTGAAGGAGACTTCATTTCTACCTATTCACTAGTACTTGGTGTTGTCTGTGCAGATTTGGCTTATTTTAATAGGTGTGAAGTGGTATCTCATCGTTTAATTTGCAAATTCCTATATATAATGTAGACATATAGTGTCTTTTAATATACTTTTCTGCCATCTGCATTTGTTTTTTGTTTTTTGTTTTTTTTTGGTAAGATATCTGTTCACATCTCATTTTGCTCATTTTCAAACAGATTGTTGGTTTTTTTAATGTTGAATTTTAAGAGTTCTTTATATATTTTGTATAAGAGTTCTTTATCAGATATGTCTTCTGCAAATATTTTTGCAGAAGCCTGTGGCTTGTGCACAGCCTGTGGCTTGTCTTATTCTCTTGATTCCCCTACTTCTTCTGTTTAAGGCAAACAGAAAAAAAAAAAAGGGTAGGCATTTCGGTGTCCACCTTCTTGTGTGAGAGAACTATCCAAAAGCATTGGGTACTAAAATATTTGAGTCATTGTGTTAATTTTAATTTCAGTGAAAAGTGCTTAGAAGAGTGCATTACTCATAATTAATCATATACATGAGAGCTGGTGATTATTATTAATGCAAAAAGAGGATACTTTCCAGTAACATTTCTCCAATGGCCTTATTTTGGTGGTAATACAAATTTTATGGAAATCCTTGAATTAAAGCCTTTGGAAAAGGCTTGGATTAAATTAGTGGTTCTCCACCAGGAGTGATTTTGTCCACCAGGCAACATTTGCCAGTCTCTAGAGACATTAACACTGGGGGAGAGGGGACGGTGCTGGTGGCATTTGTGGGTAGAAATCAGGTGAGCTTTAAACATGTAGTGCACCACTAGCCACCCCCTACCATCTGCCAGCAGAGAATAATCAAGCCCTAAATGCCAATAGTGCCAAGGTTGAGAAATCCAGAATAAAATAATATAAAATGTCTTTTATTACTGTTCTCCACTCAGGCATTACTATACTGTTGACTTAGTGAAAGATCGAAAGCAGGCTAGAGTGAGCAATATTTTCCAAATATACATGTTTGACAACACTGGAGTTCCAAGATGCACATTCTATATACACTCTTCTAGAGGAACCAAATTTGCTAACTTTATCCGTAAGTTATAATGTCAAACACTTTCTAATCTTTGGAAATTGAGGCTAGTATATATTTTAATTTTCCCTAATGTTAATGATTTGCAAATAACCCAAACTAGTTTCCACAGGGAAAGGACTGCAAAAAGAGCAGCATTTGTTAGTAAAGATAGAATATCTAAAAACAGCCTTGCTAAAAACAGGTTAATGCTTTAAATGACACAATTGAACAAGACATAATTAGAGATAACTATTTCCTTCCTCTTGTTTTAGAAAAACCATGAGGCACTGGCACAGGGGTGGAAGGGGCTGATTTCATGACTTTTATGTGGAATTTTTCTTTCACTGTCGCCATTAAGTAAGTTGTCCTTACCTAAAACGGTATCATTAAATAGACCAAATTTCCTTATAGTCTGTAAATCCAGTTTGCAAAGAAGTTGTTTCATGACCAAAGAAGTTTGCAATAATTAAATTACTATTTCTGATAGAATGAAGGGAAAGCATTAATTTTAAAATGGATCTTTGGACAAGATTCAAGAGTGGTAAATTTTCCCATGCCCACATGAATGGTTGATAATGCCTTTTTAATTCAAATCTACTGTTATACATTTATGAGCACTGTAATACACTGTGCTAGGGGCTAAAAGGGACAGAGAAGACTAATACATAGTCCTTTGAGAAGCTAACAAATTAATGAAGGAGACATGCACACTTAGCACAGTATTAGCATAAAGAGCTAATTATGATCAGGTGAGTGATTCGCTTGGAATGTAGAGACTGGAAAAAGATCACACAGAAGATACCATTTGAATTGGCCCTTCTTTGTGACTGGAAGTTAGAGGGGACCTGTGACCAATGGGAGGATGAGGAAACAGCATGAGCCAAAGGCCTGTAGGAACAAAACTCTCTGAAATGCCTATGGATCTGGCGTGCAAAGAACATGGCTGGTGTCTCATACTGAAAAGACAGGTCAAGATCACTCCATGAAGGGTATGTAGTGTTACACTGAAGAATACCTTCCACATCAGGATGTTGGTCGATTTGTATGAATAATTCCTTCATTGTTTTCTTATGATTGGACAGTTATCTTCATGATCACAGTTACCATTCATGGAAAGAGAAGGTGACCTAGGAAGAAGTTGAGTGCCCATTTATACATATGGCTAATTAAAAAAATAGAACTTGATTCCCTAATTCCTGTCTTCATTATTTCTCTCTAACTGTTTTGTGCTGTTTCACAAAATATTTAATGGGAATTGGATTCAATATTTAAACTTCTCCTTCCTACTTGGTTTTGGCTTTTTTTGTTTATAGATTTTGAATTATATACATAATAGACTCTTATTAAAAATAACAGTAAGAAATACAAAGCAGATAGCTTTTACTCTAGGGACAATGTTTCTTTTTCCTTATAAACTTGTTGAATGGCTTTAAATAACAATCAATGCAATCTTTGAAACATAGATCCTTTGGGCATAATAAACAGCTTTGTCATTATATGTCTGTAATAGGGAACATAGTGCAATATCTAGTATATAAAAATGGATTGTATAAACAAATGGAGAGAAACTACAACTTGAAAAAGTGATTTTTGTACGTTAATTTTGTATCCTGCAACTTTACTCAATTCATTGATTAGATCTAACAATTTTTTAGTGGAGTTGTTAGGATTTACTATATGTAATATGTCATCTGCAAATAGAGACCATTTTACTTCTTCCTTTCCAATTCTGATACCTTTTCTTTCTTTTTCCTGCTTGATTGCTCTGGCTAAGACGTCCAGTACTATGTTATATAGGAGTGGTGACAGTGGGTACCTTGTGTTTTGCCTGATCTTAGAGGAAAAGCTTTCAACCTTTCACCATTGAGTATGATGTTAGGTGTGAGCTTGTCATATGTGGCCTTTATTATGCTGAGGTTCATTTCTTTATATCTAATTTGTTGATTTTTTTATCATGAGTGGATGCTGTTTTGTCAATGCCTTCTTTTGCATATGTTGAAATAATCATATGACTTTTTTTCTTTCCATTAATATGATATATCACATTGATTAATTTGTATATGTTGAACCATCTTTGTATCCCAGGGATAAATCCCACTTGATCATGGTGACTAATCCTTTTAATGTGCTGTAGTGTGGCTTTTTTTTTTCCTTTATGAAACATTTTTACAAATCCATCTGCTTTGTTTTTCTGATTCATTTTAATTTAGTAAAAAGTAGGGTGGGGAAGGAGATATATACCACTGGTATATAATGAATTCTTGTAATTTAGTGAACCACAGGTGCTTTTTTGTGTTAAAAATAGGAGTTCCTTAAGGTGTAATTTACAAATCAGTTTGAAAATAATCTCAATAACTTGAAGAGTGTATTTATCAATAGATATGATACTTTTGTTGAAATTTAGGTTGATTTGGAAAACTTCAGTGTTCTTCTAGAAAAGAATGTTGGAATGCACATTGTGTGCTATGAATCATTGGACATCAGGTTAGTAACTGGCTTTGGACCTATAAATAATATGTAAATATCTCATAACATATACAATACATTACTATATGCATTAAATGTAACCACCCTAAGGTTAAGAGAGAGACTGGGACCAAAGGGGGTACTATTGTCTGGTATGGGTTACAAACTTTTTTTTCCTGAGAAATAAAAGAAGATGAGAAGTTTCTAAAACTGTCAGTTAAGTGATCATTATAAATCATTTACTTATAATATCTGAGAAATGGCTCATCCTAGTTTGAAATTTTAACTTTAAAGATAAGAAGTGTATGATAAATACCCAAGGAACTATATGTGGATTTAGAATAGAGAAATACTGAAGAAATTTTAAAAGCAATAAAGATTAGTTAACAGATAAAATAAATGTGAACAAATGGTAACTTTCTTTTCTTCAACAATAATTTTGAAATTATAGAAGTGCATAATTTGTAAATTTCCTCTTTACACACTCTGGTTTATCCTTTCACATCATTGACTTTTGCTCATACCTAATACTCATTTTGATGAATTATCACTATATTTTAACATCACCAGAAATCACTAGTTTTAACATTTTGAATAGAAAAGAATAAGTACCAATTTTATTTTTCTTGGAAAACACCTTCAGAAAATTATTTTATTGAAAACTTAATAATTATTTGTTGCAAATTAAATGGCTTTTGACAAGAGAAAAGTCATTCTGCAAGAACAAATTGTTTATTTTAAACAGCTCATTTTATTTTAGTTCATATTATATTTCTAATAAATTATCAATGAAAATAATCCTCAGTCTTTAAAAAGGTGACTGCAAAAAGTCTTACCACTACATTAACTTTATAACAGTATCATTAAAAATAGTTCATAATAAATCTGAACTCACTCCTTCAAATTTTTGGGGGGTTGCTGGCTGAAATCATGGTTCAAAAGCTAAAATTACATTTGGTATATTATATAAGTACAATGCGGACTTCTAAGGTTAAGAAAACAGTCTATCGAAAAGGAGTTTCACCTTCTTTGACCTGTTCCAGTGAGAGCACTGAGCATGAACAGGCTTTGGGAAAGGAAGGAAAACTTTTTCTTTTCAGCTTTTCCAGGGGCAAAGAAAGGAGAAGGTAAAATACAGAAGGTCATGCATGACAAGCAACTGCAAACCACTGTGAAAGGGAGTCTTTGGTATTTGAGATGATGGAATTAGATAAAGACAAAAGGATGCAGGGGGCAGAGGGAGAGTTTCTTTCAGTAAGACAGTTCCTCCTGTTCACATCGGAGTAGATGTTCTTGTGAGAATGAGGAGCAAATCAATATTTTCATGTTCAGTATTCATCTCAGGGTCAGAAAAAAAAGGCCCTCTCATTTCTGGAGTATTAGTCACAGATGTTAGCAGAATTATTTTTGTTACTTAAAGTTTTATGGAGGAATTTTGTGCATAGAGGGGTATAATTTTGTAGCTACAATATTTTACTAATGGCAGCTGTAGGATTTGTACAACCAGTTTACTTTCGATTTTTACTTAATTTCAACAATTTGTAGTCATTTTCTGGCAAAGCAGTAAGCCGATAATAAAATATCAATTATATAACAATACAAGGCTTGAGAATCTCATACAATTTGAATGAACCCATAAGTACAACTTTAGGAAAGTGAAAATGGTAACAGTGGTAATTAATAACTTTATGATACCAACAAAAGCAATTTAATTGATCTATAGCCTTCACTTAAGAAAATGATTCTATTTAGTATACTTCATGAAGAAAAGGCCTGGAATATCTCTCTTAGGAGCAAGTGACCAGTAGAAAGATGTGGCTAGACAACTAAACACGTGGCTAGGAAATTTTGAAAATTTCAGCCTAAAACTTACATTCTCAGGATTTCAAGGATTCATAAAATAAAGGGAATGTAGCCAAGTGGAAAAAGGACAAATACATAATTCATGAAGCAGCCCTTTCTGACATACCCTGCTGCTTTTGGCTTCTAAAAATAGATCAGTTAAGAGCACCATGTAATAATTTCTTTCAGAAAAGTGGTAAAGATTATTTTATTTGAAAGTGTTCTAAATTTTTGCAATATAAGCAATAGAGGAATCTTCAGCCTATTTTAGAGAAAGACATGGGGTATTATGCAGAATGTATTTGAAATAACTTTTTTTTCTCCCTGTGGCCCTATTAGCATCTAGCTAGAAGGCATTGCATGCTTCTTTGCTTCACTGTGTTCTATGCAAATTAGCAGGGTGGAAAGTGCCTTTATTAATAGATTTAAAATACACTTTAGAGTGATGCATTTTCTTGCAGACAGCATATTTGACATGGGATCTTCAACTGGGGGCAAAGACATTTACCATCAATTTGAAATCCAGAGAATGTAGTGACACATCAAGTAACAGAAGAAGCCATTTCAGAATAATACAAAATTTAAAACTTGACCTGCATAATTAAATCCATTATCACTCTTCTCTAAAATTCTAGCCTTCTAATACATTTTTAAAAATGTTAAATTTGTAAAGCATAATAACACAGAAGCATTAAAACTACATAGAACTATTTTTTAAAAAAATAAAACATTGTGCTTACACTTGCTTAGACCTATTTTCAAAAATACCGTTTAGATTATTCTTCTCACATGAACTTCAGAATCTACTGCAGTATTTGAAATTCTACCATCATTTTGAAGTTATGTGTTATCAAATATCTCATCCAAAGTATACTTGCATTAAGGTAACTGACTTGGAAAGTTACTGATTTTGAAAAGTATAAAATGAATACACAATTAGAATGATTAAATTTTACTTAACTTTTTAACAGTGCCCAGTAAAAGTCTTCAATGGCATTAGTCTTATAAAACATTTTAATTTATGCTGTAAATTAGCATAATCTTATTAATTTTCATCTATCTCCCAAGAAATGCCATCTTTACAAGAACATTCAAACCAAAAATCTATAGCCTATAGACTTCTGTAGTCCACCTGTCAGTTCTGATTATTTTCAGTAATCCAGTTATTTCGCTGACCTACTTTTTCAATGACTACTAACCTTTCTAGGCAAAATCAAAGGTATATTTTTTCTTGATGGTGGATGTTTTTCTTACCTGGGATTATTAATAATTTAGCTAATAGATTTATAAAGTTAACTTTTACTTCTGGAATATTTTTATATCTTCATAATAAAATAATGAATTGTCTGTATTTCTCTTATTGACACACATTGTTCACATCTATTTCACAAGTTATTTCCATCCATTCCGTGCCTCTGAAAAGAATAAAAAATGATTGTATATACATCAAAATATCTTTACAGTGTAAAAAGTTCTGAATTAATTTAAGGTATTATTGGCATTTTCTAAGGAAAGATAATTAAAAATGGTTCCCATGAATGTAACTTTAAATTTGGAGAATTATGGGGTTTGGTTTCTAATCCTTTTCATATCATCTAATGACTTCACTGAGCTTAATTGTACAAAGTGCATTTAGTCCATTTGGACACACACACACACACACACACACACACACAAACAACCATTTTTGCACTTGCCTTATTTGAAATGGCAAAGATGTGACACTGTGGATTGACATAGTTTCCTTACTAAACCTTCCTTGCTAAAATGGAACCTGCCAGTGGCAAATGACTCCTGTAACATTGCTCTGAAATGTTTCTGATATTTTTGGAATCCTATTCAATTAACCACTGAGAAAAAAAATAAAAGCATCCTTCACTTTGTAGCAGCAACATAGCATACTTATAATATTAATGGTTTTATTAATACATGCTGAAATGCTACCTAGTCCATCAAATCTACCATAACACCACTGAAATGATTATGGATTAATTCAGACCTTCAATCTTATATTTGTCTTCTTAGTGCTTGCCTTTTGGTAAATTTTATAAGAAATAGAGTAACCTCCCCCTCATACTAGTATGGATTCCACTTTCATCAGAGTTATCTACTGTCCTTTATGCATGCCCACAATGTACAATGTTAAAACGAGATAGCTATAATTGGCAAATAGGTCAATAAGAGCACAGCTCAGAAGACAGCTGTATCATGCTGTCGTTTGTTCTCACCCCTCCCATAATGAGGATGTTTTGCATTGCAGGTGAAAAGTTGCTTCTGTGAAAGGAAACATTTGAATCCTATACAAAGCCGTTGGACCAGGATGACAGGGTTCTTAACAAGAAAGGATAGAACAAGGACTAGCCAACCCCAATGTGTCTATTATAATAAAAATCAAAAAAAAGAGCTAATCTGAGCAATGGATATGAAGTAAAAAATATATACATCTGAGAGGAAAAGATGTGAGGGATGATCACAAAATTACTTACAACCTCAAAACTAGTGTGGTGTTTTTGACAGAGAAATTAACTCTAGGCTCCACAGAAAAATACAGGAATTAACTCCTAATTTATGCTTTTTTGGTTCCCCCCATTTATAAAATCCCCACTGAAAGTCTTCTGTAAATAGACAATATATCCAGCAATAGAAAAATGTTTCTATACTAATTTTTTAGTGAAAAAATAATAAAAGAACAATTGCTAGATATTACAAAACTGATTGGCCATTATACGGTAGGTCGTTAGGTAATATTTAATTAGATTTAGATGAATTAGCTGCAATAAGACTCAGTTCATCTGATTTGGACTTAAAGAAAGTTTTGCAATTTAATTTGCATAGGTAAAAATAAAATTCAATAAGCCAACATTAAAACTAACCAGAATAATAATGGTCCTCAATTTAGGGGCCTAAAAGGCTAGTACATCTTACCCTTAATAATCATAGAAATTTGTTACGTTGAACCAGTAGGAAGGAATCTTCATCAGTGAGGAATCCACCAAAGTAAAGCAAACAAACAAAAATAGACTGGATTTACTTGTTTCACAAAGTAAGCTTTGTTCATACTGCTGATGAATATTCTGAGGCCCAGCCTTTTTGCCAGTAAAGGAAAAGAATCTAGGCTTTATCCTTTACCCTGTAGCGGTGTTACATGCTATCAGAAAATTTCAATAGTTTTCTCTATTATTTTTCTTATTTCCCATAAATGTTTCCTTGTATGGCCATGAACAATATGATTTTAATAGAATTAGGAGTTTTTGTCAGCTCAAGTCTGCCAGATAAGATGTGCACACTCACCTTAAGCTAGGATGTACAATTTTGTTTTCTTTATTCTCTAGACTCTTAGGACAAAAAAATTCCCTTTTTATCTAACAAAATTTTTTGTTATATCTAACAGAATTTTTGTTGACTAATCATTTATGGGTATTAATTTTTAAAAAATCTAGTAAAGCAGAACATTCTCTAGATGATTGTGTTTTGTAAGTATTAATTTTAACCTGACCAAATCCAGAGGGTATCTACCCTGAAAGATTACCTCATCTCTGTAATGAAACCCTGGTTAAGTATTTGATTTGTAAAAATGCACATTTAGTTTTCAAAGTTAACAAAGTCTATCTCAAAATAATTTATTACCCCCAAAATGAAATATATAAAATACTGTTTAAATTAAACATTAATTCTTAAATTTGTTAAAGATTGTCTTGTGCTAAGTTGTGAAAGAATTCTACATTTAAGACCAGCTATGCTATCTTTCATTGTGATTACAAATATTGTCTCCAAATTATGGAAGATTGAAAAAAAGATTGCATAATAGTGTGATGAATGAAATAAATGTGTCAGATCTGATTTTTTTAACTTCTTCTTCGTATGACAGCCTATAGAGTTACAAGAAGTGTTTTAAATGTAATCACTATCACTGTATTCTAGTTACATTCACATAATCTTCCAAAACTTTTTGGCTTAATCAAAGTAATACATGCATTTAATTTAAAAGAGTCAAATCATGCTGAAAGGCTTATAATGAAAATAGCTGCCCCTATTCTTCTGAATCCCAATCATTTCAATCCCCAGACATGATTATTTCCTTTAGGATCTTTATTCTATTATCATCTCCATATTTACCAAAAAAAAAAAAATGATTTCTGCTACTTTCTTTTAAAACTTTATTTTTGGGGGCACTTGGGTGGCTCAGTCAGTTGAGTCCAACTCTTGATTTCAGCTCAGGTCATGATCTCAGGGTCCTGGGATTAGACCCAGCATCAAGCTCCACACTTCGTATGGAGCCTGCTTAAGATTCTCTCTCTCCCTCTCCCTCTGCCCCTTCCCCACCACTCATGCTCTCTCTTTCTCTCTCTTAAAATAAATATATTTCTTAAGACATTTTTAGCAACATGGACCAAAAGGTACAGAGATTTCCCATGTAGCCTCTGCTACATTTGCTGCACATTTGTTACAATTGGTGAACCTACACTGACACATCATAATCATCCGAAGTCCATAGTTTACATTAGGGTTCACGCTTAATGTTGTACATTCTATGGATTTGGAAAAATACGCAATGATATGTACGCATCATTAGAGTGTCACAGAGAGTATTTTCACTGCCCTAAAATTCTTTGTATTTCACCTGTTCATCCGACCCTCCCCCTGCTGCCAACCCCTGGCAATCATTGATCTTTTTACTGTCCCCATATTTTTGCCTTTTTCAGAATTTTATATAGTTGGAATTGTACAACAAGTAGCCCTTTCTCATTGTCTTCTTTCACCTGGTAATATGCATTTTAGGTTTCTCATCGTTTGTATGGCTTGATAGCTCATTTTTCTTCAGTGCTGAATAATATTCCATTGCCTGGATGTACTACAACTTATTTTCCATTCACCTACTGAAGATCATCTTGGTTTCTTCCACGTGTTGTCAATTCTGAATAAAGCTGCTATCAACATCTCTGTGCAGGTTTTTGTGTGACTATAAGTTTTTAGCTCCTTTGAGTAAAATGCCAAGGAGTCCAACGGCTGGATCATATGGTAAAAGTATGTTTAATTTTGTAAGAAATGGCCAGCTGTATTCCAAAGTAGCTATAGCATTTTGAATTCCCACCAGCGTTGAATGAGAGTTCCAGCTGGTCCACCTTCTCACCGGCATTTGGTGTTGTCAGTGTTTCAGAATTTGGCCATTCTAATAGGTGTAGAGTAGTGTCTCATTGTTGTTTTAACTTGCAATTTTTAAATGACATATGATGCGTACAGTTCTTCATATACTCATGTTTGCCCCAATATCCACAAAATTACTTCCTGGGATTTTGATTTGAATTGTGTTGAATCTAGAGATGAATTTGGAAAGAATTGACGTCTTGACAATATTGAGTTTTTCTATACATGAACATGGACTATTTCTCCACTTATTTATCTCTTTTTTATTTTTTTCATCACAGTTTTCCAGTTTTCTTCATATAGATCTTGTACATATTAGGTTAAATATATTTGCTTGTCATGTCTCCCCCATCTTGGGGGTGGTGTTTTCCCTTTTGCTCTCCTCTGTCTTAAAAATCCAGGGAGAGTTGCTGATATTTCAGTCTGGTCAGCTTTTTGCTTGTTAGGACAGAGTGGCCTCTTCCAAACTTCTAACATGTGCAACGAGAAACATTTCTGTTACTTTTTGATATATTAATTTTTGGTATTATATATTGAGTTCCTATAATAGTAACATTAAATTTTATATGCCTATAAATGCTCCTATTGTTTTCCTCTGCAATTTTTAAAGGGATCATATTCTCCCATTCTGTCCATTTCATATCTTCCTAGATCATAGCTTTAAGATTAGTAATGTTTCTCAATTTAAAGATACCATTTCCCCCCCTCCCATTCTAGCTATTTGGGGCTAAACCCACTGTAATATATAACATTTCACTTTAATACTGAATTATGATATATTGGTTGCTCTTATAACTAGGCTGCTCTTCTAGGCTTTCCAGTCTTTTGAAAACATGCAGATAAATAGGTTAGCTACTATTTAAAATGATATTCAAACCCATTAAAATAAGTATTAATGATGTAATGGATTCTAATGAACACTGTCCCCATAGTCCAGCTTAAAAAAATTGCAGCAAATTTTTCTCCACATGATCAAAATTTAGCATTTACTTTTTCAGCCAGTTATTGATTGCTATTAGGCTCTGAATTTGAGTGTTTACTTTTTATAGTTCATGAATTGTGTTTTATAAAATTATTGGTTATAATTTCTAGCCCAAATACAGCTACACAGTGTCACTATATCATGAGTCAAAGAAATACTATAGGGAACAAAACTGTGTGAAAAATTGATAAGATCTTTTGCTTTTTAGAGTTTCTAGAGTTTCTGTAATGAATTAAGACATGGATGATACTATTGAATCATCTTTGATCAAGCATGTTCTTGAATTATTTCCCAGGAATGATTACTTTCACATCTTCCTCTGTAAGGTGTAGGTTCAAGTAATGTCACAATCACAGAGATTTCCTAGAATGTATCCTAGCTCATACTTGTCTCTTTCTCTGATTCCTTTATAGAAATCATGAAGTAAATCACATAACTGGGAACATTATCATGCACTGTTTGCACTTTAGCTGTAATTGTCTTCATTGTCCACATAAAGTTTAAAGTCTTTAAATCAGGCTTTATCATTTTCCTTGGAAACAAATGGAACACAATTTCAAAAAAATTAACTTTCTTGTTGCTTATTCTCAAATTCTAGTTTACATGGGATAAAATGGAAACTTTATATGCCAAAACCTTACCTGAATTTGGAAGCCGAAGAAAGTAGAATATATAAGAAAGCTCAGAAGTGTTATGCCTTGAAATGATCTGAAGAGATCGAGAAATATGCAGTTTCAGTTAACACTGAGTGAAGAAAATAGACTACTGTGGAGAAATTTTTATCCATTTAAACTCCAATGAATTTAATATATTTTTGTGTGTGTGTGTTGTGTATAAATTTGTATTTTTATTTACAGAAAATTCCGATTTGTCCAGACTGAGCAAAATAAATAATCTTCCTTAAATGATCTGCTTAATAACCTAGAGTGGGAATTAAGGGAAAAGACTGCTCCAATTTAACCCCTGGTTTTGTCAACTTCAAAGCCCACCTCCTCTAAGAACAGCCTTTGTAACATATAAATAGAGCCAGGTCACTCCAGTGCTCACATTCTTTCTTTCACCTATATGTATAGTTCTTGGTGGGGAATAAATGTAGGGGCTTTCAAGTACATCTGTTTCCCTCTAAGCCAGCGCTTTTTAACCCTTAGTGAGCATGACATCAATAAAATGGGTCACAGCAGCACTTTAAAAAATGTGGATTAGAAGAGAAGAGAAATAGCAGTGTGCATCACTTGCTGTAAAGCTGAAGACACTTGAGCAGGTACTGGTGGTTAGAGTAAATATGCATTCTGATTTGCTTAGGACAAGCCTCATTTATGTCTGTGCTCCCAGCCTCATTACCTCTAGTGGTCCTGGTCACATTCTCCCAGGTTAGATGAGAAATTATGTGTTGACCCTAATAATGGATGGCAAAATAAATTGTATTTTTTAGTGTGGGTCATGGTAAAAGTTTTTAAAATTGATTACTCCAAGTCTCTCTTGGACCTTTATTCCTTAAGGACCTTTATTCCTTAATTTTATTAAAATTAAAATTCACTGAACACAACTTTTTTCTTTCTTTTCTTGTATAAGCAGATTCTTCCACAAGAATACATTCTTAAACATTTCTTTCTTTCGTGTGTGTGTGTGTGTAAGCAGATTCTTCTGCCTGGAATGGCTTTGCCTTCTCTCCTCATTTCTGCCTCTCAGGAAAATTCATACTTATTTTTGAAGACTTTTGCTTATTCTGGAAATAATACAATGCAATATCTAATAAATGTTAAACCTTTGTATACAGTTAAGTGGTGAGAAATGGGTAGGATTGGACAAAATGAAGACATGGAAATAGAAATATTTAGAAGCGTAAAAAGTTTTAGATTTGGGGGAAGAAAGTATGGAAAAAGGTTTGAATTTCATTAACTCTTTGTATTAGGGTAAAATGGTCAGTGGAGTTGGATAGGTAAATGGGACCTGAATATAGAGAGTCTTCAGTGCCAGGATAACAAATGTAATTTTTTTTTCATGACATGTGTGTAGACACACATAAACACAGACAAACATATATTTGTACTGCCATTGTTTTGCTGGCAGGTGACATAAAAGAAATGGTCTCTGTGAAATAAGACAAAAATATAAGTATAGAGAACAGCTTGGTTCAGAGTCTTTAAAACAGGAAAAAATATAAAAAATTATTTTATTAAATGACTCAGCCTGCATCTACCAAACAAGTAGAGACTGAGCAAAGAGCTTGCATGCCAGTAATTTATTTTGGAAAGTTATAAGAGGAACAAGACTGAAGTGCTAGGAACAGGGGAAGGGTAAGAATCAGTATAAGGGTGTGTCATTCAAAGTTGTTGTCTGAGTTGTTCACTACCATGGACAACAGGAGTCCAGTCCCCACTGGAGACCTTCTGAGGAGCCACATAGAAGATGCCCACTAATTGCCAATCCAAAAGGACCTAAGTGTTACTAGGTCCTGTGTCGGTAAATTGCTGACCTTGGGATATTTGCTCTCTCTCTACCAGGTGTACTCAATGGGCAGACGGCTGAGGTGTTGTCAGGATTCCCACTGCTAAGCATCTGTTGGGGTAAAAAGCTGTGTCAAGAGAGTGAATATGGCCAAAGTCTGATATACTAAGTTTACCGATAGGCTGAATTAAGAACAAACATTGTATTTTATTTATTTATTTTTAAAGATTTTATTTATTTATTTGAGAGAGAGAGAGCACAAGCGGGGGAGCGGCAGAGGGAGAGGGGGAAGCCACCGGAATCGATGCCAGGACTCCAGGACCATGACCTGAGCCAAAGGCAGGCGCTTAACTGACTGAGCCACCCAGGCGCCCCAAGAAAGCGTTTTCTATTGAACATGATTGTTTTGTACTTGTAGAAACTAGGTTTTTATGTTCTTTGCCAAACCTTTTTTATTTGCATAGTAACTAATTTCTGAACATAAACTCCATTAAGATAAAGGGAGAGGTTAAGTGTAAGATGATAAATTCATATGTAAGCCACAAGAGAAATTGCATTTAAACAAGTTATGACTTACCTGCTTGGGGAAGGTAAAAAGAACAGCTATTTTTTTTTCCTTGAGTGTAGATATCGTCTTCTCTTATGAGCAAAGACCATTTTCTTTATTTAAGACTACTCTTCTATTAGTATAGTATCACAAACAGTTTGTATATGTATATATATGTATAAATACTATATATTTACTGAAATATATTGATATATATCAATATATGTCAATAAATAATTAACTGGGAATAAAGTACAAAATAAATAATAAATGATAAATAAGGGAAGAGTAATGCTTCACTGCTTTTTACCTATATAAATGTAGGTTTTCTACAAAAGGAAAAGACCTTACACCAACCTATTGGTCTCTCACAGAAATTAATGATAGTATTACAATCTCTGTTTTCTTAATTCATTGTTTAGTTTTAATGCAAATAATTATCAACAAAAAGAAGAAATGTTTTGTTTTAAAAATGTTATTCAAATTCAAAAGTATCTCATTTATGAACTAAAATATTCACTTAAAAGCAAAAATATTACAACACACAATTCGAAATCTTCACTGTTTTAAATTTTTATCACAGATAAAATTCTGAAATTTCACTTGAAAAGACAGAATTGAGGTTATTTCTTGGTCTTACAATCACTTTGCCATCATTTTTTATTTCAAAGCTATTGTTTAGATACAGGAATATGTAGTATCAAAGGGGGTAAAGGCATGATCTGAGCCCAATGCAAGTTTGAACAATTCTAAAACAAAACAAACTTACTCCTGATATGAACAGTACAGCTAATTCTGGGCATGTTGAGATCACACTGGATAACTGGGAGTTCCATGAGTTAACTTCCATGTAGTATATAATGGTTGCTAAAAGATACATAATTAGTAGCCAATATGAAGCTTATATATGTATTATTAAAACTCAAAGTAATCATAGTGATTGTTTAGAACTTAAACCATAAAAAGGAATTCCCCTCCCACCCCAGGAGGAATATTTTATCACAGATATTTATTAGAATTGTGAACATATGGTGATAATAAAAAGCAGACTAAATTTGATACACCACTGAAGGTTAGTGCTGCTTTTTTTTTTTTAATCCAAGAAATCTTTGTCTACCACCAAATCAAAGATTTCCTTCTGCTTTTTTCACAAGCCTTATAGCTTTTGCTTTTAGAGTTAGGTCTATGATCCATTTCAAATTAATTTTTCATATGTTGTAAGGTTGTAGTCAAAATTTATATTTTTCCAGATGAATAACAGTTTTCCCAAAAAGACATGATGTTTAGCATTGAAAATGTTAGCACTTCCATCAAAAATCAACTGACCTTCTATATGTAGGTCCATTTATGGACTCTACTGATCAACATTACTTCTTTCATTGATTTATATGATTTTTCCCCCTTTATTCTGTTACTTTGGTGAATTTTACTGACTTTGAAATATTGAAACAATCTAGTATTCCTGGATAAATTCTACTTGGTTATTATGTATTATCCTTTTTTTTATGTTGCCATACTCATTTTTGCTAATATCTGGCTGGAGATCTTGGCAAAATCTATGTTCTTGATGGATATTAGTCTGTAATTTCCTTTTCTTGTAATATCTTTCTCATGTTTTATCATAAGGTTTATGCTCTTTTCTAAATTAGTTTCCTCCTTCTCTAGCTTCTAAAAGAATTTTTATGTCTGGTATTATTTCCTTTCTAATGTTGATAAAATTCACCAATTAAATCACCTGGGGCTGGAATTATTTTTGTGGGAAGGCTGATGATGAGTTTTATTTTTCTATAGACAGAGAGCTATTCAGATTTTTGTCTTTCTTCTTAAAATAATGTTGGTAAGTCATGTTTTTTAAGGAACTTCCATACAGACTCGTTAGGTCCTTCCTCTGGATAGCTACCTCATCTCCTATGCTTTCTTCCACAAATTCTATCCACATCAGCAGCTCCTTTCTCTGATTTCTGCCTCTGCTTTTTTAGCCACACTACTTTATTCTTCTTGGATTCCAGCTTGCTATGCCATAGTTGTTGGAGTATCTTTAGACAGAGAGCCATGGCACTCCTGGAGTACAAGCTTCCCTTCTTAGAGGAACCACTGCCTTGTTCCGTCCCTTGTCTGATGCCTGAATCAGTTACTTCCCACGTTTTTTTTTTCTCAAGTTTTGTAGTTACTGATGGTGGGAGGCTTAGCCTCATACAAATTACTCCCTAAGCTAAAAGAGGAATCTTTTAAAAAAAGATTTCATTTATTTATTTGAGAGAAAGAGAGTGGGAAGGAGAAGCAGAGGGAGAGGGAGAGAGAGGGAATTTCAAGCAGACTCCCCACTGAGTGTGGAGCCCAATGCAGGGTTCAGTCTCATTACCCTGAGATCATGACCTGAGCCTAAACCAAGAATCAGACGCTCAACTGACTGAGTCACCCAGGTGCCCCAGTGTCCTGCATTTTTATTCTCATTTTTCACCATCTTAGTTTAGGCACTTCTTGCCAATATTACAAGTATTTCAATATTTTTCTCACTGGTATTCTAGATACGAGTTATCCCATGCCTTACCTTTTCTAAAATATTGCCTTCAGTATTTCAATCCTATCCAAAAATGTGTTTTTATTGCATATAAATTACAAATCCCCTATTTTGTATTAAAGCATCTCTGAAATCTGTTCTTATTATACCTTTATATCCATACTCATCTTTAGTATCTTGCACACACTATAAGGTTTGGCCAGCCTTGTCTGTTTACAGTCTTCTGAACCACACATCCCTTCTTGTTAGTTGCTTTCCTCAGTACCACATCCTCAAATACTCTTCCTTTCCTTCTTTCTTACTATAAAAGTACTACCAATTTTTCAAAATGCAGTTAATATTTTATCTCCCCAAGAAATTAAACATACAGTGATATTTACCCACACAACTTGTATTGAGCTTATTTTTATATATTAATACGCCTTAGTTATTAGTTAACTTGCCAGATAGTCATGCTTATCTTTTCAGAATATATTAAAAGCTCAATGAGGTTGTAAGTTGTCTATTTAGCTTTCCTAACCCAAGAACACCTACTTTATTACTTAAGGGTATGGGAGCTGATGTAAAAGACATACCCCCAAATTTCAGAAACTTCACATAAGCTTATATAGCTTATTTTTCACTTACAACTCTCTCAAAAAGGGATTACAGCTCTCCTCCTGGTGACCATCCCGCATCCCATTCACCCTCCATTTGTGACTCTGCCATCTTCAATACCCTCCTTAGATCAATGTGTCAGACAAAATCAAACTGGGAGGGGTTTTGTTACAAATCATGGCTCACATTCTATTGACGAGACCTGGTCGCATGGGCACACCTCACAACAAGGGAGGCTGAGAAAGGGAATCTAGCTGCGTGTCCTGTAGAAGGGAGATCATAACAGCTTGCCATTTCTGTCATATCTGCCATGATATGATTGCCCCTTTGTCTTAAGTCTCACATCTTTCTATAACTCACCTTGATGATTCAATTTTTGAAGCTGAGGAAGGGGCCCAGACCTCTCTGTGTGCCTAGGAATTATTGTAATCTCTGAATTCAGTCTAGATCAACAGTGGAATAGAGGAATGCAACGGATAGGTAAAGGGATCTCAAGTTCTAAGCACATAATTACAGCAAGAAGTTGGGAAGAGTAATGTCCTGCTGTATTTGTGTTTGGTTCCATCCATAAGAAGCAGGATCCCAGTTTTCTAAGAGAAGTTAGTTTTTAAGGGAATGACAAGTAAAGGGCAAGGACTCTGATCTTTTATGAAGTCCTCTCCCTGCTTGCTTATAGGAACTACAATCCTGAAAACTACAGCCATGGTTCTCCTGACTTTTTGAAGCAATCCTAAAAATAGGGGCCCAATTCTCACAGCAGTTAAGATTTAGACTTTAGCATTGTCTTGTGTCTGGCTTTCCTACATATATCATTTCCCCCTTATTTTTCTCTAAACCTGCACCCATGTGCCCAATAACTCTTTTCCAGTTCCACAAAATTTTTTGAAACCTAGAACTGGACACTGGGGATATGAATATGAGACCAGCAATGTTTGTGGAATTCAAAGTTTAGTAAGCTGCACACACCCACACACACACCCACACACACCCCTAGTCCAAACATCTCCCCATTTTATCCATTCTTTGTGAGCAAGAGTCTCTCCCAGCTCTCATTTTGACATGATCCTTGCAGGGACTGCAGCCTTTTCTATTAATCCAGCCTGCCTCTTTGGTATCCCAATATTACCCAGCCATACACAAGGAGATGGACTCACTTCCCTGTTTCTCAGCCTAGATAAAGGGACCTAACCCATGACACTATAGTGTCTACCAGTGTCTACTTTAGAGAATGAACTTAATAGGCATTAACTGCCTTTCCTCCTATGCTTTTCACTGAAACTACTTTCCCTCCTTAGAAGTCTGATTTGAGGGTCTAGCAGGCCTATAGGTAATATAATTCAGAATAAAAAATTTCCAGAAAATGATGCAATAGAAATAAAAGCGGGAGTCCCTGTACAAGGACTGAGACTCAAGGGTCAGGAATCAGTCTGAACAACTCATAACACAGGAGGGAAACAGGAGAAATAGATGCCCACACATCAGGATCTAAGTAACTCCTGTCCTAAGGCAGGCTTGATTTGTGAACATGCATAGGAGTGACCCATAAGTGAAGGGGAAAATAGGTTAAGCTCTAGGGAATGAGAAATAGTAAGATTGGTAAGAGAGACATTGCACAATACCACCAGAATTTCTGATCGTCTCTCTTAAGACTTCTCAAAAGGGCATACAATGTGCAGCCAAATTGTGATGTCACTGATCCACATTGTGGGCCATGATTTTCCATGCTGTGTCCTGTAATTCTGCATTCTCCCTTTTAAAATGTTCTTAATTTTTTTCTATATTATACCCATATGTCTTTTATGGTTTTATGCATGTTTGGTTTTATGCATGTTTCCAAATTCTTTGACATTTCTGCCACAAGATGTGGATTCCAATTCTGTTTTCTGTAAATATGGTCCCAAGTCAGTGACTTACTTCTAATAAATAGAACATGGCAGAAGTCATGCTCTGTGACTTCTTAGTCACGGTTGGAAAGGTGACACAGTTTTTGCCTACCTCTCTTTCAAAATGTGCCATGTGAGTCCCGAGCCAACATGTAAGCAGTGTGGCTTCCCCAAAGGCACCATGCTGGAGTGCTCACAATGAGCAAGAAGTGCCTGAGCAACCCAGCTTTTCTAGCCTTCTGCTATTTGAGTCTTCCCAACATCACCTGACAGCCATGTGGGTCCTCATATGATTTCAGGTCTAGTCTTTAAGCAGCCCCAGCTGAAGTGGAGTGGAGCAGAGATGAGCCTTTTCCTATGTGTCCTGTCTGAAACCCTGACCCAGAGAATCCTGGACCATAATATAGGGTTGCTTTATACCACTAAGCTTTGTGGCAACTTGTTATGCAGTCACAGTAACTAGATTTTTGTGTTAGGAGTAGGGCACTGAGATAACACAGCCTAAAACATGTGGCGTCATGATCAGGATGCAGGTGGAAAAAAGCTGGAAGGACCTTGAAGAAAGTGTGAGAAAATTTTTAAAGGGTCATGAAGAGACTGTTAGTAAAAGTTTGGCCCTCCAAGAAGCTGCCAGTAAGGACTAGAAAAAACAAGGGGGGGGAGGAAAATACTATGGGTGGCTGAAGGAAAGAGAATCTTTGTTAGACAGTATTAGTAAGTTTCCCAATATGCCCTGTGGCTATAGGAACGTGAAAATAATCCTAATTATTAGGATGGGATGGGATGACCCAGTTAAGATTTTCAGGCAGAATACTGAAGTTGCCACCAGCTGGTTCTTGCTGCTTATAATAAAATATGGGAGAATAAAGGTAAGCTAAAGGAAGAAATTTAAATATAAAAAATCCAGGGCTTGCTGGGTTTTAAACAAAATAGTCTCATTATTAGTCTCTCAGAGATTTTCAAATTAAAAGGTTTCAGAGCAAAAATGAAATCCATGGTGGGGCAATAAGATCTTTTGCTAAGACCTCAGAAATATTTAAGGTTGTATCTCTGCGTAATATTAACATGCAAGACATATGCAATTATATATCTTTTCAAAAAAAAAAAAATCTCTGCAGTGCCCAATACAGTGTCTCTGACGTGATAGGTGCTAAGAGAAATGTTGTTCCTTTTCAAACTGCATTATTCAGGGTACCGTTTGTCAAAGCATGTTGATTATTAGGATCCACATTGAAACTACTAAGGAGAAGGGACAGGAATAAAAAATAAATCAGCCAACCATCAGTAAACCATGCTCCTGCTTTCATTTTCACTCATCAAGTACACACTTATATGAAGCCACTGGGCAAGTAGCCAAATGTCCACGTAATAGGCTGTAGCACTGGCTTCTGAGAATCAATTCAATATTTAAGAAAACACCTAACCCTAAGATGATGTAGTGATGAAAAATGTAAATAACTTCATAAGTAATTATAATAATCATGATTTTATTTGGAAAATACAAAATACTAGCATCAAAGATTTTCATAGAAAAACATCCAATAGACATCTTGTTTTTCTGTCATGATTATATGGATTAAAGTGGCCCAGTAAACACAAACAGTTAATAAAGACAGATGACATTTAGCTTTACTAGTCCTTCAGCAACTCACAGATTATTTGCCATGAGGAGTTAAAATTAATTGAGTTAGAATAAAGTATTAAATTGTGAAGAATTCAGCAACAATTTAGCTTCTCACATAAGTCAGGCATGATATTAACATTTAGGCTTAAGAAAGAAAAATAATATGTAAACCTTGGTGTCAGGGAATACATGGAGAAGCAGGAGCAGAGATGTGTTTAGAGAACAAGTTCATGTTTACCAAATACCTTTTTTTTTGCTTGATTTTATTAACGTGTGTTTTCAGGGTGGAGAGTGAATATTATAACCCTCTACAGTTCAAGTGTCTTAGATGATAGATTATGTGTACTCTCTAACTGGGGATGAGTGAATGAATGAATGAATGAATGAATGAATACATAAGTGAATAATTTAGACTGAGGAATAATCCATGGAAAATATCAGTACTTAAAGGATAAACATAGTACTGTAATTAATTGAAAGAAATGTGTGTGGAATAGTTCAAAATATTGGAGAATCTAGGAGAGAACAATTAGGCAAAAGAAATTTGAGAAAGAGGGAGAAGAGAGTAGGTCAATATACCACCTATGTAATTTTTAAGTTAACTTTCTCCTACTCATTGCTACTGTCTTGGGACAATTTCTTTTTTTTCCTCTTTTTTTTTTTAAATCATGTTCAGTTAGCCACCGTAGTTTTTGATATAGTGTTCAATGATTCATTAGTTGCATATAACACCCAGTGCTCATCACAACACGTGCCCTCCTTAATACCCATCACCCATCTACCCCATCCCTCCGCCCCCCTCCCCTGTGAATCCCTTAGTTCTTTTCCTGGGGTCCCTAGTCTCTCATGGTTTGTCTCCGTCTCTGATTTCTTCCCTTTCAGTTTCCCCTCCCTTCCACAGTATTTGCTTAAGCCATTATGACAACCCCCAACTCACCTTCATATCATTATTTTTTAGCCCCACAAGGTAAATCCTTCCTGCTTTGGAGAAATTCTCCTTTCCCTTTTGTGTCTCTCTGCCGCTGCTGTGTTCTCCCACATACCTCTCCCACATGGTGCTGTGAATGCAGAAGACAGAGTTCTGAATCTGGTACCCCAGTC
The DNA here is from genome assembly GCF_009762305.2 of Zalophus californianus. Taxonomy (NCBI): domain Eukaryota; kingdom Metazoa; phylum Chordata; class Mammalia; order Carnivora; family Otariidae; genus Zalophus; species Zalophus californianus. Next base: position 30,985,748 of record NC_045604.1, read on the forward strand.
ACTTATCTGGGCAGCTGGGGTGTGTTCCGGTGAGTGTGCATGTATATCTGTGCATGTGTGTGCAATGGTGAGGTCTTCTTAAAAAAGCACAATACAAAGCCAACTATAAAATTGTTGTGAATGAGAAAACAGAAACCCGTGGAGGTCTTGAAGCCTGGAGATTTCACATCACCGGTCTGAGTTCCTATCATTCATGATATCCAGCACAAAAAGTAGAGTCCCAGTGGCAAGCCCATATAGTCAGGCAACAAAAGTATTTAAAATTGTGTGAACCAACTAATACACATTCTTGGTTCACAAGCTAATAAAATAAATATTCAATGATATAAAGCTTGTTGACAGAAATACTGAATTATATGCTACCTATTATTTTTTTACGTATAGTAAAAATATGTTGTTAATGTTAAACATGAAGCATGTTTAAAGATGAAGTATTCATTTCCTTAATTTTTCTAATTTTTGAATAGAAGGGAAAATGCCTTTACTCCTATTTCCCCAGACTGTTCTAATGAGTGTGACAAACTCTATGTGATAAAATAATTTGAAAAAGCTTTTTTTCCCAGCGAATATCAAATTATTACTGGATAATTTACCTGTTTTCAGTATGTATTGCATTCAGGAATGTCTCATGATTTAAGATGTATTGATGTTTACAGAAGATTGATAATTTGCTCTGCAGTTACCATTATTACTTTCCAACCACAAGCATATTACAGAAGATAAATCACTGGAATACAGCCTTCCCAAGGATCTTGTGTATATTTATATTACCGTATGCCTAAGGAAAGTTAAACAGAGCATATAAATAGCAGAAACTGAGAAACTTGTGATACATAAGAGTAAAAAGGATTTAATTTAAGAAGAATACCAATCAGAGCAATTCCTCCCAAGCTAAGGGAGGAGCAGAAGAGAAATGCCACCTCCAATGAGTACTTAATAAGTACTGTAACTTGAATCTAAATCCTAAAACCTTACATACCAATGTTGTAGAGAATTGAATAAAAATAAAGCATCTACTGAAAAGAAACAAATCTAAAGTAATATGGAGCTCAGTCAGTATTATGTCCTTCCAAATCAGTTACCTATTAGGTAAGTCTGATGCACATTTACCTTGAGGTATCACAATATTTTGGAACTCAGTGTTGACTGAAACAACCTGTTGATCTGCATTCACTGAGGCAGTGGTGTATTTTATATAAAAAGGTAAATATTTTATATAGGCTTTAGCACAAACCTTTCCTCCTGCACACAATATTAACATAGATTAAAAAATATAATAAAAAAATTAAACTCTAATGGTGCACCTTTACCTAGCATTTGGCTGGGGAGGTTTTGTTGTTTTTTATTCTTATGCATAGTTTTTCAGTGGCCTTGAATATACATTTTTTAAAATATTTATTTGAGAGGGAGAAAGAGCAGGGGGCAGGGGGTAGGAGCCGAAGGGGAGGGAGAGGGGAAGAATTTCAAGCAGACTCTCCGCTGAGCATTGAGCCCACATGGGACTCAATCTCATGACCCTGAGTTGATGACCTGAGGTAAAACCAAGATCCAATGCTCAAAACACTGAGCCCCCCGGGCACCCCTTGAATATCCATTTTAAAGATATTCACATACACCTCTGCAAGTCATAAATTTCAACCTTCTTATCACAATCAGGAAAGGCTTATTTATAAGCATATCATTTTTTTCCCCTTTTTGAAATCTGCCTTTTTCTGGCACATGTTCTTACCAGTAGCCTTTCCAAGTTTAGTCAAGTGACGAGCCCATTCAAACCATTCAAGTGATTTGTTTGCTAAAAACCACAAAAACTCAAGATTTCTAGGTAGCATAGTTTTATTGGTAAAAACAGATTTTCAACTATCACAGTTAATCAGACTGAGGCAGGTTTTCTCTAGTTTGGCTAGAAGAGGATGGAAGTTGAGCCTGGGATATGGGATGGAATTGGCAGAAAAATGAACTTAATTTTTCTCTTATTAACATGAGTTGATGTGGAACAGACATTTGACAATTCAGAGTCATAGAATCTTGTGCATTGATTCATTGAAAATATTTATTAAGAGATGACTTCATGGCAAGTGCTGGGATAAAATGACAATCAAGACAGGCAAGATTTGGGCCATAATGGAGCAAAAGTGATCAGATACAGTGCTTGACTCTCTCTATAGTACCCTGAACAAGTACATATGTATTGAGATGACTAGTTCCTGTTTTTACTAATCCTTCTAATTGTTAAAAAAATTCCTTCTTGATATGTGCTACGGTGAGCGCTGTGAATTGTGTAAGACTGTTGAATCACAGATCTGTACTTCTGAAACAAATAATGCAACATATTTTAAGAAAAAAGAAAAAGAAGAAGATAGCAGGAGAGGAAGAATGAAGGGGAGTAAGTCGGAGGGGGAGTCGAACCAGGAGAGATGATGGACTCTGAAAAGCAAACTGGGGTTTCTGGAGGGGAGGAGGGTGGGGGGATGGGTTAGCCTGGTGATAGGTATTGAGGGGGGCACGTTCTGCATGGAGCACTGGGTGTTGTGAACAAACAATGAATCATGGAACAGTACACCAGAACAAATTATGTAATATATGGTGATTAACATAACAATAAAAAATCCACACCTAAAAAAAAAAAAAAAAAGAAAGAAAAGAAAAGAAAAAAAAAATTCCTTCTTTATGTTGACCTGATATCTTTAATGCTTCTACTCCTTGTTCGTAATTAAGACTCTATAGCCCCATAGAATAGATCTATCCCTTTTATATGGGGTAGATTTTTAAATTTAAAAAGGTAGCTATCATATATCTACTAGCATCTCTTTCTCAGGTTAAACATACCCTTTGTCTTTATCCGTTCCTCGTGTGACATGGCATCACATTTCCTCACCTTTTGGGGTAACCTCGTACACAGTACGTTTTGTTGATGTGAGTATTCAGCTCTTCAACTGTGGTGTTCAGAACCTTCTGTCCATATCCAGGAGCAGTCTAAATAGCACAATATTAAAGGGAGGAAAAAAAATACACCTTCCTTTATTTTCTTAAATCTATCAATAAAACCTAGGATGGCATGAAATTTTATTTTTTTTAATTTTGAGGGTTTTTTTTTTTCCGTGTCATTAAGAAGAGGAGTCATCTTTTCCTTAGAGCTCTAGGCTGAGACCCACCTTCTTTCTACTGCTCATTTGTAGTCAGTTTTTTTGCCGTCTTTGCTGTATATAAAATTTGTCTCTTCTACGTTTTTTTCTCCTACATTTTCTTTTTTTTTTTTGTCTTGGGTTTTACCCCTTTATTTCTTTATTTTTTTATTATGTTATGTTAATCACCATACATTACATCATTAGTTTTTGATGTAGTGTTCCATGATTCATTGTTTGTGCATAACACCCAGTGCTCCACGCAGTACGTGCCCTCTTTAATACCTGTCACCAGGCTGACCCATCCCTCCACCCCCTCCCCTCTAGAACCCTCAGTTTGTTTTTCAGAGTCCATCGTCTCTCATGGTTCATGTCCCCCTCTGATTTCCCCCCTCCATTCTTTCTCTCCTGCTATCTTCTTCTTCTTTTTTTTTTTTTAACATATATTGCATTATTTGTTTCAGAAGTACAGATCTGTGATTCAACAGTCTTGCACAATTCACAGCACTCACCATAGCACATACCCTCCCCAATGTCTATCACCCAGCCACCCCATCCCTCCCACCCCCCACCCCTCCAGCAACCCTCAGTTTGTTTCCTGAGATTAAGAATTCCTCATATCAGTGAGGTCATATGATACATGTCTTTCTCTGATTGACTTATTCCACTCAGCATAATACCCTCCAGTTCCATCCACGTCGTTGCAAATGGCAAGATCTCATTCTTTTTTTATGGCTGCATAATATTCCATTGTATTTATATATACCACATCTTCTTTATCCATTTGTCTGTCGATGGACATCTTGGCTCTTTCCACAGTTTGGCTGTTGTGGACATTGCTGCTATAAACATTGGGGTGCATGTACCCCTTCAGATCTCTACATTTGTATCTTTGGGGTAAATACCCAGTCGTGCAATTGCTGGATTGTATGGTAGCTCTATTTTCAACTTTTTGAAGAACCTCCATACTGGTTTCCAGAGTTGCTGCACCAGCTTGCATTCCCACCAACAGTGTAGGAGGGTTCCCCTTTCTCCACATCCCCGCCAACATCTGTCGTTTCCTGACGTGTTAATTTTAGCCATTCTGATTGGTGTGAGGTGGTATCTCATTGAGGTTTTGATTTGGATTTCCCTGATGCCGAGCGATGTTGAGCACTTTTTCATGTCTGTTGGCCATTTGGATGTCTTCTTTGGAAAAATGTCTGCTCATGTCTTCTGCCCATTTTTTGATTGGATCATTTGTTCTTTGGGTGTTGAGTTTCATAAGTTCTTTATACATTTTGGATGCTAGCCCTTTATCTGATATGTCATTTGCAAATGTCTTCTCCCATTCTGTCAGTTGTCTTTTGGTTTTGTTGACTGTTTCCTTTGCTGTGCAAAAGCTTTTTATCTTGATGAAATCCCAATAATTCCTTTTTTGCCGTTGCTTCCCTTGCCTTTGGCGATGTTTCTAGGAAGAAGTTGCTGCGAATGAGGTCAAAAAGGTTGCTGCCTGTGTTCTTCTTTAGGATTTTGATGGACTCCTGTCTCACCTTTAGGTCTTTCAACCATTTTGAGTCTATTTTTGTGTGTGGTGTAAGGAAATGGTCCAGTTTTATTCTTCTGCATGTGGCTGTCTGATTTTCCCAACACCATTTGTTGAAGAGACTGTTTTTTTTCCATTGGACATTCTTTCCTGCTTTGTCGAAGATTAGTTGACCATAGAGTTGAGCGTCCATTTCTGGGCTCTTCTCCTACATTTTCTTTTCTTTTTTTTTTTTAAAGATTTTATTTATTTATTCATGAAAGACAGAGAGAGAGAGAGAAGCAGGCTCCCAAGGATCAGGGAGCCTGATGCAGGACTCGATCCCAGAACCTTGGGATCCTGACCTGAGCCGAAGGCAGACGCTTAACCATCTGAGCCACCCAGGCGTCCTCTCCTACATTTTCTAATGCTTGATTTGTCTAATAGTTCCTATTGTCAAAACCATTTTGATTTTGTAACCAACTCTCATTCAACATGTTGATTATCTCCCTTAGCTTAGTGCCAACAATTAGTTTGATCAGCATGTTGTCTGTATCTTCATCCAATCATGATAAAATGTTTCTACTAGCAAATTCCTGATCTCCATCATTAAGAATGAAAAAGTGACCAAAAGCCATGAAAAAAAAAATATCCCAGGAACATCTAATTGTCTACTGATAGATGCATTTACATTAGGGTTTAAAGAAAGGGATACGCCATGACTCAGAGGTTGTCTCATGTCTCAAGGATATCTAAGTATCAATTGAGTGGTTTTTTTCAACGGGAATTTTCTGAAGCTACATCCAGAGACTGATTCAATTAGTTTAGGCTGATTAATTGGGATTTGTAAATTAACATGTTTCCCTAGCATTTGTGATGCAAATACCGGGGTATCCCCCATATTGAAAAACACTGATATATTGAAAATGTCACCAGCTTCAAAGGTAAATGAACTGGTTTCATATTCCAGCCCCACCATTTGTAAACAAGACTTAGGACAAGCTAATTAGCCTCTCTGAGGATCAGTTTCCTCATCTGAAAAATTAGAATTTCAATACCTCCCTCATAGTTTTAAATTAAGATTTAATCAAGATAATGGATATAAAATGCTGGGTACATTAAAGGCACTAATTAAAGTTTTGTGTGTTTTTTTCCTTCTCTTCCCTTACCAGTCACAAATCCAAGGTGCAGGACTATAGTTAGATTGATAGTCTAGCCACTAGTAGAAAGCAGTGGAATTGTTGATCACAAGCTATGTAGTTGTATCAATAAGGTTGAGTAGGTATGGGAGAGGCTAAAAATGTGATCTCAACTCAGACTGAAATGTTCCTTATTATTATAATTATTTATCTCATGAAATTTTGAGTCTTGAAGATAATAAATTTAAAAACCATGAAAGTCTATAATACTGATACTAGATGAGGAGTATTTGCCAATTATGATGGTGTTAGACTGTTATATCTGATAACACTTAAGATACAGTAGTTACTAGGTTATACTTCTTTTCCATATATTAAATAAATATAAAATATAATAAGTTACTGAAAAAATATTGATCACTGCTACTCTTATTTCACAATAGAGTTGGAAGTTTTCTCTTAGATGTTATAAAAAAATGCTCAGTAATTCTTATCTTCTCAAAAAGTAATTGGCAGTATTTTAAGTGAATTATCTGGCCTTAGTAGTGCAACCTTTGCAGAAAGCCATAAATAAAGGACGAGAGTAAAAACATATCAAATTGTGTCCCCTGAATTATTCAATTGAGTAGATTTGGTGTGCCTAGAATTGAATGAAGTCTCGCAAATCTCAATTTGTTTTTTATAACTAAAATTTCTACAAATGACCAAAAAGAAAAAAAAATGTATTAAAAGAGAGATGATATCACTGAAGAAACAGAACACAATAAGAGAAAGTAGCAGTTACTATAATTCTCAACTCAATGTTTGGGGGATTATAAACACTGAATTCTTCAGTTCTACCCCAAGTTCACCTTTAATTCAATGCACTACTCTGCCTATGTCTCAACAAATTAAAGGAGATTAATGATGCCTACCCTATCAGTATCACAGGAAAATTGCAAAGAAAAACATTAAGTAAATTTGAAAAAAAATGATTGCAAGCTATTGTTATGAAGGTGTGAATTTTCTTTCAACTGTATCATTCATCCAATTTTTCTTTGTACTTAATAGTTTCCTTTTCTGATTACATATCAATACATGTTCTATGCAAAAAAATTCAGAAAATACAAAAACAAAGAGGCAATACATAAAGAAAACCAATAACCTTACCTCCTCCCAGAAATAAACTTTTAAACTTTAAAAAATACTTTAGTGTATATCTATCTAGAACTTTTCCCCTTCCCCATTATAACAGAGGAAAAGCACCTCTTTTTAAAATACTGGCTCGAGTTTTAATTGGCTACTTTAGAAGAATATTCTTAAAGAAAGAAGTCTTTTTGTTAAGAAAAGCGCCTTGATGGATTTTTTTTTTTTTAAGATTTTATTTATTTATTTGACAGAGAGAGAAAGCGAACACAAGAGTGGGAGAGGGAGAAGCAGACTACTGGCTGGACAGGGAGCCTGATGTGGGGCTCGATCCCAGGATCCTGGGATCATGACCTGTGCTGAAGGCAGATGCTTAACCGACTGAGCCACCCAGGAGCCTCTTTATGGATTTTTATTGCCCTTATATTTTTTATAATTTCCCATTTCTGCAAAATATTATTTGGTATGTAATACATTTTTGCTAAAATAAATAAAATTTTAAGTTAATTAATTAAACAGAAAGATAAAATTCTCCCCTTTATTTTTTGATCAGTTATTGTCAAATATGCTTGGCATTTAATTTAAAAAATGGTGAATAAATGATTTATAATTAGACATCAAACTTATGCTACAAACTTAAGACAGAGATGGACATACGCAGTTTTAGATTTGGAAGTAATTTTTAGTTACTATGCCAAACCAGAACAATGTGAATTTGTGTCCTTGGAGTTTCAATTCAAATTCTTTTGTAAGCATTTAAAGGAAAAAAAAAAATCTTTCAGTTGTACCTTCAACCTTAACAGTCAAACTAAAGGACTAAAACTTTTATTTTTTTATTCACGTGACTCCAGTCTACACGAGTACATTATGAATCAGAGGTATAGTTGACTAAAAGTACATTTGAATTATATTCTGAGGATCCTGAGACTAGGCTTATGTGATTTCCTGGATATGTCATTTATAGATCAATAATTAAAATAATTGATTACCTTATAAATTGTCAAATTGAATTGGTCAAATAGACATTTTAGTCATTAAGACAAAACTGTCAAATGAACTATTCAACCTATATTGATGACCAAATACTGAGTGGTGATATTGTTCCAGATTGCTGCTTTAGCTACAAATTGATCATATCCATACCATGCTTTAGGAAATATCTATTTGTAAGCACAGATCAATGAAGACCAGTCTAGTTATCATAGTTTCCTGCCTGAAAATCAGCACAAGAAAAAATACAAATATGTGCTTAATAAATACTCTTTGATAATAAATGAAAGACTTCAGTATAATGACTGCATTTTATTGTTTCTACTTCATGTTTGCTATCAAGATGTGTGACTGTGTCCACATTCTTAGAGAATAAAATTTTTGGAAAGTTAATGGTTTAATTAATAGTGATGTAACTAGCAATGAATTAGTATAAATAGTCAAAAATAATAAATAAATACATTTGTTTATAATAAAGAATAAATGAACTAAAATATGTCATGGACTCAAACGCATTACTCATAATTTAGCCATTTTAAGAGGAAAGCAAAAATACAACAGTTTTTGCTGTAAGTCTTTTCTCCATTTGGCAAGTTAGGTCATCCCCCTGTGACCATTCAAGAGGAACATAATTTTTTTGCTACTTAATGCAGAAAAAATGTTTTATTATTTGCAGAATCAGCACACTACTGTTATCACTGATTCCAATCTAGAAGCCAGGTAGGTGCTCATTGACTTATGATGAACAGTGATTCAGATTACTTGGTCCCCACCTAGCATCGGATAAGCGGTTCTGTACATAGCAACATAGGGTAGCATCTAGACTGTTGTTATAGTAAGGTTGGCCCCAGATGGAGTTCAGCAGAACCTGACAGCAAGTGGTCCCGAGGGATAGGGATGAATCCAGTGTTTTATATCAGTCCCTTGTGATTCATCTTGATCTTTCTAGGCATAAATTCAGCTAGCAAGATAATCCACAAGAAGGATTTTTATTTTGTCTCCATGTCCAGGTGAGATTTTAAAATTCCCAAGGATAACAAATGGAAATTTGGACTCATCATTATTACTATTACACAAATTAATTTTATTGTTTCTATCATTAAATTATAAACAAGCAGTTCAAAAATTGAGTATATATTTTGTATATGTGTTTTTGTTTGCTTTTTGTTGTATATATGGCTTTTTTTGCTTAAAACAATAAAATATCAGATTCTTAGAGGTTTCCCAATTGCCCAGTTGCAAACAATCAAAACTGAATGGGTGAAGATACAGTGAAAATTAATTGTGATTCTTTGTTTTCCTAAATTATGTGATCCTTGGATACAGTGTATCTTGTCAACTCAATGAAAAGTGGAGAGACAGAGATTGTAAAAGAGCCTCCCACGCTACCACCAAATGTATGAGAATGCTAGCATTTTTCAGAGGTTAGGAAAAGATTTATTATGTAAGAACCCATGTAAGAAGAAAAGTAGAAATAGTAATCTTTGGGTTTTATCTTCAGTCTTCTTCCTTTTACTTCTCACGTACTCTTGGGGAGTGTATAATCCCTTTAACATTAATGATCCGCAAATCTTTAACTTCAACATAAATCTTTCCTCTGAGTCCCAGGCTCATCCATCCAACTTTATATTGAACATCTTCACTTGCATGGTTCATAGGTATTTCAAATCTATATCATAAATATCAGCTTATATGCTTTCCCAGACTCTTTATCTTTTTTGTATTATCCACCCCACAGCTTGGCTTATAAACACAGGAATCATTCTGTATACTGGAATTTATTCTTCCCTTTATTTTTTAATTTTGTCAATTCTTTCTCTGCAATCTCCCTCTCCAGCCTAATCACCTGTTCCTCCCTCTGTTTCCCGACCCTGAATTCCAGCTAAACCATCCTACTTTCTTATCCCTGGACTGAACATGCTGATTTATGCATATATGTATTTGAACACATGTCTGTCTGTCTATCTCTATAATCTGTCATCTGTCTTTCATTTCTCTATCATCTATCAATGAACATTTACTTCATTAGATCCAGGTTTTCTTCTGAACTCATTCATACCCCTCCATCAAAAAATGGCAAAAAAAAATTATGCTGTATGTTAGGTGTTTCATTTAAAAAATTTTTACTACTTATAATACTTTAAGCAAAAGTATCCACCTTGAATTACACAGATAATCATTTTAATTCCTCTTCAAATATTTTGAAAATAAAATAATGACTGTATGACATAATTTAAATGGAAAAAAGTCTAAATAGAAAACAGTAAATATATGCTGAGTTTTCATGTGGCTGAAGTATATGCTATGTTAAGCCCCTTGATGCTTAGCAAGTTAATGTGGAATACTCAAATAGCCATTGTTTTGGCACACTGTTTGTCTCAATGGAATCACTAAATCAAGGAAAAGCTTGGGCATAAGCTTGACAGCAACTGTCCAGCCTCTGAATCTCACCTCTAGTGGAAACATTTTCTTTTCTGGAAAACTTGGTGACCAATAATAACCTGTATGATTTTTGCTGAGAGGGTGCTGTAGAACAACTCATGCATCAGTTGGAAGTTTTGTGTTTGTGTGTGTGTGTGTGTGTGTGTGTGTGTGTGTGTATGAAATATATATATATATAGTATATATGGTATATATAGTATATAGTATAAATATAGTATATAGTGTATATATACACATATATATATACAAAGACTAGAATCTCTCCAACTTCAATAATTTGCAATTAAATGATTTATGTTTCTTCTTTTCAACCTTCAAAAATTGTTGTTTATGTAATCATTATGAAAGTGGCATGCTACTAATTAGCACTTTTTGTTTGTTTATTTAACTTACCAGAACATTCCATGACAGAAAACAAAATTTTAATTGCAGTACTCCATCCTTTTTAGTTATATACTATTCCATTGTACAGATGGATGTACCATACTCTAGTAAATTCCCTATTTATAAACATTGATTATTTAAATGTTCTGAATGTTTTATTTGTATTATCTCATTAAATTAACATTCAATCTTATTTGGTAGATATTGTTATTATACCTAGATATATAAACTGAGTTTTTAAAAAGTTTGGCCCATTTCCAAGTGTTATGAAGCTACTAAGAGTTAGAACTGAGAGTTTAATTCAAGTCTGTAGAATGATCTCAGAGTCCAATACTTCTAGTCTCTTTACTTAGTTTTTCCCAGTTTTGCTATAATGAATAATTCTGCAATAAGCATCTTAAGACATATTCAAATTATTTTGAGTACATGGGTATTTCAAAAAGAGATCTTTAGAAGTAGAATTGCCAGGAGGAATTTATTAAGTTATAATTTCTGATAAGTACTGTCAAATTGTTCCTCACAAAATTGTTCACATTAGCATCAACAGTATATGTGTGTCCATTTTCTAACATATATTCCACTATATACTTTATTGATCTTTTAATATTTGCCAATCTCAGGATAAATTGATATTTGACTTCACTTTTTGGGTATTCATAAATTTGAGCATATTGTTATGTATTCATTTTTATTTCTTTAAATTGTTTATAAATAATATTGAGTTTATTCAGTGTGCCTTGTGATTTTGGTCTTTTGAAAGTTACAGTCATTTGGCAACACAGAACTTAATGGGTTATTTATAAATTATCCAAATGTGAATTTTTCATGAATATTTTTTCCTCATTTCCTACTTGCATAATATAATTGTGGTAGGATATGATGTTATATGTGTTCTCTAATTATTATTTTATAGATTAATTTATTTTTTAAAATCCAAGAAATATGTGAGAAAATAAAGCAGGTCATAATAATTTTAAAGTTCCTTTGCATTCATCTAAAGAGGGAAGCTTCTTTTTCTAGGAAGAACAGAGTGAAAAGAGAACGTATGAGAGACAAGATGAACCTCTGGTGCTCTTTGTCTTCATGAATCTCCTTCTACCCTTTCATATGTCTTAATTTACAGGATTTAAAATTTCCCAAATTCATGTCATAACTGTAATGAAATAGGTTTACCAAGAAACGTGTTAAAGATGTATGAATAATTTGGAGTCTTCTTTGCTATAACATTTAAGTGAAATTTGTGTTAAGAATAAGCTTGATACTATTAAGTATCAAGTATTTTAGAAATGTTCAAGTTATGAGAATACATTAAAATTATTTCTATAAGATTAATTTTGTGACAGTTCCTCTGAAATTGGGGTTGCATGCAGTAGAGATGTTTCTCAACACTAAATCCATTTTGAAGTAAATAATTAAGAAGCTGCTGAAGCTTAGCAGTGTTTTGTGGCTTATTTTAATCCTTAACTTTATTTATTATATTGGTCATGGCATCAAATATATTCTAAGACTATTAGTTCTAGGTGCCAAGAACTAATGCCAAGTTCTTAACACCATTCAAGTGACAATTGGCTAGGTAAAATTATAATGCATGATATTTATTGCACTTATATCTTACTGGACAAAGACAGAAATCAGAAAAGTTGCTTACAGGTATTATAACTTACAAAATGAAGGTTTGATCTGCATACAACAATTTAAGTAGGTAAAATATATTTGAACATTTCTAGGTTATGAAAGATAAAATCTTAAAAATAAATAAAGCAAAAGATTTAGTACCTTTGTAAATATTTTTAGTTTGGGATTGAATGACATAGATATATTTCAAGTGAAAAAAAGGGACATCTGATTTATTTGACAGTAGTTATGTTGAGCCACTTCTGGGTTGAAAGACATATTGGGGTATGCTTTCTCCTGTGAAACATTGGGAAGTTTAGAACATTTTTAACCCTTACGTAGACACTAAGGTGATACTTAAAAGCAATTTTTTTCTAGAAAAGTTTATGATACACAGTTTTTAAAATTTATAACAAAATAAAACAAAATCACCAACTTACAAGGAATCGATATACCATGCCTTGTAAAAAGTAAACTGGGTATTACAAATAGGTATTTCTAAAAGAGATATTGCAAGGATTTTTAACTTTCAAAAGTATTACAAAATATCCAGTATTTCTTTGAATGGAAATTTCCCCTCAATAATTTCATAGATGGCTTGATTGTTTACATATAATTGCATACAGGGTCACAAACTCTGTGTGTTCAATATTTCAGAGCGCATACACAGCTCTCTAATTTGCAGATTTCCCTTGAGGGTCCCGAAGATATGTATTTTCATTTTGTCACCAGGCATCCTTGCAAGCAATGATGTCTTTAGAATCATGTTTCCTTAATCCCGCATTTGACTATGTTTTGGGCAAAAGTCTCTGTGCACATATCAATGAAATGTACCCAGGATATAAGTGAGCTGTGTTTAACTGGATATTCTCTTTAAATTCAATTGAATAGAACTAAACAGATGACATACTCTACTTTAAATGCACTACTGAACACCCATGTTCTTTAAGATTTTTCAAAAAAGACACTTTACATACATTCCAAAAATTCACTACAGGGTTTTTCTTTTATCAATGATTCTGACACTATTTTAAAACTCATTTTGCAAAAAATAAAAAGTCATAAAATCTTATGGTTTCAAGAGAGGCCTTAAGATCAACTAGCCAAAACTCCTATGATTTGATCCTACAAAAATAATCACCAAGTGTTGATTTAGTGCCTTTTTAAGTTGGCTGCTGCTGGTTCTCTGCTAAGTCTCTCTCCAGAAATTATTCAGAGCTAAAGGAATCCACCTTGCTCTAGCTTATCTTTTTCCCAGGGGATGCTCTCATCCAATAATTGTTCAACTGAGGGCTGGAGGTGCTATAAACCATCAGCCCTTTATCTTCTTCTGGACATCTCAGAAACGCCATCTCCTTTCTGAGATCCCTATAGAATAAACTAAGGTTATTTTGCAACCTCTTCACCATTCAACTTCTCCTTCTGTTCATTCCTGCTCTCCTCACTTCCTTACAAGTGTTTTCCACACATACTATTCATTGAACCTCCTACATGCAAATCTGCATCTCAGAGTCTGTTTTTAGGGAATCTTACTAAACAAACAAACAGCCAAAAAACCACTTCCATTCCCCTAGATGTACATGTTGGGATCTTGTTATACAGGTCCAATCATTTAAGCATATAATCCCCCCTCCTTTTTCAGTGGAGATTATTCCAGGAGGGATATGCAGCCTCTAAAATATTCTCTAAACATTAGGGCAATCTAAGCTTGTTTCTTTGTTTTCAAAACACAGCTTGATATTTGCAGTTCATTTTAGCAGTTAATCCATTTGATAAACTAAGCCTGGGAATATATAAAGCAGATTTTAAGAGCTCTTTGGTAGATTATAAAAATGGCCACTGATTCATCCTGTCTTTATATGTATGCTCTGCATGACACTTTGCAATACACCACTGCAATTTCTTTCATCAAGAGGTGGATTTGGTCATGTCACTTGCTTTAGCAATTGGGATGTTAACAAAGATGATAAAGATAATGACAGCAAAAGTTTAAAAAGTGCCTGCCCTTTGATGTTTGCCCTCACTTATTGATCTTCTGAAACATGAAACTGCTCTATTAAGAAGCCCTGGCTTGCTTATTTGGGCAAAAAAGACCACATGAAGCAGAGATAAGCCATTACAAATCAACCAATCCACCAAATATCAGACAAGAGGATGAGACCATCCGAGACCATCCAGTGCAAGCTGATTTGACCCAATCCAGAAGAACTGCCTAGCTGGCCTATAAAATCATAACAAATAATAAGTATTTGTAATTTTACATCACTAAATTTTGATCAAATTTTGCAAAAGCTAATATAAACTCCTTATAAATTACAGACATACAAGTTTGTGATTCTGTTTTCCACAGGATATTTTCATAGTCATATAGGCACATCTTGGAAACATTTAATGAGTTGTATTGTTTATTTATTTGCTGGCTGTTTTATTTTTTGACACTAAGCAATGTAAGGCAGATTATATGAGTCAGAGTAAGTTGATGATGTAGAAAACATGAAACAAGAGATTATTTACATGGCTTCTGTATTAGGTTAGTTCTAAATGTCAGTAGCTGGGTCTTCATCCTTCAAAATTGGTTCTGCAGAAGAGTTCAGAGATGTTAATTAATTTTGCTTGAATGGTTTGTTTTATGTCAAATAACTTTGGGAAATGATGAGTTGAAACCACTTCTTTGTTATGGAAACTTCTTGGAGATTTTAAGATGCCCATCTACGTTGATAACTTCTGAGATAGAAATATATTATAAAATATTTCTAAATATTTTAAAAATAAGCTTAACTATATGTTTGGACATTTATTGACATCTCTCAACCAATTTTAGTAACCGCACCTGGATTTATGACTGGGAAAACTCCCTCTCCCACTCTTTATCCATTTGGTTTTGGTGATGGTCTTTCTACCAGGAACCCCAATGTGGAGAATCCAGATACAGGCTTAAAGGCTATCAAATCATGAGATTTTCTTAGCCACAATGATTGATTTGGAGATGGAGATATGAACCAGTCAAAGATCCTATGACACAGTTATATTTTTATTGGGACTTAGGGAAGAATCTGTCACTCTTATGTGAGTCGGGCTGAGGATGGGAGTACCAATGTTGCTGCCACCATCTTTCTATTGCCTGAAACTACCAAAGATAAAGGCAGGGCAATCAAACCATAGTGATACAATCCTAATTAAATTTCCTAAAACCAGAGTGATACCCCACCCCAGGCATTTGGCCTCTTAAGCTAATTTCCTTTTTGTTTCAGTATGTTTGAACTAATATTTCTGTCACTGAAAACTGAAACAGTCATAACTGATAGACCATAAATCTATTTTTTTTTCGCAATAATTTTGGAGAACTCGTGTTTCACAAATTACTGTGGAGGAATCTAGAGAAAGTACAGTAGAGTACTTAATACACAGACTTAACTGCCTTGGTCCAAATCCCATTTTTATCACAAATTAACTATGACTTCAGGCATAATACTTAATTTCTATATGCTTCAGATTATTTATAAAATGGGTATCAAAATATAACTTGCCTGACAAGGATTTTGTGAGGATGTTATGACTTGATACACGTGAAACATTTAGAAAAGTGGAGAGCTCATAATAAGTACTCAAAAAGTTTAGGTAGAGAGTAAACTGAATAACAAATTTTAGAATCATGGATTTCTAGTATTTTTAAGAAGTAAAAAGACCCTGATGACTTTCTAATCCAGCATTCCACATATTACAGTTGGAGAAACTGAGAACCGTGAAGACAAGTGATTTGCTCAAGGCCCAGTAAGCTAGTGAGCAGATTAGGGAATGATTCTTATTGTTATCATCCATATTGTTTTGTTTTTTAATATTTTATTCACTTATTTGAGAGAGAAAGAGACACCATGAGCAGGGCGCAGGGAGGGGCAGAAGGAGAGAGAGAGGCAGACCTCCTGCTGAACAAGGAGCCGGAGGAGGGGCTCAGTCCCAGGACCCTGGGATCATGACCTAAGCCGAAGGCAGACGCTGAACCCACTGAGCCAGCCAGGTGCTCCCATCCATAGTGTTTTAACAGAGTTCTAAGAGTTTCAAAGCAAGGAATGATTATTAATGAGAATCCTTGAGGGCTCCACTTTGCTAGTAGTTTAGTTTTCAGTTTTCATCTGAATCAGAACATTTACTTTGGAAAAAGTAACCTCTATTTGGGAATGGGAATCTGCAGGAGTCAAACAGCCAGGAATTATGTCCACAACGTAACCCCAATAGCTCAGGCATTTTAGCCAGTCTTTTATATGAATGATATAATAGTTTCTTAAGAGTTTGGAATGTCCTTAGGGAATGCATTATGTTGAAAAAATAAAGCAGGCTTTTACTCTTTTAGTCCATATTTTTCTTTTTTGTTCTTGTTTATTTGTTTTTAGTGATTTGAATAGTTCGTTTTTAGTCAATTTTTATTTATATAAAGAATGCTATAGAATTTTTTTTCTGATTTTCCAATTAATTAAAAAAAATAGATGTACTTGTTTCAACACATCTGAAAGATGGTCTCAAATTACTAACCCAGCAACCACAGTAAATAATTTTCATCCAGTAAAAAATATTGATTAGTGAGAAATCTAACAATGGGTTGAAAGAGAGGGGAGCATGTGTCTGTCACCCAAGTGGAGATAAAGGAGAGTAAATCATTTTTTATATACCATGTAGAAGGCAAAAAAATTATCTTTCTCTCTTTTCTTGTTTTTCAGACAGTGGTTTTGGTTAAAGATTTTCTATGGCCACAGAGTCAAAAATACCTCCTGTCAAAGATTGCTTGCAAGGTACCAACAGAGAGCAAAGACTCCTATGGCCATCTGGAATTATAGTATCTAAAGTAGTTGGCTCATTTTCAAATAGATTATTATATGCATTCTCTCAAAGCCACTTTGGGCATGACACAAATAATAAATCTAATTTGAACAGTAAAAGTGAAAGCAACTTACAAAATAGCATGGGAGTACCTGGCTGGCTCAGTCAGTAGAACATGAGACTCTTGATCCTGGTCCTGAGTTTGAGCCCCACATTGGGGCTTTACTTAATAAAAGCAAATATTTGTGAAAAATAGCATGGTGCAGACCAAGAACAGTTAAATTTATTTCTTAAAATTTTGAGAAAGCTCTGGTTCCAGATTAACATGTTAGTGGGCAAAGTAATCTTATGAAAGATTTTAAGTACTATAAAAACAAATAAATATTGATGTAAACTAATCAGAAAGTAATGCTTCAATTCGTCTGGTGTTTAATTGAACTATTTGTTTTTTTTCTTTTGTTTTTAAGACCTATTTAAAGTTGTATGGAGTTAAGAGTAGTTTCATTTTGCAAGATTGGGGAGCATGAGTAAAAGAGAAGTTTCAGGCTCACACGGCCTGTACTTTCTGGCTCTTCATAGGGATGCTTTGGAATTAGTAGTCTACCATGATTGATCTGATTAAGGGCATTTTAAAAGATGAAACCCATGTGGAAATATATAAATAATTTTTATTAATTCCAAAATGACAATTACCAACACAAATAATTTCTCTACAAGGTCAGTTTTCAGCTACTAATGTATAACTTTCCTTTTGCAGGTTTCACATAAGAATCCAGATTTTGGTTAGTTGCAAAAAAGCAGTCACTTGACAGATTAAAATTGTAGCAGTTTGGGCAATTATATGGAACACTGCAGAACAATAGTACCCTTCAACTACATTTTTATCATAGTTATTGCTTTCTGATTACCTTTTTATGGGTATACCTCAGAGATATTGCAGGTTTGGTTCCAGACAATTGCAATAAAGCAAATCAGATGACTTTTTTGGTTTCCCAGTGTACATAAAAGTTATGTTTACACTATACTATAGTCTATTAAATATGCAATAACATTATGTCCCCCAAACAATGTACACACCTTAATTAAATACTTATTGCTAAAAAATGCTAACCATCATCTGAGCTTTCAGTGAGTCATAATCTTTTTGTTGGTAGAGGATTTTGCCTCTGTTGATGATTGCTGAATGATCAGCGTGGCTGTGGCAATTTCTTAAAATAAGACAGCAGTGAAATTTGCCATACCGATTGACTCTTCCTTTCACAAATAATTTCTCTGGAGCCTGTGATGCTGTTTGATAGCATGTTACCCACAGTACAACTTCTTTCAAAATTAAAGTCCATCTTCTCAAACTCTGCTGCTGCTTTATAAACTAAGTTTATGTAATATTCTAAATCCTTTATTGTCATAGTGCTAATCTTTATAGCGTCTTTACAGTAGATTTCATCTCAAGAAACTGCTTTCTTTGCTCATCCATAAGAAGGAACTCACCTGTTCATGCTTTATCATGAGATTACAGCAATTCAGTCCCATCTTTAGTCCCCAGTTTTAATTCTAGCTCTCTTGTCATTTCTACCACATCTGTAGTTACTTCCTCCACTGTAGTCTTGAAACTCTCAAAGTCATCCATGAGGGTTGGAATCAACTTCTTCCAAACTCTTATTAATGTTGACATTTTGACCTCTTTCCATGAATCACAATTGCTCTTAATGGCATCTAGAATGGTGAATCCTTCCCAGAAGGTTTTCAACTTACTTTGCCCAGATCCATCAGAAGAATCACTATCTGTGGGAGCTATAGCCTTACAAAATGTATTTCTTAAGTAATAAGATGTGAAAGTTGAAATGACTCTTTGATCCATGGACTGCAGAATGGATGTTGTGTTAGTGGGCATGAAAACAACATTAATCATGTTGTACATCTCTGTCAGAGTTCTTGGATGACCAGGTGCATTCATTGTCAATGAGCAGTAATATTTTGAAAAGAATTTTTCTGAGCAGTAGGTCTCAACAGTGGCTTAAAATATTCAGTAAACCATGTTGTAAACAGATATGTTGTTATCCAGGCTTTGTTGTTCCATTTATAGAATAGAAAAATAGGTTTAGCATAACTCTTAAGGGCCCAGAATTTTTGAAAAGATCTGAGCACAGACCTCAATTTAAAGTCACCAGCCACATCAATCCCTAACAAGAGAGTCTTTTGAAGCTTTGAATTCAGGACTTGACTTTTCCTCTCCAGCTATGAAAGTCATAGGGGACATTTTCTTCTAATATAAGGTTATTTTGCCTACACTGAAAATCTATTGTTTAGTGTAGCTATGTTCATTAATTATCTTAGCTAGACCTTCTGGGTAACTTGCTACAGCTTCTAATCAGCTTTTTGCTTTTTTTACCTTGTACTTTTATGTTATGGAGACAGCTTCTTCCCTTAAACCTCATGAACTAACTTCAAGCTTTTCTTCTGTAGCTACCTCATCTCTCTTTTCTTCATAGAATTTAGGAGAGTTAGGGCCTTGCTATGAATTAGGTTTCAGATTAAGGGAATGTTGTGGCTGGTTTGATCTATCCAGACCATTCAAACTTTCTCCATATCAGCAATAAAGCTGTTTTGCTTTCTTATCATTCATGTGATCACTGAAGTAGCACTTTTAATTTCTTTCAAGAACTATTCCTTTGCATTCACAACTTGGCTAACTGGCACAAGAGGCCTAGCTTTGGGCTTTTGACATGCTTTCCTCTCTAAACTTAATAAATTTTAACTTTTGGCTTAAAGTGAAGAATGTGTAACTCTTCCTTTCACTTCAATACTTAAGGGCCATTGTAGGGTTATTAATTAGCCTAATTTCAATATTGTTGTGTCTCAAGGAATAGGAAGGCTGAGGAGAGGGAGAGATGGGAACAGCCAGGCAGAGGAACAGTCAGAACACAAACAATACTTATTGATTAAGTTTGTAGATCTGCAGGGTGCCTGGGTAGCTTAGTTGGTTAAGTGTAGGACTCTATTTGGCTCAAGTCATTATCTCAGGGTCGTGAGATCCAGTCCCCTTTTGGGCTCCACACTCAGCGTGGTGTCTGCTTCTCCCTCTCCCTCTGCTCCTCCTCCTGCTTGTGCTCTCTCTCTTTCTAAATAAAATCTTTAACAAAAGAATTTGTAGAGCTCCAAAACAATTACAAAAGTAACATCAGAGATCACTGATCACAGATCACCATAATAGATATAATAATAATGAAAAAGTTTGAAATACTGCAAGAATTACCAAAATGTGACAAAGAGACATGAAGCGAGCAAATGCTGTTGGAAAAATGGCTCCAATAGACTTACTCAATACAGGATGGCCACAAATGCTCAACTTGTAGAAAACACAATATCTGTAAAGCACAATAAAATGAAGTACAATAAACCAAGGTATGACTGTACCTTTGAACTTAGGTTAAAGTTTAAAGTTTAACATTTGTATATTACTGATGCTGATTGAAATAGTTGTTTTTGTTTTAATCTACTATTGAATAGGTACACGCCCAAAGGAAAAAAAGAAACAAAAACGCTAGTATAGGTATCCCACTAGGATGTTCTTAGCTTTTATTAGCTTCTGTTTTGAGAAGCAGAGCAGGCAATTTAGAAAAGGAAATAACATAGTTTCATTCCAGTATCTTAAGTTTGGAACTCTTTTGCAGGATTTTAGCAGTATTACCATTAAAAACATAGGTCCACAGAATCTAGGTACCAATTAGCCTACAAAACCATGCCTCCCCCTTTAATCTCTTCCACTTAACCCATGATTTAATCCATTTCCATGTCAGTATTAACAACATAATGCTTTTGATCCTCTACTGTAGTAAAAATAGATGATTTATTTAAACAAAGCAAAAACCCATATATTTTGTTTTGCACATGAATAATCCATGTAAAAATTCCATAGCTACTATTTATACAGAACCATGAAATTTTTTTTTTAAAAAGGAATGAGAGGAGTCATTTCTACTTTTTTGTGTGAATATGTGTATAATCTTATTTAGACTGGAAAGAATGGTTCCCATGAATAGCAGCTTGAACTGGTAATAAACAGTAAAGAAAAGGCATTAGGATCCAAGAAAAAGACCAGGATCCTGTAAGGTAGGTCATGCTTAAGTCATTTTTTAAAAATATTTTATTTACTTATTTGAGAGAGAGCACGTGCACACAAACGGGGAGCAGCAGAGGGAAAGGGAGAAGTAAGCTCTTCGCTGAGCAGGGAGCCTCATGCGGGGCTCGATCCCAGGACCCTGGGATCATGACCTGAGCCAAAGGCAGACGCTTAACCAACTGAGCCACCCAGGTGCCCCGCTTAAATTATTTTTTAAAGAACGAAGAAATATGACATTTATTTTACCCTTAATATATTCATGATATTTTCAAATACTTTATTTGAGGATGTAACATAATGAAAAAAATATTTGTTTTTAGAGTCAGACGCACTTGGGTTGGAATTTTGCCTCTGTCCCTTAGCTGTCTTAGGCTGATTACTTCATTTCCTGTTTCTATACATACACGTGAATTTTTGACAAATGGAGTTAGTCGGTTGATCAAATGAAACTCAATTAAAATCTTAAAAGAAGGAAATGAAAATAATGAAAATTATCATCCAACTGATAATTTTAAAAGCTCCTTAGTATCTTTTTACTATAGTAGGTAGACAGTATGCATGCTTGAGTGTAATGACATTCAGTCTTGATTTCCTGTCATGTTATCTTATGATCGTGTAATAGTCATCCCTGTGAAATTGATATGAGCATTTAAGAGAAAGAAAGGACTTCACCCAGCCTAACACTCCATACCTAGAGAAGGTTTTATTCACCTGAGCTCTGGAAGTGATTGTCCTGGTATAACTCAGGTCATTGCTGGGTCTGCTGTAGACATTAACTAAAAGGACATGAGCAGCAGAGTACAGGCATTACCAAAACTCTTAATCATACACTGATAGGTCTCTAAAATACCTGCTCTATCTGCGGCATTTATGAACACAGGAATACCTCTACCTTTTGCTGTGGTGCCATCACCGTCTTGGGAAAGTTTTACTACACATTGTTCAGTTAATTCATCACATCACAACAAAGCTCTAGCAGTGTGCAACAGCTGTAGAGATAACAGAGATTAACTCTACAGCCACAGCTATAAAACAGCAAGTCAGGAAGGCAACTTTAGAACAATGGAGTGTGTTCTACAGAGAAACAACATAAATCTGGTGTCTGCTTTGGCCTATGGGTCCTTGGATGTTGGTTCTGTCACTTCTTACCATAGGTAGCATTTATTCCGTACTTTGCAATTAAAAATCATAACCCATGGGTAAGGTTTATGTTTAAGAACTGGAGTCTTGAGATGCCATCCATTTTGAAAGTTTTCATTTATTCAAGAATGATGAAACACTGCCGAAAATTTCAAAACCTTTGAACAGGTAAGTGCATAAGAACACAAACAGGCTCGTTGGGAAGTTAAGTGATTCGCCCAGAGCTATGTACTTAATAATTCTGCAGAAAAAAATCCAGGAGCAGAAATGGAAAATCCTAATGCTGAGAGTCTTACTCTGATTACTAAGCATGGTTTTCTTTAAGGTAACACATCGCTGTTGAAACTGAAACAAAATAAAACCAGAAATTTTGTGTGAGCCAGAGGTTGAATTTACGCAGACGACTTTGCACAGTACTTTGCACACAGTAAATAATAAAATAACTATTGAAACTACTTTAGTGGTTCTCAGTCTGGCTGCACATTCAGACCACCTGGGGAGCTTTTTAAAAATAGCCCATGCCTGTGTCCACTCCCACCAATTAAAAAAAAAAAGTCCTCTGAAGGAAGTAAATTTTCCTGCTCGAACGTCCAATCTGTACTCTTGATTCTTCCCCTCACTTCTCATTTCCCACAGGTTCCTCCCTTTGCTCATTTTATTCCCAACTTTTTCATTTTTACTGAAATTTTACTCCACAGTCATAAGCACTCAAGTCCTACCCAGGAAGAAAAAATCTTGCCCAGCATCCCACTTTAACTAAAATTGCCATCTCTCTCCAACACATCTCAAAAAAGTTTATCAAAAGAAGAGTCTAATTCTATCAGAATTGTTGCTCTATACTTATGGCTGTTTCCTCAGTTAACATCTTTGTTATAACTTTCCATGTTTTTCTTATAATAGCTGCTACTGGTTTGTGGCATTTAGCCCTGCCTTTCTTTAATTAAAACTCTGGCATATAGTTAGCTAGTGCCAATCTGACTATATTACTTTAACATATAAAATTCCACGATGGGTACCCTATTCCTATAAATATGGACAAGGTCATTTGCAGGATATAGTAGGCCATTTATGATTTGGCCTTTCCCTGTATTTTCTTTCCTGTCATCAGAAATACTGGGCTATTTATGGCTCCCATATGCATTATCTTTCTTCCTCTCCCAATTCTTATGTTCTGCCATTATTTCTGCCTGGACCACCCCTTTTTCCTCACATGTCTATATCTAAGTCACATTTTATGTTTCAATCCAGATAGTATCTCTAGGATGGCTTTGCTAAAACCTTAGTTTGGTTTTTGTTTCTCTCCTCAGAGTGCACAGAGAACCAAGTAGAGGTTGGCTTCATCGAGCCTTGGCTGTAATGCAGTGCTTGTCTAAGGCCAGAAAGAAAGTGTGGATGGATAATAGAGGATATTGAAATTAGGAGTTTTATCTGTTGGGAAATTGGGAGCCTTTGAATGTCTCTAGGCAAGAGAGTATTAAGCATATTCCTTTTATTTTTTTAAAGAAAGCTGAGCTTCCTATTTTAATAGATTGTATTATTATTTAGATATGATAAGACCAATAGATCAGGAGATAACTACCAATGAAAAGAAACTTGTTAGTAACAGTTCATAAGAGTAGAGGTCATACTACATCCAAGGAGAAGAGAGCACACTGGAAAGCACTGGGGTTGATCAGGAGGCCAGGAGAGAAGGGGCATCTGTGGGAAGAGTCTTTATTGTGGTTTCCCTGGAAAGGAATAAGTGAGGCAGAGTGGTTAGGTTTAGGATTGGCTATTTTGAATAATTGTGGTGGGCTCTGGTCCATAAGAGCTGCACCAAGTTGTTTGGCACCTGGCCCTGGGGTGATGAGGCCAGGTGAATAATGGCTTAGAGTGTGATAACCCAATAAAGGAAGTGGTGTGGGTTTTGGATTGGTTGGCTTGCCTTTAAAAGGCAACGACGTGGATGGCACTGGAGGGTGTTATGCTGAGTGAAATAAGTCAATCAGAGAAATGTATCATGTATCATATGACCTCACTGATATGAGGAATTCTTAATCTCAGGAAACAAACTGAGGGTTGCTGGAGTGGTGGGGGGTGGGAGGGATGTGGTGGCTGGGTGATAGACATTGGGGAGGGTATGTGCTATGGTGAGCGCTGTGAATTGTGCAGGACTGTTGAATCACAGATCTGTACTTCTGAAACAAATAATGCAATATATGTTAAGGAAAAAAAAAAGAAGAAGATAGCAGGAGGGGAAGAATGAAGGGGGGGAAATCGGAGGGGGAGACAAACCATGAGAGATGTTGGACTCTGAAAAACAAACTGAGGGCTCTAGAGGGGAGGGAGGTGGGAGGATGGGTTAGCCTGGTGATGGGTATCAAAGAGGGCACGTTCTGCATGGAGCACTGGGTGTTATATGCAAACAATGAATCATGGAACCCTACATCAAAAACTAATGATGTAATGTATGGTGATTAACATAACAATAAAAAAAAAAGGATGCTCATGGGCAAGTTTTTTCCTTTCTTCAGGAATTAGATAACACTATGGAGATAGAGTCTTTTCAGGGTCAGTAAGACTCCAGAAGTCAAGGCATCAGAATATAGAAAATAAGACAGGGTAATGCATTTGGCTCTCTGATGCTTTGACATGATAATAAGGAACCCTTGAAATGATGATAGAAGAGACCTTTGGAGAGTGGCACATAAATTTCTCTAAATAGCTTATAAAACATTTATTATGAGAATAGAAAGGAGGAACACAAGTAGAAGTCTAAAGAATCCTTGTAGGCTAATCCGTAACCATTTCCCATTGATACAGCATTAGCCAAAAAAAAAAAAAAAGATCTGAAATTTCTGAGATCTCTAATGATATCTTGGTGGAATTATATAGTGTAAATATAGATAGACACATACACACACGCACACACAATGTCTTGTTTTTTTTTTTGTGGAATTACATTGGCAGGTCCAGTAGTTATGTTGTTAGAGGGTATATGGTTGGTAGTTTAGTATTCATAAAGATTAGTGATATTTGGGTATGACAAAAGGAAAGGGGTGTTTGTAGTGGTGATGGTCAGAGATGTTGGGCTGGTGGTTTTAGTGGAAAGCTAGAAGGGATAGTAGAACTTACTGGAGTGAGCTGTCCTCTTCTCAGGAGGCCTAGGGGTTGACTGTCAAGAGGCAGTTGCCTCCTCGGGAAAGTAAAAATATCCATTGATTTTTGGAATGGCATAGATAGTAGTAACCTCTAGTAGATTTCCTTCAGGTTAGGATAGTGTAAGGTATATGTTTTGGCAGGGTACAAGGAAGATATCAGGATCATGGGCTCAGGGAACATTAGAATCCTTAATGTCATCAGAAGAAAAGCAATAAATGTCTGAGTCCAGTTTATCAGTGCCTTTGGAGTCAGAGTCTATGGGTGTCACTGGGGCAGAGGTTTTAGGACCCAGCGTAATGTCATCTCTGGTGCAGAGGGTGAAGTCATCTCCAACAGCCTGTCTCTTGGGCTGGGGTGAGGTCATGTGGAATGTAGGACTGGGAATCCTTTTCAAGTAAATACCCACCGGGTTAATGTGTGTCTTGTTTGAGTAGCAATATGGTATTATAATGAGGCTGATCCACTTGTATAATTTTAAGGCAATGGTGGGTCTGGGAGCTTGACTTGTAAATATCTTGTAAATCAAGGGATTTGTGGCTGCATAGCTAGAAAAGATGATGTTGGCATCCATGATTGTCAGGATTGTCAGAACCAACTGGCACCACTAAAGCCCTCATTAAGGATGGACGAATCTAGAAGTTCCCAACAGTACGGGTTTTATTTAGATGGATGATGAGAGGCTTTTTGTTGCAATTAGGTTTAAATCATATGGCCTGATTGGGGTATATGTAAATAGAATGCAAAGTGGTTTGTCAATTAAAATATCTGTACTTGAGTTTGGAACTCCAGCATTAGTCTGTAGCCAATTACTATAGGACTTTTTCCTCAGTTGTTAATTTGGTTGGTGATGAGAAGCTGATGAGGTCTTTGTGTTATAGGGCTTGCAAACCCAATGGAGTGTAGGCCTCAGTATTTGTCATGTTTGTTTGAAGCGATGGCTTACTTGGAGGATTTGGTCTCCTGGAGTACAGACCAATGAAAACACCCAGACCAATCATAATGAGCCCAACAGTCAACATTTGACTACATTTGACAGGGTGGTGGTTGTTGTTGTTTTTAAGTTTTAAAAATTTCCTGTCTCTGCTTTTCCTTGTTCAGTGGTTAGCAGATAACCTGTCAGTGGCCCTAAGCTTTCCTTTCTATGGCTCTGTTCGTAGATGGCAGCCTTCCTTTCTAGGATCCAGACTCTGTGTCTGGATCCACTTCCAGGAGAGTGGCAGTGGCCTCATCTGTATTTTTAAGGCTCTAGGTTTTGAGCCTAAGTCCTCTGGCATGCTAATAAGCAGCAAGGCTTAATAAGACCCTCATGCATTATCCAGATATTTTATATTCCTGAATCAATTGCGTGACTTCCTCACTCACCCTTTCCTTTTTCATTAGCATTGTGCTATTCGTCTCTAAGAATGTTATCCCTTGTACCCCACTGGCTCAGGGGACAAATTTGGAAAGCAGCAAGGCAAGCAAGCAAACACAGGAGTTTATGTCCAGAACAACACCTTTTGTGAGGTGCTCTGTCATGATTCCTGAGGTGAATGCTCTCACACTGACTCCACGTATGGCTCACAACACACAAGTACCTCCAAGGAGCATTCTGCCTCTACACAAAGGGGCAGGCTGAAATGTACGGGAAAATAGCAACTCAGTTTACTTCGTCACTTGCCAGTGTTGCCTGGTCAACTTATGAAGACTATCCCTTGGCACTTGAAGGGAAGTCACATCTCAATCCCTTTGGAAGATCCTACCATAAGCTAAACGAATTGCTAACCAACATGAAGAGGTGCCCCCCAAGAGTGTCATCTAGAATCTAGGCAATTAATTCAGCCTAGACTGGAACTCAGGGAGTTTTCCAGCTCTGAATTTAGGGTGGGAATTCATAGCAACCCTGGCAAATGCAACGAACCGTCATTGCAGCCACAGCCCAAGTGTATGCCGGCACACGGCAGTAGCTTCCCAGGTTTGTGCTGATGTCTGCTGGAACCAGTAAGCCCAGAACAG
This sequence comes from Zalophus californianus, assembly GCF_009762305.2. Lineage (NCBI taxonomy): Eukaryota > Metazoa > Chordata > Mammalia > Carnivora > Otariidae > Zalophus > Zalophus californianus. The sequence continues at coordinate 31,013,276 of NC_045604.1, forward strand.
TCTAGTGGCATATTATTCCAGTATGAGGCCAAACCTCAGAGGGCTGCAAGTTTAATAGTTTAAAAAAATTGCCCTCAGGATTGATAATTCATTAACGAAACTCAAAGAATTCATTAAAAGCTACTACACTCACAGTCATGTTTATTACAGGGAAAAGATACAAATTAGAACCAGCCAAAGGAAGAGACACATAGGATGGAGTCTAAGAGGGTTCTCAATATGAAGCTTCCGTTGTCTGAAGGACAAGGTACCTTCCCGGTATGGGTGTGTGGCAGTCCACACAGAGTATTACCAGGGAAGCTCACTGGAGCCTCAATGTTCAGAGTTTTTACTGGGGCTTCCTTATGTAGGTATGATTGATGGGTTGATTTTTTTTCCAGTGTTATTGAGATAAAATTGACATACAACATTGTATAAGGCATACAGCATAATGACTTGTCTTACATATATTGTGATATGATCACCACAATAAGTTAATATCCATCATCTCATATAGATTCAAAAAGAAAAGAAGTTTTTTTTTTTCCTTGTGAGGAGCACTCTTAGGATTTAGTCTCTTAACAACTTGTAAATATACCACACAATGGTGTTAGCTATAGTCATCATATTGTACATCATATCCCCAGCACTTACTTAGCTTCTAATTGGAAGTTTGTACCTTTTGACCACCTTCATCCCATTCCCCGAACTTTACCCTCACCCCCACCTCTCATAACCATAAATCCAATAATCTGATCTCTTTTTCTATGCGTTTCATTTTTGTTGTTTTTGTTTTTAGATTCCACATATAAGTAAGATCATACAATATTTGTATTTCTCTGACTATATCACTTAGCATAATGCCTTCCAGGTCCATTTTTGTTGTTGTTGTTGTTGTTGTTGTTGTTGTTGTAAATGGCAGTGTTTCCCTCTCTTCTATGACTAAATAATATTCTGGTGTGTGTATGTGTGCATGCGTGTGTCTGTATAACTTCTTTATTGATTCATCCATCAGTGGTCACTTAGGTTGTTTTCATGTCTTGGTAATTACAGATAATGCTGCTGTGAACATGGAAGGGGTGCAAATATCTCTTTGACATAGTGCTTTGTTTTCTTTGGATATATCCCCAGAAGTGGAATTACTGGATTATATGGTAGTTCTATTTTTATTTTTTTTGAGGAACCTCCATACTATTTCCCATGGTGGCTGCACCAATTTATATTCCCACCAACAGTGCACAAGTGTTCCCTTTTTCCCACATCCTCACCAGCATCTATTACTTCTTACCTTTTCCATGATAGCCATTCTAACCAATGTGAGGTGTTATCTCATTATAGTTTTGATTTGCATTTCCTTTAATTGATTGACTAATTGCCCACATGGTTGAACTCAATCTCTAGTCATCCCCTCTCCACCTTGAGTCACCTCAGTGGAATAAATTATTAGGTGTGGTCCAAGGGGTCTACTATGAATAGCAAAGCTTCTCTTAAACCCTTGGGAAATTCCAAGGATTTAAGAGGTACCTCTTAGCAATCAGCAGAAAAGGGCTCTTTTTAAGTGAGGCCAAATACTTATTACACACATATGGACTTAGGTTCTCTCTTCAAGCTTGAGTTTCTTTCTCTGTAAAATGAGGATAATACCAATGTCTACCCCAGAGGGTTGCTGTAGTGATGGAACGAAGTCATAAATATTCCTCACACATATTAATTGCACAATAAATGGTGAGCTATTACTATTATTCCCCTTTCTGCCCTTCCAGAATTATTATCAATCTACTTACCTTGTTTTCCTTCGGTTAATGGTGAGAAAAGGGTCAATTTGATCACTTCATTTGCACTAGTATTGGAAATAAACAAGAAGCTAAGGAGTGAGGAAAACTAATTTCAATTCCAAATATGATTAGCTTTGAGTGTCTAGAAAATTTGAGGATCTCTTCAAGTTCTTAGAGTCTGTGGTTCTCTGGACTTTATGGCCTTTCTTGGTATAGAGAAAGAATTGCCTCTTAAGAGAAAGACTAGAGTTCAAATTCAAATACCTGTATTTGCTAGTATGAGTTTAGACAAGGTATCCACTATCTCTTCAGGTTGCTTATGTATAAATGGGGAAAAATAATAGCTACCTCAAAATACTGTTAAATTTAAGAGATGACATACTGAAAAGTACTAAGCACTGTGAATTGCACAGAGTAATGACCAATAAAAATAAATTTAAAAATTCCTCCATCAATTAATCTCTTCCTTAGTACCAGGCACTAGGAGTTGGGAATGGTACAAAGGTGAATAAGGTTTGATCTCTCAAAAATGTCCATGTTCAGTTATAGAGATAGACAGGTATAAGAGGAGTGACCATGTAGTTGACAGATCGAATTTTATCTTTTCGTTCTTTCAAACATAAATGACAGATAACCCCCGAACATCTAGCTTTTTCTCCTCTAATCAATTCTTGCATCTCAATAGATCTTTAGAGTGTTTAATCACTTAATTCAAATAAATAATCCTTTAATAACAAATTTTCAGGAAGTAGGGCATGTAGGGAAATATTTCTTTGACAAGGAATCCTTGATGACTCCTTGTCAACAAATAGACTCAAGCAACAATAAATAATTTGTTATCAATCTTCTTCTTCATTACATGGGACTGCTAGACAAATTAGGGGTTAAAAAGTACCAGTTTAATTGAATGTTAACATTTATCTTTATGACTGTCATTGTGAATAAATCATTGAAAAATGAAGGGAACATGAATTAGAAGAGATTATAGCCCTAGAACTGTTTCTAATTTCCAATCTGATCTTGGTAGTGAGTGAGTCTCACCCATATTTTTTCTTAATTTTCTTTCCTACAAAATGAGACTATGAATTTGATGATATCTAATGTCTCCATCAGTGCTAATTTTGTGTTATTCTGAATATTAATATAATGGAGCATTGATAAAACATGCATAAAATATAGGTTCAAGGAATGTAACCCATACATTACATATTACATATATAACTATAATTTTCACTAGTATTTGCCATACTGATTGGATTTCTTAGCTATAAAAGTTTTTTGGTAAGTTTATTCTTTCATATATAGCTCATCTGTTAGAAATATGGATTTTTTAACGTGGCCCAAAATATTGTGCATTCAACAGAGACATGAAAGTAAAAATTTTAATTTGTCTTCATTTCTTTCACTGGTAATTACGTCAGAACTCCAAAATATGCCGAATTTAACAACACTAATATACTTGTGCCTAAAATTAATTATTTAGAATACTCCTCGTAGTTTTCCTTGACTTTATTTATTTAAACCCTATGCATTTTTCAAAAGAATATAAGGCAGATGATGAAAAAAAAAAGAATCAATGAGATAACATGAAATTAGAGTGGGAAATGACAGCTTTGTTGATGCTACTGTACGAGCCATCCCTGTCTTACACGGCCATCCATTTGTCATTGCCAAATCTGGCAGAAGCAAGACAAATAATATCCAACATCAACTGGCATGTGTATGCACATGTATGCTAGGCACTTGGCTAAGCATTTGACACACATCACCTTACTTACTACTCATTGTAATAGTGGTAGTTAGATAATATTATTACCGTCATTTTTCTGATGAGAAAATTGAATTAGATTATGTATTTTGCATAAGGTCTGGAAGCTGTAAGAGGTATAATTTAAAGTCAGATTTTTTCTAATGCCAAAGTTTATGTCCTTACCCTCTGTATATAGTGCTTCTCCTCAAAACTGATTTCTTATAGACAATGACAAATTTATTGTATACTTCTGTGTGCCTAGCACAGCATTAAGCATGTAGCAGGAAGAGAGAAGTCTAACACAGGATATATAGCCTCAAAGATTTTACGATCTAGTTAGAGAGAACTGGCATGTATGACATATTGGATGAAAATTTATGCTACAGTGTGTAGTAATTTCTATTAAAAAAAGTAGTGCGAATGCAGAGAAAGGAAGTCAACATTAACTGAGCCTCCCATCAGCCGAATTTAGTATTTAGCAAGGCAGCTTGTAATCACCTCAGGCATGATCATATCCCAGGCAGAATTCACATTTCACTGATGCATCAAGGACATTTCCTTTCCTTGTCCTGTCACATTTACATTTTTCTTCTCGTGTCTTGTGAAATAGAAAAACAGCATTCTTCAGAAAGAGATGGAATACCCAATCTAACAGCTACGTCATCATTCAAAAAATAATATGTTTGTACATTATTTGGCAATTATTCACAGTTGTAGAAAATATGCAGTATTTGTACTCAGTTTAGAAGATTAAAACTAAGAAACAGAAAACTTGCAAAATCATCCAGCTAAGAAGTGGCAGAAGCAGAATAGTAAGCTGTGTCTTCTGGTGGCATGTCTGGAAGTATTACTCCACGCTAAGCTATCTTTGGGCAAATGTACTGCAATATTCCTTGATTATAAAAATGGGCGAATCCATCTCTTAGTATTGCTATAAGACTTGGCTTCATAGAGTACCCACCCTCTGTTATAACAAGTCTTTCTTCTCTAAACTTGCATCTGCTCTCTATACAAGTAGCGAGCACCCAGGCATTCTGTGTCCACATGGAAGGTGACCCGTGCCTTTCATATGGAATGGTTTCTCCAAGGCCTTTGTTACCAGCTGCTTCAGTCCTTAACTGCTGTGGGAGTCCAGGAAAGCTGGAGCCAAGCTCTCGAGCAAGTTACAGCCTGCACAGCAAGAATCCAGAGGCTTAGAGATTGTGCACGGAAGCCTCCTCCTCTGCACTGATGCATTGATCTGTGTCTGGTGGGGGGGGTGGCGGGAGGAGGGTATTTAACCAGAATTGATCATCCAATTCCCACCAGTTTTCTGCAGCTGGAACATTTATGCTTTTACTTTGGTGAATTGCAGGAGTATACAACATCAGCATCAAAACCTCTGTAGTAGTAGTACAGGTGTCCATGAAAAGATTTTAAATAAATTTCTCTTTCAGAAAAAAAATTTGTTGTCTTCCTTTTAAACAGAACCAGACAAAAGTTGGCATTGCCTTTATTTGACAGAGTCGCGAGGTAAATTCTTCCCCACAACAGTCTTTCCCAAGTCCTATTCTTTTCTGTCCTTTTATAAATTTCATCAAGCTCGGGCACCTGGGTGGCTCAGTTGGTTAAGCGACTGCCTTCGGCTCAGGTCATGATCCTGGAGTCCCGGGATCGAGTCCCACATCGGGCTTCCTGCTCAGCAGGGAGTCTGCCTCTCCCTCCGACCCTCCCCCCTCTCATGCTCTCTCTCTCTCTCTCTCATTCTCTCTCTCAAATAAATAAATAAATAAATGAAATCTTTAAAAAAAAAATTTCATCAAGCTCATCCATTGACAAGGGATATCCTTGCTCTGCTGAAAGTCCAAATTTGGCTATTTTTTTTTTAACACATTTCAAAGCAGAACACACACATATTTTTTGGAACTAGATAGAGGTAGGGTAAATCCCTGCTCTGGTACAGTCACAAGCTGCTCAATTTCTTTAAGGCTGTTTCTTCATCTGAAGACTGGAGATAAACTACACACCTTGTGGGGTTATATGATGATTAAATGAGATAATATAAATTATTCACCGAGCACCCTGCTTAACAAAGAACAGAATAGCTTAAAAAAGCATACAAAGCTTTTACTATTTTTCCTTTCTGTGTGACCCCGAGGGAGTTATTTAACATTGCCAACTTTGTAACTTTTAAAAACTGTGTTGTACAAATTAAATGAGGTGTACAAGAAGTCATTTTTTTTTTTTTTTTTGTAGTAGGTTGATCTGAGTACATGTAATAAACAAACGCTATTCTTTCTTTATGGCTTCTTCACACAAATGCTGTCAATACTTTTTCCCCTCCCAGGATGAAATCCTGAACAAACTGCACAGGCCTTCAGGTGTTAAGAAAGATCCTCCCTAAAGGTTCAGTCTCTCAACCAGTTGCAAGCCTTTTCTGCTGTCCTGATTCCTGCCAACCTCAGGCTGGAGAACTGTGGAGATGGGAACTGAGTCGGTGAGAGACGTCTTCCCCCTCCCCTTCCCCTGGAGTGGTCTGCTACTCTGCCTTCTCTGCCACTTGCAGTCAGGGCAAGAAGAGAGGTCTCCTGAAGGTCGAGTTGTCATCTGGCTTTTGTGTCGTTGTGGTTGTTATTGTGGTTCATGCCCACTTGCTTTCTCTTCTCAACTGCCGTACATAAGTAGAGTATTTGAGGGAAATCAAGAAAGAAAGCAATTTCTATTTGGGGGTTGAACCTTTCTATTAAGATTCAACAGTTAGGTTTCAAGAAATAGATGGGGTTCTATAATACCTTCATAATCTACTTCTTTTTCTTTTTTTTTTCATAATCTACAAAAGTTCTGGCCAACCCACTTCCTCCCCCTTAGACCTATAATTCAAGTGAAAATAGTACACATGCTAGGAAAAACAGCTTATGGAAAATCTCTAGAGCCCCATTCCAATCAGATTGTTGTGCATCAGCTTCTATAATATAGAAATTCTGGATCTGTCACTGAGATCAAACTAATTTTAAGACTTGTATTATTTCCTATGGTATCGCTAAACAAATTACCACAAACTTGGTGGCTTAAAACAACACACGTTTATTCTCTTATAACTGTGGAAGTCAGAAGTTCCGAGTATTTTTTTTTTTTTTTTTTTTTTAATCAGCTAAAGCCAATGTGTTGGAGGTGCCTTGCTTTCTCTGGAGGCTCTGGGGAAGAATCCATTCCTTGTCTCTTCCAGTTTCTGGAGGCTGCTGACATTCTTGGGCTTGTGGCTGTGTAACTCTGAGCTCTGCCTTGGTGATCATATTGCCTTCTCTTCTGTATGAAATCTCTCTGCCTCCCTCTTATAAGGATACTTGTGATCACATTTTGGGTCTACCCAGATTATCCAGGATAACTCCCCCATCTCCAGATCTGTAAATCACATCTGCAAAGACCTTTTTCCATACAAGATAACATTGACAGGTTCCAGGGATTAGGGCTTAGATATCTTTGGGGACCATTTTTCATCCTGCCGTAAACATCAAAGATAAGGTGAATACAGCTTATACCTAACTTTTTAACTCCTACTTCTGCTCCGAAGTTTTCTCCAAAATTAAATGTTACTTATGCTTCAGGGTCCAATTCAGAATCAATTAGTTATGAAAATACCCTTGGTCATCCTAATCCACACTGATTGTGCCTTCCTGCATCATTCAGACCTCAGTTAAAATTCCAAACATTCACTATCTTTTCATGTTTAAGCAACTTACTGTATTTCTTCACCTGTAAAATAGGATAGTGTGATCATCCTCTCTGGACTGTTTCAAGGATTAAAGGAGAAAACATAGACGGAGACAAGAATTAAATCTAGAACATGATACTCAATATATTTTAATCTTTTCCCTTCTATTGATCAAATACTGCCTCCCATTTCATAACTTTATAAGAATCAGTCTTTTTCTAAAGCAAAATATTTCTTAATGCTATACTTTTTAATATGTACTTCTTTATTTTCCCATTATGATGGCTTACTGTTGATATTAAAAATGTTGAGAACCACCTGATAAATATCAAAACATTACCTCCCCACAGAAGACTAATTCATATTTCGTAAATAATGACTTAATGGGAACTGCCACTTCAATTTTCTTACCTGCTTTGTTTTTAGCATAGGCTCGTTAAGAAAAAAAATATTCTAAGTTTTAAAATCTCAAATTGCATGGGATATTACTTGGTTTAATTAAATACATCTCTGCACATCTTGATTGATTTATTTCATTTTGAAATATTACTTTAAAATCATGAAAATATAATTCTCATTGCAGTTTCTTTGATATTTTATCAAATCCAATATCCGTCATCAGTCTGTGCAATATTTGATTTCTTTATCATGATTTAGTTTTTCTTTAAGGACACATTTATTCTATCATCACATCGCATTGTCAGAGTGTCATAAGAAATATTGTTGAGAACTGACTGACCGAGTACTTCCTCAAGGATATTTAGTTATTCCACAGCAAGCTCTAGGCTTTAACATAAAATAGAGTTAATGATGGTTTTAAGGCAATTTGTTTACTAAAGTATAACATAATTTAGATAAACATGCATGTATCTTAGATGTGTTGTTCAGAATTTTAAAAAAACTGAATGTACGTGTGTAGCCATCACCTAAACCAAAAAAAAGAACATTGCCAGCAAATCAAAATCCCCCCTTATGTCACCTCCAGATACTGTTCCCCTCCCCAAGGATGATACCTACTGACTTCTAAAGCTATAGCTTGGTTTTGTCTTTCTTCAGACTTTATTAAAATTAAATTGTATTTACTTTGTTGTTTATGTGTTTGATGTTTAACTGTTTTTGGCTATAGTTGTAATTAGTTCATTTTTATTGGTTCTGAGAAACAAACTGAGGGTTCTAGAGGGGAGGGGGTGGGGGGATGGGTTAGCCTGGTGATGGGTATTAAAGAGAGCACGTTCTGCATGGAGCACTGGGTGTTACACACAAACAATGAATCATGGAACACTACATCAAAAACTAATGACATAATGTATGGTGATTAACATAACATAATAAAATAAAAAAAGTAGGACAAAAAAAGATAAAGTTTTACTGGAATGTTGAACGTCCTAGTACAGGACTTTTGGTATGCGTGTGTTACATTTCTGTTGGATACATCCCTAAATGTTTAATTGCTGGGTCATAAGATATGCATATATTCAGCTTTAGGGGACACTGACAAACACCTTTCCAAAGAGGTAGTACAACTTTATATGTCATGCCAGCAATGTACACCACTTCAGGTTGCTACAGATTGTCTACAACATCCGCTATTGTTTGTCTGCCTTTTCATCTTAGCAATTCTGGTGAGGTAGTAGAGATAGCACACCATGGTTTTAATTTGCATTTCATCAGTAAATACCAAATATGAATACCTTTTCCTATACTTTTTCACCAGTTGGATATACTTTTATGTGAATTGCTTGTTTGAGTGTTTTGCTTATTTTCCATTAGGCTTCCTGTTTTCCTTAGTGGCATGTGGTGTTGTTTATATAGTCTAGGTATGATTTTTGTAGGGCAAAGTTTTTATCAATATTTTCCTTTTCTAGTCTATTAATTTTGGCATTTGAGAAACAGAAGTTCCATATGTCTTCGGGTTCTTTGTTTTGTTTTGTTTAGTTTAAGGATATTTGTGTCTTTTTTAGGAAAACTTGGACTACTGAACTCATGAACATGGCCATCTCTGTTTTCATCTAAAGTTAATGGTTTATGGGGTGCCTGGGTGGCTCAGTCAGTTAAGTGTCTGCTTTAGGCTCAGGTCATGATCCCAGGGTCCTGGGATCAAGCCCCATGTTGGGCTCCCTGCTCAGCAAGGAGCTTGCTTCTCCCTCTCCCTCTGCCTGCTGCTCCCCCTGCTTGTGCTCTCTCTCTCTCTCTCTCTCTCTCTGTGTCAAATAAATAAATAAAATCTAAAAAAAAAGTTATTGGTTTACCTTTCTCACCTAAATCACAGTTTTGATTGATTTTTGTGACTTTGGCAAGTAAAGGTTAAGATTCCTTTTTTCCCCTCAAATGAATAATCAACTGATATAGCATCATTATTGACAAAACTATACCTTTCCCACTACACAGTAGTGTTCCTTTTGTGATAAATTAGGGTGACATATGTGTGTGTGTGTGTGTGTGTGTGTGTGTGTGATATATACACATACATATATATGTAAAAGTGTTTTTTAAAAACTATTTTTAGTGATTATCACATTTATACAAAATACAAAGAACATTAAAGAAACTAGTATAGTAAATCCATATTACCCATCACCCAGCTTCAAAAATTATCCACTCATGACCAATCACTTTTCATAATACACTAGCACCTACTTCCTCCCACAGATCCCAGATAGTGTGTCATTTTATCCATCAGTATTCTTTCTAAAAGATAAGGTCTCTTTTTATAACATACTATAATATTGTTATATTATTAACACATCTAAAAATAACAATTCCTTAATATTTATCAAATATACATTCAGTGTTCAGTTTCTCTGATTGTCTCATAAAAGGAGGCTTTTGATCAAATTAGAATTTAAACAAAATTTATACATTGTAACCGGTTGATGTGTCTCCTCAGTCACTTCTAAAGCTTTCCCTCCCTCCCCTTCGTATGTGTTTTCCTTATGAAGTATTTGTGGAAGAAACTGGTTCATTTGTTCTGTAGATTTTAGATTTTGTTACTTTAAGCAATAGTTATTTACTATTGGAAACAAGATTTTTTAAAAAAATTTCTGATTTTTAGGTAGTGAAACAAAGCAAGCTGCCTTTATATCACCCAAGTAAAGAGTAATTTGAAATTTGTGCTAATAATACCTGATGTTTATGTACCTAATGTATCTATTTTTTTAAACAATTTGTCTAAATAAATATCCATAATGGATTACTGTATACCAAGATTTTTCCACCATGGCACTATTGACATTTTAGCAATGCCAGAAATGGACAAAACTTTTTTTCTACTTGCAAGGCTGGACATTTTAGGCTGACTGATTCTATGTTGTGGGGGGGCTGTTCTGTGCTGTGTAGGATGATTAGCTATATCCCTGGCCTCCTTACACTAGGTGCCAGTAGCAGCCCCCCAGTTGTGAACATACGAAACATTTACTTTCATTCATCTACTGCCATTGCTTGCTATTATCTTTTTATTCCTGCTCCTCTTTGTATTCTCTCACCTTGATTTGTTTTAAGCTTCTCAAGGCCAATGTCTTCACTTATGAATTAAGGTTAGTGATAATTAGTCTTCCTTCTTTATAGGGTCATTATGAGGACCAAATGAAATAATCCTTAAAAAAAATCCCTTTGATGACTTTGTAAAGTCCTGGTAGAAATGTTAGATATTTTTAGATCTTACGTTTATTGGTATTGCCACAACGTATCCAGCAATGTCTTGTTCAGTACATTGCTTTTGACTCTTTCATTTCAAACCTAGCATTTTTGTGTAGCCTTCAATATTTTCCCATGAATTCCTCCTTCCCTCCTCATGCAAAATAACCAACTTTTCCTCTTGACTTAACTCCCACAGTTTCAAGTTACAGCCTTCCCAACATTATCTCTCAGCTTCACACACACTGCTCTTTCTGTATTTCCCAAATGCAACCTCCCTATTTCGACTCCATTTACCTCTACTTCTACCCCCTCTCCCTAAACACACTCCCATTTCATCTCTTGATTTATATCTTCCCCTTTCTTGCTTTTCTGATAAAATTTTATCTGATAATCTCTGAAAGTCTCTTGATATTTTTCTCTCTGCATCTTTTAAGCTTCTACAATCATTTTCCACCATACTATTTTTGAGAAAAATTACTGAGTCTAAGCACAATGAATAATTTTTAAAAAAAGGTAAATAAGGCATAGGGCCTGCCCCAGAGAAGCCTAGAGGAGAGACAGTTGACAAAATAATTTCTGTACCAAAAGGTCAGGTTATAATGGTGCCTCTACATAGAGACTCACAGAGGAAGCAAAAGTCTTTGCTTTGGGTTTGGTAAATGACATCAAAGAAGTGGTGTCTCCATTTTGTCATGGACAGGACTTCTCCTTACCTGGAGAAGTATGGAAGAGGACTGTAGTCCCAGAAAAGATCATAATTCTTTCCTGGTATGGAGAGTATGACTTAAGATGGATGCATAGGATCTATGGAGTTGAGTGCCTAGAGTTTTGTCCCTCTGTGTATACTACTAGGTGGGTGTTGTTTTTAAGAAAACATGAATCTTATATATTCTTCTGATTGGATTGAAATTTCCGAGAGTGGTTGGACTATATTTGGCTGCTAATGTCGGACTACTCCATCACCGCTCTTCTGACTGAGCATGGTACTGGTGATAATACCCACAGTTCTGAAAGCCATACATGGTAGCACACATCTTCCAAGTGTTTCTAGAAAGAGCAAAGCCAAGGCCACTTTCCCTGCCCAAAAATAATCAGATTGCTGTCTTGAGCGACTGGACTTAATTAAAGTAAAGAAAATACTGTGTGGAATTCTCTTTCATATTGGGACATTTTCAGTGGAAAGACCTCAGTTCATTGAGAGATTTGAGATAGTTTAATTGCCTTCCCCCCTTTGGTTGTCATCAGAAGAGAAAATGTCCCAACTTTGTTTATGTCTTGCTATTCTTTTCCCTTCTCTTGTCACTCCTATTGGTCTTCCACTCTATTTCTCCTTCCCCTTCTTTTCTTACTTTTCCTTTTTAATCAGAGATCCCATCTACTTGACAATTGAGAGGCTCCTGGTCGGGTTTTTATCTGTGCTGCCCACAACGGTGTGGGAGGTGGTGCTGAGAAAACACTTGAGCCTGTTGGAAGGGACTGAAAATGCCCTGAAGTCTTCAAATTTTTTCCAGTCGTTTTATAGTAAACAGTAGACAGCCTTTTATCTGTGGGTTTATGAGCAGTGCAGTCACTTCAAAAGGAGGTGCAGCTTATTTTCATCCATTTGTTCTTCTCTGTGCAGTTAGTAGTGCTGAGACGCCTATAACTACTGCTGAGACATCTGATCCTGAGAGCCTGAGCAGCCTGGCTGATGCTCAGGAGTTTCAGTGGCTCTCTTATTCTTACCATGAACACATTTATATTGTTAGTTAATCTGAGAAATATGCATGATATTTAAGGGCAGAATAAAACTTTCTCTCTAGTCAGGTTACAAAAAGAACAAATCCATACTAGCCGTACTACTTTTGAGGGAGCCAATGCAAGGCACATGCTATTTTTTCTTATTATCTGTTATTGTCAGTTGTGAAAAGTGAATCTATTCAGTGAAATGTCACCAGGAAGATCCTTCCCATGCTGTGCATATCTTTTCCATGTCTTCTCTACCTTCTTTCACCCCCTTTTGTCCCCACTTCTCCTCTTCTTCTTGGCATTAAGGTTTTCTAACCCATCTCTCTCTGATTTAGTGGTGAGATCAATTGCTGACAGAGGGTCATTAGTCCCCATCACAGATTTCTTTCTCATCGCTGTATAACCTGAAAAACAAAACACTGATGAACCTACTCACAAATTTGTAATTATCTCTCAGATACTCACAATAAAAAGATAACTTAAATATTTAATAAGATGCTGGAAGATCATTTTATATGCTTTCACCAGCTTATTGAGAGACAAAAGTTATCAGAGGAAATTCTCAGTCTTGCCGAAGATTTCTCTGTAGATAATAAATCTTTTCTTAATTCACAATAAAGCACTCCATCCTTCATGACAAACTCTAAGTTGAAATTCCAAATTCATTTTGTGTGTCGTTTGACCTTCCTTGTTAATGACATGACAGGTATCTATTGAATGAAATGGATAGCTTGAAAAGTTCTGGATCGACATCAGGCAAACAAAAGGAGGAACAGGCTTTTTATAAGGGCTTGAGGGAGAGACCACCACTGTCTAGCCCTTCCCTTCTGTCCCCAGCAGGTCTAATCACATAGTCTAAATACATGACTACACTGTCTAAATACGTGACCTGGTAGAAGCATATCCATGTAAGAGTCTGTGGTCATGGGGACAGATGGCAATCCTTCCAGTTGCATCAGCTGCCTCCCCCACATCCCAGGAAAAGCCCCAACTTTCTTGTAAAACAATGTGCTATCCTCCTGCTGGACAGAAGCTGCTGGACTGCTGGAAATCACTTTTCCTAGATGTCAAAGGATCCCGAGGGTAGAAAAGGTAGACTGTCCGCCCTTCTGTGCATATAATTAGCATTCCACAAGAACGAAAGTTTGAAAATTTGGCAGAGCCTAAAAATGTCTTAGGTTGCTTTTCAACGATACTTCTTTTTTCTATGTCTGAAGCAAAAGGAAAGTAGCTAGAAATAAAATATTGCATTAGTTTATAACAAAAAATACGTAAGCCTTAGTAAATTAATATAGTCTATTCATATAGACATTATTTCTTAAATGAGTATGAGGTAAAATGTGTGCTGAATCCTCTTCAAAATATTTGTACTTACATTGTTTTCACATAGCTACTAAACCAAAAGAATTTAAAATGAGTTTATTTAGTCCAGTCTAAGATGATGTATTCAGAGATAGTGCTTGAAGCAAGATCAAGGTTAGAAGGCATAGTCCAGATGCATGCCATCACTTACAAAACCAAAGCCAAAATTATCTTGAAAATTACAAATTTGGTGGGTTATTTTTAGTGTCAGCCAAGAGGAAAACCCAGGGTTTGTACCATAACAGCAGTGCTTAGTTTTCATGAGTCTGGAATGTAGTCATCAACCCAGCTGAAAATAGGCAACAGCATCAGTGTGTACTAGAACAGAGACTGCATTGCAGTCAGTGTGTGTGAACAAAAGACTAATTCTTAGTATTGTTGGAAAGAGTGACTGCCACATCACAAACTGCTACTGTTCAAACTTCTCAGAAGCTTCATGCAAAATAAAATAAATAAAACAACCATCCAGCAAAAACTTTACACAATACCACTTCATTTTCAGTGGCATCCCATCATTCAACCAGAATAAATAGGTTTCAAGCTTTGCAAGCATCCATATTTTTAGATTCGATCTATGAAACCAAGTATTCTTAAACTAATGGGATGAGATGGTGCCTCTTTAGAGGAAAAAGAAAATACTTGAGCTTTTATTCTTACTCGAAAGGAGATTTGGAATCTACGGGACTAAACATATGAACACAGCACATTGGTTTGCTTCTTTCTTATGAAAGTAAAAGCAAGGGCGATTGTACAACAGTGTGGCTGATACAAATTTTGATCTATTATAGAACTAAGATGTGGTCATGTTTTCTTCCCAAGCAGCTGAAACAGTGACTTAGTAGCTAGGAACTACTGCTGAGGCAGGAGAAGGTAATCTTGAGGTAGCAGTTTAGCAAAAATCAGGATTATGAAGGACCTATAGGCCAGGTATGAGCAGTGGAGACTGAAATTTCCTTGGACCGTGATACCACGTATACAGTAGACATGGCCTCACTCCCTCCCTTCCCCTGGGAAGTAGGGAGGTCAGCAACACCCTGCTCTACCAAAGGCCTTTTGAAACAGATGGAGCGAAGGCTGTGGCCACTGACCAGCCCTGGGTATGACCAAGCCTATTTTAAATACCCTGGTCTCCTGGAATTCCTAGTTGTTGGAGGTAAAATAAATAAGGCCACAGGCATATAAAGAAATATGAGAAATACAAAACAGGAACCCTGAGTACAACCTGGCGTATTTGATTCCATTTTGCCCCAATGAGACATGTCAATTTAAATTATATATTGTAAAAAAAAAAAAAAAAAGAATAACATAATTAATAAAAAATAAAAGAAAGTAGGAAAGGAGATACTGAGAAAATATTGCTTGGCTTGCAAGACACATACCCAGTTTTCTACTTAGTGCTTTTTTTAGTGTATTATCTCACTTCTTAATCTTTATCAAATCTTGTAATTTAGACATTATATGTTTAGGGTTTTTTAGTAATGGAAAAAAAAAAGAACTCAACAAGGTTAAATAACTTGCCCAAAGTCACAGATATATAGATAAATATAAGAAATATAAAACGGGGGCTTTGAGTGTAAGAAATGAAAGGAGAAAGTTGTGTTCGATTATAGAAAAGGGAGTAATATCAGAATTATTATGAAGATTATCAAAGATGTCTCCAAACCGTAGAGTGAGGAAAGAGTGATGATGAGAATTTACAAGTGTTTGAATTTGAAATTGGAAATAGTTGGCAGAATATTGAAGGGAAATAAAAATTCAAGATATGGCATCCTAAACCAGGGCCCTTTGGAAAACTTTAACTGCTCATGTAATCCTCAGGAAGACACCACTGCCTCCCTCCCCCGGAACATAGATGCTACATATGTGTCCCTGAAAATGTGAGGTAAACTCTAAAACTGGTGGGTATCTCACAGTAAAAGCCTCCAGTGCTTTTATTGAAGACTTTTTCTAAAATCTTATACATTTAGCAAAATTGCTGCTATTATCTGTTAATACTTGTTTGTAAATGGAAATTGGAGCATTTAGTCTTGAGTTTTGTTGAGTAAAATGTGGTGAAACTGGGACCCTAATTACTTGTAAACATTTTAAAAATAGTTTGGGAATGGATTTGAAATTGTTAGGTATTCCTTGCTGAGTCCTTTCTGGTTATTCCTCCTACTAATTTCGTGCTTCTAATTGGCATGGACTTCTATTATAGAAATGTGGCCGGTGAAAAAGGTCATGAGTTTTGTCCACATTTTGCCTCTGAGGAGGGTAGGCATTGTGAATCTCAGTAGATTATAAAGAGCAGTTTTTGTCATGTGGCTGTTCCTTAGCCATAATAAACTTATTTCTCATGACTGTCTACACAATATGGGTAGATTTTGTTTTTAAAGAAGAAAATGCTGAAGTCCTGAATCAATTTTACACTTTCAAGGGTTTTAGTAAGGTTGGTGAAAAAAGTATGATAAGAATTTGGCAGCCAAAATCTTTCTCTGGTCTGTACACTCATTTTACTGTTACCAAATTTTCCCTTAGCTCCTAGCTATTTTATTTTATTTGTACATATCTTATTTTCTAACTAGTCTGGCACCATTTAAAATTCTTTGTAGGCTGCATGGTGCTTCATACAGAAGTAGTTTCTCAAATTTTTTCTACTTAAAGAACTGTAGACATTAATGACACATTGAGAATAATTTATTCCCTTATCTATTTAAAAGGGAATATGGTGATCTATTTCAGTGTGATGTGCAAAATAATAAACTGTTTCAAAAGTCAGATTATAAAACTTGAGGATTGTAAAGGGAAGAGCTATGAAGTTTGAATCTATGCAGGTCTAAAATGATGAAAAATAATTTATTCCGGGAGATGTCCTAGGAAAACATCTACTGAGAATAAGGTCAAAGTAACTATATTAAAAAAGGAAGAAAAAAAGCAATACAATATAGTAGCTGGAGAAAAACCACCACCACCATTGCTTTTAGGAGTGCTGGTTTCATTTCCTTTTTACATATCTTAATGCCAGTCTGAGAGAAGAAAGAAGAGAATCACGTGCAAAGACTCATTTTAACGTGCATAAGGCAAAATCTCATTGACTTTATTTTTGGCTGAGTAATATTCCATTGTATATATATGTATATATATATATATATACCACATCTTCTTTGTCCATTCATCTGTCGATGGACATCTTGGCTCTTTCCACGGTTTGGCTATTGTGGATACTGCTGCTATAAACATTGTGGTGCAGTTGCCCCTTTGGATCAATACATTTGTATCTTTGGGGTAAATACCTGGTAGTGCAATTGCTGGGTTGTAGGGTAGCTGTATTTTTAACCTCTCAAGGAACCTCCATACTGTTTTCCAGAGTGGTTGCACCAACTTGCATTGCCACCAACAGTGTAGGAGGGTTCCCCTTTCTCCGCATCCCCACCTGTATCTGTTGTTTCCTGTCTTTTTTAATTTTAGCCATTCTGACTGGTGTGAAGTGGTATCTCATTGTGGTTTTGATTTGTATTTCCCTGCAGCCAGGTGATGTAGAACATTTTGTCATGTGTCTGTTGGCCATTTGGATGTCTTCTTTGGAGAAATGTCTGTGCATGTCTTCTGCCCATTTCTTGACTAGATTATTTGTTTTTTGGGTGTTGAGTTTGATGAGTTCTTTATAGATCTTAGATACCAGCCCTTTATCTGATATGTCATTTGCAAATATTTTCTCCCATTCTGTCAGTTGCCTTTTAGTTCTGTTGACTGTTTCTTTTGCTGTGCAAAAGCTTTTTATCTTGATGAAGTCCCAATAGTTCATTTTTGCTTTTATTTCCCTTGCCTTTAGAGATGTGTCTAACAGGAAGTTCCTGTGGCTGAGGTCAAAGAGGTTGCTGCCTATGTTCTCCTTTAGGATTTTGATGGATTCCTGTGTGGTTAGGTATTTCATCCATTTTTTTAATCTTTGTGTGTGGTGTAAGAAAATGTTCCAATTTCATTCTTCTGCATGTGGCTGTCCAATTTTCCCAACACCATTTGTTGAAGAGACTTTTTTCCATCGGAAATTCTTTCCTGCTTTGTCGAAGATTAGTTGACCATAGGGTTGAGGGTCCATTTCTGGGTTCTCTATTTTGTTCCATTGATCTATGTGTCTGTTTTTGTGCTAGTACCATACTGTTTTGATGATTACAGCTTTGTAAAAGAGCTTGAAGTCTGGAAATGTGATGCCACCAGCTTTGGTTTTCTTTTTCAACATTCCTTTGGCTATTTGGGGTCTTTTCTGGTTCCATACAAATTTTAGGATTATTTATTCCCACCCTGTGAAAAAAGTTGGTGGTATTTTGATAGGGATTGCATTGACTGTATAGATTGCTCTAGGTAACATAAACATTTTAACAATATTTGTTCTTCCAATCCATGAGTATGGAATGTTTTCCCATTTCTTTGTGTCTTCCTCAATTTCTTTCATGAGTGTTCTGTAGTTTTTAAGGTACAGATCCTTTACTTCTTTGGTTAGGTTTATTCCTAGGTATCTTATGGTTTTTGGTGTAATTGTAAATGGGATAAATTCCTTAATTTCTCTTTCTTCTGTCTTATTGTTAGTATATAGAAAGACAACTGATCTCTGTGCATTTATTCTATATCCTGCCACATTGCTGAATTCCTGTATGAGTTCAAACAATTTTAGGGTAGAGTCTTTTGAGTTTTCCCCATAAAGTATCATGTCATCTACAAAGAGTGAGAGTTTGATTTCTTTGCTAATTTGAATCCCTTTTATTTCTTTTTGTTGTCTGATTGCTGAGGCTAGGACTTCTAGTACTATGTTGAATAACAGTGGTGAGAGTGGGTATCTCTGCTGTGTTCCTGACCTCAGGGGGAAGGCTCTGAGTTTTTCTCCATTGAGAATGATATTTGCTTGGGCTTTTCATAGATGGCTTTTATGATATTGAGGTATGTTCCCTCTATCCCTACACTGTGGAGAGTTTCAATCAAGAAAGAATGCTATATTTTGCCAAATGCCTTTTCTGCATCAATTGAGAGGATCATATGGTTCTTGTCCTTTCTTTTATTAATGTGATGTATCACGTTGATTGATTTGCAAATGTTGAACCACCCTTGCAGCCCAGGAATAAATCCCACTTGGTTGTGGTGAATAATTCTTTTAATGTACTGTTGGATCTTAATGGCTAGTATCTTGGTGAGAATTTTGGCATCCATGTTCTTCAGGGATATTGGTCTGTAATTCTCCTTTTTGGTGGGGTCTTTGTCTAGTTTGGGAGTCAAGGTAATGCTGGCTTCATAGAATGAATTTGGAAATTTTCCTTCCATTTCTATTTTTTGAAACAGCTTCAGAAGAATAGGTATTAGTTCTTCTTTACAGTGTTTGGTAGAATTCCTCTGGGAAGCCATCAGCCCTGGACTCTTGTTTGTTGGGAGATTTTTGATTACTCCTTCAATTTCCTTGCTGGTTATGGGTCTGTTCAGGTTTTCTATTCAGGTTGACTTTTGAGACCACTGTGTACTGAGAGATGGGAATGATAAAGGAGTATGAAGGGAAATTGAGTGGAAATCCAAATGAATGGGCCACAGAGGCTCTACAATGAAACAGTTTTAATTCTGAGGAGCAAGATGTCACCAAAACTAGTTGTACTGGAAGGTCACAATCAGTTAACATTAACTATCCACACACAGAATTTCCAGAGGAAGAATCCAAATCCAACAATTCTAGGGGGAAGAATGAATATCGTGGAGAGACAAGAGAATAGTGTGTTTTTGCCACTGGGTAAAGAATGGCTTAATCAAGTACAGGAATCCTCTTTAATTAAACATCAATTTTCTGTATTGAAGATTCCAGTTTTGTTTAAATCTTCATGAAGGAGTGTCTGATGTTAATGCTAAAAAAGTGTGTATGTGGAACTTTTGCAGTAAAATGAGGGTGAGTAAGCTAAGAGTTAGTTACTGTAAATTTTTAAAATGTTAATAAAAAAATTATTTGCAAGTAATACTGATGTAGGTATTTTACTGTAAACTGAATATTCAAATCAAGGAGGTAGTTGACCTGAAAACTCAGCAACATTGATGATAGTCTATTGTCATATTTCTGCAGTGTAATAGAGAAAATGTATAAATGTTAAAGACACAATATGAAGCCTTTGAATGTATAAATGATTGAAACAAGCCGAAGAGTCTTGTTGTATGAAAAAAACAAATAGAAATTTGACAGCCAAACACTAATGAAAATCTTGTTTACATAAAGACAATGTGTTTGAGTTTTGATGGTTTAGTAAGTGAGAAAGGTTAAGTGGGGATACATTTCATTTCAGAAATATTTAACCCAGATAGTGATAATTTTACAAAATCACAATGGTCAGCGTTTCATATACAAAATGCAGTCCTAGATCACTGGGAATATATATTTAAAAAACAGAGTGGGGACGCTTGGGTGGCTTAGTCGGTTAAGCATCTATCTCAAGTCATGATTTCAGGGTCCTGGGATGGAGTCCTGCATTGGGCTGTCTGCTCAGCAGGGAGTCTGCTTCTCCCACTCCCTCTGCTCCTCCCCCCCCCCCGCTCATTCTCCCTCACTCTCTCTCTCAAATAAATAAATAAATAAATCTTTAAAAAAAATAGAGTGAGTTCAACCCCATATCACCATCAAAAAGTTAATAAATAAAGTTAGAATTCAGTTTTTACATTTAAAATGGACATAAATGAGTGGAGAGTGGGATGAAAGTGAATAAGATATAATTTTAAAGTACTATGAAATTGGATGATTGGGAAATATTTCAAAGTTGGGGAGACCTAAAGCTGAAATTTATATGGGAGAAGTAAGCCATTACCTCATTATTATGATTATACCCCATGATTATATATTATCATATATACATATGCACACACATATATGTATATATATGTAATATATATAATCTTAAATCTTAAATTTTAAAAATCTAAATTTTAAATTTAAAAAGTATATTTAAAAAAGCCACAATATTTATAAAGGTGTTGGAGATTAGAACTCTGAAGACAAAGCCATAGGTTTTGTATGCCACTTTTTTCAATATTAGTAATAATGTTAGCATATGACAGTTTTGACAGCATGGATAACTCCTCTTCAGAAAAGTCTAAGAAAAGCAATTTTCTGAATACTTTTCATTTCAAGATTTTGCATTTCTAATTTTAGTAACAAATTTAGACAGACTAGAGTAGTAATGCTGATATGGCCACAGGTATTGACCCAATTTGTAACAGTGGAATTGTGGAACTTTGTGAATATATAAAATAATTTTAAAAGTCAAGTTTATTGAGGTGTAATTTATATACAATAAAATTCACCTTTCAAAAGTATACAATTCAATGAACTTTGACAAACGTTTACTCCCATTAAAATATAGAACGTTTCTATTACCCCAACATTTCAATCCTTAGAGTTAATACTCTGTTCCCTTATCTCCAGATCCTTGATCTGTTTTCTGTTTGTAGAGTTTTCTAGTAGACTTTTCCAGAATGTCATTTAAATGGAACCAGACTGTAGCCTTTTATGTTTGGCTTCTTTCAGTTAGTATAATGCTTTTGAAACCCTTTCATGTCGTTGCATGTATCAGTAGTTCTTTATCATATTGCTGAGTAGTAGTCCATTATATGGAGGTGACACAATTTGTTTATCTATTCACCAATCGGTGGACATTTGTGTTTCCAGTTTTGGGTTATTATAAGCGAAGTTGCTCTGAAAATTTGCTTATAAATTTTTGTGTGTATATATATTTTTATTCTCCCTGGTAAATATCTAAAAATGGGATTGTTTTCCAAATGGTAATTCCATTTTGCTTTTCTACTAAATGTATGAGAGTTCCAGTTGCTCTGTGTTCTTCCTAGCAGTTTTTTTAATTTTTGTCATTTTACCCCACTTCACATATAAGAATTTTATGTTTGTTTCCATTCCTTTCTTCTTGTCCTTTGTACTATTTTTGTCATACATTTTATTACTACACATATTATAAACTCATCAACACATTGTTACTAGTTTTGCTTTAAACAATTATTACTTAATGTTATTACAAATAAGGAAATCTCTTTTATACTTACCTACATTTTTATAATTTCCAATGCTCTTAATTCCTTTATTGAAATCTGTATTTTCAATTGATATAATATTCTTTGTGTCTGAAAATGTCTTTTAATATTTATTATAGTTTTTGTCTGCTAATAATGAATTCTCTGGGTTTTGTTTTTGTTATGTTTTGGTTGTCTTATATATGAAAATGTTTTTATTTGGTCTTCATTTTTGAAAGATTATTTTCTGGAAATAAATTTCTATGTTGACAGAAGTACAGAGAGAATCACATAGGATAAGATGAACAGAGAAGTCAACCAGTAACTAATGCTGCAGAGAAATAGAAAGAGTGAAGAAAGAGAATGAGATTTGCTAATTAAAATATCACTTGTGCTCCTCAAGACATTGGCTCTGTATTTCTCAGAATTAAGGAGAAAATATTGATAGTGGTGGCAGCTTATTTTTGCAAGAAGCTTGGTAGTAAAATTAGGACACAATAATAGACTGATAGAATAGGATACCAAAATGATTTTACTGGTTTTATTAGTTTGTTTTCAATATATCAAAATATAAGTTGTAGGGAAATGAAAAAGGAGCTCACGGAGAGAGGGTTTAAACAAGCAAACACAACACAGGGATAGTTGATAAAGCAAACTTTAGAACAAAGTAGAGAGAATGGAATTTTATGGTACTGGTTTTCTATTGATATACCAAAATATCACAAACTTAGCAATTCAAAACAGTGCCCGTTTATTAGCTCACAGTTCTGTAGGTCAGATGTCTGCCATAATAGTGTTGGGCTGTTTGTTTTTTGCCTGGAATTTCCACTTTATCATGACCCCAAAGATACCCTTTACTTTCCCTCTGTACTTCCTGTATCCCATGCCTCCATCTTCACTGATGCATACCCTTGTTTTAATGAAGCACATCTGATAGCAGCTTCTTGAGGAGGAGTACAAGATAGATTATCCTGGAGACATTGCATATCTCTACATCACCCTTGATTTATGGTTTGGCTGGGTATCAAGCCCTAGGTTTGAAATAATTTCCCCAGAGAATTTTGTAGACATTGTTCCATTGTCTGGCTTCCAGTGTTGTTCTTAAGCAGGCTAAAGCCTTTCTAATACCAGATCTTTTTCATGTGACCCATTTATTTATTTATTTTTTTACTTCCTTGCAAGCTTGAAGAATCTTATCTTTGCCCCAGGATTCTAAAATGTCATGTTACTATGCCTTGATATGGGTAAACTTTTATCTATTTTGCTAAGCACACAGTGGGCTGTTTTCATTCTGGTGACTAATGTCCTTCAGTTATGAGAAAAATTCATGAATTATTTAATTGATGGGTTTCTCCCTTCAGTTTTTATTATGCTCTCTTTCTGGCACTTCTGTTATTTAGATGTTGTACCTCCTTGACTGTTCTTCTCATTTTCTTATCTCTTTTCTTCTTAATTCTCTGTCTTTTTTTATTGTTCTTGTTTCAGTTTTTCTGCTTTGTGGGAGATCTGAACTTTATCTTTAAAAACTTCTATAGAATTTTTCAGTTTTGCTAAATCTTTTTATAGTACCTTTGTTCTTTTCTCATGAAAAATATCTTATTTCTTTTTTTTTAGATTTTATTTATTTATTTGAGAGATAGAGAGAGAATAAGAGAGAGAGAGAGCATGAGAGGGGGAAGGGTCAGAGGGAGCAGACTCCCCGCGAGCAGGGAGCCTGATGTGGGACTCGATCCTGGGACTCCAGGATCATGACCTGAGCCGAAGGCAGTCGCTTAACCAACTGAGCCACCCAGGCACCCGAAAAATATCTTATTTCTAAAAAAATATTTAAAAATAATAAAAAATTTGGAAATTTAAAAAAAAATCCTATTTCTGTGATAGCAATAAAATGTTTTAATCTTATCTCATGCATAGTCTTTATTTTCAAAAATTTCTGTCTTGGGGCACCTGGGTGGCTCAGTCAGTTAAGCATCTGCCTTCAGCTCAGGTCATGATCCCAGGGTCCTGGGATTGAGTACCGCATTGGGCTCTCTGCTCAGCAAGGAGCCTGTTTCTCTCTCTCCCTCTGCCCTTCCCCATACTCGTTCTCTCTCTCTTTCACTTGTTCTCTCAAATATATAAAATAAAATCTTTTTAAAAATTTCTGTCTTTTTTTATTTTGAGCTCTATCTTTTAAGTTGGATACATTTTACAGATGACTCGTGATTTTTGTGTGTCTGCTAATATTAAAAGCTGATTGGAAACATTAAGTCCTTAAATGAGGCTTGTTATAGTGACCTTCATTATAAGTCATGTCATTTCCTTGCGATGGAGGGGAATGTAAGTATATTCATTTATTGGGATCTCATTTGATTTTTAATGGGTAGAAAAATAAACTTTAAATAATTTGGATGATCTTCTCACCATTCCACACTTTCAATGTATTCCCTTGAGTAGTGACATGGGAGATATATGTCTGCTGGGACATCAAATAATGTGAGTGTCTTGCCACACTGAGATTTCCATGTTTTAGGAGCATTGTTTTTTCATACAATAGTGACATTAATGAAAAAATTCAACTACTTCAACAGGATGTTCAATTAAAGGAAGAGCTTTGTTCCATAGCTAGAGTAAAATGATAAATATTATATTCATCTACAATATGATATCCTCTAAAGGATTTTGAAATATAATTTGAACTATCATTTATCTAGCGAAGGATGACTAGAATGTTATGGAGGAAAGCTTAAAGAATCAGGATTGTTCAACCCTAGATAAATATTTGGGATGGGTATAATAACTACTATTGATTATTTCCCAAAGTTCTTCTGTGAAAGCTGAGATAAATGTATTCAGCATATATACAGAGAAAATAGATAATCTTCTTTACAGGACAAGACATTCTGAATTAGAATGGAGGCTGATGACTAGAGTTCTTTCTAACACTCCAAGAAGCTATTGGTTAAGCTTATAACATTATCGTCATATTTGGAACAAATGACCAAGTCTACATGCTTAGTAATACAGTATGAATGATTGGTTTGTAAAATTAATTTATCTACATTTGAGAATGTCTATTCAAAGTGATGTATTAACAAATCAGTGAAGCAGAAATATAAAAAAAACATGTGTTGCAATTTCCCCCATAATTCATATTGCTAATTATAAATATGTTTATTCTTCCATATATTTTTACATATTTATGATTAGAAATTAAACTAGGGGCACCTGGATGGCTCAGTCAGATAAGCGTCTGACTCTTGATTTCACCTCAGGACATGATTTCAGGGTCATGAGATGGAGCCCCATGTCAGGTTCCCTACTCAGCCTGGAGTCTACTTGAGATTCTCTCTCCCTCTCTCTCTCTGCCCCTCCCCCCACTGGTGCTAAATAAATAAATAAATAAATAAGTTTAAAAAAAAAGAAATTAAACTAGACAAACTTAAATTACTCATTACATTTCACATTTGATATATGGGAAAGCCTAACAAATTTTAAATAATTATATGGAAAAGGTAAAAATTTTAAACTATTTATATAAAATGTTAATTCTTACCAGGTATTACTGATGTGAAGATAGCATAATATAATGACTTAATCTCACATTTAGTTACACAGTATCACAAATTACAAAGAGTAAAGTGCATTGGGTACCACTTCTGGTAATGCTCTCCTACACCATAGATAAACCAAACCAAGATTAGAAACAGGCACATTTGATAAGCATTGGTATTCACATTATCTATTTTATCAAAGTTGCTGTTAAAAAAAGTAAAGATTAGTTTGTGATTTTAATAAATGTCCAAATGCAATCAAAGAAAATGGCAAGAAAGTTTTAAAGTTTATTTTCCAGCCTTGTGCAAAAAGATTAGTGTGGTAAGATGTAGTCTATATATCCATCTAAGGATTATTAGGTACCATTAAATAATGTAGTTTTTGCATGGCTTTAAATATGTTTCCAGTATCTAAGCAATAAACTCATAATTAAAATGATAATGATGTTTATGCTTAAGGTTTAGATAACAAAAGTAATCAGGACTTATGGAATACAATAAATCAAGCCATCAAACTGATATGGTATATGTGGAAAAGTTGGGTAGGACAATACAAAATCTTTGAGTAGGGTCCCTGGGTGGTTGAGTTGTTAAGTGTCTGCCTTCGGCTCAGGACATGATCCCAGGGTCCTGGGATTGAGCCCTGCATCAGGCTCCCTGCTCAGTGGGAAGCCTGCTTCTCCCTCTCCCACTCCCCCTGCTTGTGTTCCCTCTCGCTGTGTCTCTCTCTGTCAAATAAATCAATAAAATCTTTAAAAAAAATCTTTGAGTAAAACTCAAAGGCAGGTAAGAGGTGTGGTCTTACATAAAACATAAAAGACAGGTCAAATAAACTGACTATAATCTTTCCCGTTTTAAAAAAAAAGACGTACATCAGCAGTAGACCAGCATTAGAGTTTCCTGTTTTTCATTCAAACTGTTGATCAAAATGCATCTGTAATCTAGCTTGTTATTACTCCATTCACACTTTATCCATTTAACTTAATACATTAAAATTTCACAGTCATGAATAAACCTGAAAACCCCAACATTTTATTTTGAAAGTGACTTAGGGCTTGATACATATATTTCTTTGCTGATTCTGCCCTTAGACCATGTAGCTATCAGATTTATGTTACTTCCATAATGGAGACCACTCTGTATCCCACAGATCATTTGTTTAATAAAATTCACATAGCTACTCACTGAATACTAAAACTATATAAGCATGCACTGAGGCACCCAGCAACCAGAAGAATTCAATCTCTGTTACACCATTATTAAAGATTAAATCACAGTTTTGTTAGTGGTCTATGAAATTCTACATTTAAGAACATTGCTGACATACTCTAGCAAGACTTGAAATATTCATATGCTAAAGCATTTATTTCATAGAACAAAATGATTTACATGTTACATGGAAGTAAAGAGGTAGCAATGGGAATTTATAGTACAGACAATGCCTGGAAATTTATTCTTTTTTAGACCAAATTAAGCTATGAGCCCCCATATGAGAACTTTTTTCTTGATTCACAGTAAGACCAAAACTATGTTTGATTTAATTCAAGGCTACTTTTTCATAGCCAGCAGCAAATCCATTAAAGTGCTATTCTGAGTTTCATCTAGACATGTTATCACTGTCCTGCAACATAGCAACTCAATATAAACATATTTTCCAAGTGCAGTACAAGTGTACAAAGATCATTCATCTGATCACAGTTGGAGTGGGATCATTATGTAATGTTTCTGCTGCAGAAATAGCCAAAGGCCTATCTAAGAACACAAATAGCCTACTGCTCCTATAAAATTTTAGAAAGAAAAGAGTGGAAGTTGGAACTATTAATTGCAATGAAAATTTCAAGCATATAGGGCCACCTGGGTGGCTCAGTCAGTTAGTGTCCGACACTTGGTTTTGGCTCAGGTCATGATCTTGGGGTTGTGGGATAGAACCCTGAGTCCAGCTCCACACTCAATGGGGAGTCTGCTTGAGATTCTTTCCATCTGCCCCTCCCCCCCACTCTATCTCAAATGAATCTTTTTTTTTAAGATTTTATTTGTTTATTTGACAGAGAGAGAGATAGCACGCACAAACAGGGGGAGCAGCAGACCGAGGGAGAAGCAAACTCCCCGCTGAGCAGGGAGCCGGACGACGTGGGGCTGGATCCCAAGACCCCGGATCATGACCTGAGCCGAAAGCAGCCGCTTAACCAACTGAGTCACCCAGGAGCCCCACAAATGAATCTTTTTTTAAAAAAATAAAATTTCAAGCTTATATATATGTGTGTGTGTGTTTGAAATAATGATAATTTTACTTTCAAAATAGTTTATGTATCTACAATGAAATGACTTTCCTTTTGTTTAAGATGTTTTTGTTTCACTTAAATTTTCAGGGATTGTTTTTCAGGTGATGAAACATCCTTTTTGGAAATGAATTTTGAACCATTCTCTTTCTATTAACCAGTTTAATGATCTTGAAGAAATCATTTCACCCGTCAGAACCTTAGTTTTCTTATCCATCAAGTGAGAAGATTGAGCAGGTGATTTGTGTCTTTCCAAGTACTATACAGACTTGGATTCACAAAGTGCCTACTGTATTTTGTGAAAACAGTAGAGGTTGCTAGGAAAAATGACAAACTGAATAATGATTAAATTTAATATTTACTGACAGAAAAAAATTATCACTTTTTCAAACATGGAATATCAAAAAATAATCCCTAAGGACTGAACTTGAATATCTAAACATAAACTGGAAACACTAGCATAAGGAACAGAGGGTAATGTGCTTCTATCACAGAAAAATTGATTGTTTACAGAAAAGAAACCAATGCATTGTTTAGAATACATTTATAAATAATTTAGCATTCTAAATAGAATGGATTATATTCTCAAATGTTCATGAATACAGCTATTACTCATTATAAGCAAACTTAAACTTTAAGCAGAAAATTAAAATTTAGAAATTGCTAAAGAAAAGGACTAGTTTATTTTAAATTATGTGAGCTCTTGAAATTAAGAGCTTTACATTATGTGCCAGTATATAGTAACCCTTAGAGAGAGAGAGAGAAACAGGCCAAGAACTGAAGATCAAGGAATGTCTAACAATGGAAGACATCTCTGTGATCCCAGGAATGTGAAAAGAGATATATGAAATGTCAATGTTAGGAGAGATAATGCACATTTTAAGAAGTGTTTTTTAAGTGCAGCAAATTTAGCAAAGAATAAAATTGAATTATTATTATAGGTTCTACACATAATAGGGTGATAATTACTATTATAAAATTTAACTTTTTTATTACAGTTATTCAATTTAGTAACTGAAACTTCCCCCCTTATGTTTGAGTTCATAATCTTCTCCACAAAAAAATAATTATACCTTAAACAGGTTCATTAGACTAACACCATCACACCTGAAGTCAAATTTCTCTTAGAAATAAATTGGTCATTTCCATATGGAGAATTCCTGGGGAGTGTGTAGCACATAGTGAACTGATTCTATGATTTTGATAGAAAGACCTTTAGTGTAATTCATATTCAAGATCTTCTCATAAGAATTCAATATTCACAATTTCATTAGAACCATGAAATCAGCTCAATTTTCACCACCACCTCACTGACCCCCAGCCATCAGTAAATATGATGAAGCCAAGATAAGTGACACAAACGATTTGAAATCAGGCACAAGTATTTCAGTGCGACCTAACCAGTGCCTTTCTATTGATAAACTACTTTGTATTAGGGATAAATGACTTGTGATATATATGCCCCAATAATTAGCCTTTGGGGGAAACCCTTCTGTTCATACAGATTTACTTATTTAACTACTTATATATCTCCTTCCTAAATTAGCTTTTGAATTATTGTCCCAAAATATTACAAAAGCATTTGGAGAAGCTTCTCCCCTCCCTGCCCCCTGCAATCAATCTGTAGGTTAACCTTCATTTCTAGGTCGACCTGGCTTTACATAATAAAATAACTTCAAGCACACATGTGTCGTGAAAAGCCATTCTCCCTGAAGCTGCATTATGATGATCAACAGAAATTGCTTTGCCAGGAAAGACAGTTTTTATCATTGTATTTTGAGTTATTCTGTTAAAGAGAAAATTGCATTGGGCAAAAATTCTTCTGGAATTATATATTTTATACTGTTACAACAGGAACTTAAAATGTTTTGCACAAAAATGTTAGTGAAATGCTTCAAAATACAAGAAATATCATGGGCTATTTTTCTCACTCTCAGTTTTATATAGATGATTTTCTATGTGGTTTTAATATGTAAGCTATGATGTTTACATAGATGGCCAATCAAATATTCACCAAGTACCTACTTGTATTTTAAAAATTTTAGTGAGCATATGTAACAAACATATTGTCCTCTATAAGCTTACATGTATAATCAAAAGAATCAGAAGACTCAGCTGCTAAAATTTAATCATGTTTTTACCTTGTTCTAATATCTCTTATCCTGAAAGATTTTACCCTTGTTCTAAAATTCTCACTAAATATAATTTTTATTTTCATTGTAAGAAATTTTTTTTCTCTGCATCTACCACCAATTAACTGTTCAAATGACCCTAATCTGGCTTTCCCACATTTCCTTTGAAATTGCTCTTAAGGTCAACAGCCAAATCCCACG
Source organism: Zalophus californianus (assembly GCF_009762305.2). Lineage (NCBI taxonomy): Eukaryota > Metazoa > Chordata > Mammalia > Carnivora > Otariidae > Zalophus > Zalophus californianus. Next base: position 31,043,358 of record NC_045604.1, read on the forward strand.
AACACTTTTCCATCTTTGACTTCACAGCAACCTTTAACAAAGCAAACTCTGTTTCCTTTTTGAGACACTACTTTCTCTTGTCTTCCATGACACCAGTATCTCCTGTTTTTCCTCATCTCACTGGATACTCCTCCCCATCACTTTTTCTGGTCCTCTTCTACCTAAAATCTGTACATTGGCATGTCTTAGAGCAGTGTCCCAGGCCCTCTTCTCTTTCTGGCTATGCCATTTCCTGGATAATTTTATCCAGTAATATGACTAACATAACATTTATATCAGTGGATCTCATTCCTACTGGACCTAATGCTTTCTCTATGAGGAAGTATTATATAACACTGCCTTCTCTACTATCCCCCTATAAAATTTATAGATAATATAAGTGACCCACAGACACGATTAGAAAAAAATTGATATGCCAACTAACTCAAAGATACAGGAAAAATAAAAGGAAATTAATTTAAAATAAAATAATTTACTTTAACAAATAAATATTTAAGAATGTCTTTATTAGAAGACGTAACATAGGTAATGCTCATGCTTATTTATAATAAATATATTTGGACTTAGGAGGACAGATAAAATCAGAACCCATGCCATATAAGAGTCAGAAGAAAATAAAAGTACAGAGAAGTAGAAATGGGCATGAGAATAAAAACTAGTTTAGAATAAGTTATAATAAACACAATTCATTTGTATATGATAAGAAGAAGAGAGAAATGAGCCCAATGGAAGTAAGAGAACTGGCCAAGATAAATTTCAGACTGTTGAACTGAAAGCAGTAAGATAGTTTGATATTCTATAAAAGAGCTGTGCCTTTTTTCTAAGTATAGTATCAACATAATTCCTATGTTCTTGCATGAAATGAGGTAGTGATAAAGTATCTCAAGATCTCAAATATATTTTCTCTCTCAAAATTCCACCACAAATGGAGGCATACATTTTGTCTCTAGTACAAAAACAAAAAACAACAACAACAAACAAACAAAAAAACAACCCGAGCTCTACTTCAGTAGGCAACAGGGACTAGAGGAAAGATTAGAAAAAGAAGCAGTAATATAAAAGGCAATAGAGAACTTGTATGTTAGAACTCTGGGGACAAAATCACAGCAAAGCTGGAAAACAATAGACAACCAGAAACAAATATAACACTTCCACATGTAATTTTTGCTTTAAGAGATTTCTTATCTTGGCAGTGATATGAATTATCTTTAAAAAATCTTTTATTAACTAAATGCCTTAATACAGCTGCACTCAAATAATATTCAATCATCTGTTACATAGATGAAATTGGTCTCATTGATTTTAAATCGCTGCACTGCAGCACGGAAACCCTTTACCATCAGATGTATGCCTGAAAATAAAATAATGCATTGACTAGACAGATAAACAGAATGAATAAACTTATTCTGTGGTTTTCAAATACTGTATTTATTTAAATTTCCCTTTCTCTAACAAGCTTCTCATAAATTACTGGGCCTTTTATGTAACTTCTTGTAAAAAAAATTAGGATTATCATGTGCTTAATTACTACCAATTTATCTTTTTAGGGTGTTTAGTTGAGGGGAATATTGAAAAGTTGTGCAGGACATGGGATAATAATTTGTTTTGCCAAACTGTCAGACACACTGCAGATCATCTAACATTCCCAGCCATTGCCAAGCAAATATCAGAAGCACCTCCCAATCATTGTGACATCCAAGACATGCTCCCGTAAAATTTCCAAACACTCCAGGATGGCAATACAATGCTTGCTGTGAGCTACAGATCTATATGCTGACACTCTTGTGCCTGAGCCAGACTTATATCCTACTGCCTACTTAACAAATACTGGAGTATTAGATTTGATATTTCCCCTTCCTGTACTCTTTACTTGTAATCTGCAAAAATTCCCATTCACTCTACTTACAACAGATTTTTAAAATATATTCATTTCCACTGTCTAGACTTCAGTCCAAGCCTTGATTAGTTTTCCTTTTGACCAGCACAGTAACTTCTTGATTGTTTTCTAGTATTACTAATGTAATGTATGGTGATTAACATAGCATAGCACCCCTACTATGCCTCCATGTTCGGGCCTAAAGGCTTTGGGCGGGGTGGAGCTGAGAGTCACACTTTCAAGTAAACCCAGGTCATGGAAATTTAATATAACTATTTGCCATCTGTATATCTTTTTTCATGAGATGTCTGCTCAGATCTTTTCCCATTTTTTTTTCCTGAGTGTTCAACTTTATTGGGGGCATGGGAGCTGACAGGGGGCCCCGGGTGCCTGGGGATAAGGCCTGCAATCAGCCTGGAAGGGCAGTGGCCTGGTGGGCAGCCAGGGATAGCATTTACACACAGCAGCCAGCATGAACTTTTTTAAAGACTTTATTTTTCAGAGCACAGTTAGTTTCATAGCAAAACTGACTGAAAGTTATAGAGATTTCCCATAGACCCCCTATCCTCACACATGCATAACCTCCCCCATAATCAATATCCTGCACCAGAGTGGTATATTGGTTACAATTTATGAACCTACACTGACACATAATCACCTGAAGTGCATACTTGACATTAAGGTTCATTCTTGGTGTTGTAAATTCTATGAATTTGGACAAATGTGTAATGACAGACACTCATCATTACAGGATCATACAGAGTATTTTCACTGCTGTAAAAATCCTCTGTGTTCAACCTATTCATTGCTCCCCACAACACCCTCCCTACCTCTAGCATTTACTGATCTTTTACTGTCTCTATAGTTTTGCCTTTCCAGAAAATCATATATTCAGAATCATACTGCATGTAGTCCTTTCACATTGGCTTCTTTCACTTAGTAATGTGCTTTGAAGCTTCCTCATGTCAGTGCTGAATAGTATTCCATTGCCTGGATGTGCCACAGTTTATTTATCCACTCACCTACTGAAAGACATCATGCTTGCTTCCAAGTTGGGCAATTATGAATAAAACTGCTATAAAATTCCTGAGGAGGTTTTAATGTGGACCTAAATTTTCAGCTCCTTTGAGTAAACATGAAGGAGCATGAATGCTGGATTGTATGGTAAAAAGTATGTTTAGTTTTGCAAGAAACAATCAAACTGTCTTCCAAAGTGGCTATAACATTTGCATTCTCACCACCAATGAATGAGAGTCCCTGTTGCTTTTCATCCTTGCCAGCATCTGGTGTTATCAGTAATCCAGTTTTGGGCCGTTCTGAGACATGTGTAGTGGTATCTCATTGTTGTTTTAATATATAGTTGTGGAGTATCTTTTAATATAACTATTTGCCATCTGTATATCTTTTTTCATGAGATGTCTGCTAAGATCTTTTCCCATTTTTTTTTCTGAGTGTTCAACTTTATTGAGGGCATGGGAGCCGACAGGGGGCCCCTGGGTGCCTGGGGATAAGGCCTGCAATCAGCCTGGAAGGGCAGTGGCCCGGTGGGCAGCCAGGGATAGCGTTTCCATGACCTGGGTTTACTTGAAAGTGTGACTCTCAGCTCCAGCCCGCCCAAAGCCTTTAGGCCCGAACATGGAGGCATATGGTGGTTGCAGTACGGCTTGCCTTCATGCTCAGCATGGCCCCCCGACGTCAGCGTCTTTCTACATTTCTCACACTTCAGGCAAGGCTGATGCCAGTCTTTCCCCAGAGGGGTCACCCACTCAGCAAAGTACACCTCCTTGTCTCACTTAGGGCACTTAGGCATGGTGGCTGGGGGTCCGGCGCGGACTTCTGGGCAGGAGCAGCTCTTTTCCCATTTTTAAATTAGGTTGTTCATTTTCTTATTGTTGAGTTGTAAATATTATTTGCATATATTGAATAAGAGTACTTTATTAGGGAAAAATGTTGGTATTTTGAATATGTCTTTTCAAATATTTTCTCACTGTTTGTGGCTTCTCATTCTCTTGACAGTGTCTTTTCCAGAACAGAAGTTTAAATTTTAATGAAGTCTGGCTTACCAATTACTTCTTTCATGGATCATGCCTTTGGTGTTGTATCTAAAAAGTCATTATCATATCCAAGGTCATCTAGGTTTTCTCCTATGTTATCTTCTAGGAGTTTTATACTTTTAGATTTTACATTTAGATATATTACTCATCTTGAGATTTTTGTGAGGGGTGTAATCTCCATTTCTACATTCATTTTCTTTGCATATCCATGTCCAGTTGTTCCAACACCATTTGTTGAAAAGACTCCATTGTATTACTGTGCTCCTTTGTTGAAGATCAGTTGACTGTATTTATATGGATCTCTAACTCTCTATTCTCTTCCATTTGTTTACTTGTCTATTCTTTCACCAATACCACAGCACCCTGATGACCGTGGCTTTAAAATAAGTCTTGAAGTTGGGTGTTAGTCTTCCAACTTCTCTACTCTCCTTTAATATTCTGTTCGCTATTGTGGATTTTTTGCCTTTCCATATAAATTTTAGAGACTGATACTCCATTGTTTTTAACCACACGTTTGAATGTAGTGACATTGGATCTATGGATGTGAAAATATACTTACATATGTATATGATAGATATCCTCACAACATCACTATGAAGTAAGTTTTGTTTATTTATTTTTTAATTTTTTATTGTTATGTTAATCACCATACATTACATCATTAGTTTTTGATGTAGTGTTCCATGATTCATTGTTTGTGCATAACACCCAGTGCTCCACGCAGAACGTGCCCTCTTTAATACCCATCACCAGGCCAACCCATCCCGCCACCCCCCTCCCCTCTAGAACCCTCAGTTTGTTTTTCAGAGTCCATAGTCTCTCATGGTTCGTCTCCCCCTCTGATTTATCCCCCTTCATTTTTCCCCTCCAGCTATCTTCTTCTTTTTTTTCTTAACATATATTGCATTATTTGTTTCAGAGGTACAGAACTGTGATTCAACAGTCTTGCACAATTCACAGCGCTCACCGTAGCACATACCCTCCCCAATGTCTATCACCCAACTACCCCATCCCTCCCACCCCCCACCACTCCAGCAACCCTTTGTTTCCTGAGATTAAGAATTCCTCATATCAGTGAGGTCATATGATACATGTCTTTCTCTGATTGACTTATTTCACTCAGCATAACACCCTCCAGTTCCATCCATGTTGTTGCAAATGGCAAGATCTCATTCCTTTTGATGGCTGCATAATATTCCATTGTGTATATATACCACCTCGTCTTTATCCATTCATCTGTCGATGGACATCTTGGCTCTTTCCACAGTTTGGCTATTGTGGACATTGCTGCTATAAACATTGGGGTGCACGTACCCCTTCGGATCCCTACATTTGTATCTTTGGGGTAAATACCCAGTCGTGCAGTTGCTGGATTGTATGGCAGCTCTATTTTCCACTGTTTGAGGAACCTCCATAATGGTTTCCAGAGTGGTTGCACCAGCTTGCATTCCCACCAACAGTGGAGGAGGGTTCCCCTTTCTCCACATCCCCGCCAACATCTGTCGTTTCCTGACTTGTTAATTTGAGCCATTCTGACTGGGTGAGGCGGTATCTCACTGAGGTTTTGATTTCTCTTTCCCTGATGCTGAGTGATGTTGAGCACTTATTCATATGTCTCTTGACCATTTGAATGTCTTTGGAAAAAATGTCTGTTCATGTCTTCTGCCCATTTCTTGATTGGATCATTTGTTCTTTGGGTGTTGAGTTTCATAAGTTCTTTATAGATTTTGGATACTAGCCCTTTATCTGATATATCATTTGCAAATATCTTCTCCCATTCTGTCGGTTGTCTTTTGGTTTTGTGGACTGTTTCTTTTGCTGTGCAAAAGCTTTTTATCTTGAGGAAATCCCAAGAGTTCCTTTGTGCCCTTTCTTTGCTTGCCTTTGGCGATGTTTCTAGGAAGAAGTTGCTGCGGCTGAGGTCGAAGAGGTTGCTGCCTGTGTTCTCCTTTAGGATTTTGAAGGACTTCTGTCTCACATTTAGGTCTTTCAACGATTTGAGGTCTATTTTTGTGTGTGGTGTAAGGAAATGGTCCAGTTTCATTCTTCTGCATGTGGCTGTCCAATTTTCCCAACACCATTTGTTGAAGAGACTGTCCCTTTCCTGCTTTGTCGAAGATGAGTTGACCATAGAGTTGAGGGTCCATTTCTGGGCTCCCTATTCTGTTCCATTGATCTATGTGTCTGTTTCTGTGCCAGTACCATACTGTCTTGATGATGACAGCTTTGTAATAGAGCTGGAAGTCCGGAATTGTGATGCCGTCAGCTTTGCTTTTCTTTTTCAATATTCCTCTGGCTATTTGGGGTCTCGTCTGATTCCATACAAATTTTAGGATTATTTTTTCCATTTCTTTGAAAAAAGTGGATGGTATTTTGTTGGGGATTGCATTGAATGTGTAGATTGCTCTAGGTAGCATTGACATCTTCACAATATTTGTTCTCCCAATCCATGAGCATGGAACGTTTTTCCATTTCTTTGTGTCTTCTTCAATTTCTTTCATGAGTATTTTATAGTTCTCTGAGTACAGATCCTTTGCCTCTTTGGTTAGATTTATTCCTAGGTATCTTATGGTTTTGGGTGCAATTGTAAATGGGATCGACTCCTTGATTTGACTCTCTTCTGTCTTGTTGTTGGTGTATAGGAATGCCACTGATTTCTGTGCATTGATTTTATATCCTGCCACTCGACTGAATTCCTGTATGAGTTCTAGCAGTTTTGGGGTGGAGTCTTTTGGGTTTTCCACATACAGTATCATATCATCTGCAAAGAGTGAGAGTTTGACTTCCTCTTTGCCAATTTGGATGCCTTTGATTTCTTTTTGTTGTCTAATGGCTGTGGCTAGGACTTCTAACACTATGGGGAATAGCAGTGGTGATAGTGGACATCCCTGTCGCGTTCCTGACCTTAGGGGAAAAGCTCTCAGCTTCTCCCCATTGAGAATGATATTCGCTGTAGGTTTTCCATAGATGGCTTTGATGATATTGAGGTATGTACCCTCTATCCCTATACTCTGAAGAGTTTTGATCAAGAAAGGATGCTGTACTTTGTCAAATGCTGTTTCTGCATCTATTGAGAGGATCATATGATTCTTGTTCTTTCTTTTGTTAATGTATTGTATCACGTTGATTGATTTGCAGATGTTGAACCAACCTTGCAGCCCAGGGATAAATCCCACTTGGTCATAGTGAATAATCCTTTTAATCTACTATTGGATCCTATTGGCTAGTATTTTGGTGAGAAATTTTGCATCCATGTTCATCAAGGATATTGGTCTATAATTCTCCTTTTTGATGGGGTCTTTGTCTGGTTTTGGGATCAAGGTAATGGTGGCCTCATAAAATGAGTTTGGAAGTTTTCCTTCCATTTCTATTTTTTGGAACAGTTTCAGGAGAATACGTATTAATTCTTCTTGAAATGTTTGGTAGAATTCCCCTGGGAAGCCATCTGGCCCTGGGCTTTTGTTTGTTGGGAGATTTTTGATGACTGCTTCAATTTCCTTAGTGGTGATAGGTCTGTTCAGGTTTCTATTTCTTCCTGGTTCAATTTTGGTAATTGATACATCTCTAGGAATGCATCCATTTCTTCCCGGTTATCTAATTTGCTGGCATAGAGTTGCTCATAATATGTTCTTATAATTGTTTGTATTTTTTTGGTGTTGGTTGTGATCTCTCCTCTTTCATTCATGATTTTGTGGATTTGGGTCATTTCTCTTTTCTTTTTGATAAGTCTGGCCAGGGGTTTATCAATCTTGTTAATTCTTTCAAAGAACCAGCTCCTAGTTTCGTTGATCTGTTTTACTGTTCTTTTGGTTTCTAGTTCATTGATTTCTGCTCTGATCTTTATTATTTCTCTTCTCCTGCTGGGTTTAGGCTTTATTTGCTGTTTTTTCTCTAGTTCCTTTAGGTGTAGGGTTAGGTTGTGTATTTGAGACCTGTCTTGTGTCTTGAGAAAGGCTTGTATTGCTATATACTTTCCTCTCAGGGCTGCCTTTGCTGTATCCCAAAGATTTTGAACAGTTGTGTTTTCATTTTCATTGGTTTCTATGAATTTTTTTTTTGGTTTCTATTAATTTTTTTAGTTCTTCTTTAATTTCCAGGTTGACCCAATCATTCTTCAGTAGGATGCTCTTTAGCCTCCATGTATTCGAGTTCTTTCTGACTTTCCTCTTGTGATTGAGTTCTAGTTTCAAAGCATTGTGGTCTGAAAATATACAGGGAATAATCCCAATCTTTTGGTACCAGTTGAGACCTGATTTGTGACCTAGGATGTGATCAATTCTGGAGAATGTGCCATAGGTACTAGAGAAGAATGTGTATTCTGTTGCTTTGGGATGGAATGTTCTAAATATGTCTGTGAAGTCCATATGGTCCAGTGTGTCATTTAAAGTCTTTATTTCCTTGTTGATCTTTTGCTTAGATGATCTGTCCATTTCAGTCAGGGGGGTGTTAAAGTCCCCCACTATTATTGTATTGCTGTCAATGTGTTTCTTCGCTTTTGTTATTAATTGCCTTATATAATTGGCTGCTCCCACGTTAGGGGCATAGATATTTACAATTGTTAGATCTTCCTGTAGGTTAGACCCTTTAAGTGGGATATAGTGTCCTTCCTCATCTCTTATTACAGTCTTTGTTTTAAAATCTAATTTGTCTGATATAAGGATTGCCACCCCAGCTCTCTTTTGGTTTCCATTAGCATGGTAAATGGTTTTCCACCTCCTCACTCTCAATCTCGGCGTGCCTTTGGGTCTAAAATGAGTCTTTCAGACAGCATATGGATGGGTCTTGTTTTTTAATCCAATCTGATAGCCTGTGTCTTTTGATTGGGGCATTTAGCCCATTTACATTCAGGGTAACTATTGAAAGATATGAATTTAGTGCCATTGTATTGCCTGTAAGGTGACTGTTACTGTATATTGTCTGTGTTCCTTTCTGATCTATGCTGCTTTTAGGCTCTCTCTTTGCTTAGAGGACCCCTTTCAATATTTCTTGGAGGGCTGGTTTTGTGTTTGCCAATTTCTTTAGTTTTTGTTTGTCCTGGAAGCTTTTTATCTCTCCTTCTATTTTCAATGACAGCCTAGCTGGATATAGTATTCTTGGCTACATATTTTTCTCATTTAGTGGTCTGAATATATCATGCCAGTCCTTTCTGGCCTGCCAGGTCTCTCTGGATAGGTCTGTTGCCAATCTAATGTTTCTACCATTGTAGGTTACATATCTCTTCTCCCAAACTGCTTTCAAGATTTTCTCTTTGTCTCTGAGACTCATAAGTTTTACTAATTAGATGTCGGGGTGTTGACCTATTTTTATTGATTTTGAGGGGGGTTCTCTGTGCCTCCCGGATTTTGATGCCTGTTTCCTTCCCCACATTAGGGAAGTTCTTTGCTATAATTTGCTCCAATATACCTTCTGCCCCTCTCTCTTTTTCTTCTTCTTTTGGGATCCCAATTATTCTAATGTTTTATCTTATCGTATCGCTTATCTCTCGAATTCTGCCCTCGTGATCCAGTAGTTGTTTATCTCTCTTTTTCTCAGCTTCTTTATTTTCCATCATTTGGTCTTCTCTATCACTGATTCTCTCTTCTGCCTCATTTATCCTAGCAGTTAGTGCCCCCATTTTTGATTGCACCTCATTAATAGCCTTTTTGATTTTGACTTGGTTAGATTTTAGTTCTTTTATTTCTCCAGAAAGGGTTTCTCTGATTACTTCCATGCTTTTTTCAAGCCCAGCTAGTATCTTTAAAATCATGATTCTGAACTCTAGGTCCAACATTGCACTAATGTCCGTATTGAGTAGGTCCCTGGCAGAGGGTACTACCTCTTGTTCTTTTTGTTGAGGTGATTTTTTTTGTCTTGTCCTTTTTCCAGAGGAAAATAGATGAATGAGAGAACAGAATACTAACAGGTTAACAACGTCCCCAGAGAATATACTCTAAACAAATCAGAAAAGACCTAAAACCAGGGGAAAAGAAAGGGAAAGAAAGAAAAAAGAAAGAGGAAAAAAAAGATAAAAACAAACAAAAACAGAACAAAACAAAAAAAAACAGGATATGATCAAATATGATCAGGCTCGTGTATAGATCAGTGCCACACACTAGATTTTGTGTGTATTTTGGTCTGTTAGAAGAAAGTGCTTCCTAAAATTTTAAAGAAAGACATATATGTAGAAAATAAAGGTTGATATGATGACGGGATGGAATATGACTATAAAGATGAAACTTGTAAAAAATTTTAAAAAAGGAATTTATAAGAAGATATTTGAAAAATAAAGAAGAGGATTAAAAAAAGGAAAGAAAGAAAAAAAGGGGGAGGAGAGAATATGATCAGTCAGGAGATTGGAACAAAGCCATACACTAGAGATTTTGGGTATACTTTGATATGTTTGAAGAAACTATCTCAAAATTTTAAAGAGAGAACAATTTATATATATATATATATATATTTATGCCAAAAATAACGGTAACTACTATGAAGCGATAGAATATGACTCTAAAAATGAAAAATAAAAAATTTTTTTAAAAAAAGGGATTGATAAGATGTTGGTTGAAAAAGGGAAAAAGAAAAATTCAAAAAAGAAAAAACACAGTTAAAAAAATTAACTTTGAAAAACTAATGAATCATGGTAAAAAAAAAGCCATGAATTCTATGTGCAGTATTCCCCTAGCACTCGAGTTCCCCCGTTCTCCTTGATCGGTAAACTTGGTCTTGGCTGGCGGTTCTTGCTGATCTTCTGGGGGAGGGGTCTGTTGCCGTGGTTCCCGAATGTCTTTGCCAGAGGCGGAATTGCCCCACCTTTGCAGGTCCGGGCTAAGCAATCTGCTCGGGTTTGCTCTCAGGAGCTTTTTTTCCCTGCGAGCTTTCTGTACAGCTTTGGAGGACAAGAGTGAAAATGGCGGCCTCCCAATCTCCGCTTGGGAGGAGCCAAGAACTCGGGGCCCCGCTCCTCAGTCTGCCCCCAGAGAAAAGTAGTCAGTCACTCCCATCTCCCTGCTCTCCGGCCGCACTCCGTGCTCACCCGGCTTGTGACCGAGCATTTCTATCTCTGGCACATGACCCCGTGTGGAGTCTCGAAACCCAGCAGATCCCTGCAGTGTGCTCCCGCGCTGCTCCTCCCAGGAGAGGAAGGGGAGTCTCCCTGGATCTGCCGCTTTTTGGGTCCCTGCTTCCAGAAAGTGGTTGCTTTTCTGTTCAGAAAGTTGTTGCTATTCTTTTCTTCGATCTCCTGTTGAGTTTGTAGGTGTTCAGAATGGTTTGATCCCTACCCAGCTGAATTCCTGAGACCTGGCGAAATCCAGGTCTCCTACTCCTCCGCCATCTTGCTGGTAACCTGAAGTAAGTTTTATTAATACAGAATACATTTTAAGCATCAAGGTGAAGGACTTCAGAGAGTAAGCTCTCAATAATTATTAGCCTGTCATCATCACCATCATCATTATCATCAACAGCAAAAATCTTTTTCACAGAGTTTCACAGAGAGTGGAAACTCGTTAAATGACTTGCTCAGTCCTGTAACTGGTAAGTGTAGGAGAACTCAAATTGAGGCCACCTGATTTTAAGCTTATTGTTCTTTCCACTAGTGGCGCTATGGATATTGAAATAGTAAATGAACTCTAAAACTATTTTTCTGATCTTTTTTTTTTTACCTAATGAAACTTTTATGGTACCATGTAGAATACAGTAGAAGATGGATTTTGCAATTAACTTAAACCCAACTCCTAGGGGTGATAGTATTTAGCTCTATCCTTTCTCAAATCCATAAAACTTCTTATTGTTTAGGCAAGTGAAAGAAGAAAGTATGACCTAAATAACATTGTCTAGCTAGAAGAGTACATATATGAAATGTTCTAGAAACTTTTGTGTTTTTAATAGAAAGTCTGCCTTATGCTATGTGCTAGAGAAAAGAATCATAGATTTGGGTACCAGAAATTTTTTTAAAGGAATTCACTTGTTTATTTCTGAGACTCAAGTAAGATACTTTACATGAAATGTCTGAGAATCCTATAAAATACAACTATGCTATATGGTAATTATCAACATACCATTTTCTAAATTATCACTGTATAATACTTGGTACATAATAGGCTATCAATATTATATTTGATGAATAAATAAATGTGATAAATTTATAATAATTTTTAATAGTTATCATATTTAATATTATGTAAATAGATATGTCATTCAAACTATAAAAAATAAAAGGTGAGAAAGTGGTTCCTATAAGAAATTTAATAACTAACCTATAACTATCCTATATTAAATAAACTATAAATTTAATTTTTATTAGATTATATAATAGGAGGCTATTTTCATTTCATTAACTATATTTGTAAATGTTTTCAGTATTTATGATATACTTAAAGTGTGTATTTTGCATTACATTTTATAGTAAGATAATTTCAAATCAATAGGATAATAATGAAAAGCTTTGAACTAAGGGAGATGTTTAGGTTTTTACTAGATATTAATAGCTTTCCTTGACTTCAACCATATGAAAACAAACCTAATGAATAAACACTTTTTAGCATAGTCCTTTTATTCCACATTGAATTTTGCTAGAGTTAAACGTTAAAATTTGGTATAATGGAAAGAAGAAAAAGAAAACAAACACACTGCAAATAATTAAAAAGGTTATTTGAATAATTTTTGATATTAAATACTTTATTGTTCACAAGTTAAGTTATAAGAAATCTAGAAATAATAAATCCAGAAGTCTATAGGGGAAAAATAAAAAGAAATTATAAGGTGAAATTTCTGCAAGTGAACTATACAATTTTAGAATAAAGCCATGTAATGTATAAGAGAACATTTATAAAGATATGTATATATGTATCAGACAAATGTTGAGTTGATTTATTTGCAGATGACATTCTACCTAATTTTGTCTTAGCTGCCTAGGAAACTTTTACTATAACCTGCATTTCTTAAACTCTTACTATCACCATGGCCTGCCCAAAGCAAGGATGAGATCACTGAACCATAAGCAGCAAAACCTCCCTATTGACTTTGCTTGCCTTTGAGGTTTCAAAGTCCTATAGAAGTCAATCTGAGAAATTCTGGCTGTTACTCTAACCCTGTGAAATGCCTCCAGGGGACACATTTTTCCCTTCCATCATAAAAAGGGAAAATAATTCAAAGAGAAATGTTAGACTTTGGGGGAGAGCTTGCACCATGATGGAAGGGAATAAAGAATGTTTTTGAGTGAGAGTTGATGCTCTCACTGTAACTGCTGATTCCTAATCTAGAAAATACCCATTGCACCTTTATTTCTTAAGACAAGAAGTATGCAACTCCTGGGAGGAAGTATATGGATGTGTGTGGATTCATATAGAGATTGATGTATAAATATATGGATTCACACACATATACAATATATATATATATATATATATATATATATATATATATATATATATATAATTACAAATATTTTACATATTGCAAATTACTTGATGTCATTTTCACATAGCTATAAACCTATGGAGAACTTCCTTGAAGCAGTCTAATTGCTATCCTTTTCCCAAAGACATAAGACCACTGTTTATTCTGTTGGAGAAGAGAAAAAAGACCTATGATTTGCCAATATCACTTTTCTTCTTACACTTTCCTCTCCTTTCTTTTTTATGCTTAGTCATGACAAATGCTTTTTTAAAGATTTTATTTATTTATTTATTTGAGAGAGAGAGTGAGCACAAGTGGGGGAGAGGGGCAGAGGGAGACACAAACTCCCCACCCAGCAGGGAGCGCAACGTGGGGCTCAATCCCAATCACGACCTGAGCCGAAGGTACATGCTTAACCAATTTAGTCACTCAAGTGCCCCAGTAGTGACAATATTATTGAAATAAACTCCTAAATACCATGAAGGTACAGCATGTATCCTACATGTACAGGTCCACATTAAAATATTGCCAATAGGAGCAGAGAATGTTAGTGCTCACCAGTAGCCATGTTTTTTCTTGTCTTCCTGGTCACACTGCAAGACATATCTCAAGAGCCTTTGCAGGTATGTGTGGCCTACTGCCCAACAAAGTGAGTGAAGCTGATGTACTCCATTTCCAGATCTGACCCCTAAACGCTTTCATGCTGTGTCCCATGTTTGTTCTCTATGCTTGTTACCCAGCTAAGTGGAAAGGATTCCAGTAAGAACATCAAAAGCTTTAGAGGAGAAATATGTAGAAGAAGTCTGGGTCCTGAATAGCAGTATGCAGAGAGACTTCCACCCCAAAGGCCTGCATTAGACCATGAGAGCATCAAGAAATAAATCTTCGTTGTGATAAACTAGGATTCCTAACTAGTACTGAAATTCAGAAGAACAAATGCTTGTTATGGTCCTTGCAGCATGGTCTCTACGGTCTCTTTTGCAACTCAAAAAAACAAAAAATTTTTTTAAAGATTTTATTTATTTATTTGAGAGAGAGAGAGAGCGTGCAAAATGGAAGGAGGAGTAGAGAGGCAGGGAATCTCAAACAGACTCCACACTGAGCACAGAGCCTGATGCAGGGCTTGATCTCACAACCCTGAGAATACGACCTCAGTTGAAACCAAGAGTCCAACGCTTAACTGACTAAGCCACCCAGGTGCCCCAAAAAAGAAAATTCTTTTAAATGAGAAACAGAGACTTGTATACAAAGCACAGCCTATCTCCCCGGGCCATCCAGATGTGGGATGAGAGGTACATGCAGCTACACACAAGTTCTCTTGAAGTCCACAGTCATTTATTATTAGCAGTTGAGCAGCAGTCATTCTCCAAATCTAAAAACCAGGACATATAATTAGGTAACTCAGAATTCAGAGAGCATGTCTGTTCGTTCTGTCTAACTTCTTGTTTCATCTCTTATTTGTTTATATCTTTTCCAATAAACATTATTTTTTGAGTTCTATGTGCTAGGAACTAAGTACGAAGGGATACAATGGGGATATAGGCTCTAGCATCTAGCATGGTATTGTTTAGACAGTAGGTGTTCAACAAATAATTTAGTGGTATGAAACACACAAATTTAGAGGGAATTAATGCCGTATGATATGGGAAACAGAGGGTGGTGCTTCCCAATCCCCTTGGCATAGAAAGGGCACCCAGGCATAAGAAACACAGAAAAAGCTTCCTATAAACAGGGCTCTGGGCGGATTTAATGATTCTATTACTGTGTAGATGCTTTCCCATATGAGATATTTTCTGTTGATTGAATGATAAAAGCGACAGCCAATCAGCCAATACATTAACTGACCTGGTCTTTCCATTTCTTATTAGCCACTTAAGACACACACACACACACACACACACACACACACACACACACACACACACGTGCATATATGATTGACTCTAAATCAATAATCAGTTCATCGAAATTGTTAATCTTAATCTAAATTCTTTTATCATCCTGATATTAACACAGTGAACTCCTACAAATTCTTCTGGGTTTGAAAGAAATATTTTTTAAAAGGTCTAAAAATTATGAATTTATTAAATTCTAATTTTTAATTTTATTATTACAAAATATGCTTTTTAGGAATTATAGGAGACTAAAATTCTCTGACATTGTTTCTATTTTCAGATGATGAGACATCTAAACAGTGTTTCACCGTATTTAAATGACCAAGAGACAACAATTTCCAAGCTTTTGAGAAAGAGAGAGAATGCGTTCTAAGCAAAGCTCAGCAATAGGAAAGTGCTACTGCACTTTTTTTTAAATAATTTTTATTGTTATGTTAATCACCATACATCATTAGTTTTTGAGGTAGTGTTCCATGATTCATTGTTTGTGCATAACACCCAGTGCTCCATGCAGAATGTGCCCTCTTTAATACCCATCACCAGGCTAACCCATCCCCCCACCCCCTCCCCTCTAGAACCCTCAGTTTGTTTTTCAGAGTCCATCGTCTCTAATGTTCCGTCTCCCCCTCCGACTTACTCCCCTTCATTCTTCCCCTCCTGCTATCTTCTTCTTTTTTTTTCTTAACATATATTGAATTATTTCTTTCAGAAGTACAGATCCGTGATTCATCAGTCTTGCACAATTCACAGCGCTCACCATAGCACATACCCTCCCCAATGTCTATCACCCAGCCACCCAATCTCTCCCACTCCCCACCACTCCAGCAACCCTCAGTTTGTTTCCTGAGATTAAGAATTCCTCATATCAGTGAGGTCATATGATACATGTCTTTCTCTGATTGACTTATTTCACTCAGCATAACACCCTCCAGTTCTATCCACGTCGTTGCAAATGGCAAGATCTCATTCCTTTTGATGGCTGCATAATATTCCATTGTGTATATATACCACCTCGTCTTTATCCATTCATCTGTCGATGGACATCTTGGCTCTTTCCACAGTTTGGCTATTGTGGACATTGCTGCTACAAACATTGGGGTGCACGTACCCCTTCGGATCCCTACATTTGTATCTTTGGGGGTAAATACCCAGTAGTGCAATTGCTGGATCGTATGGTAGCTCTATTTTCAACTTTTTGAGGAACCTCCATACTGGTTTCCAGAGTGGCTGCACCAGCTTGCATTCCCACCAACAGTGTAGGAGGGTTCCCCTTTCTCCACATCCCCGCCAACATCTGTCGTTTCCTGACTTGTTAATTTTAGCCATTCTGACTGGTGTGAGGTGGTGTTTCATTAAGGTTTTGATTTGGATTTCCCTGATGCTGAGCGATGTTGAGCACTTTTTCATGTGTCTGTTGGCCATTTGGATGTCTTCCTTGGAAAAATGTCTGTTCATGTCTTCTGCCCATTTCTTGATTGGATTATTTGTTCTTTGGGTGTTGAGTTTCATAAGTTCTTTATACATTTTGGATACTAGCCTTTTATCTGAGATGTCATTTGCAAATATTTTCTCCCATTCTGTCGGTTGTCTTTTGGTTTTGTGGACTGTTTCTTTTGCTGTGCAAAAGCTTTTTATCTTGATGGAATCCCAATAGTTCCTTTTTGCCCTGGCTTCCCTTGCCTTTGGCGATGTTTCTAGGAAGAAGTTGCTGTGGCTGAGGTCGAAGAGGTTGCTGCCTGTGTTCTCCTTTAGGATTTTGATGAACTCCTGTCTCACATTTAGGTCTTTCAACCATTTGGGGTCTATTTTTGTGTGTGGTGTAAGGAAATGGTCCAGTTTCATTCTTCTGCATGTGGCTGTCCAATTTTCCCAACACCATTTGTTGAAGAGACTGTCTTTTTTCCATTGGACATTCTTTCCTGCTTTGTCAAAGATGAGTTGACCATAGAGTTGAGGGTCCATTTCTGGGGTCTCGATTCTGTTCCATTGATCGATGTGTCTCTTTTTGTGACAGTACCATACTGTCTTGATGATGACAGCTTTGTAATAGAGCTGGAAGTCCGGAATTGTGATGCCGCCAGCTTTGCTTTTCTTTTTCAATATTCCTCTGGCTATTCAGGGTCTCTTCTACTTCCATACAAATTTTAGGATTATTTGTTCCATTTCTTTGAAAAAGGTGGATGGTATTTTGATGGGGATTGCATTGAATGTGTAGATTGCTCTAGGTAGCACTGACATCTTCACAATGTTTGTTCTTCCAATCCATGAGCATGGAACGTTTTTCCATTTCTTTGTGTCTTCTTCAATTTCTTTCATGAGTATTTTATAGTTTTCTGAGTACAGATCCTTTGCCTCTTTGGTTAGATTTATTCCTAGGTATCTTATGGTTTTGGGTGCAATTGTAAATGGGATCGACTCCTTGATTTGACTCTCTTCTGTCTTGTTGTTGGTGTATAGGAATGCCACTGATTTCTGTGCATTGATTTTATAGCCTGCTACTTGACTGAATTCCTGTATGAGTTCTAGCAGTTTTGGGGTGGAGTCTTTTGGGTTTTCCACATACAGTATCATATCATCTGCAGAGTAAGAGTTTGACTTCCTCTTTGCCAATTTGGATGCCTTTGATTTCTTTTTGTTGTCTGATGGCTGTGGCTAGGACTTCTAATACTATGTTGAATAGCAGTGGTGAGAGTGGACACCCCTGCCGTGTTCCTGACATTAGGTGAAAAGCTCTCAGCTCTTCCCCATTGAGAATGATATTCACTGTAGGTTTTCCATAGATGGCTTTGATGATATTGAGGTATGTACCCTCTATCCCTATACTCTGAAGAGTTTTGATCAAGAAAGGATGCTGTACTTTGTCAAATGCTGTTTCTGCATCTATTGAGAGGATCATATGATTCTTGTTCTTTCTTTTGTTAATGTATTGTATCACGTTGATTGATTTGCAGATGTTGAACCAACCTTGCAGCCCAGGGATAAATCCCACTTGGTCATAGTGAATAATCCTTTTAATCTACTATTGGATCCTATTGGCTAGTATTTTGGTGAGAATTTTTGCATCCATGTTCATCAAGGATATTGGTCTGTAATTCTCCTTTTTGATGGGGTCTTTGTCTGGTTTTGGGATCAAGGTAATGGTGGCCTCATAAAATGAGTTTGGAAGTTTTCCTTCCATTTCTATTTTTTGGAACAGTTTCAGGAGAATACGTATTAATTCTTCTTGAAATGTTTGGTAGAATTCCCCTGGGAAGCCATCTGGCCCTGGGCTTTTGTTTGTTGGGAGATTTTTGATGACTGCTTCAATTTCCTTAGTGGTGATAGGTCTGTTCAGGTTTCTATTTCTTCCTGGTTCAATTTTGGTAATTGATACATCTCTAGGAATGCATCCATTTCTTCCCGGTTATCTAATTTGCTGGCATAGAGTTGCTCATAATATGTTCTTATAATTGTTTGTATTTTTTTGGTGTTGGTTGTGATCTCTCCTCTTTCATTCATGATTTTGTGGATTTGGGTCATTTCTCTTTTCTTTTTGATAAGTCTGGCCAGGGGTTTATCAATCTTGTTAATTCTTTCAAAGAACCAGCTCCTAGTTTCGTTGATCTGTTTTACTGTTCTTTTGGTTTCTAGTTCATTGATTTCTGCTCTGATCTTTATTATTTCTCTTCTCCTGCTGGGTTTAGGCTTTATTTGCTGTTCTTTCTCCAGCTCCTTTAGGTGTAGGGTTAGGTTGTGTATTTGAGACCTGTCTTGTTTCTTGAGAAAGGCTTGTATTGCTATATACTTTCCTCTCAGGGCTGCCTTTGCTGTATCCCAAAGATTTTGAACAGTTGTCTTTTCATTTTCATTGGTTTCCATGAATTTTTTTAATTCTTCTTTAATTTCCTGGTTGACCCATTCATTCTTTAGTAGGATGCTCTTTAACCTCCATGTATTTGAGTTCCTTCCGACTTTCCTCTTGTGATTGAGTTCTAGTTTCAAAGCATTGTGGTCTGAAAATATGCAGGGAATAATCCCAATCTTTTGGTACCAGTTGAGACCTGATTTGTGACATAAGATGTGATCAATTCTGGAGAATGTTCCATGGGCACTAGAGAAGAATGTGTATTCTGTTGCTTTGGGATGGAATGTTCTAAATGTCTGTAAAGTCCATTTGGTCCTGTGTTTCATTTAAAGTCTTTATTTCCTTGTTGATCTTTTGCTTAGAGGATCTGTCCATTTCAGTCAGGGGGGTGTTAAAGTACCCCACTATTATTGTATTGTTGTCAATGTGTTTCTTCGTTTTTGTTATTAATTGCCTTATATAACTGGCTGCTTCCACGTTAGGGGCATAGATATTTACAATTGTTAGATCTTCTTGTTGGATAGACCCTTTAAGTAGGATATAGTGTCCTTCTTCATCTCTTATTACAGTCTTTGTTTTAAAATCCAATTTGTCTGATATAAGGATTGCCACCCCAGCTTTCTTTTGGTGTCCATTAGCATGGTAAATGGTTTTCCACCCCCTCACTTTCAATCTCGGGGTGTCTTTGGGTCTAAAATGAGCTCTTGCAGACAGCATATGGATGGGTCTTGTTTTTTAATCCAATCTGATAGCCTGTGTCTTTTGATTGGGGCATTTAGCCCATTTACATTCAGGGTAACTATTGAAAGGTATGAATTTAGTGCCATTATATTGCCTGTAAGGTGACTGTTGCTGTATTTTGTCTGTATTCCTTTCTGATCTATGCTGCTTTTAGGCTCTCTTTTTGCTTAGAGGACCTCTTTCAATATTTCTTGGATGGCTGGTTTTGTGTTTGCAAATTTCTTTAGTTTTTGTTTGTCCTGGAAGCTTTTTATCTCTCCTTCTATTTTCAGTGATAGCCTAGCTGGATATAGTATTCTTGGCTACATATTTTTCTCGTTTAGTGCTCTGAAGATATCATGGCAATCCTTCTGGCCTGCCAGGTCTCTGTGGATAGGTCTGTTGCCAATCTAATGTTTCTACCATTGTAGGTTACATATCTCTTCTCCCGAGCTGCTTTCAGGATTTTCTCTTTGTCTCTGAGATTTGTAAGTTTTACTATTAGATGTCGGGGTGTTGACCTATTTTTATTGATTTTGAGAGGGGTTCTCTGTGCCTCCTGGATTTTGATGCCTGTTTCCTTCCCCACATTAGGGAAGTTCTCTGCTATAATTTGCTCCAATATACCTTCTGCCCCCCTCTCTCTTTCTTCTTCTTCTGGGATCCCAATTATTCTAATGTTTTGTCTTATCGTATCGCTTATCTCTCGAATTCTGCCCTCGTGATCCTGTAGTTGTTTATCTCTCTTTTTCTCAACTTCTTTATTTTCCATCATTTGGTCTTCCATATCACTGATTCTCTCTTCTGCCTCATTTATCCTAGCAGTTAGTGCCCCCATTTTTTATTGCACCTCATTAATAGCCTTTTTGATTTAGACTTGGTTAGATTTTAGTTCTTTTATTTCTCCAGAAAGGGTTTCTCTAATAACTTCCACACTTTTTTCAAGCCCAGCTAGTATTTTTAAAGTCATGATTCTGAACTCTAGGTCCGACATCATACTAATGTCAGTATTGAGTACATCCCTGGCAGATGGTACTACCTCTTGTTCTTTTTGCTGAGATGATTTTTTTCGTCTTGTCATTTTCTCCAGAGGAGAACAGTTGAAGGAGAGAACAGAATGCTAACAGGTTAACAACGTCTCCAGCAAATATACTCTATACAAATCAGAAAAGACCTGAAACCAGGGGACAAGAAAGGGAAAGAAAAAAGAGAGAAAAAAAAAGGAAAAAGAAAAAGATAAAAACAAAGAAAAACAGAAGAAAACAAAACAAAACAAAAAACAGAATATGATCAAATATGATCAGGCTAGTGCATAGATCAGTGCCACACACTAGCTTTTGGGCATATTTTGGTCTGTTAGAAGAAAATGCCTGCTAAAATTTTAAAGGAAGAAAGACTTATATATGTACAAATAAGGATTGATACAATGAAGGGATGGCAGATGACTGTAAAGATGAAAATTATAAAAGATTTTATAAAAGGAATTGATAGGATAAGAAGTTGTTTTTAAAAAGAAAGAAGATTTAAAAAAAAAGAAAAAAGGAGAGAATGTGATCAGGTAGGAGACTAGAACAAAGCCATTCATTAGTGACTTAGGGTATATTTTGATATGTTAGAAGAAATTGGTTCCTGGTGGTCGGTTGTCACGGTTGGTGGATAGTAACTGAGCCAAGATGTGGAATCGGCTGGCTCTTCGTCAGATTGCCCAGAGGACCATAAGTACTGCTTCACGCAGGCAGTTTGAAAATAAAGTTCCAGAGAAACAAAAGCTATTTCAGGAGGATAATGGAATTCCAGTGCATCTGAAGGGTGGAGTAGCTGATGCCCTCCTGTATAGAGCCACTATGATCCTTACAGTTGGTGGAACAGCATATGCCATATATCAGCTAGCTATGGCTTCATTTCCCAAGAAGCAGGATTGACTTCAGTTTATCATCTCAGCAGGCAGTTGGTTCAGTTCCATTCTGCTCTCTATGGACCAGATAAATAAATGAGTTCTTCTTTGGGGATCAATATTTATTGACTTATACTAACTGCCACCAATAAAGCAGACTTTACCATGAAAAAAAAAAAAAAAAAAAAAAAAAAAAAAAAAGAAGAAATTGTATCTCAAAATTTTAAGGAGAGAACAACTTATATATATATATGCCAAAAATAAGGGTAACTACTATGAAGGGATAAAAATATGACTCTAAAAATGAAAAATAAAAAATGATTTTTTTAAAAAAGGGATTGATAAGATGTTTTTTGAAAAAGGGAAAAAGAAAAATTCATTAAAAAAACAGTTAAAAAAATTAACTTTGAAAAACTAATGAATTATGGTTAAAAAAAGCCATTAATTCTATGTGCAGTATTCCCCTAGCGCTGGAGTTCTCCCATTCTCCTTGATCGGTAAACTTGGTCTTGGCTTGCTGGCTGTTCATGCTGATCTTCTGGGGGAGGGGCCTGTTGCCATGATTCCCAAATGTCTTTGCCAGAGGCGGAATTGCCCTGCCCTTGTGAGTCAGGGCTAAGCAAGCTGCTCCCGTTTGCTCTCAGGAGCTTTTGTTCCCTGCAAGCTCTCGGTTCAGCTTTGGAGGACCAGGGTGAAAATCATAGCCTCCAATCTCTGCCTGGAGGAGCTGAGAACTCGGGGCCCTGCTCCTCAATGCGCCCCCAGAGAAAAGCAGTCACTCCCGTGTCCCTGGTCTCCGGCCGCACTCCGTGCTCACCCGGCCTGTGACCGAGCGTTTCTATCTCTGGCACCCGACCCCGTGTGGAGTCTCCAAACCCAGGAGATCCCTGCGGTACGCTTCCGCGCCGCTCCTCCCAGGGGAGGAAGGGGAGTCTCCCCAGCTCTGGCGCTTGTTGGGTCCCTCCTGGAGGAGCAGTGGCCCGACTGTGTCACTGATCGCAGTTTATGGCCACCCCGAGCTGAGAGCCCGCGCCTCGGCTCCGTCTCTGCAGCCGGCTTCCCCGCTCCAATACCTGGGAGCTCTGCCGCACTGAGGCACCCCCGGTCTTTCTGTGACCCCGAGGGTCCTGAGACCACACTGTCCCGCGAGGGTTCCACCTCCCACTTAGCCACTGGAGCGACATCCCTCAGCGGAGCCGGCTTCTAAAAGGTCCGATTTTGTGCTCCGCGGCTCTAGCACTTGCCAGAAGCGGCCGACGGAGGCCCCCTCCCCCGCCGTCTATCCTCCCGAATATCGCCTCGGATTCACTTCTCCGCACGTCTTACCTTCCAGAAAGTGGTCGCTTTTCTGTTCAGAGTGTTGTTACTATTCTTATCTTTGATCTCCTGTTGAGTTCGTAGGTGTTCAGAATGGTTTGATCCCTATTCAGCTGAATTCCTGAGACCAGACGAAATCCAGGTCTCCTACTCCTCCGCCATCTTGTTCTGCCCCTGGCTCTGTCGCTACTGCACTTTTTTACAGGATAATTTCAATTCCTAATTTTCATCCCCTAAAAAAAGGAAGTTATTATTTGAATAAATATTTTACACAGTATAATTTCAGAATATTAAGATATATATTTGGATATTTTCTTTTGACATATATACGCATATGTACTGATGTAAATGTCACAGAAAAACCACAGTATGAAATTTGAATGTGAAGTAATACAAAATATAGAATTTATAATTTATTTATTTGTATGTGCTTTTTCAATATCCCCAAATATTTGAAACACATCCTACTACATAACAAATATATACTATAATATTTTTTTTTGTATGGATAAAGATGACTATGGTAAATATTAACTCAGGAATATATACCCAAAGGCCATCTTAACTTTCTCACATTATCTCATCCCTCCTCAAATACACAAATGTTCAACCATATTTATAGCTACTGCCATGAAGCATTTGTGTATACTTGAGAGTGCCTTTAGGTCTTTAACTGTAGGAAGTCTTTGATTGCCAAAAGTAGTTTCATCAACAGTGGAAATTAAAAGTAACCTTCAAGAACCTTTTAGACATGAGTAGGCTTTCTGGGGGCAGCTCTGTAGGAAGATTAACTGAAAAAGATGGACTATTCACCAGATACTGAACTGAATAATTTAAGTGTGGTGAATTCAATCTCCTTTTATACTGCTTTCCTCCTTGCACATTGATTAAAATGTCATTAAAAATAATGAATGGCTAAATATATGAGTGTTACCCAAATTATTTCAATCTTTATTATCCTAAAAGATCCAATGATTTTCATAGTGGATGCCATTGTGAGAAACTCAGTTTCTTTTGTTGCCTATTCATGCTGTTCCTGTTGTGATAACTCAAGGCACACTCATCAGCCTCCATGTGAACTGGCTGGAGTGACAGTTGGTGAATCAGCAGTTGGCCAAATGATGAACTAGAGCATAGTCTTGTCATTCACATGTTTCTCTATTGAATCCTGCTATTATCTCAGAAGTGATGTAAACTTTTCTAATGTTATTATCAAGTGTTGAATTGAGGATTCAGGAAATGCCCCGTGCATTATGATTTGGCATTCTGAAAATTAGGTTCCAGCCTTTGTGTAATTTATCTTAAATATTTTGGCAACGAACAAAGTGTATTTTTCAAATTCTTCTCTTTTTCTCTCTCCCTCACCAGAAAACCATTCATCACACTTTCCAAACCAGAAATCCTGGAATGATTTGGCTCACTTATACTGTTGCAGTGCTCCTCTCTACAGTGGCATATTCCAATGATCTCAGCAGATTCACAGGATTTTCCATTAGTGTCCACCTCAACCATGTGGATGATCCATCAATTCTATTTTCTAATGATGTATATGCAATGGCACTCATTTCTGTGGTAAGAGTCGCCAAGTGTAAAATTTCTTCCATCTAGTTCAGTACCCTCATCCTGTGTTACCAAAATTTTTAATTTGAACTGCTTTGGCTGACAAATGAAAATTGAGTTGAGCAGAGCCATCTCTTTAAAGAAAACTAATCATGTATTTCTTCTTGGCCATGTAATTTAAAAACCTGGAATCATCATCATCATCATCAAAAACAGTAATAATAGCACAACCACAGTTTACACAAAAATACGTAATTAGATTCAGTCATATTTTATATCGGACCTAAGTCGGTTAGAATCCTATCTACTGATTTTTTTATAGATATCTACTTACGGTGTATTCATTTGTATATTCTGGGATGTAATAGACTCAAAAGCATTTAATATAATCTCAAACCACGTGGTGTACTTCCTCCCAAAGTCACATTTCCAATCTCTACCAGTAGATGAAAATTCATTCATATCTCAATGAGAACTAATTGGTTATTCATAGTAACTAGAAACATGAACAAATAGTAGTCTACCTTTTGAAATAAAAAGAATCTTTTTGAAAATGACATTTTTATTAAACATAGCTTTTTAAAAATAAATATTAAAAGTTTGTGTAATTGATAGAATAAAATCATATGAACACTTGGCACTATTTGAAATGTAACCCCATCCCATAGGTAACATGGAAATAAATGTAAAAGGGAGACAGATTCAGGATTTTAAGAATATAACATTTTAAAATAAAATAGTTTTTAATAAATTTTAGTAATTTCAAGACAAGTGGGAACAGAAAAGCAAATGTAGAGTTTTTTACTTAGAGTAGCTATTATTTATCTTTTATGACTGCTAGATGACTTGCATATATAATCTTATTTAGTTGGCCAAAATACTTCAAAGTTGGTATTATAGCTTCCCTTTCAAAACTAATAGACAGGTGCTCAGTGATGTTCAAAACTGCCTCAAATTCTGAGAGATAATAAGTGGCTGAATATGGATATCAACTCAGTCTTCTGAGGAGTAGGGGCTGTGCTTTTTCTACTAACCATGATCTACTGTATAAGTTAAAATTGGACATGATTTAATGTAGTGGGTTTTTTTTTTAACTAAACTTAAATACTTTAAAAATAACCATAGAGGCTTCTACTTTCGTTGATTTGATCTACTGTGTTTCTGGTTTCTAATTCATTGATCTCTGCACTAATCTTAATTATTTCTCTTCTAATGCGTGGCTTTGGCATTGCTTGTTGCTTTTTCTCTAGTTCTTTAAGGTGTAGAGTTAGTTGGTGATTTCAGGGCTTTTCTATTTTTTTGAGTGAGGTTTGGATGGCTATGTATTTCACCCTTAGAACCGCCTTTGCAGTATCCCATAGATTTTGGACCGATGTGTTTTCATTCTCATTGGTTTCCATGAATTGTTTAAGTTCTTCTTTGATTTCCTGGTTGACCCAAACATTCTTGAGCAAAGTGGTCTTTAGCTTCCAAGTGTTTGAATTTCTTCCAAATGTTTTCTTGTGATTGAGTTCCAGTTTTAAAGCATTATAGTGTGAGAATATGCAGGGAATAATCTCAATGTTTTGGTATTGGTTGAGACCTGATTTGTGACCAGTATGTGGTCTATTCTGGAGAAAGTTCCATGTGTGCTCGAGAAGAACGAGTATTCTGTTGTTTTAGGGTAGAATGTTCTGTGTATATCTATGAGGTCCATCTGGTCCAGTGTGTCATTCAAAGCTCTTGTTTCTTTGTTGATTTTTCTGCTTAGATGATCTGTCTGTTGCTGAGAGTGGAGTATTGAGGTCTCCTACAATTAACATATTGTTATCAATATGACTATTTTGGTTAACGGTTGACTTGTGTAGATGGCTGCTCCCATGTTGGCATGTAGATATTTACAATTGTTAGATCTTCTTGTTGGATAGATCCTTTAAGAATGATATAGCATCCTTCTGTGTCTCTAACTACAGTCTTTAGTTTAAAATCTAATTTGTCTGATATAAGAATTGCTACACCATCTTTCTTTTGAGGTCCGTTGGCATGGAAGATGGATCTCCATCCCTTCACTTTCAGTCTGGATGTATCTTTAGGTTCCAAATGAGTCTCTTGTAGACAGCATATGGATGGGTCCTGTCTTTTTATCCAATCTGCAAGCCTGTGCCATTTTTATGGGAGCATTTAGGCCATTCACGTTGAGAGTGGTTATTGAGAGATATGAATTAATTGTCATCATGTTGCCTGTGAAGACCTTGTTTTTATAGATTGTCCCTGTAAATTTCTGTTCTATATCATTCTTGGGGTCTTTTTCCTTTCATAGAACCCCCCTTAACATTTCTTGCAGGGCCGGCTTAATGGTCACATATTTGTTCAGTTTCTGCCAGTCTTGGAAGCTCTGCATCTCTCCATCCATTCTAAATGACAGCCTTGCCAGATAAAGTATTCTTGGCTGCATTTTCTTCTTGTTTAGTACCCTGAATATGTCTTGCTAGGCCTTTCTGGCTTGCCAGGTCTGTGTGGATAGGTCTGACATTATTCTGATGTTCCTCCCTCTGTACGTAAGGAATCTCTTCCCCCAACCCTTAAGATGGTTTCCTTGGTTCTAAGATTCACGAGTTTTACTATTACCTGACGGGGTGTTGGCCTATTTTCCCTGATCTTGGGAGGGGTCCTCTCTGCCTCTAGGACACGAATGTTTGTTTCATTCCCCAGATAGGGAAGTTCTCAGAAGCTGGTTCTTTGAAAGAATTAAGAAGATGGATAAACCACTAGCCAGACTTATCCAAAAGAAAAAAGAAAGGACCCAAATTAACAAAATTATGAATAAAAGGGCAGAGACCATGACTAACACCAAGGAAACGGAAACAATTATTAGAAATTATTATCAATAACTATATGCCAATAAGCTGAGCAACCTGGATAAAATGGATACCTTCCTGGATTCCTATAAACTCCCAAGACTGAAACAGGAAGAAATTGACAACCTGAATAGGTCAATAACCAGTAATGAGATTGAAGCAGTGATCAAAAACCTCCCAAAAAACAAGAGTCCAGGGCCTGATGGATTCCCTGGGGAATTCTACCAAACATTCAAAGAAGAAATAATACCTAGTCTCCTGAAGCTGTTTCAAAAGGTAGAAACAGAAGGAAAGCTTCCAGCCTCATTCTATGAGGCCAGCATTACCTTAATCCCCAAACCAGGCAAAGACTCCAACAAAAAGGAGAATTTCAGACCAATATCCCTGATGAATATGGATTCCAAAATCCTCAACAAAATCCTAGCTAATAGGATCCAACAATACATTAAAAGGATCATCCACCATGACCAAGTGGGATTTATCCCCGGGATGCAAGGGTGGTTCAACATTCGCAAATCAATCAGTGTGGTAGAACACATTAATAAGAGGAGAGAAAAGAACCATATGGTCCTCTCAATTGATGCAGAAAAAGCATTTGACAAAATACAACATCCTTTCCTGATTAAAACTCTTCAGAGTATAGGGATAGAGGGAACATTCTACAAGTTCATAAAATCCATCTATGAAAAACCCACAGCGAATATCATCCTCAATGGGGGAAAAGCTGAGAGCCTTTCCCTTAAGATCAGGAACATGTCAAGGATGCCCACTCTTGCCACTATTGTTCAACATAGTACTAGAAGTCCTAGCCATAGCAATCAGACAACAAAAAGAAATAAAACGTATTCAAACTGGCAAAGAAGAAGTCAAACTCTCTCTTTTTGCAGATGACATGACACTTTATGTGGAAAACCCAAAAGACTCCACCCCCAAATTACTAGAACTCCTACAGCAATTCAGTAATGTGGCAGGGTACAATATCAATGCACAGAAATCAGTTGCTTTCTTATACACTAACAATGCAACTGTAGAGAGAGAAATTAGAGAAATGATTCCATTTACAATAGCACCAAAAGCCAGAAAATGCCTCGGAGTAAAACTAACCAAAGAGGTAAAAGATCTATACTCTAGGAACTACAGAACACTCATGAAGGAAGTTGAAGAAGGCACAAAAAGATGGAAAAACATTCCATGCTCATGGATCAGAAGAATAAACTTTGTTAAAATGTCTGCTACCCAGAGCAATCTATAGCTTCAATGCCATCCCGATCAAAATTCCAATGACATTTTTCAAAGTGCTGGAATAAAAAGTCCTATAATTTGTATGGAATCAGAAAGACCCTGAATCTCCAAGGAAGTGTTGAAAAAGAAAAACAAAGCTGGGGGCATCATGTTGCCCGATTTCAAGCTATATTACAAAGCTGTGATCACCAAGACAGCATGGTACTGGCACAAAAACGGACATATAGACCAATGCAACAGAATAGCGAGCCCAGATATGGACCCTCAACTCTATGGTCAAATAATCTTCAACAAAGCAGGAAAATATGCAATGGAAACAAGACAGTCTCTTCAATAAATGGTGCTGGGAAAATTGGACAGCCACATGCAGAAGAATGAAACTTGACCATTCTCTAACACCCTATACAAAGACAAACTCAAAGTGGATGAAAGACCTCAATGTGAGACAGGAATCCATCAAAATCCTAGAGGAGAACATAGGCAGTAACCTCTTTGACATCGGCCACAGCAACTTCTTTCAAGATACATCTCCAAAGGCTAGTGAAACAAAAGCAAAAATGAACTTTTGGGACTTCATCAAGATAAAAAGCTTCTGCACAGCAAAGGAACCAGTCAACAAAACAAAGAGGCAACCCACAGAATGGGAGAAGATATTTGCAAATGACACTACAAATAAAGGGCTGGTATCCATGATCTATAAAGAACTTCTCAAACTCAACACCCAAAAAATAAATAATCAAGTCAAAAAATGGGCAGAAGACATGAACAGACACTTCTCCAAAGAAAACATACCTAACAGACACATGAAAAAAATGTTCATCATCATTAACCATCAGGGAAATTCAACTCAAAACCACACTGAGATATCACCTTACACCAGTTAGAATGGCAAAAATTGACAAGGCAAGAAACAACAAATGTTGGAGAGGTTGTGGAGAAAGGGGAATCCTCTTACACTGTTGGTGGGAATGCAAGTTGGTACAGCCACTTTGGAAAACAATGTTGAGGTGCCTCAGAAAGTTAAAAATAGAGCTACCCTATGACCCAGCAATTGCACTACTGGGTATTTACCCCAAAGACACAGATGTAGTGAAAAGAAGGGCCATATGCAACCCAATGTTCATAGCAGCAATGTCCACAAGCGTCAAACTGTGGAAAGAGCTGAGATGCCCTTCAACAGATGAATGGATAAAGAAGATGTGGTCCATATATTCAATGGAATATTACTCAGCCATCAGAAAGGATGAATACCCGACTTTTACATCAACGTGGATGGGACTGAAGGAGATTATGCTAAGTGAAATAAGTCAAGCAGAGAAAGTCAATTATCATATGGTTTCACTTATTTGTGGAACATAAGAAATAGCATGGAGGACATTAGAAGAAGGAAGGGAAAAATGAAGGGGGCGAAATCGGAGGGAGAGATGAACCCATGAGAGACTAGGGACTCTGAGAAACAAACTGAGGGTTCTAGAGGGGAGGGGGTGGGGGATGGGTTAGCCTGGTGATGGGTATTAAGGAGGGCACGTACTGCATGGAGCACTGGGTGTTATACAAAAACAATGAATTGGGGATCACTACATCAAAAACTAAAGATGTGTTGTATGGTGACTAACATAACATAATAAAATTAAATTTAAAAAAATAATAAAAATAACCATAGAGGGGAAAAAACACAGATAAAAATTTTTTTTTGAATGTGAGCGGGTCTTGTTGAGCTGTTTACACTTGATAGCTTATCTGTAAATTAATTTCTGAAATTAGATATTAAATAAAAGTCAGAAATAAAACCTGAGCATAACAAATTTCACAATTTTAGACCTGTGGATGACTTTAGAGATTATTTAGTAAATTCTTTATTTTGGAAATGAGGTCATGAGTTAAAATGACTGCTTTAGAAAGTCTCCTCTTCTCTCCCCACCTTCCTTTCTTTTTCCCATCATCATCATCATCATCATCATCATCATCATCACCATCATCCAGATCATGAAAAAAGAGCCAGCTGGCCAAAGAAATGGAAACTAAATATTAATTTAGATAGTTTAAGCATCTAAAATATTACACTAAATGCTAAGAATTCTCTTCTACTCACAGAAGAGATGTTTGTGAGGCAAAGCTGGGATTTAAAAAACAATTTGATGTGTTTCCTTTGATAAATACTCTAGGTATTTTTTGATGAGATTCTAGATGTTTTTTAAAGTGATCTTTATTTAATCCTAACATATTACAAAGGAGTAAAAAATTCTGCACTTTTAAAGATGTCTGAAATGTTAACATGATTGGGATTAATGAATGACATCACACAATAAGTTGACAACAATAATGCAATATAAGCGTTTTACAAAGGTGAAAGTGAAGAAAAGTTGTAGAATCAATACAAATTATTTTGATTGATACAGTAATACCATATTTAGTTTATAGGGCATGATTTGTGTCCAATATGACCAAAAGTAAAATAAATACCAAGAGCAATGATGATTGTTTCTCATTTCTTTGTACAATAATATTTCAGGCTTGTGGTTTGTTTTCTCTTTCATTATAGATATCGGGGGTATACACAGAGATAATTTATTTTGTACTGCCAAAGTAGTTAGTCTGCTTAACTTATCCTTCTTCCAATATTTTTACATTTTGCCCAACAGACTTACACTTATTTATATTTTCATTTTCTTACTCGTGTTTAGTCCTTTCTCAACTTACTCCTCTTATATTTTTTAACACATTTCAAGTTCTTTCCTAAATTCTAAAATTTTATTTAAAAAATTCAATAAAATTCTTTCTCTTTGCCCTGTGCCTGTCGAACCTACTCTGTCCACAAGATCTACTGATCGAACTCATTTCCATCACATTTTAGCTTTTATGCTCCAATGTCCCTTGTCTCAGCAGTGGTACCTATAAAACCAGTGAAAAATAGCATATTTAGGATAGCTTCCAGAATTCATATAGACTCCAAGAATGTACGCCTGAAAAGGTATAGTACAAGGATTATTATTTGTCCATAAATTTGTGTGTGTGTTTGTGTCTATTTAAGTGTGTCCCATTTTAATTTAACAAGGACTTAATTAAAATTGCCAAGAGGAGGCCAGTTATTTGTTCAGACTGGATCAAGATAAATAATATATACAGTGAAAAACAAAGATCTACCTATGATATGGTAATGTAGAGAAAGAACATGCAAATAAAAGTATCAAAATGAACTGTCTACAAACACAGCCCAGATCCCTCTGCTTATGATTTTTGAGCTTCATCCTGCTTAATGAAAGGCACAGAAACAACTGCAGGGCAAGAGCTAGAGAGCAGACCATATGGAAGATTCAAAGACTATGAACTATTATTACCTTTTGAACAAAGTAAAGACATTTCGTTGAAGGAATTTAACCTACAGAGAAGAAGATTAAAGATGCTTAAAAAATCTGAAATATATGACTAAAGGCTCTTTGCGAACTCTTCTTCTAGACCTAAGAACTGCATTTTCAAGTGCAGCATGAGAAATATTTCTGATGAAAAAACTCTAATGCTGTTACAGAAGTCAAGTGTAAGTCCTCAAAGTCAATTTGCATTTACTCATTCACGGCTGTGTGTGTTCAGTCCTAGTGACTTAGGTTGATTCCATTTTAGTAATTTCATATGGTTCACGCTAAAAGAAATTGCCTTAAGGGTAAAATTGGACCAAAAGAGTATGATCACCAAATGCTATTCAAGACTCGCACCTTCAAAATCTGAAAGCGTGTGAATGAGGTGCCATGAGGACATCCAAAATGTTACATCTCATTTTTTCCTCTAAAATAGGAATGTTTGGGCATTTAAAAGGCATCCAGACTATTTTGGACATTTATTTTTAATCTGGCCAGAACCCTTGGCTCAATGCCTTATGGGCTGAAACCAACTGATAGTAATTTTACTAAACTAAGTACACAGCATTGGGAATCAGAACATAACTGGATCCCTGATCCAATCTCCAATGAACATAAAAGGCTGAATCTCACTTTCCTCAACTGTAAAATGAGATTATTGGACTAGATTACTACAGATGGTCCCCCTCATTCGAATGCTTTAATTTCAAGAATCTATTGTTATTTCAAAATCCAAAAGAGCTGCATTAAAAAGAAAATTAATGACAATGTGACTGTGGACCCTGTAAAGAGTTTTTGACAGTCTTAAATGCTTGCAAGTTTAGCCATTTTCCAGCATAAAAGGTTGTGTCTCAGAGGGCAATTTATAATCAGTCATTCTTTGGCCTGTCTTGGTTCTCAGGGTAGCCCTGAACAAGCCTAGCTAAGCATCACCAGTGAATTGTAAACACTTGTAAAACACACAAATATGTGTTGTGAGAAACTAGTCATTAAGCAAAATAGAAAATCAGTGAAATAGTCTTGTAATTATATTTTAGGCTGATATAAGTTCAATTAGAGTATGATACAGAAATATATAGTGACATTGGTAAAAGTACAAGAAGTCTTCTACATACTTTAAAAAAGGAGAGATTGACTTTTCATATGTTCAAGGAGTAATCAGAAGAGGGATGGAAACTGGAAGAGCACTTAGAAATGGGATGAACCAGGCAATATGTAAGTGAAACATGGAGTCATGGATAAAACAAAACAGTTGTACAGGTCAAATCTCACCTTCCTGAAGCACTTAAATCAGGGAAAAGAAGAAAGAGGATGGTGTGCAATATTTTTGCTTAGATCTTAGATGCAAGTGAAAAGGCAACTGGAGGTAGTTTTCTTACTAGACTAGAGCACCCACAAAAAGGGGATTCATAAAATAGGCAAGAAGATAGAAAGAATATGCATAGAAACTATTTGTATGTGCAGATGGTCTCAAGTTAGAGATTACTGTATCAGGGTGTTTATCTTTGAGATTTCCCCCCAATAATAGTACTGGAGTTGCTTAAACAAATCACCAACAAATCACCAACATATTTATCTATTTGTTAGCTTTTGTAAAGTGTCAATATAATTAAAGAGATTTCCCCCCAGTAATAATACTGGAGTTGCTTAAACAAATCACCAACATATATGAACTATTATAAATGCACCAGATGGATAGAACATTATGAAAGACCGCTGCATCAAGCTGAAAAAGACTTTAATTTCTAGGTCATTTTCTGCTTTATGCTTCTTTTCTCCACATATATTTCATAGCAAAAACAGAATTATTTACATGTGAATGAGAATTTGAGTTACAGTCACAATATTATTGTTGAAGCATGTTTAATTTCAAAGTGTTTAAAATGAAATAACTCCGGTAATATGTCAAAATATTGGGGAAGAAGAATAATTAAAACAGAATAATGAACAAAAATAGCAACCATAAAGACAACCTTTCCGAAAAAACATTTCTAAAGTTTTCTCTAAGGATAAAATATGCGGATATATATGGAGACATATGAAATGCTGGGAGAAAAAAAATAACTGAAAATAGAAGAGAGAACTAAACAAAAATGGAAACTAATTATTTTGATTATGGTTCAGAATCGTCTGTGGAGGTAGCACAGCAAGCCGCAAGCTACGAAGTTCAACACGCTGACGTTCAAACTCTGCGTCCTGTGATCTTGGTGAAGAGCCTCAACCCCCATGCCGGGTCTCGATTCACTCATCTATAACATGCGGAGAGTAGTTCTAAGCTCAGATACTTTTCAGAGCAATTAAGTGAAATCACAACAGAGCAGTTCCTAAGCAAGGAGCAAAAAATGGCAACCTTTGTTGTTACTGTCATTTTAAATACTTATTAGAAATATATATTTATTTTGTGTTCAACATCTGTAAACGGAAAATATAAATATTCCAATTTCAAGGCATTCAAGAATAGTTATATTAAACTATAAAATGATTATTTGACTTTTTGCTTTATAAACTT
The DNA here is from genome assembly GCF_009762305.2 of Zalophus californianus. Taxonomy (NCBI): domain Eukaryota; kingdom Metazoa; phylum Chordata; class Mammalia; order Carnivora; family Otariidae; genus Zalophus; species Zalophus californianus. Next base: position 31,077,834 of record NC_045604.1, read on the forward strand.
TTTTGTTTTGTTTTAACCTCTATTAAAACTCATCTAATTTCTTTTTTTTAAGATTTTATTTATTTGACAGAGAGACACAGTGAGAGAGGGAACACAGTTAGGAGGAGTGGGAGAGGGAGAAGCAGGCTTCCTGCTGAGCAGGGAGTCATGAGGGGCTCGATCCCAGAACCCTGGGATCATGACCTGAGCCGAAGGCACATGCTTAGCAACTGAGCCACCCAGGAGCCCCCTAATTTCTTTTTAATAGGGAGACGTGTAGGTCTTTATTTTGAACATCTTTTCTGGGAAGATTTGTAGCTATGTGATTTGTAAAATGCACAGTGAATAACTCTTGCAATTTTAAAACATTTTTGTTCCACTCTCCCCCTGCGGCCCTCCACCTCCCCGTTTCTTGGTCACCAGTTGAGTGTGTACAAGCTCTCTGGCTTAAAATGTTATCTATGTAAATTCTTCTGCCACAGCTGGACAAGATGCTTTCAAGAGTTTTTCTGTTTCCTGTGTGGTAAAGCAGCTTTCCCCTAACGACTATTTCCCATCAGTACCCACAAAGACCTACCTTCTTAACCACTGTTTCAACGGTTTCTTACCACTTCCACCTTTCTATAGAACATTTCATTTGGAAGGAGGTTCACAAATATTTGTTCACTGGGCTGTTCAGACTGATAACATCTCTTAGGACTTGAACTTTGATGCACAACTCTCATCTGGAAAAAAAAAAAAAAGCAACTGTCACACATCAGCAGATAATACCAAAAATGAAAACAAATTCTTTTCTGTCTCAAAGTCACAATGTGATAGTTACTTATTTCTCTGTTTTGGAAAATATAAGTCTACATTTTTCTAAAAATCAAAATGAAGACATTTCATTACTTATCTATTTGTTAGCTTTTGTAAAATGTCAATATAATTAAATTCTAAATCATTCATTCTTTTAGTAACAACTATAGACCTAAGAATAGAAAATAAAATTAGATTGACAGACATGAAGACATAGATTTATGTTTTATAATAAATGAAAAAATTCTGATATCTTTATTCTAGTAAAATAAGTCATCTCAAAGCATCTTTTACATGCCTCCAAATTCCCATCTAAAACTAAAATTACCCCATATTAATTATTAACTGAAAAAACAAGTAATTAGCATCATGTTCATGTTCTTTATAAAAAGTGTTTTAATACAGTGCTTAGGATCCATAATTATTTTACTTGCTCCTGCTGATTTTTAAAATGCTAAATTTATTTGAATTATTTTTCATGAATCTAGTAATTATAAAAGTTTTGCTCCTTATAAAAAGTTTTTGTTTTTTTTATAGTCTTTGCTCTTATGGTTTTTCACTCTGAGTTTCCAAGATATTTTCAAGTAGATGATTTTCACCTGAATGAAGCTAGAGTAGGAAATCTTCTATTTCAAAATATTTGATTATTCAGAAATCTGTACAGCTCAAAATTACCTCCTCTTCCCAATATGTACACTGATAAACAGTGATATATGTAAAATAAAAATGATAAGCAAATATGGCTTTGTCACAACAAAAGTGAGAATTGTGATTAATATTCATTACTGCTATAAGAATTAGAAAGTGTGTACTAAGGAATACTTAGCTTTTTTTAGAATATTAATAGAGGCTTCACACATAATTGCTGAAATAAAGTTAACTGGAGCTTCTGGTAGCCTTTAATTGGTTAACACTATGAACATTCCAGAGCAGAATATAGTTCAGACCCCTTGAAACTCCTCCTAAAACTATGAAGCATGCTTTGTGCTCTATTGAAATGTAAGCAACTGCAACAAATTGTGAATTAAGGGTCTGCTTATATTTGCATGCATTTAAATAACCTCAAATTGTGTTTTTCTTTTACAATTTGCCCCTTCCTTTCCTTTCTTAATGTTACAACCCTAATTTGGACTTTTATCTTTCTCTGCTCACCTCTCATTTTTTGTGTTGTATCCTGTGAATTTCATCATATTAATCTTTCCTGTGCCCCTTTAAATAAAGTCGCATTTTTTTTAATATTTACCAACAGTGAAGTGTTTTTAAATGTAATCTGATATGCAATACAATCCTAATCAGCTTTCCAACATTCTTCCAAATAGTTATTTCCCAGTCAATTTATTTGAGGAGCTGAGACGATCACCAAACATGCCAGAGATTTCTTTTCTCTGATCTTGTCCTAACATTAGCTCCCCTGTCTGGAATCTACTCAGCTAGTCTGTTTCTTCTCAAAACCAGTATATTCTGTGGTTCTAATTTAAATAAAATCTCCAGCATGGAACTTCAAGTTCCTTCTGTCAATATATAACCGTCCCCTCACCTAAACAGCTGTAAAAGTTCCTTGCAAACCTTTTGAGGCACATATCACATTCATGTGTGGTTGCCTCAACTACTTGACTAAAATATTTTAGGATGAGGACTGTAGCATTGAGAAGAGGTTTCTTCTAGGAAGCTCATAGATTGGCTTCAGGCAGTCGTCAAATATATGTGAAATGGGTGAAAGGGAGTTTATCTGGTAAGAGAGTTCATTACTATGATGAAATCCTCAGTGACCACAACACCAAAAATTCAGAATCACTGCTTTAGGGGAAGAATCATAACATGCTCACATATTTTCTTCAGCAGAGCAGCTTGTATCATTTTAACCTTTTATATTTCATTGCAATATGCCAAATTTTAGCTTGTGTGTCTTCAAATATTTTATATATCTTTATATTTTTTAAAATGTTTAATGGAAAATAGGGGGAAAAATCCTATGCCCTAAAGGAGTACATATTCCTTTTGTTTCTTTCATTAGTGCTAAATCGTCGTAGGCCCAGGTATGTACCTTAATCTTAAAGACAACTTCTGAGAGATCTCTTGAATATTTTACATCTAGAAATCTCTATTTATGACCATTAGATATCACTGTGGTTTTTTAAAAGATTTATTTATTTATTTATTTCAGGGAGAGAGAAAGAGCACAGTGAGGAGGGGCAGAGGAAGAGAGAGAAAGAATCCAAGAATCTCAAGCAGACTCCCTGCCGACTGGGGAGCGCCTGAGTTGGGGCAATCTCAGGACACTGAGAGCATGACTTGAGCTGAAGTCAAGAGTCAGATGCTTAACTGACTGAGCCACCCAGGCACCCTGATATTACTAAGATTTAAAATTCTCCCCACGAGTGTTAAGCAAACTATGGGACCCTACTAATTTACTTAGAGGTAAGCTAGTCTACACTAATTTACCTCTAAGGTCATTTAGTCATTAGAGTGGGGGAAGGGAATCCACAAACACAGATCAAGATTTTCAACACGTTATACTTTATGCTGCTATGGGCCAAATCTTCAAAATAATCCATATTCTATTCAAAAGAAAAGTAGAGACATAGACTTACCAGGAACATCCCCAAATTATTCTTGAGGAACCTTCAGGAAATGCATTACACTAGGTTCCCAACAGTTAAAATCCTCTGTTGGAATGAATAATGAAAAGCAAAGACTCACTTTTTAATATACCTCTCAGACTTTACCTTAGGTTAATAATAGATATGATTTTAATGGAATTAGTGTGTTTATGTCCAAGGTTTTTCCTCCTTTCCTTAGTTCAAAGCAATTTTGATAAAAGTAAAGGTGAGTTAGCTATATGGATTTTCATATTAGAAGATTGGCTTCAGAGCTCTAGATTACAGCTATTAAGATTTTATTACTCCTGATCCTGTTCTACTCTCCTGATATAATTGGCAGGTGGTAGGTTAATGTATATACAGCATACATATATATTTGATGTACCTCCTGCTAATGTGAATGCAGATTATTTAGACATCTGGAATCAATTTACAACCTTCTGAACCTTACATTTAATAGCCATTATCTGACTTAATGATTTTAGTGGTTTCGGATGCCAGGATTGTCAATGTTCCTGGCATAGGAAATTTGGATTGAGATTACTTCCCTATGGGCTATTTATCTAGGGAGAACAGTTTGAATCAAAGAGAAAGATACCTGGTCAAACTCATTATCAAACTGGATAATGGTAAATGGCAGCCTGTGGGCAATCTAAGGAGAATTTACTTTATTTCTCTAATGAAGGAGCCTGTGTTATTGTTTAAAATCAGTCCTTTCTTACTTATGCCTTGTCTTGAAGCAAATGTTTTAGAATAGATTATAAGTGATTCTTTGCTTTTAAACTTACTCTGTCTTTCACTGTTACTGCCCTGAGTAATTTGGACATTATAACAATTAAAATGTAAAATCTGGAATGAGATGGTTAAGGTAGGCTCTAATTCAATAAAAATTTTTTAAAAAATGTATAGCACTCTATCCAAACAGTGCAAAGAGAAATATTGCCTCTCTTTCTATTACAGTCTTAGATTATAGAAGGGTGACAAGCAAGCTTGACTATTCCATTTTTGGATAATTAAAGTTCATTTAATCTCTATGTTTTACAAGGAGAGCCAGGAAGAAAAAGAATAGTGATAAAATAAGTGAGTTAAAATCTCAAATGGAATTTTGATTTTAAAAAATGAATAAGCATTAATTTCATTTTTTAAAAAAATTTTAAGCATTGATTTTAAATTTAGAAAATGCAAATAGTTTGGGGGTAAAAGACAACAATGGGTCTCAAAAATGGTGTTTCTTTCAGCCATCAGAGGTAACGATAACTGCAAAATTTGTAAATACCATTAGGCTTCTGTAAGAATAATTATGGGAGCATAAATCTATTGATTACTGAACAGCTTATTCAATGTAGATCCTGTGAAAAATCCACATTATAGAATATAAGGGTATTTTACTTGTTTGTTTTTGTTTGGGGGGGTGATCCTGTTATACCACCCACTATAGCACAACTAATCACTTAAAAATAAAAGTAACACTGATAAAAGACCTCTAGCTGTCAAAATTATTTAGATACTATCGTTGAATGACCTTCTCTTTTTATGCCAAAGTATTTACTTAATTAAAATTTTAGATAATCTCTCAGGATGAACTCTATTCCATCTTTCAAAATGGAAATACAAATGATAGCCTTCTTTTGCTATCCGTCAAATACTGTCTTTTAGCTTTCAAAAGAAATTGCTGCCCAGGATTCTTAATCTAGCACCTTATGAGAGAAATGGATAATTTTTTTTTGTAGAAATTAACTGTTGAAATCTAAGAAAAGGAATAAGCAATGAATGAATATGTCTTTTGAAAGTATTAATCTCTCACTAATATGTAATTCCATAGTTAGGATCTGCCTTTGGTTTAAGCTATTCTTTTCCAGGTCATTAATAATTCTTCAAGTCATATGTCACAATGTACTGCCAAAATCAGAATGAATAAGAACAATTCAGAATGAACACACTTCAATTTAAGTAGTATAAATTAATATATTACCCTGGAACTTACTTTTTTTCTTCTAATTTATTTGATATACCAATTAGATTAGATAAAATGGACTAAAGAATATGTATTTGCCTATATACTAACACAGTTCATTTTCAGTTTTTAGAAAGTGGCCTTAAGATAATGATACATTTGTTGCATAGTTAATATTTTAAAATAGGGAAGGATTCTTTGCTGCTTAAGTTGACATGCACTTCATAACTAGTACATAAAAAATGTACACAGCTTTGTTCAAAATCAGCCTTTCTACATACAAGGTAATACTAACCAATATTACTGAATAGCCCCTGTGTGGCTGTCAACAGTGAATATATTATATATGTAATATAATATAATATAATATAATATAATAAATATAATATAACATATATCTTCATTGCTTTACATACTTGGTAATCTCATATGCTGGATACATTGCTTTAAATACTTGGTAGTTTAACATTTAGAGGAAACAATCAAAGAAGTTGGATAACTTGAATAAAGGTCAGACTTTTTACATTAGACCCACCCCCTCCTGCTCTGTGAAGTTGCATGACAAGTTGGACAAAAGGAGGGGGCTGTTCTTAGATGGAGGTGATAGCCAAGGGGCCCCTGCCACCCTCAGCACTAAGGGGATCAATGCCTGGCACTTATGGACCCATTCATGGTGAACCAGTGTGCTACAGGACATGGCTTACAGTTCCATTAATCTCCATTCTTCCAACACAGCAGTCACATTTTAGATATTTGTCAGAGTTCAATCATAAAATGACTCAAGCTATCTAACATTTCAAAGATGCAATGTAAAAATGAACCTATTTCTCATTTTGAAATTATGAAAGCTTTAGTCCTGTTTTAAGATAGAGTTGTAAGTCATTTGATTTACTTCCAGGCCCACTGTGAACCACACTGTGGAACCTAAGAACGCTTTCAATCTAGATTGAAATGGGATGCACATTCCTACAAAAATCCAACCAGTTATTTCTTGAGCACCTGCTGTGTGTCCTGCACTTCTCTAGTAAAGAAAACCAAGTCCCTGCCATTAAGGAAGTACATTCTTGTAAGAGACATCAGGCTTTCTTTCCATGTACGCACCTGGCTTTCTTTAATAAATCAGTAAGCGCTATAAGTGAATGTATAACAAACAATATTATGAAGTATCCGCCCCCCCCCACACACACATTTTCTTTCAGTGCAGTGATGCCTTTCCCCTCTGTCCTGGGATGGGACTTGACACTCCCATTTTGCAAGAGAGAGGTATTATAATAGAACCAGAAAATAATAGTGGCAGCAAACTAGGCCTTATGAAAAAAAATGATCAAGGTTTGGGAGAGAAAGAACTGGAAAAATACTTAGGCATTTCTTTTGCTCCAAATGGAGAAGAGATGAAGGTAAATTTTTTAAATCTTTGAAGACTTGGGGAAATAATAAGAGGAGGAAGCAAAAGAGTCAGACTCTGGTGAGGATCTCTTCAATGAGCTGCAGCACCAGCCCTGCGGATTAAATAGTAGAATGCCATGAGAGAGCTTGGAAATTCAAAGAAGACGACTTTGCCATTTCCTAGGTAGGGCCAGGTATGTGGGACAAGTTCTAGACAGAACCGTAGCAGCGGTTGATCTGAAATGTCAGCATGCTGAACCTAGTTATTTAGGATCTGATCCAGCTCCCTGGACTTTTCGTTTTGCAGAGTGCTGAGGGAGAGCACCACAAATCTCCTCTGCCTCTGAGAAGAATAAGAAATGGTAGGGACAAAGAAATTAGACCGAGGAGGAGAGAAAATGTGTGGAATAGCAGCTTGGCTAACTCAGTGGATGCAGGAAGGGAAGGGAGACTGAGGACCAACCAAGAACACACCAATCCCATGGACACCAGCAGATGTTCGGTGACCCAGGCAGGACTTAATTTCTCTTAGTCATTTCTCAACAATACCCCTAAGGCCTTAGGATTCAATCTCCCTAAATTAGTTGCATCCAAGGGGGAAGGAGGGTTGAAGGAAAACCTGAAATGACCGGGTTTAAACTTTACTAAATTTACTCAAAATCGACAATTATTACGTTTTCTGATATAAAATAGGGTCTTCAAACAGTGGTTTGGTTGAATTGTATAAAAATAAAGAAATTTACATTTTTTATACCTAAATTCTTCATTGAGTATATTGTCCATGTTACAAATATAAAGCACTTGGACGCAGTTCCCACACATAGTATTATTGTTATTAAAGTTCAGATAGCAGGGTCAAAGGCCATCAGTGTTTATGCTGTATTTTATTTTTTAAAATTAATTCTTTTAACTATCTTCTCTTATTTCACTGACAAAAATCAGTGTGAGTTATTATATTTTTTTATTTCAGTCTTAGTTGTATCAGAGAAATTTGCTTTCTAGATGGTTCCTAAAAATACTTTGAATTTCCCACTTATGGAAAGGTTGATCAAAGCTTTCTTTATAGCAAATCATATAGTCTTTGAATGTTTTAATGAATAAAATATTTTCAACTCATATCTTTCTAAAATGGGAATTTCAAGAGAATAAAGAGAAAATGCACACTTTATTTTCAATGTCTTTTTGAGCTACCTCCTAACACCATGTGGAAATAAGATATTAGTTATCAATTAAATAAATTATGCTTTGAAATAAAATCCTTTCACAGATTTAAAACAAGCCTATGACTACAATGGGGCAACTCATAAATCTATAGACATTCAGGCTGGGTTAACTTAGAAATATTCAAATAAAATTTCTACTGCAGATTGCTTATACAGCCTAGCAGCCAAAGGAATAAAAGTGCTCTGGGGTTCATATCTTTAGGCTCAGTGGGTAACATATTCAGGTACTAAACAAAGAAATGTAACTCTTTGTGGTTTCTAAAAAAAAAAAAAAAGAAAGAAAGAAAAAGAAAAAGGGCATTGGATCATTTTAGATTAATAAAAGCAAAGAAGATTAATGGTATTTTTAATCAGAAAATTCAGCCTTACCAAAGTCTCTTTACTACAGAAAATTTGGATCATTTTAGACAGAACTGAACACGATTAAAAAAAATCACTCAGTCATTTTATGGCTATTTCTAAATGTTTTCTTGTACGAAGCAAACAAACACATGCATAACTAAAATGTCCATTTCCCCTAGGTGAAATATCTCATTGTCCGTTTTAACCAATATTCAGTTTCTTTTATGATTTCCAGATCCTCTCTCCACAGATGTCCCTGTGATGAATGTTCTCTGTTTTGTTAAGGTACAGCCCAACACTGGATAGTGTGTTACAGAAGTGGTCTGATCATTGCAGAGCAAATGCAAGAAAAAGCCACTCTCAGTCTGAATATTTCATGTCTACTGATGCAGTCTAGGACTGAATTAGCTTTTTATGAAGTCAAATCACAATTTAGAGACTTACTGTGGTAAAGGAAAAAAAATCATAACTTTTTCACATCTGCTTTGTCTCTCCTATACTAATGTAAGCAATTTTTGTTTGTTTTGGACAAAATATAGGATTCCACACTGAAAGGCATGGTTTCTGATATCTATTGGAATTCAGCAAATTGAAAATCAAGTTTTGAGGATAATTTTGAGGATATCTAAGAATATTATTAAGTGAAAAAAATCAAACTTAGTGCAGATAGCACTAGGAAAACAACTCAGAGTTTAATCCTGACTCTGTTACAATCAAGTTGAGTGACTTTAGCTAAATCACTTCCCCGCTCTAGGTGTCAGTTTCCTTATCCAAAAAAAATCAGTGGTTAGAACTGCATGGTCTTTTAGCTGCATTATAATTCTAACATAGTATACTTCTCCAAATTCCATCTTATTCATTTTGTCCCATAATTTGTCATTTTTAATTCTTAATATTTTTCATCTGCCTCTGCTTTGATAAATGTACCTTTATTTTTATCCAAGTCATTGATTAAAATGTTGAAGAAAACAGTACCAAGTGCATGTCACAAAAGACCTAACTCTAGGCTAACAGTGATTCGGAGCTCAATAAACTTTGGGAATGGTTACTGAAAACCACTATGGTAAGTTTATTATCATTCATCCAACATTCATTCATTTTATCTGCAAGAATATAATGAGAAACCTATTAAATGCCTTTGTGATTTGCCAATATATATATGCCAATATAATTGGCATATATATGCCAATGTCAACAAATGCCAATATATATTCTGACAGCTAAGTTTACTGTGCAGTATCAGATCTCTGAAAGTTAAGCTTGAAGGAAGCCCAGAGAGGTATGTTTTATTTGTCTCAGTCCTAGATTTATAATGAACTAGGGAGACAGAAGGTGCTGTAAAGAAGGAAAAAAACGATATTTGAGTGAGATTTTTCTACCACAACCTCTCCTGTTCTACCCAAAACATACACACCCATAACACACAATGCATGTGTGTACACATTATTCTTACTCCCAGTGTGGATATAGTCACAACCCGTATCAATGAGCCAGTTTGTGGAGAGATGAAATAATTGAAAGCAAGTGGGATGGTGTCTTACACAGTGGAATCTGAAACTGGGCAGAACCCAGCAAAGTAGAAACATGTCACCTTAGAGAGCGATCTAAGAGAGGAGAGACTCCCAGGCCAATGCCAGAGCAGGTCTCTAACCTTAGAGAGCGATCTAAGAGAGGAGAGACTCCCAGGCCAATGCCAGAGCAGGTCTCTAACCTTAGAAAGTGATCTAAGAGAGGAGAGACTCCCGGGCCAATGCCAGAGCAGGTCTCTAGTAGAGTAAGAAGAGGCCACAGTGCTCACAACTAGTGCAAGCCCTCTGATGTTCCTCCTTCCAGGTGGGAAAGGCAAATTTTGATGGCTCAGACACAGGACAGCTAGCTAAATCTTAATCACTCAACAGATAAAGACTGATGAGGCCACATATTTCCAAATTTTTAAATCATGCCTATGATAGTCACCTGATATACAGTCTAACTCAATCTGTACAAGCCACAGAATTCAGGGAGGAATAATCAGGAACAGAAGGGCACCTGCCTCAGTGAATCCCTTGAAAATCCTCTCTCCACAGATGGCCCTGTGATGAGTGTTCTCTATTTTGTTAAGGTACAGCCCAACACTCTCTTGCCTACTGTGAGACTTGAGGCAGTTTTCAGGCCTGGAATTCACTGACTAAATGAGAAGCCACGTCCTCTGAAGGAAGTACCCTGCACTCTCATGGCAAGTGGTTAGGTAACGATTCTCTAGTCTTTCCCCCCAAAAAGTCTGTGACCATTTTCTCACGTAATCGTTCAATGGGAAAAAGGGAACATCCAAATATTTCAAGGACTGGTGGACACAGGACCTGAGTTGACACTAATAAATAAGAACTGAAAGCAATATCATGGCCCTTCTGTTAGAGTGGGAGACCAATGAGGACTGAGTACTAAATGTAGCTTTAAGCACAGGTCTCAGATCACAGTGTGTACTAGGCTCATGGAGTCACCTTGTGACATTACCTTGGTCTCGAATATATTATAGTGGACACACTCTGTGATTGGAAGAAATTCCACATTGGTTCTTTGGCCAATGGGGTAATAATTATTATAAGAGGAAGACTAAATGAAAACCTCTGAAAAGTCCCACTACCCTCCAGTTAAGATAGTGTATCCAAAATAATACTTCATCCTGTGAAGTGGCAACAGTTATTGCCACTATTAAAGAAGTAAGAACATATGAAATGTAGTCCCATGACATCTTCAATTTTTTTTGCCAACCTACAAAAGTCAGGTGGATCTTTGAGCATGACAGTGGACCACTACAACTTAGTGAGTTTATGACTCAACTGCAGACAATGTGCTGTATATAATGTCTTTGCTAGAGCAGATTAGCAAGGCCATGCACATACCATATACAGTCATTGATTTGACAAGGGCAATATTTTTCATCTCTACAGTTTGCATTCACCTGGGAGAGAAAACAGTATACATTTATCTTGACCCAGGGCTATACCAATTGCTGTGTCCCCATTGTCATAGCATAGTCCTAAGTTAAATCTCAGAACCTGAGCCATGCTGATATTCTTCAGAACATTACATTGATCCACCACATTAATGGCATCATGTTAATGTGACAAGATGCACATGAGGGAGCAGATATGCTAGCGGAATTTCTCAGATATATACATGATATTCAGAAGATGGAGACAAAACCTACAAAGATGGAGGAGGCTTCCCCTTCAGTGAAGTTTCTAGGGGTCCACTAGCCTAAAGCATCTCAGGACATTTTCTCAAAGATAAAGGAAGATTATTACACGTAGCACCTTCCATCCAACTACTAAGAAAGATGCATATTCCACACTTTGAAGTGTTACTCAATCCATACAACTCTGCATGACATTAAAGGCTTTGAGTAGGACTCAGAGTAAATGATTCTATAGCAGGTCCAGTCTGCAGTGCAATCACCTCTAGTACTAGACCCATTAGACCTGGTAGACTTTGTTACTTTGAAGGAAACTGCTCTATAAAAATATACTCTGGAGGAATTATGGCAATCCCTAACTGCAGAATCACATTGTCAATTCCTACAGTTCTGAGTAAAACAAAAACAACAATAACAACAAAAAACATGCTACCTTTTGAGAGATAGCTCTAGGCATATACCTGAACATAGAACATCAAATGACCATGGCAAAGATGCCCACCATGAGCTGGTTTCTGACAGATCTACAAATCCATAAAGTCTGGAAAATCCCACAGCAATTTATCTCAAGATAGAAGTGGTACATTTGGGAGCAGAGTCACTAAAAAAACAAAATAGAATGACTCAGACCCTCAACTTCAGCCAGCTTTCAGTCATCAGCCACTTTGGTGCTAACACATAGGCTCATAAAAGAGAGTAGCTGTGTTGACAGTGAGGAAGGCTATTCATTGGCCCAACAGAATTGAACTCTCACTCACTAAGGAGCATCTAGCAACTGCTGCTGCCCAATGTTCAGTCTGGCAGCAAAAGAACCAATGCAGAGCTCTGATACCACATTACCCTTAAAGGAAACCAGTTACTTGGTAGCAGATGGATCACATTGGACCTCTTCCACCCTGGAAGGGACAGCATATTTTTTTGGCTCAACTGATACATATTCTGGGTATGGGTTGCCTTTCCTGCCTGCAGGGCCTTAGCCAGCACTACTAAGGACTTATAGACTGATTCATCAACATAAGATCCCATATAGCACTACATTATAGAAAAGGAAGTCTGCCAAAAAGTGCATGCCATGAAATTCACTGTTCCTATAATATGCTGCACCACTCAGAAGCTGCTGACCTGATGAAAATTTGGAACAGCATACTAAATATGCATCGGAGCCATCAAATAATTGACTTCTTTAATTTCTGCAGTTATTTATCCAGTATTTCCTTAGACTTCATCAGCAGATTTCAAGTCTCTTGAGGACAAGAATTTTATCTTACTCATATCTTTATCTGTCAAGTAACACCACAATAATGTTTCCATAATTAGCTGCAATTTGTTGAACTGAATGGGTATATAATTAACTTGATTTAAAAAAAAAACTCTTAAAAGCCTCCTAAACATTTTTTTATATTTAGCATTATTTAGCATATATTTAGCATTATTAAAATGTGACACACTTTATCCACTATTAATGGTGTTTATGCTCTATTTTTATCTTAGGAAGATGATCCATTATGTAATAGTCATTTTACTTTTTAATTAAATCTATTACAGATTTATGAAACACAACCAGAATTCCTACCTTAAAAGGTACTGAATGATTATTCTTAAGTCTTTCATCCTCTTGGAACAAGTGGTGAATTTGAAGTCTGGGATCTTTAGGTCTATATACAGAGTACATATACCTTTGAATACTATATCTCAACTGAAAGCTTTCAGAACTGTGGCCCTGAGATATCATTCTGAGTTGACCATTAGTAATACTACATTGGTTACTCTTTTAACTACCTTCTGGACTAAACTTTTCTTGGGTTATAAATTTCAAAATTACCAAAGTTTGGACCACACTTTTCTATGGGATGCTGTATTCTGGTACAAGATGATAATTTCCAAAATGAATTATTGTTTTTTTCTTTTCAAAATGTCTTTAGGGAATTTGTCAAACTAAATAAAGTTGGGGAGAAACTGAAGTAGACTGAGGCATGGCCTACACTTTAGGTGTTTCTTTTATGAAATACTATCTAAGATAACTTCAGTGTGAAATTTAACTTCACAGCATGACACAATGTTAATGTAGTGAGGAGAAGGAAGGAGGGCAGGTGTAAGGGATGAGGAAGGAATGGTTAATGGAGAAGAAACCCATATTCTACTCTTTTTGGGAATAAGGTGGAATTTGTTGGTGACAAAAAATGGTAGAAAAAGTGGTAGAATCTAAGGTAGACATAATAGCAACCACAAAATTAATTATGTAATTTCTACTTCTATTTGTTAGGAAATAATGTTTGGTTGAGTCACATGAATTTTTTTTGCAGAAGAAAATAGTCAAATATAAATAATTTCATAATACCCAACAAAACTTAACTATATAAAAATATTTGACCAGGATAGAAGATGAAGATTTAAAAACATGTACTTAAATGATTACACACTTCCAAAATTGAGAGTAAATTTAAGATACTTTAACAGCACTTCTGGTGCTTAAAATCCCTCTCTAATCAGAAACCCAGACCACACAGGCATCATAAATTATATCATTCAGTTACTGATTGGAATACTTTGAGTGACAGGAAGTACACTATCTTCTGAGGATCTCCCATGCAATTTCTGGAAAGTTTCTATGGTTAAACCTACTGGTACTGGTTCTTGCCTTCCTAGGATACTGAATAAGTCTGATTTCTCCTCTATTTGAAGACCACGCGAGCCACTGATTGAATTGGCTAATTCATGCCAGGTCTGGCAAGCATTTCTCATTTGACTTAGATTTGAGTTTGAAAACCTAAGGATATGCTTCTTTAAATGTGAGAACTGCCATCGTCTCTCAAATGTAGATATTTGCCTTTACCTTGCAGCCTAACAACAAATTAGAGTACTTTGTTGGCTTGCTCGTCTGACAGCCAGTGACATAATTCCTTCATTTTGAATTTCTATATCTTCAAACTAATTTCCACCAGTACCCACAACTCCATAAAGATTTTTGCCATGAAGCCACACCTAAAAGTAGCCTTATGAGTCCTATGTTAAGCCACTGTTGAAAAAATTGAACTGAACAGAGGTGATGAAAGTTATCTGGTATTGTTTTGCGATCTTATTGTGTGTTATCAAAGATGTCTTTCCAGCTCCATAATAACTTGATACCATAAAGTGTTTGAATGCTCTAACTTCAGTGGAATAGAGATCATAAATTTGGTCACAACAGCTCTGTATTTATATTAGTGACATAGCAGGTTACTAACAACTTAAATTGTCATGGCATAATTCACTGATTCTTAACATATTGTGGTGGATAAAGGACAGAACTCAAATTTGAAAGATATATTCCATATCACAATTTTATATTTTGAAAAAAATTAAAAAGCAAACTTCAACAAAGTTCAAGAAAAAAATTTGCGGGGACAAATTTTCAATGGGTAGTATATTGAAAGCTTTTATGAAGTTGAATATAAAATGTTTATTTTTGTGGTGTATAGGTTAAAAATGCTCAGAAACACTGGAACAAACTACTTCTGCTTGGCCCATGAGTGACTGCACTGTAGAAACACATTCTTACTGTCCTGGACTGTGTTTTAATTGTTTTCTCTTTCATTAGTGTGGAGGTCTAGCATCTCCAGCTCACTGGCTTCACTATAAATCTCTGCACACAAAACAAATGCATTTAGAACAATCATAGGGCAGCTTAACTACTTGCTACACCACCACTCAACACTCACAAAAGTACCACTTACGGTGTGATCAAAATTTAGACTCTTATACCCATCTTCCCTGAACATACATGTTAGTTGAGGGGAAAATATTCAGTGGCATGGTTTCCTGGTATCAGAGCAGGTAGTCACAAGTTTCCTGAATGAGTTAACATGGTATTTGACCAACTCACAACATGTGTTATAGAAAATGGGTGCCATGAGCAGGGATTCTGGCAGAAAAGCTACCTGCTCTTTTCTATCAACTCCCCTTCCAAGCTATCTGACTCTGTTATCGGAAAGATTTTGGAACGCATAGACAACTGGCATAACTGGGATCTGGCATCTGTTAGGATCACAGCAGGAAGAACTGGGGCAGGAGAAGTTCCTGAAGAAAATGATTATTGCCTGGGGGAAAGGACATAAGAAGTTGGTCCTAGGATGACCCTAGCTTTCAGATATCTGTGGACCCACAGGAAGAAGGTTGACAACCTTATAACTTCTGGACTTATCTTACAATTCATTAATTTTTTTCCCCTCAAGACTGATATCTTTTTATATTTTCGGAACCCATAAGGAGAAGGTTGACATCATTCCAAATGAATCTGTAAGGTGTCCCGGACCCCTATAGAAGACTGAGATGGAAATGAATAAGTCCTCCTGCCCCTGGGGGCCAAAAGAGTTCTGTGAACCTACAGAGTGAAGAAGCTTCTTCCAGGTGCTTTGTCAAGGCACTGGAAACCTGTGCCAAACTCTTCTGCTTTTCTTACCAATGGGATTCTGAACTGGGTGCCAAAACTCTCCTGCTTTTCTTACCAATGGGATTCTAACCACTTGGGAAACCCCAGCCTCCAGTCCTGAGATCCATGACACAGCGCGAAACAAATAACTTAGCTAACATTTCCCAGCAGCTGGAGAGAAGATGATCAAGCAGAATACTCAGGACACATTTACAGCAAATTAGAACTGCTGGTGGGAACAGATGAAAATTTGAAATAATAAAATAATATTCAGAGCACTTGATATTAAAAAGTTTTGTTGCTAAAACAATAACAAAAGGAAAATAAAACAAAAATCATCATTTCAGAGTAAGCAACAGATTGGCTGAACTGAAAAATAGGAGGGACAGTATAGCAATCAGACTAAGTGGTCTACAAGATCAAGTACAATTAAAATTTTCAAATAACAGTGCAAAAATATAGAGAGAGATGGCAATCCTGAGGGAAAAGATAAAGAATTTGAGGCTAGATTCAGAAGATATAAATAATAGAATTTCCAGAGGGAGAAAGACAACAGAAAGGGGAGAGGCAACAATTAAATAATTTATATTAGAGAATTCTTTTGACATGGAGAATCAAGTCTGTAGAATAAAAGATCCTTCATCGTTCTAAACCAAACTGATGAATAAAGAAATACATCTGACATGGACTGAAAAATATACCATCCTCCAAGCAAAATAAAAGTTACCTACAAAGAGAGGGACAGTATGTTTGGCATCATATTTATTAGTAATAGTTGAAGCAGCTAGAAAAGAGAGAAAAAGGGCTAGAACTCAAAAATCTTATAATCAGATGTGATGTTATTTACTTAGAAATACACAAGAACTTACAAAACATATTAACCAAACACCCTGTAGAAAGAAAATACTTGAAAAACGATTCTAACCAGTCAAAAGAGAATTCAATAGGAAGATGAAGAGAAAGAAAAAGGTGGTAATCTATATACCTATCCGTCGATCCATCAATTTGCTCATGTATCTCTTTATCAATATATCTTTATATCTTAATAGATAACAGTCTAGTAGTGGGTGATTTAATGCTAAATAAGAACTGTGGAAATTAAAATGACATATTTGCTGGAAGTGGAAAGACCTAGTATAAGCCTTCTAAAGTTTTAATATTTTCGTTGTTGTGAAGAATTCAGGAGAGTTCAGAGAAACTGATTGTTGTGTTGGTAAGGCAATGCATCTTGACCGGGAGAATAGTTGGTTGTCTTTTTCAAATAATAGTAGGGTCATAGGTATCTAAATAGAAGAGCAGGAAAAAAAATGAATAAACATTATTAAGAGAATGAAAAAAATATGATTTAAATATAACAAAAGGAAAAATGAAATAAGTAGGAATTTGGCAAAATTAAAAAAAAAGAGAAAGTGAGAAGGGAAAGAATAATTTAAAATAAGTAATAAACATGAAATATATTGATATTTTCTCTAAATGTGGATGGAATGAATTTGTCCACTAAAGGCAAATTACCACATTGTGTGAAAATGGAATACCAGAGTACATAATGTTTATATAAGATACACTTAAAATAATTGATACAGTAAGTTTGAGTACAGTGAAAGAGTAAATAAAAAAAAGAAAAAATGAATAAATGCAAACCAAAGAAAGTAGGAGACTCAATGTTAATATTGCAAAAAGTGTCATTTAGACTGAAAAGAAAATGTGATTCAAGGAGGAAAATTATATAATGATAAAAGCTACTGTACGCTAAAAAGTTTAAATGGTGATCAAAAACAGTGGGCACCAGATTCTGGAACAGTATGAACACAGAAGTAATAGCTGACATGATGATGAAGCCAAGAGCAGGTCTTGGGCATAAGCAGAGCAAACTCCCTGTCTTGATGGAATAGAAGCTCCAGCTGACTTGATGAAATGTTTAAGGCAGCAGAGTAAGTTACTTTAACTAGTCTGCTCACTGGCTGCACACAGCCATCAAATAAAAACATGTCTTCGAAAAATCCTATTTACGCACATCTGGTTGAAGCATGCCCAAAGAAAACGTGTCATAAAAATCTAAGAAGGAAGACCATTCACTCATGTGATGGGCCAGCCTTAGGCAAAATAGTAGAACTGGTAATTTTTTTTTCTGTCACTTCTGCCTCCTTCTAGTTCAGTACGTCTACCCCCCACTCAGATGCCTAGTAAACCACCACCTCAAAAGGTCAGCCCAGAGCTTTCTGAATGCCGTTCTGAAAATAATCTTGTCTTCATTCCACTTATTAGAAACCTTGGAGAGAATGGGCATTAATCTAATTAAGTCATAGTTGATAGTGCTAATTTATCCTAATTCTTATGAGTAATTAGATAATATAATATAATTGCAATTGTCTTTTTACCTAAACATAGAGCCAACCTATTCAAACTGAAGAGGAAACATGAATTCTCTTTTCTGCTTTACAGTTAACCTCTCTAAAACAAAACCATCTTCATCCATTCAGTTAGTTGCTTGATGTAAGTGATGACTTACTAATTAATTTTGTTCTTAAGGAAGAAAACCGTGAGGATTAAAAATGGAAAAGAAAACCAAAATGATTTATTTGGAACATACAACTGACTAGTGGGATGGGGGTTGGGGGGAGAGAGCAAGAGAGAGGGAAAGAGGATGGATGGATAGATGATCAATAGAACAACTTCTGTTACGGCTAATTTATGAGTGTGTGTGTTTATGTAAAATGGATAAATGGACATGCTTATCTTTATGGTAATTATTAAAGATCATATTTAAAGTATATCCAGTTGCCAGGTGCCTGAGGGGAGAGGTGGGAAGAAAGTAGTACTTGCTGTAATAGTCACATGATTTCAATTATGAATTTTACTTAAAAAATTTCAAGTGCCATAAAAATACAACGTGGCAACAGCACCACCGTATAACTGTATGTTTCTGAGATTCTTGTTTATTATCCGCTGTAACTTTTACATGAAAGCAAAAAAATGTAGTGGATTTTCGGAGTGGGGGGGAGATGAAGTCTAACAGTCAGAGTCTACATGTAATTGAAAGCAAGAATTAATCCAGATTAGCATCATGGCCCCCTTCATTATAATTCTTCCAAGCTATCGTTCTGAAGAAAAGAAAGAAAAAGTAAAGGTCAATAACTTTTGACCCCCTCAGGCTGCTGCCCACTGATATGACCCCTGCCGCCCCCTCCCTGCCCACTGGACCACCCTTCCTCTGAGGCCTAGGCCTGGCCTCCCAGCTCAGGATGGCCCAGCAGCCCCCCACGACTCACCCTGCCACCTGCCCACTTGAGCAGGACCCTGTTCCTGACCAGGAGGCTGGGCTATGGGGACAGCATGCCTCCCCTTCCCTTACCATCCGGCCCCTCCTTCATGTCCCCCTCAACAAGTATTTATTGAGCACCAAAAAAAAAAAAAATGTATGTCATTTCATTATAAGGAGAGGTCAAACAGTTGAGGGCAAGGGTATTCTTCTGAGAGGCAGGACATGCGGATTTCATTCCCTCTTCCACTGCCAACTTGCCAAGTGGCCTTGGGCAAACAAATTCATCTAATTGAGCCTCAGTTTCTTCAACTGTTAAATAATAGGGTTGGACTGGGGGGGAAAAACTATAGTTCTTTTTAGTCCTAAAATAATTACGGTTACAGTACCATAGCTGAGTAGAGACATTGTACAGTCTTTAATTATCGGTGGTGTCACTACTACTCCAGCCAGACGGAACTTCCTTAGTCTGCCATATCCATAATAGAACAATAGCCTGTCATTTAAAAGAAAAGCTCTCCAAAATATTTCTCATACTTATGTTTCAAAGTTGTTTCCAAAATGGGCCGAAAGCCAATTTCCATTATTTTATTACTAACAAGCAATACGTTCCCTTCTTGACTATGCATATAAACAAATACAGAGTATTCTATATATTTATTGTATAAGTTAATATTTTAACATTGATGGAATGCAAGTTTGAATGTGAAAAAATTCTACGTTGTAGAACTTAGTTCTACTACACTCATTTAACTTGATACTTTTGGGAAATATCTCACTGTGATCCAAATGTTATGAACAGAACGCTCTTCTTTAAACTTTGTGAGAAGAAACGGAATTATTAGAGATCATTGACAAAAATTACAACAAATTGGATTTGTTCTTCATTTTGATCTTCTTTTCGATAAAATCTTTCATGTTTCATTTGGTGGGGGAGGAGAGAAGAATGCCAAAACCCATGTGGTTTCCCCTTCAGTCTAACATATACTTTTCTAAAATAACAAATGTAACTAAGAACTTCTTTCTAAGTAGTATAAAAGAGTCAGTCCCAATTGGTATCAGTCTTTATTTTTATAGTTGTCACTCTATATTTTCCCAGTTTTATTGAGAAATAATTGACATTTATCCCTATATAAGTCGAAGGCATCCAGCATAACAGTTTTTTAAATAATTTTTTATTGTTATGTTAATCACCATACATCATTAGTTTTTGATGTAGTGTTCCATGATTCATTGTGCACAACACCCAGTGCTCCACGCAGGAGGCGCCCCCTTCAAAACCCATCACCAGGCCAACCCATCCCCCCACCCCCCTCCCCTCCAGAACCCCCAGCTTGTTTCTCAGAGTCCACCGTCTCCAAGGGTTCATCTCCCCCTCTGACTTACTCGCCTTCATTCTGATTTACATGGATTGTGAGATGATTGCCCCAATTGGTTAAGCTAACATCCATCTTCTCCTACAGATACAATTAAAAGAGGGAAGGAAAAAACTCTCCTTGTGATGAGAACTCTTAGGATTTGTTCTCTTAACTTTTTATGTATCATACAGCAGTGTTAGCTACAGTCATCATGTTGTACATTATATCCCTATACTTATGACTGGAAGTTTGTACCTTTTAACCACTTCCCTACAGTTTGCCCTCTCTCCATCCCTCGCCTCTCCTAACTGCAATTCTAACCTCTTTTTCTGCAAATTTGGTTGCTGTTTTTTTAGACTCCACATGTAAGTGAGATCATATGGTATTTGTCTCTGTCTGACTTATTCCACTTAGCATATGCTCTCAGTGTCCATCCATATTGTCACAAATGATAGGAATTCCTTGTTTTTTATGGCTGAATAATATTTCATTACATATATATTGTATGTATCATATATACATCACAATTCTTTATCCATTCATCTATCAGTGGACACTCAGGTTGTTTCCATGCCTTGAGTATTGTAAATAATGCTGCGCTGAACACAAAGGTGCAGATATCTTTTCAAGTTAATGTTTTCACCTTTGGATATATTTCCAGAAGTAGAATTGCTGGATCATAATGATAGTTCTATTTTTAATTTTTCAGAATCCTCTATATTGTTTTCCATAGTGACGGTACCAATTTACAATCTCACCAACACAGCACAAGGGTTCCCTTTTTTCCGCAATCACGCTAGCATTTGTTTGTTCTTGTCTTTTGGTGATGGTCATTCTAACAGGTGTGGGGTGATATCTTATTGTGGTTTTAATTGCCTTTCCCTAATGACTAGTGATGTTGAATATCTTTTCATTTGCCCATAGGGCTTTTGTAGTACTTCTTTGCAGAAATGTCTATTCAGGTCCTTTGCCCATTGTTTAATTGGATTATTGAGTTGTATGACTCTTTATATGATAACTTTTTAGATATATGGTTTATAAATATATTTTCCCATTCCATAGGTTATCTTTTCACTTTGTTGATGGTTTTGTTGTTGTTGTTGTTGTGTAGAAGATTTTTAGTTTGATGTAGCCCCACTGGCTTATTTTTTATTTTGTTGCTTGTGCTTTAGGTGTCATATGCAAAAAAATCATTACCAAGGCCTATATCAAGGAACTTTGTTCTTACACTTTCTTCTAGGAGTTCATAGTTTCTGGTCTTATGTTTAAGTCTTTCATCCATTTTGAAGTTAATTTTTGTGAGTGATAAGATATGAGTCCAATTTAAGATATGAGTCCAATTTCATTCTTTTAAGTGTGAATATTCAATTATCGCAGCACCATTTATTGAAGAAACTTTTTCCCATTGAGTATTCTTGGCTCCCTTGTCAAATATTAGTTGATCATATATGCTTGGGTTTATTTCTGGGCTCTCAGTTCTGTTCCATTGGTCTATTTGTCTGTTTTTATGGCAGTACCATGTTGTTTTTATGACTATAGCTTTAAAGCATAAGGATGGCAAAACTCCTCATTTGAGGATTCAAATTAAGCAGATCTTTACCCTGCTGAATTCCCTCACTAAACTGTGCTCCTGACTTTGTTTTGCAGATGAACAAAACCGCTAGTTGGGATTACTACTTGGGTACTGCAGGTATTAATTTAGTCTACCAAGATCCATGTGCTAGTTGTTGTAAGCAACTCCCAGCTGTGACTCTGTCACAGTCAGATTCTCGGTCGATGGGTCCTACAGATTCCTCTTTAATCCCCATTGTGTGAGATCCTGGTAGGGGCTCCCACAGTGTGACCCACAATGCTGGGAAAGGCTGGTTTCCCTCCCTGGGCTCTCTTTTTCCACTGGAGAAACTAGAGGCTCAGCAGGGGGACCTCTCCATGTGGTGCTGTGCTCTTCTGGGAAGGGGCAATGCAGTCAACACAGGGTAGCTGCTTCTCTTTCTCTTCTGATGCAATCTATCTTTGTCTCTGAGGTGAGCCTCACCCTAGTGTTCTCTCAGTGGTATCTTGTTCTTCTTGTGAGGGGGAGCTAAGTCAGACACAACCTATGTTGCCATCTTCATGATATCACTCTCTGTCACTCTTCATTTTTACTAAAGAAAGCCATATATGATTTAGAAGTGTCATGTCTTTGATTTTTAAAAATATCCATAAACCACACCCATCTTCTCCTAAAAGTTCAGACTGCCATGTGACTGGTTAGTGTGTAAGACTTTTGCTTCCATGTTGTATCTCTCTCCTAGGTCAACATTTGGACACTGACCCAAAAAGATCAGCACAATTTGGGCCTTGGTGAGGCAGCCTGTCATTTCCTGTCTCAGAATATTATAAATTCATTTATTCTTATAAATTTTCTTCTCTTGACAACTCCAGGTCTTTATAAAAGTCCCATACTTTCTTTTAGATTTTGCAATTTTAAAATTAACATTTTAATTTTTTTATTTTTAAAGAGATCTTATTTTTAAGTAATCTCTACACCCAATATGGGACTCAAACTTACAACCTCAAGATCAAGAGTTTCATGCTCCACCAACTGAGCCAGACATTTAAGTGAATACATTTCCAATACTATTATAAACCTGAAGGTTCTTATACAACCATAACAAATTCTAAATTTGAGATAACTAAATTTTCTGGAGAAATGAAAACTAAACATATTTTATCAAAATATAAATTCTCATTTTAGTCATATTTTAAAATATTTAAAGTATTTTCTTTTGTAAAATAACATTTATTGTCTGTCACCAGTCACTTCATTTTTAAAATTGTGTTAATTATCAATATGCCATGAAGTAATAAATACGATAAAGTCAGCATGCCTTCATAAAAATATGGATGATGTAAGATGAAGCTAATAATTATATAATTGAGGTAATAATGAGGTAATTTTGAAAGTATACTTTATATAGTTCTGTATCATTTGATTTTTTTTACATTCATAATAAAATATATACAAAGTTTAAGGAGAAAAACTGTCAAAATTACTTTTAACTTCAGATATAGCTTTTAATGTTTCTTCTATCAATCAAAACTTTGTTTTTTTATAAATGTTATTTTATAAATCTTAATTCATCTTTTTTTAAAAAATATTCATAAATGACGCACAAAATCATCTCTAGATGACAATTATTGTCTTGGGGATGAGCCTCTCTCTCTCTCTCTCTCTCTCTCTCTGACTCTGTCTCTATGTATATAATACACAGAGACTTCTTTACTTCTTTCTGTGTGTCAGTCAACAGGTTAAATATTGAATATATGTTATCTTATTTATTACTCAAAAATCCTTATGAAATAGATATGATTTCATTTATGCTGATGAGAAATGGCTGAGAGAATTTGAGTACTTGCCTAAGGTTACTTAAATGAAAGAAAAAGCCAAACTTTTAAATCAGGTGTAACCCTACAGCAAGCCCTATTTATCGTAATGCTTCACTCCTTCCTTCAAAACACCTGCTCTAAGCCAGGCACTATGTCCGTGCTGCTAATTTCTGGTTGGCTGTGACTCACAATAAATACATATACACCCACACGTACACATGGGCACAGCTAAGATGCAAATTAAATAGGGTGACATGGGCTGGGTGATGGTGGCTACTTTAGGATTGGTGACCCACAAGACTTTTCTGAGGAGGGGACATTTAAACTAAGATTTGCATGTAATGGAGGAAATAAGCATAAGAAAATAAAGGGGGAGCAGCTGTGACCATAATGCAAAGGTAAATCTTGGGATATTCAAGGTCCAGAACATAGACTATTGTGACTATTGCACTCTGAACTGGGCAAGAATGATAGGAAATGAGATGAGTGGGGTCCAGTGAGGGACCAATCATACAGGGTGTTGTTAAGCAGCCAAGCTATTTGGAATTATCCTCAGTGTTGTGGAAGATACTGGAATGTTTTTAAGTAGAAGAATGAGATAATCTGGGTTTCATTTTAAATGGGTTCCTGTAGCTGTTCTTCAGGAAAATGGATTGCAGGAGGAGAAAGCAGATAAAATATATATTCATAAGGATTATGTGTGGATATATATTTGTGTGTGTAGATTTGCAAACGATGATAAACATATTGACTTTAAGACACTGATGTTTTAAAGAATGTATTTGTAATAATGATAATCTTGAAATTATCACCTTGCAGAAAAGCACAAATTTAGAGCATATACTTTAAAAATCTCAATGAAAAACTTGAAAAATAAAATAGAAGATCCTTTAAAGTATTTTAGCAAACAGCATTATGAAAAGCATATTTACAGAAGCATAGAATTTACTGTGTTCCTTTACATAACATGTTATGACTTTTTTGACAATAGTATTTCACATGCTATAGGATGAATGTTTTTAAAGTAATTTTCCAAAATGACAACACAAATTCTAGCAAGTGAGCATGCTTTTGATGTAGACTGATTTGATAGCAATTACTGAATGTTAACCATATTTTTCATGCTAGAAAGGAGCATATTAAGGATTAAGGCATCAATTTGTTGGGAGGCTTTTATTCATTTTATTTATTTTAGAGATTTTTGAAATACAGAGTACCACTTTTAAATCTCTCATTGTAAAGGATCATTTCCATTCTATTGTTAACAATTTAGGGTTGTATATAAAACAAATTTGCTGTGATACTAGTCCTTCCTGGTTCATACGGTAGAGATCTAAAAATGTTCTTTGTTAAACCACAGTCCTGCAATTTAATAATTTTTAAATCAGTGAATATTTAGAAAAGTGTTCTGAATCTAAATTACATTTAAACAGTTTTTAGAACAATTTAGTATCTCTTAATATACTGACACTATTGGAGAATTAGCCAATTAATATAGAATATAGATATAATAATCATGCATTCTCCATAAGCTAGCACATGAAGTTACATTCCCAGCAGAATGCATTTCTGAATCTCCTTTTATTATAATAGAATTACCATATGTAATATTAAACATTATTACAATTTTCTTTAATGCTTAGCAATTCTTATGAAAGCATAAATCCCTTTCACATATGATGTGGCTGTTTTACAAAGCATACACACAGCCCTAGACTGTCTTCATGTTAAATAGATTATTCCTTTCATATTACCTTCTACTTTTACACATTTTGTTTTGCATAATTGAAAAAGGTTCAGTTATCAATCTGTGTTCCTGTCTTTGCTAATCAGTCACCCTACCAATACAGACAATAGTTTTGAATAAAGCAGATAGGAAGTTCATTACCCTTAAAAAACTGAAAAATCATAGACCATGAGGAGATGAAGTTAAGCTTCTTTAATTTTAATATTTAGAACCTTGTGAAACTTTTAGGAAAACTGTCACCATTCATGTAAAAGGTAATTTCTAAATACTCTCATGTGTTTTCTCTAATGTTGTACATTTCTATCATTCTTTTAAAAGCTTCTTATGTTTCACAGTGCATTTAGAGCAGATCTAGAAAAAATAAATTATTGGAAATTTGAATCTATTTCTAGGCAATATTTTCTAGTCTAATCAGATGCCCACTTTGCCACTTTTTTTTGAAACAGAAAGTTAAGCACATAATTTTAATCTTCCCAGTACCTAAATATTTAGGCTCAAATATTTTGTAGGGTTTTTTAAAAATATTTTATTTGTTTACTTGACAGAGAAACGAGAGAGGGAACACAAGCAGGGGGAGTGGGAGAGGGAGAAGCAGGCTTCCCGTGGAGCAGGAAGGGGGCTTGATCCCAGGACCCTGGGATCATGACCTGAGCCGAAGGCAGACGCTTAACCACTGAGCCACCCAGGTGCCACATTTTGTAGGTTTTTATTAACTTATTAAGAGTATTTGTTGAGCTATTAACACATGCAAGGCAATGTACTAGGTCCCTTGATACTAAAGATGAATCAAACACAAATTCTGCCTTTTAAGGGGTTATGGTCTAAAAGATATACATCTACAATAAAAATGTTTCTTGGTGCAGGTTTGATAGCTGTTGTTGGAGTAGAGAAATGGGAAGGATTGCTTTCTAAGACAGGAGTTTCTCAAGCTAAGTGGCATTGAGATATATGATATGTTATAATTAAAATTCTTGGTCATATAGAGGAAAATTCTTCAGGCATGAGGTAAAGTAAAGGATATGTATTAGTTTTCTGTTGCTGTGTTAGAAATTAGCACTAATTTGCAGCTTAAACAATATATATCTCACAGATCTATAGGCCTGGAATCCTGGAATGGCTTAGCTGAGTCTTCTGTTTAGGGTCTCAGAAGATTGCAACCCTGGGTTAGTTACGGAATGCAGTCTCATCTGAGACTTGACTGAGGAAGGATCCATTTCGGTTGGCAGAATTCAGTTCCCTGAAGGTAAATAACTGAGTACTTCAGTTTGTTTTTGGCATTCAGCTTGGAGAGGCTACCCTCTGTTCCTTGCCATATGGACTATCCAGTATGAAACCCACACCATGGACGTGTAGTTCTTCGAACCCAGTCAGGGAAAGATAGACTTTAGCAAGATGGTCTCACAATCTTCTATATGTAATCACAGACATGTAATTACAAACTTCTTGTCCCGTTTGCTGTATTGTGTTTGTTAAAAAGATTAACAGTAGTATGTCTAAAAATATATTAGGTATGTATTATCTTGTGGAGATTTTAAACTTGTTCTCTATTGACAATAGCACTATCAATTAAGAAAAGGCTGATTGTTCATAAGCATCATACGAGAGAAATGGAGATCAGATTGGCAAGAGAGATGGAAACAGAACTTGACAATAAAGGGACGTCACAGAAAGATAAAAATAATAGGTATTTTGAATCCAGGTAATTAGGAGATTAGTGGTAACTACAAGGATAAGGAATGTTCGTAAGGCACTAAGTTTTAAGGCTAAGAGAAAAAAATTAATTTGTACATACTGAATTTAAAGCATTTCCAGAACTGTTAGTGAAGCTGTAGAGTACACACTTAGTTGATTTTTTTTTAAGATTTTATTTATTTATTTGGCAGAGAGAGACACAGTGAGAGAGGGAACACAAGCAGTGGGAGTGAGAGAGGGAGAAGCAGGCTTCTTGCAGAGGATGGAGCCCGATGTGGGGCTCGATCCCAGGACCCTGGGATCATGACCTGAGCTGAAGGCAGACGCTTAATGACTGAGCCACCCAGGCGCCCCTAGAGTGCACACTTTGGAAAAGCATGCTAGAATCCATGGGTCAGCCAGGGGTGGGTGTGTAGACTCTTCACAGTCACTAGGTAAGGGTGTCAGTGAGTGTGTAAGCTTGGGTGAGGACGCCAAGGGAGCAGGTATGGTGAGACAAGGACTAGAAGCTCATCTTTATAAAGTATCTATATTTCAAAGATGGAATGAGGAAGCAGAATTGGAAGAACTTGAGGGAACAGGAACAGAGAGAGTGGTCATAAAAATAATTCAACAAACAAACAAAAACAAGTAGCCCAAACTGGAAATACATCTCCAAAGAGAGTCTTTTCTAAGTAGGAGTTGCATATTTCATTCCCTTGAAAAGTCAGGCAAATATAATTGGAATTGTCAAGTATAAAGTAATAAGAAGGGGTGAGACAGAGGCAAATAAAATGTGTGTGCCCCATATTAAATTTATTTATTTATTATTATTTTTTATTTTAAGTAGGCTCCACACCCACTCTGGGGCTTGAACTCACAACCCTGAGATCAAGAGTTGCATGCTCTACCAACTAAGCCAGCCAGGTGCCCCATAAAGTAATTTCCTTTAAAAGAAATAGATTTTTAAAAACAATGTTGAGATAGAAAATACACTTGTAATCTTAATTTGGTCTGCAGTATGCCAGTGTGTGATCTCTGGTCTAGAATTAAAAAAAAAAAATGATTCAGTGAGAATTATGATTAAGTTGAAGAATACCCTTGATTTTGCAAAGAAGAGGTCCTTAAAGATATTTAAATGGTGAAGACAGAACCCAAAGGGTAAAATCTAAGGAAAAAGTGGGTGATCAGGAAACAAAAACCTTGTCCTATTTTATTAGCAACCTAAAACTGGGGAACACTGTCTCAGGTAGTTGTGAAGGCAGACAGAGAAGGTCATAGCTGGTCATGGACAACAAGTAAATAACAAGGCTAATTACCGAGTGTTCCAATTAGAGATGACTGAGAGCTGCATGAGGCAAATACAATAATCAGAATTGGGAATTGGGAATTCAAATAATGAACTGGTAGTAGTACCAAGGGAGCGGAAGTCCAGCCAAACCTAGAAGTGCAGCCCTGCTGGTTTGTAGGCCACTTCAAAATTTGCTACTCATCCCACCTTCTCTCGAGAGGATTCGAGTACACTCAGATTATCAGTGAGTAACTTACCTTTGGAAGATGAAGGGAAGTTGCTAAATGGGCAATAGTTTGATCAACTCTTTGGGTACTGGGAGTTTGGGTTTTTATTTTTAGGAGACATAACTCATGCACAGGTGTGGACTGAATGACAGTGGCCATAGGGAAGGAGCTGTGTTCCAGAAACAAAAGGGATGCTTGATAACAATTGGGCCCTGAAATAAGAAGTTGGAGGATGGAATCAGGGTCATGGGTAGAAAGGTTGGCTTTGGAGACAGAAAACAGCACTTTCTCTAACTCTGGAGGGGAAGAGGAGAGAATGCATGGGGATAAAGATACATTTGTAAGGGGAGCAGAGATGTACTAAATAAAATCATACTGGAAAGCTCTGGTCTCTTAAGTACTAGGATAATCCCATAAAATATTGGGAAGGGCAGGATCACAGATTACCTGCACATGCCCAAGTTAGTTTTTCAATTTTATTTTGATGAAATGTGTGGTTTTCATACTGCTAAAGAAAGTGATTCATGTTTCCCAGTTTGCGTGGCTGATTTCATGCTCTCTGCATGGATTCAGTCAGCCAGCAAAGACGGATGGCAGTCCTACAATGGGCCCTGTGGCATAGTTGTTTTTTCAATCTTTATTGTTTATTTTTATCACTTGAAAAGTAATATTTGCTCTTTGTGAAAACCTAGTGAAAAATGAATAAAATATCATTCAATCAGTAAGTGTTTCTTGAGCCTGTACCATGTGTCAGACCATGTGTCTACTAGAAGTTAGGTACAGGGGCAAACAAATAGATAGGACTCTTGCCCTATACAATTTATAATTTAGTGGAAGAAACTAAATTCTCCCCAGACATTCCCCTATCGCACTTCTCCCCAGGTAAACACTCAATAGTTTTGTGTCTATTCCGCCCGTTGCTTTTCAGATTTAATATAATTTGGGTAGTTTTATCACATCCTGACAGTTACATTTCTCATCTTTGCTAAGCAGAGATTAGGGTTGCCTCATGCCATATTCAGAGACTAATTCTGACATTTTAGACAAAGATGACCCAA
The DNA here is from genome assembly GCF_009762305.2 of Zalophus californianus. Taxonomy (NCBI): domain Eukaryota; kingdom Metazoa; phylum Chordata; class Mammalia; order Carnivora; family Otariidae; genus Zalophus; species Zalophus californianus. The sequence continues at coordinate 31,107,679 of NC_045604.1, forward strand.
AAAGGATGGCAGAGAGGGAAATTGGAGCTAGGATGGATTGCAAATATGTTCCCTCTCCCTACAATCTCTCCTTAAAATCTTCTTACTCCAAGCTGTATAATCAAAAAGGTTAATTGACATGAAGTAAAACACATTAATTTATTCCATCAAATTTTGAGTGCCTACTTTGAGGAAGAAGATCTTTTTTATTTTTTAAGATTTTATTTTATTTTTAGAGAGAGAGCACAAGTGCGGAGGAGCAGAGGGAAAGGGAGAGAGAATTCCAAGCAGACTCCCCACTGAGCACAGAGCCAGACTCGACTGGGGGCTAGATCCCACAACTCTGAGATCATGACCTGACCTGAAATCAAAAGTCAGACACTTAGGAAGATGATATTCTAAATGTTGTTTATGCACCAAAGCAAAGTTCCATGAAAACCTGATTTTTTAGGAATAAACAAAACCTGTAGAGAGGAACTAATAATAAAGACTGTTGTGAAATCAGTATGTTCCAGGTTAAATAAGGAAAATTAGGATTTAGAAAGGGAAAAGGAAGGGAAAGGGAAAGGAAATTTCAGCTAATTTGAAGGGTGGGTAGGCAACTTTCTGGATTTCCTTCTGGCTGCAGTCATATACTAACTCTTTAGGTTCATTCTTCTCTTCAGCTGGGGTTGTGACACTATCTGTCAGCTATCTCTGTGAGTAAAAAGGGACTGGTGCATTGGAGCACATAAAAAAAAATAGATGCAAGATGATAGAGTTTTACAAATTTGTTTATTTTGGGATGTCCTAATCCTTATACCTTTTATTCTCATTCAAACCACCGTTATGTTTTTTAAAGTCCCACCTATAGGAAACCGCACAGAGAATGTGACATGGGTGATTTGGCTTCCTCTGCCACAGAGGAATGTAAGAAAGAACTACAGTGTATGTCACTATAATTTATGACACAGCAGTGACAATAACTTCAAGATACAGGATAGAACCCAACTACTTAGAGTTAAGTAGAGGATGAACTAGAAGACATATTTTGCTTTAACTCATGGAGCCAAGTTAAAGAAAGTACATTTTAAAATAACTAAAATGGGACTTCTTTTTTTTTTTTTTTAAGACTACCATGCCCTAGACCCAAGGGCCCAATTCGTCTTGAGAACTGTTTTAAAATATGGCCCATTTTTTTTAAAGTTTCATATTTTATTATTTATCCCCTTGGAGCTCCCAACTTTCAAATAAAAGTGAATGTATTTCTTTTAAATAAGAGGAGGTCTGTGCTGTGCACACATCTAGATTCTGATAGTACCAAGGGAGTTTTTTTCAAAGCAGCAGTTCAATTTCAGCCAGTGCCAAACGGAACTTAAAGCTCAAAGGGTTTGACTAAATATAGAAACCACAATGTTCAAGTGGTTCTAAATTTGACAAAGCAAACTAGAAGCTAACCAAAATCCTATATAAAATGATATTTCCCATTATAACAACAGATAGGACAAGATGTTATGATCTGGCATTTAGGAAAATCAGACCAACAACAAAATGTGATTAGGTTGAAAGAGAAAACAAACATGTTGGTAGTCCAGAATTCAGAATTATCCTTGTGAAAATTCTCAATGATTTCTGTAGTAAGTCATAAAGTTGAAAATATTGAAAATGCTAATCAAATTAAAGGGAGAAAAAGAAAACTATTCCTTCCAAGTCCCTACGACGGTGCTTCAAATCTGAGTTTCAGTATTGTCAAGAACAGCAGATGTTTGGGACACTTCATAATATAAAAATTGAGTTGTCCACCTGGCTCCCCATATCCGTGTTAACAAATTTCACACGCTACATTACACAGTGACATGTTCTCAAAATTGGTTTGGTCATTCATTTGCTTTTATCATATTTTAAAAATTTTGCCTGAAATTTTCAATTCTTAAAAGATAGCATTGCTTTTTATTCCCCGAACATGTTCTTGCTGTATTCATAACGCTGCCATCAAGGACAGACATGAAAATCTACCAATTTTCTTTCCCAAGGTAAAAATTTCAGGCTAAATCAAGGAAGATTCAGATTAACTGCTAATACTAGGGATGCACCTATAATGATTGTGATACAATTACCTTTAAGAAATAGTGACCTATGCAAATGAAAATAAGGCAATTTTCAATTTAATCATGAAGGAAAATATAGGACATAGCATCCATTAAATTTCTCAAAACCGACAGGGCTTTAAAGATCATAACAGTACTGGATTTTACTAATGTGGAAGCTACAGAGGCAAGTTAATTTAGAGTCAAGTCAAAGGTGAAAGTCATGTATTTTCTGAGAGGAAGAAAGTGGCCATTTTTTAAAACGACTTTATGGTCTGAACCAACCTTTAAAAGAACCTACTTAGCTTCCCTGTATGTCCCCTCACACCAGCATGAAGTACAACCAACTAATCTTCCTAAGGGAATCTACTGAAGTAAGAGCTTTGTCCGTTCAGAATTCTTATGATCTGGTACAAAAACAAATAGCATCAATTTTTAAACAATGGTCCTTTTCACAATTAGATTTCTGTTGAGTGCAACTTTTGATTTTTATAACATGCCTACTAAAGTTCAAATGGAGATGTCAAAGGCTTCAAACGCCCCTGCAACCTCCCTAGGGAATATATTAGACATTGAGTCCAGTGAAGTTTCAGACCAGAAAGATTTAGTTTTATACCACGAAATGGGAGAGCTGCAACCCAAATGTTTCTAATTGTGTATCTACTTTACTTCTGAAAATAATTTGTTACAATGTTCCTTGAACAATAATATATCAATAAATAATTTGGAATCATGAATCTGTACTGGAAACAGGACCCAGTCTCTGCATCTTCTGGTGATGATTTATCTTTAAGTGTATCATGCAGTATTTGAACCTGGTACAAAGAGTCTACGTTAAATCATACTGAATAAATTGGAGGTAATTGCAGATCATTATTTACTGCCTGTAGGTGGGTAAAAACATTTTATTTTAGGATGAAGAAATGTATGTTGAATATTTTTCTCGTCACAAGCATAATTCATTTTCATTATAAGGACTTAGAATATGCAGATAAGCAAAATAATGGCAATATGTCCAGAGGCAACTCACATTAATATAATTGGGGGGATAATTTTATTCATGTTTATAATTTGATTTTTATTGGACCTAATCAAGAGAGGGAAATCATGCAGTGATTTAAACAGGAAATGTTTAAAATAAATAGATTTTAATTGTAACAGAGGATTGGAGTAATGAGAGATTGGCTAATAGGCAGTAAAAGAATTCTAAAGAATGTAGGGCTAGCAGATACAGGGGATGGCCAGTACCCGTAGGGCTGAGATAGAGCTGGGACAAGTAAACACACTGTGACCACAGGCACCCTGCTCAGCCCAAGAGAGGGAGCAAGGGGAAACCGCTGGCTTCCATCCACTAGAGGATCCAGGTGCAAGAGAAACCCTGTGCTGAAGAATGAGATTTGTTGAGTGACTAAATGAGTGAATGGAAGGGTCTCATCTTACTTACCCAACATCTCTTATTAGCTTCTGTCAGATGCTCTTTCTTTCCTCTTGTCATTGCCTTCAGACTCTTCTTTAACCCACCCTAGAATCTCTCCCTGGGGATTTCTTTATCACTCATAAGCAAAATAACAGGGGGAATAATTGGGTGGATTTTCCAAGAATTTAAGAATACAGGTCTCTAATTTTCCCCATATCTAGGATAGTACATAGCATGCTGACAGCACTCAATGAATATTTTTTGAATAAACAAATGAAAATTTGTGCTGAAAAGCCAACATAATAGATTAAAAAATTTTAAGTACATTATTGTGAAGTTTGAGGACATTGAATATAAAAAGGAGATACTGAATAAACTTCTAAGGAGATAAGCTGGATCACATATAAAAGGAGCTAGAACATAACATCTAGACTTCTGAAGGGAAATTCATTTCAATCGAGAATTCTATGCTCTATTAAAAATAATCAGAGGAGAAAGATTAAATAATGCCAACTTCAGTGAGATCTCAAAATATGTACATGCGATACAATCTTCTGTGGGCAGATATATTCAGCAAAATAATGGCGTAAATAAATAAATAATGGAGTAAATAAATAAAGATAGAGAATAGTAGAAGATTTCTGTTATCTCTTTCTCCAAGCTCCTTATTACTACATAATATATATTACTGCTATCAATGACTTCCTATTATGTAACGTTACATTTATCCTTTCATACTGTGATACCAAACACCCACCTCTCCTCTCTCCCTCCCCTCAGTAAAATTATATCACAATTTTTATTTAAATCACACCTCACTATTTCCTTTTATTTTAACCTCTGAGGACTACTGCTTTTTGTTACAATCCGAGTTGATTTTTTAAAACTCTAACACATACTAATTTTTTTTAAGAATTGAAAAAGGGTTTTTGTTGTTGTTGTTTCATTTTTAATGAAAGCAATGGGGTTAAATGGAGAAGGTTTTCTATCTGAGAAGATAACACGAACAGATACAGAGAAATGTTGAAATACGCAATTGCTGCTTTTCTGTGACTCCATCACTCAACCAAACTGTTTCAATACAGTTTCTGTTGATTTCTCTACCACCCATCTTTCCCCTTAATCCCATCTTTCACAGAACTTCCCAAATTATCTCCTAATCACAGATCTGGTCATTCACTCCCTCGCTCAAAATCCCAGAACAACTCCTGACCGACCACATTAAACTCTTCTGTGTGACATGTAAGTCCCGAGCCAATCTAACTCCAGCCAAACCGCCCACATGTATTTCTTACTAGTCAATGTATTAATTCTCCATCCTAATTACAAATGATGATTTTCTCAACTCTAAATAAGACAATCCTTTCCCATTTCTATCAATTTCCATGCTGATCCAGGCCTGTCACGCCCGCCTTGCACTCACCCTCCCTCTTCAGCCTACCTCATTTCCCATTTTCCTAGACATGAAAATCCTGCAGGCTCGGGAAAGCTTCTCCAGTTATCTGAATAGACTTAGTACTATTTTTCCTTCCGCTTTCCCACCGTGCGCTGAACCTCCATGATAGCACTTGCAACATTCTGTTTTGACGTACCATATGCCAAACTGATGCACAAAAAATCACTTTTTTCCTTGAGGAGAGAAGCTGTGTCTTTTTCAGTTCTCCCTTCTGTGAATGTTTATCACTGTGCGCGAGCAGAGCAGGTACCCAACAATTGTTGAGTTATACACAGAAGATTGAAAAAGTGCAAAAATGCTCCTGCCTATTCACTGTTGATACTCATGATGACCCTATCAAAGGTACACAGTGTTCTAACTATAAAAGTTTTTTGTGTGTGTGTTTTTCCATTTGTTGGGAGAAATTCAAGATGTAGCAACTAATTGGTTAAGGCTTCAAACTACTTGTAAAACTATTCCAAAAGTTCTAATAAAATTTATATTTGAGTAAATTATCCCTAAATAGAATTCCCCAAATACATCAGAGTGAAAAATTAAATACATTACAAAAATGCAAGGTCTCATTGACATTATTGCTAGCAGCCTTTTTATTAGCAAAATAATCTGCTGAGTCCAGTGAGGGATACAGCAGTGAGCAATCTTTCTAATTGTAAAATGGAGACCTTTCAATTTTAATGTTGAAGTTTTTTTGGTCTTAACTCTCATCGTTTATTATTATTATTATTATTTTGCCTTTTTAACTCTGCTAAACTTTCTATATAGTTCAGGAAGGATAGTGACATTTTGTGACATTTTTTTCCTTATCCACTCATTGTCTTTGTTCTCCAATTTGAATTTACCAGTTGGCCAAATAAATCACTTTCAGGTTTAAGTAAGAATATTTTTCAAAAGAGTTCACTTGGCCTTTTAATGTTAACATGTGTCAATAAGAGAAAACCAAAGGTCTTTTTGCAATGAGCTTTTAAAGTATTTGCCTACCTTAGTGGTGTCAACAACAGTACAACAAATGGGACCAGTGCATGCGCTGCTATTTCCTAAAGCCCTATCTGCAAATCGAAAATGGTTATTACAGGGGAGTAGAGAATTTTCTCTCCACTTATTTCGTTCTTTCTCTCCACTCATTTTATCCTTTTTTATTTTTTTTTTCTCCACTCATTTAAAAATCTTCTCCTGAAGACTGAAGGAAACCAAGCCAACTTTGATAGGTCAGTGTTGAAAGGGGAAATCAAATGTGCTGTAAGTGTTGCTTTTAAAAATCAGGAGCATCACAGATTATATGTAACTCAACATGTCCTGAAATGATTTTTACTCCCCTACTATGGATGAGCGAATTAGGGCAACACTTTCAGATATACCAGATTGGGAACTATTTGAGATGTAAAAACATTTGAATTACAGAAATTAAGAAATGAGTAACAAGTAAATATCAATATAAATTATTTATCAATAGACATTTTAAATATTTCTGCAACAATTTCCTATTTTATAAACATCCATAAACTCAGCATACCATCTGCTGAGACTTATTTTAATTCATAAAAAGACTATATTTAAATCAAAATGTAAGTGACAGAATCAGAACAAAAGAGAAAGGGCAGGAGAATAAACTGAGTAAGTTCCAAATATGACTTCTAAAGGCAGACAATATAAAAGCTATAATCTTAGTTTAAGCCTTACACTCTTTAAACACAGTAATTATAGGACATCTGCTGAGAACACAGCTTTGCTATTGGATAACATTAATTGCCCTGTAATATTTCCTGACACTCCCCAAAATATGCCCCATTGCTAATAATTCATTCACATTTCAGTACCATTATTAGCTACTAATTCAAACAATCAAGACAAAGACAACGAATGGATGACCTTGAACAATTACCCACTCAGTGAACAGAATTTATTTTGTGCTTTTCAAAGACATAACTGCTTTACTGAGACTGTGAATAGCACTCCCAAATCAGGCAAATGCAAACAAGGGGGGAAAAAAAATAACTGTGGCATAAACCCGAGGTTCTTAGTGTTCTTAGAATTTTGATAAAATCCCTCCATATAGTATGCTTTCTAAAGGAAAAAATAAAAAAGAAGTATGAAGTTCAAGCAAAAAACAAATTCTTTTTATAATTGAGAGACAATTCAGTCATGGCTAGTCAGGTATTCAAATGGTTATATATTTTTTTATTTCAACCTGTGAGAACATTTAAGAAACACATAAATTGAGAGCCAGAAAAAACATTCACTTCTCACAGCAAAATGGTGGGAGTTTAATGGACAGCTCCTCAGGGGGCTCCTTGTGCAAAATATTTTAAACACAGTCTGCCAAGTTAACACTCCCTCCTCTTCACCACCTCCTTGTTTCTCAAGAAATTTGAATTTTTTAAGAAATGTTGTACTCTTGGCCTTTTCTAATATGGAATGCATTAAGAGAAAACCCATAAATAAATGCTTACATATGCTCATGAGAAAGAAAGCAGACACCTCAAATTGATCTATTTGCCAACAAAGGGGAAAAGGAGCAGGCACAACTGAAAACTAAGGCAGAGGAAGTAATAAATGATATGAACCAGCCGACGTTCTCACTATATTTCCTTGATGTGTTGGGGAGCATATTCTGGTCTGGTGTACCCTCGTCGGAAATGCAAAAAGAATGGGAAAAATGGATTAGGCCGGAGCAATTCCTGTTGAGAAAAGAGTGTTGGCATTTTTTTGTCACTGGCTGAAAATCCCGGCAAAGAAAGTGAAAATGTACACTGACCTAATATAAAATCCCAAAAAGAAAAGACAAAGTTTGAATTCCCTCACTGAGAAGAGACCCTAGAAAGCAATTACTGCAACATTAAAAAAATGAGGAAAATATGCATCTGTCTAAAGAGCTTTCCTATATTGGAAGCTTTGATTCTTTTTCTTTCTTTCTTCTCCTCTTCTTTTAAAATTTTATTCTTCTTATGAAACTTATTATCATCAAAATTGATAATACAATCATGTTATTCAATGTTTAGAGAAAAAGTCATAGGAGATAATTGTTTCTAAGTGTGTCCTGTTCCCACCCACCCCCAGGGTAAGTTTAATGCATTATAAAAGTTTTTTCTATTGTTTTATTTTTTCACATAGGAAAACCCAAAAATATAAATTACATAAGCACTCCTTTATGTATCTTCCACTCGAGATTTTAACTCTAACTATTTCAGCTTACTAAAAATAAAATAGAATTCATCCATACAACCCTCACTTCACCATGTAATTTTTTTTTAATTCCTTTTTTCTTTGCAGATGTTTACTGCCTTCAGGGATATTTTGCGCAGTGTCAGAGAAGCTTAGGCTAGAACACACGTTCCATCATAGCGGAGAAACCTTCCTGTTGCAAAACGACAAAGCAAAAGAACTCTACCTAAAGAAACAGAAGTGTTAGGAAGCTGTGGAGAAGTTAAGGGGGAAATTAAGAACATTCATTCCCCAACACTTGATCAGAGGTACATAAACAGAAAAAAAAAAAAAAAAGCTCTAAATCAGCTCCAATAGAGCCTAAGATGATAACTTATCACTGTGAGATTTCCCTAAGAATTGAGGTAGTTCTAAGATCACCCTGAGTTTTCTTTACTAGCCTCCAAGTAGGTATTAATAGGGTTACTGTCTATTTGTTTGCAAAATGTAAAATTCTCAGCTTGCTCTCCTCGAGGCTTCATCTTGATAGTTTTAGAAAAGTCAGAGGAGGGTCTTCTCTGTTCTTTGCACAGTCCTCACAAGTCCTTGAATTCCTGCCCTCCCTTCCTCCATGTTTCTCCACTGCCTAAATGCCCCTGTAGGGTGGAGTTTCCCCATAACCATCAGCCTCTGCCCCCAGGAGAAAACCCAATGTCTATTCCAAAGACATGATCTCCCACTGTTTCCCAGGTTGCTCAGCTTTGAGGTTCCCAAGAGGTTCTGGGATTCCTATTGCTCTTCCTGTTCTAAAGCAGTAAGGGAAACAACCTGTCCTTCCCTCTGTGTAACACATTACCTCACAGAAGATTATCCCCATTTTACAGATGAGAAACTTTGGCTTAGCAAAGCTGAATGACTTGGCCAAAACCACCCACGTGGCAAATACTTATTCACTGGTCTTAAATATTATGCAAATTTCATATCATACTCTCAATGGACAGTCTTAAAATTGTCTAGATTCCAAGAAGAGCAAAATTTGGGGTAATTTGAGACATCTGCTACACATCCCAAAGTATGGAAAGCAATGTCAAAGTCTGTACTGATAATAGGCACCCACAGAGCAATATGTCAGTGGGAGGGAAAAGCAGCTCTAGACAGATTCATGAGTCCTGAATTTATTGAGTCCAAACTACTTGTTTTCCCTGGAATTACTATCCATTTTTTGAGCATGACTCAGGTCAAATGAGCACCTTCACATTGCTGAGTAAAATCCATGAGCTTCCCACTGTAGCCCCTTCACTGCAGAAGCAAATTTGGGCATCACTGTCCTAATCTACAAACCTGAGCCAGCAGTGGCACGGCAAAATGACTAGAAGCACAGCTCCAGGAGATGACTCTACCACTTAAGATCTATGCAGCCATGAGCAAGACCTTAACACCTCCTCATCTGTAAAAGGGTCATGTAATGGTATCTCCATCACAGATTTGGTAGGGAAATTCAATAGGTTAGCAGGAAGTGTTTAGAGCAATATCTGGCCCATGGTAAAGGCTTAAGTCTTATTAAAATTAATGTTATAGGAAAGACTACTCTGTGCATGATGTAATGAGAATGGGGAGTGAGAATGACTTTGAGACCACAACTGTCTTTTATTTATATACCTTTGGAACCCACAAAATCTTATACCGAATCCATGTATTCTTCTTATTTGGTTTCTATTTGCTCTTAGCAAACTATGCATTTTCACATATAAAGAAAAAGGTCCAGAATAGATAACTAGATACCAAGTATCCAACTCTCACAAAATAGCATTCTGATGAGAGGAAGATATATTAATCAGACTCCTGGTGATTAAATCTCTTTGAAAATGCACTAAACAAAAACAAAAAGACAAAAAAAGCAAACAAACAAAAACTGGGGAAAGTGAACCAGGGCTTGTAGAAACACATTTGCAGCCAAATCCTAAACATCACTCCACAAGTTCATGAAATGCCTTGGGCCTGTTTAAATGGAAGCTTTGTTGAGCTACACAATTCTTTATCACTTTAGGGACACTCAAATACATTCATATGTAATTTGCTTTTGCATGATTTTATTAAAAGAAGAAACCCTAAGTGAGTTTCTTTTCATATTTGCATAATAAAAATATTAATATTTACCTAAAGGTCAATTCTGGATATGCATTTGCCTATTTTAAATATTTGTATGCCAAGCATTTAATATGCCTAATATGTTTTCTGATAGAAGAACTGAAGCAGTTTCTCTACTGAATTACTCCGAACATGGCCCTTGTTTGGAAATAACCTGAAGTTCATTGTAGAGATTTTAGGATGTTACTATTTTAGGAAATAAATGAATGCATCGGTCTATAGCCTACATTCCATTTTGTCTAGGAAATTATATGCCACAGGCCAGGAGGTATATTTTTTCTTAATAAATAGTTGTGCAATGTCATGATTAACTGCATGGATATAAAGACAAGGAGATGTTTTCCTTCCAAGAGAAGTAAAATTTCTGGAAAGGTACTTAATAATCTTTTCTATTCTTAACTTTTTTATTAAAATTTTTTTATTCTTCATTTCTTTAAAGAACTATCTGTTAAACTAAAATCGTTTAGATTAAATTACATCTGCTTGCTTGCAGTTTTGATATTTCCTTCTCAGAAACCAAAACACTTTTCAGCTAAAGTTCAGGTCCTAGCTTAAACGGCATACTTCTGGTGTTCCCACATTTTATTTCAGATGTTGAGCCAAACTCAAATTAGATTCATATTTTCTGTTCTTTTTTTTTTTTAAATCCCACAAACTCTATATGGTTATAGATTATGTCTGTTTAGAAAATTTTGTTGAGACTAGAAAGATAAGCCATACAATATGAACTTCATAATTTAGCCTACAAAATTCTCTTTAAATCAGTGCCATTTAAATAAAGTAAAAATTAAATGAATCAAGGCTAGTATGTGGATCATGTGAACGTATTTAAATAAGAACGGACTTTAAAGAACACATGACTTCAAGCAAAATTACCATTTTGTATCACAGACCTCACTATTGCTGAATATTCAGCATGTTTGACCAACATTCAGCAGCACTTAATGCAAAGAAAGGCTTGTGCAATTGTTTTATGAAATATTTATTTAGGAAATAAAAGCATAGTTCCATTTGCTAATTATATTCTTCAAGTAAGTCATTCAGAAATATTCAAATTTTATTATCTTATCCAACAAGTAATGCTATTCTTTGAGCTCACATCTTGAACTATGCCCATATGAGTTACACAATGCTTTTGATACTACAGCCTCACTAGGCTTGTTCTCAAAGGGCAATCTACACGGATCTTAGAGATATCAGATTCCCGTTTCTCATCTTGAACCAAGGGTTGCCAGATACCAAATGAGTAAGCTCATGCAATACTATTCACAGGAACTTGTTGCCAATAATGTAAGACAGCTGTAAACAGATCAAATGGGCCAGCTGAAAGAATAGCCAGAAAAAGGAAGTCTATAAAGTCAGAAAGGTATGACTAGGTTCAAGTCCCTGCTCTAACACTGATTGCCTTTACCCATATTATGGAGTATTAGGAATTACTGTCATTTTAAGACCGTACTAGAGTAAAATTTGTTAAAAGGGACTCTTACATGTGGAGTAAATCTGTAAGTATCTGCATGAGGGAAGACAGGCCAGGTGAGGCTGGGTCTCATGAAAGGACTTAGGAGTCATCTGGTCTGGATGCCATCAGAAAATGGAAAGTGAATGTAGGGATCCTGACCAAACAGCGTAGTTGAGAGAATAGGGTTGATAGGAGGTGATGAGAAAGTAGCAGGTTTGTCTTGAAATGGAACTCAATCAATTTTTGACAAAGTCTACAAAGAAGACAGATAGATAGAAACTTCTTTGTGGAGAAAGTGACTAAAAGCAATAATGAGTTATAGCTTCTAAAACAACGTAAGAATTCTCACCTAATTAAAATGTTGGCAGGGACAAATCTTATAAGCTATTATTGATGCATAAATAAAAAAACAGTAAATTTTATCATAGGATGAATTAGTTCCCTGTATATTAGAGGCAAGATATACTCATCCCAGAGTGTTAAAATTTGCAAAAAAAAAAAAAAAAAAGTGTATACTGTGTGTGCATATGGTTTCATTTTATTTGTCTAAAGTTATTCACAATTGTGTTGTTTCACATTCGCTATTATTTACTGTAATAAATATCTATTCAGTCTATACACCAAGCACCATATTAAGTAATAAGGATGAGAAGACATACTAGTGTCTGCTCTTAAGGACATATGTTTAACTGGGAGAGATCATAAACACACATAAATTTACACTATAATTTACTAAGTACTCTAACAGATTTATAAACAAAATACTATAGGAACACAAATGAGGATATAATTCTGACTGGGCAAGAAGGGAAGGAGTTTTAAAAAAATACACAGGAAAGATCTTTGGTGTGAACATCAAAGAATAGAGAGTATTCTATGCATTCTAGAATCATAAAATATTACTACTAAAAGGTTTTATCAGTTATTTAGTTCAAGTGCCTCATTTGAAAGATGGGGACTTGGAGCTGTTAAGTGATTTACTGAGAGGCACCAAAAATAAAAGGCAAAGAGGAGTAAGAATCCAGGGGTCTTGGTTTCCAGGTTACTGGACTTTCTATTTCATACAGGACTCTTTTTCCAAATCAGTGTCTCCTTCGCAAATCCCACCCCTATGTCCACAACAAGCCGCTTAAAATATGTTCGTTATTGAACAAGAAAATACTTAAAGTAAACTCTCTATTTAAAGGAGGCAATGATTAAGCAAAAATCTGGGAGTAGTATTTTTAATCATAGTTTCAAGATATTCCCATTTATTTACTTCACTTGCTAGGAAATATGATATCGTTTAGACACTATGTAGTTTGGAACAAAAATAAGTATAATATGATTTACCTTATTATTGAATGCCAGAAATCCTTAAATGACAAGTATTATTTATTATTTAAAACATCCCTTGAAACCCATAACCATCTGATGCCCACTTGCTAAGTCTGGCAACTTTGAATTGGGCCTTTTGCCATTTTGACAGATGTTCAGAAATATAAGTAGCCAAAATACCATATATGTGCACTGATTGTGAAAGTTTTGGTGTGATTCTAAGCTTAATCGCCCACATGGTTTTCAATGCTGATTTACACAATCATGATTAAAGAGAGGAGCATGGTAAAAATGTCTCTTTACTTGGTGGCTATATATAGATGTTCAAAATATTCTGCTGCTTTGTAGTTCTCTTTCTGGATAATCCCATTCATTTTTAAAACTACAGAGAACTGCATTTTGAATATTTGTAGACTTCCATATATTTTAAGCATATGCTTCTATTTGGATCTACCTTAATCCCAGAGCAGCCAGACAACAAATTTGGCACTCAAGTATGGAATGTAGCCATATTATGCTCTCAGATGGAATTAACAGAACATTTACATCATTTAGATTTATTGTTTTATTTTTCTTAAAAGAAATAGGTATTATTGCAAGCTTGAATTTGAAGTGTAAGATCCAACTGATTGCATTATTGATTAAATTTATACGTCAGGTTTTAACAGATTAACACAATGGAAGGGTAGTTCCTCACATTATTTTGGCCATTTGAAATGATGAAATTAGTTTGGCCATATGGTGACCAAATGACTTCTCATTAATTAGCTGTTATAATAGCATAAATATAACCATATATGGGTCAATTTGGTTAAGTTGTTGAGACTGCTTCTTCAAAATTCACCTATACAGTCTTTTGAAAGAAGCCAGCAATTGAACTCAATTTCTAATATGACTAATATGAATATGGTTAGTCTATTAATTAAATGCTGATATAGTTATTGGTATCAGTGGATATACTTTAATGTATACTAAGCATGTGATGCATACTAATATAATTTTAATGCATGTAAAAATGTATATTTGTATCTTGAAAATTGTCAATTTTATAAATATTTATTTTGGGTTCCATTAAATATGATTTTATTTGTTTTTCCTTTTCAACCATTAATGAAAAATGGTTTAACATTTCACAATTCTGACAGAGAGCACAACAAAGTATCTGTTTTTTTTCTGACTTAATTCTAGTGCATTAATTATGATTAAATGCTAAATTTTAATGTTAATGTTTGAAATGTTAGGGGGTCCTATGGGAAATAAAACTTAGTGTCTTTTATATTTTCTTATTAAACAAGAATTATATAGTTTTATGATGAATAGTACTGTGGAATCTTCTGGGATAATATGTGGTACACATTTAAACAAATGACATAAATCATTAATACTTTCTGTAAAATTACCATACACCAAAGAAAATAACCATACTAATTGATCTTTCCCTTCAGGGAAATGAAGTAGGAAAGATGATTGGCATGGCTATTTCCTTGTCTTCCAAATGCAAGGGCAATAATAATCACTCAACTCCTCCATTCTTTCCCTAGTTTGAAAAATAGTATGTGGGGAAAGATCTGGCACATCATGTGGAATATAAATTATATTTACTAATCCTTCTTCCTACCCACCTGCCCTTCAAAATGAGACATTTCTTGATTGGTTATTTGACGATAGAGGCAATTCAAATGCAAATAGAGACCCTCTTTTGCACTTGAACTCACAGTGACCCACCTCAGAGCTCTTAATAAATAGATCATAATGTAAATTCTTTAGAACCAAACAAAGAACAGCATAGACAATCTAGATTTTCGTACACAGCTCAAGTCTTTACAAGTATATAACAGTTCAGCCTCCCACTAGTTTGGCAGGAAACAGGATTAGAGAAAAACTATTTCATTTTTCAGTCTTTTTGCCTTTGGTTCAGTAGGGGCTACATTGAAAGAACACTGGAAGAAAGCAATTCTTACATTTGTTTTCCTACTGGTGCATTTTTCTTAATCCACACCCTACATCTACTGTAGATTATAACATGATGTAAGAAGTTCCAAAGATTGGGTTCTCTTGAGAGGAAGGAAATGATTTCACACAAGAGATATGTATAATACTAATGTACATCTTAATTACATATACATATCATATCAATGTTTAGTAATTTGGTCATTTTACTGTTTGGGGTTATGAAATCATGAAGGATAGGGGTTCCTGGGTGGCTTAGTCGGTTAAGCATCTGCTTCAGCTCAGGTCGTGATCTCAGGGTCCTGGGCTCCAGCCCGGAGCTGGGCTCCTTGCTCAGCAGGGAGTGTGCTTCTCCCTCTGCCTCTGCCCTCCCCCCACCTCACCCGCAACTCATGCGCTCTCTCTCTCTCTGTCTCAAATAAATAAATAAAATCTTTTTAAAAATCAAAAAGGATATAGAAGTACTGAGAAAGTTTTAAATCTGATCAAAGAAACTTTTTTTTTCTTTTTTTTTTTAGAGAGAGAAAGAGCAAAAGAGCAAGCACGGGGGCAGGAGGGACAGGGATTTTATTTATTTATTTGACAAAGAGAGACACAGCGAGAGAGGGAACACAAGCAGGGGGGGTGGGAGAGGGAGAAGCAGGCTTCCCGCGGAGAAGGGAGCCCGACGTGGGGCTCGATCCCAGGACCCCGGGATCATGACCCGAGCCAAAGGCAAACGCTTAATGACTGAGCCACCCAGGCGCCCCAGAAGACAGAATATTAAGCAGGCTCCTTGCCCAGCACAGAGCCAGACATGGGGCTCAATCTCACAACCCTGAGATCATGACTTGAGCTGAAATCAAGAGTCTGGCACTTAACCGACTGAGCCCCCCAGGCACCCCTGATCAAGGAAACTTAAGAGGATTTTTCATAATAAATTTTGGAATAGAATTGATGATATATCCTTGTGGGAAAGTTTATACATAAAAAACAAGATAAATATAAAAATAATTATCACATTAGACCACAATAATACAGTTTTTAAGTGAGGATCTTCATCTAGTTGCTTTCCAGACAAATGAGAAAGTAAAGACCTTCTATTAGATACTGGATAAAACAAAAAAGAAAATGGTTAATATGAACATCTTCTATTGATTTTTCAGATGATCTCTTGTGTGCTAAACTTGACTCTTTTCCTTATAATGAAAAGGAATAAAGGTAGGGATTTTCAATAGCCATGGTTTATATCAGCACAACAAATACCATAGCTCTAATAACTGCATACAAAGTTTGTATCTGCGAGATGTTACCTCAGAGTAAAAAGAGAAAATGGAGTATTAATTGGTGGTCTTTTAAAAATCATTCTATTATAGCTTACATTTACTAGTATTACAAAAATACCAGTCTTGATAATTTTACCAAGAAAAAGATGTTAAGTTTAGGATAAAAATATTTTTCCTAGCTGGTAAACTGTTTTTTCTGCCCCTCTATTTCCCTATGCTAGGGAAAGCCTGATTGTTAACATTAATGTATAACAGGATCATATTATTACGAACTTCCAAATAGATGATCTTTGAAACAAAAGGCTTGTGGTATTTCCACTATATATTCCACACACACACACACACACACACACACACACACACACACACACACACTTTAAAGAAACATGCACACTTCACAGCGCTCACCATAGCACATACCCTCCCCAATGTCTATCACCCAGCCACCCCATCCCTCCCACCCCCCACCACTCCAGCAACCCTCAGTTTGTTTCCTGAGATTAAGAATTCCTCATACCAGTGAGGTCATATGATACATGTCTTTCTCTGATTGACTTATTTCGCTCAGCATAATACCCTCCAGTTCCATCCACGTCATTGCAAATGGCAAGATTTCATTCTTTTTGATGGCTGCATAATATTCCATTGTGTATATATACCACTTCTTCTTTATCCATTCATCTGTTGATGGACATCTTGGCTCTTTCCACAGTTTGGCTATTGTGGACATTGCTGGAAGGGAGGGGGTAATCAGAGGGGGAGACGAACCATGAGAGACTATGGACTCTGAGAAACAAACTGAGGGTTCTAGAGGGGAGGGGGGTGGGAGGATGGGTTAGCTTGGTGATGGGTATTAAAGAGGGCACATTCTGCAGGGAGCACTGGGTGTTATATGTAAACAATGAATCATGGAACACTACATCAAAAACAGATGATGTAATGTATGGTGATTAACATAGCATAATAAAAAAATTAAAGAAAAAAACACGCTAGCAGGTTCTCTGAGTTTTCTCTTTTTTTTAAGATTTTTTGTTTATTTATTTGAGAGAGTGAGAGAGAGAGAGAGAGCACAAGTGGGGGGAGGAGCAGAGGGAGAGGGAGAAGCAGACTCCCCACTGAGCACAGAGCCCAACACAGGACTCAATTCCCAGACTCCAGGACCACCGACTAAGCTACCCAAGTGCTCTCTAAGTTTTATCACTACTTCTAGTTGACTGTTAATCAGAAGGCAAGCGTAGGGGAGGTGGACTACAAAAATCTTAAAAGCAGAACCACCCCATTCTCTGATGTCACTTCATGCATTTTATTCCTTGGATACTCATGTTTCATAACTTAACCGGCAGATCTGCCTCTGCTGTCTCAATAAAAGAACAGGAGGGCAACCAAATTTTAAAATAAATGGATAAATAAATCAAAGATTCTTAACAAACTTAAATAAAACAAAAAAATTTAACATCTTAAGTTTATCAATATCCTATTCTATTCTCCTGAAGTCAAGAGATGAATCATTTTTCGTGTTAATTGGGTCTTATCTGATAGAGTAACAAAATGTCAGGACATCTCACTGTAGATTCGGCCTGTCCTTGTTTATAATCCTCTGTATCTGCCTAATCTTGTGTTAGGTCATGCCGTTCCCTGGTCATGGCACAGCATTTTCTATTGATTGGTTAGAGCTCACTGTCACATGTGACTGGTTGTTAATCCTCTAATAATTAACATCTCATTGGAGTCCGCTGAGGTCCCTGATGGACTGTAAGCTCTAGCTTTTGTGAATTTGCTCCTTAGAAAATATTTATTTTCATTTGTTTGTGATTCCATCATCTTTTTCTTGCTTAGCTTGTGTGTCTCCTGAGTACCAATACCACCCATCCCTTTCTTAATATGTCACTTTGAGTAAAATATATTTGTGTTACAATTTGAACATCCTCAGCACGTGAATTGTTTGCAGATTATTGTTTCTTGAATTCTCTGTGAGAGTATAACTCCATTTGTACTTGAGTTTATTAATTATTCACTATACTCCCTAATGGGAGTATCATTCCAAATTTTATCATGTATTTATGTAGTGATAAAGCTCTTTATAGACAACTAAGGTGCAATAGTACAAAGTAATTATCAATTTAACTGTTGATTTTCCCTTTTCCAAATTTCATATATATCAAGAATATGTGTATTAATAGTTCTATCAAAGAGCTCAACTCCCTGGGATGGCCAGATATTCTTGTCATGTGTGGAGGGGTGATACCACCACGGGATTGTGAATTTCTGTTTGAAGTCGGAGTTTCCAATGTATTTGGTCCTGGGACTCGAATTCCAAAGGCTGCCGTTCAAGTGCTTGATGATATTGAAAAGTGTTTGGAAAAGAAGCAGCAATCTATCCAATAGTTCCTCATTGCTTTTAAATAGTTTATTAAAAAAAACATTTTGCATCATGGCTTCTGGATGAATTTCATTTCTTCTTTCATTGGTTACTGTGTCCTGTGCCTCATATGATTATTCCATAAGCAAAATTTCTTAAATTTACTTTTAAATAGGTACTGATACTTTAAACATTTAGATGCAGGAAAAATTCTGATGTCCTTGAAAATGTGTTGTGAGAATTGGCAGACATAATTTATACATCTAATTAGTTTTTACCAAATGCATTTTGAAAATAAGTACAAGTAAATTAACTTCTCTCTAGTGCATGCTTCCCATGTACTGGACATTTCTACCACAGTGAGATCTTTTGACTTGAACTCCAAACATTAAGCTACGTTTTCTTCTTTTATCATTGTCATGCTCTTCATTGGATGTTATGATGGCAAATAGAAACTTCCCTTCAGATTCTGGTATAATGTTTGTATCAACTTGCAGATTTAATAAATTAAGGAATATCTTAAATTTTACATAGCATTTCAGGGATGTATCTGCAGTTCTAAACTGGAATGTTGGTTTCAAAATCGTGTTGAGAATTAGCCAAATGACTGTCTCTTCCTCATTGCCAGCTTTGCCACATTTGGTGGCAAAGTTGCCACATTTGGTCCTTTCCAATTGTCTTGAGGGACATGCACAAACAATGTCCTGTCTGATGATTTATCAGCTTCCATGGAAAACATACATAATGTTATATGTGTATGGACAAATTGGATATGAATATTTACATGTACACATAAAGACACACATTTGTAGATTAACCTTCATGAACACCACTGTAAACCGTGAAAAATCATACTCCTGTAAGATTGAACTTGAAGCAGAAACAGCTTCATATTTTAATACTCGTTTTTCTATCAGAAGAACCCATGTGCAGAGAATGAAACTGCAGAAAGGATTCACATTAATGCTGAATTTAATCTTTTAAAAGTAACGATGGGAGTGAAGGGTGTTCATAGAGGAAGAGGGAATAATATGATAGAGCAGGAAGCATGTAAAGAGCTTTACATGCCTTCCAGAAAACCCTTGGCTTTATTTTATTTTTTATTTTTTTAAAAAAGGTTTTATTTATTTGAAAGAGAGAGAGAGCATGAGCAGAGAGAGGCAGAGGGAGAGGGAGAAGCAAACTCTGCTGAGCAGAGATCCCAACTTGGGGCTTGATCCCAGTACCCCAAGATCATGACCTGAGTTGAAGGCAGATGTTTTAACCAACTGAGCCACCCAGGCACCCCAGTTTTATTTATTTTGAAGAAGAAAAGGCAATAGTTAAGTTGTCTAATGCCCACGCAATACTTACAACTACAGTTTTTTGAGCATTTGTCATATAATCCTTATCACCATTGTGCAGGAGGAAATGTTGTCATCCCTAGTTCAAAGATGAAAAACCTCAAGCTTGAAGATTCGTCATGATTTGCAAATGTAGTACATTAAATAAGGGACATCTCCAGGAACCAAAGCCAGTTTAACTGGTTTCAAAGCACATACTTGGCTATCTTCATCATAATGCAAGCTTAATATTTATCGTGTTTAACTCTTTCAGGCCAGCCTCCTCCATGATGATTTTCTTTTTCTTTCTTTCTTTCTTTCTTTCTTTCTTTCTTTCTTTCTTTCTTTCTTTCTTTCTTTCTTTCTTTCTTTCTTTCTTTCTTTCTTTCTTTCAAGAGTTTATTTATTTATTTGACAGAGAAAGAGAGAGCACAAGCAGGGGGAGCAGCTGGCAGAGGGAGAAACAGGCTCCCCACTGAGCAGGGACCCCGATGTAGGACTTGATCCCAGGACACTGGGATCATGACCTGAGTGGGAGACAGACTCTTAACCAACTGAGCCACCCAGGCACCTGCCATGATGATTTTCTAAACCAATAGTTTTTCTCCTTTAGAATCTCTTAAGACATTACTCATTCAACAAATAATGATTGATCGCCTGATATACACTGGGCACTGTGCTGGACCTGTTCTTCTGGCCTGGAAAATACATTTCCCATTTAATTCTCACATAGGAGAATACTAAACTTTTTTAGGCCACAAATTCCTGTTCTTTCAATATTTTCTGAAATATAGCAATACAAGATAATGAACATAATCTGAGAACACTGAATATTTATGACAAAGTCTGAAGAGTACATTTTACATTCCTAGCTTGCCCAACTGAGATGCCATAAATCACAATTATATCAAATATTTTAGCCTTAAAAAGGGATATATTTGTGTCTATAAGAAGATGGCTTGTTTCTTCTAATAGAATGATCCTGACAATTTTATTATAAGCTTAGTTACATAAATGACTTTTTTTTCCCTTTTTCTGCTAATAAAGTGCTTTTAGAAATAAATTACTTCAATTTGTGTGTAATGGATGAGGACATTAAGCACAATCTTGTGAACTGTTAATCATGCCTGCAAGTCACTTATTTTTACCTAGGAATTATCTCATAAATTTTGAAATTGGGCACTGGCTACTAAGTTTAGCTATATTTCTCACTGTAAACCCATAATAAATGGATGTATTATACTAAATTAAATGATGAAAAATTGATGCTTCTAAGGATCTCCTCTATCA
This sequence comes from Zalophus californianus, assembly GCF_009762305.2. Classification (NCBI taxonomy): domain Eukaryota; kingdom Metazoa; phylum Chordata; class Mammalia; order Carnivora; family Otariidae; genus Zalophus; species Zalophus californianus. Next base: position 31,128,845 of record NC_045604.1, read on the forward strand.
ACAGTTTTATAGTATTTAATTCCAATTGATACACTGCTTACCCCAGCATTGAATTGGACTGTGGATCTTGTTTCATTGAAGGAGACAGGAATTGTTGTAGGTATTTTTGTGTAGACAGAGGTTTAGAAAGAAGTCTCTTTCAAATCTATGGCAAGTACTGGAGTAACGGGTTTTATGGTGGCCTTCTCAGAATGATTGACAGAACACTGTGGCACTGATTTATCAGATGAACTACTTCCAACACAGCCAAGAAGTTGGGGAATCAGGAGGCTGCAGACTGCAGCTATTGAGTGTGAGGATATGTAGACTTGGCTGTGATGTGGGGATTAGAAACCCAGAATCAGGCTCCAACCCCCACAACTGTATAGATGTTGGAAACAGTCTGGCCATTACTGCTAAGCTACCATTAATATCCAAGAAACTAGGCACTAGATTGGTATGCCAAAAATCCTGATCACAACTATGGTTTCTCAACTTCCACAAAACTGACGTTGGCATCTCCATGATTTGGCAACAGGAAACAGCCAAACCATGAGTAAGTTGATTTCAGCCTCTTGGTGCATCTGATTGGAGGAGTCTAATTTTCACTGCTAATCTTGTTTTCAAGGGAGATGGGAACTGTAGTTTTTAAACTTTACATATTTTACAGAAGAGGCAGATACACAGAGGGAGTGTTTAATGCTAATTAACCCCATCTAGTAGAGATCCTGGTAACTAGTAAATCCTTGTAAGTAGTAAATGGAATCATTTTTAAAAGCAGTAATTAGAATAGTGTCCTTATTGAGAAACAGTGTTATAAAGCAACAACAGGCTACTTTAGTGACCCAGACTCTGAAAAGTAGCCAAAAGTTTCCAAAATGTTATATATGATTCGAAGAATGCATCATTTAATATACATAAGCTGGAGTATATTTAAAGTCCTTAGAGTTTATTTGAAGATCTCTCTATGATACATTATTGCTAGAATAGAAATAAGATATTTTGTTTTGTTTTAACTACAATGATGCTACTATCTTGCTACCAGGTTCTCTACTGTCTCTCCACTCATTCCCCTTGCTTTAAATAATATTTGTATATTTTGATTCCAAAATTAATATTTCCAGCCCAGATCTCTCCTTTGCCTATCAAACTTATAGGCCCAAATTAATATTCAGCATCTCCTCTTAAACATCTTATAGGCATGCTTTGAAAATAGAGATCTCATAATCTCACCAATTTAGGGTAAGAACCAAATCTATTTCTCTCTTGTTCCCCATCTCAGTAAATGGTACCACCTTCCATCCAATTACAAAAGACAGAAGCCTGAATTCCTCTCTTGTACACTACATGAAGCTCATCTCTAATGCGCTCTCCTAATCTGGCTAAAGGATAATCTTGATTTATTATGCTAAACATGCTTTTTCCCAAATGTTCCTCATCCCAGTGAATGTAGATGCCATCTACATCTGATTACTCAGGTCAAAAGCTTAGGAGTCATCCTTGACACCTCTCTTTTTCTTGTATTACACATCTAATCCATCAGCAAAACCAAAATGTTCTATCCACAAAATATACTTCAAATCCATCCCCTTCACGATCCCCAATTTTATGTCTTAATCCAAGCATTTATCATCTCTCCTGTGATCTAAAGAAATGGCCTCCAAACTTGTTTTCCATCTTCTACTTTTGACCCCTCCAAACCATTCTTCAGGCAGCTGGTGTACATGAACATTAAATTTAAAATCCGTTAAATGGCCTTCAAAGCCTGGTATAATTCATCCTTGCCTACCTCTCTCACTCCTCAGTCTACTCTTCTCTTTCTCTATACCACAGTCACTTCGGATTTGGAAAATTCTTAAAATGCATTCTTCTCTTTTCCAGTTCTCTCTGTTGCCTTGATTCATGGCATCCAATCTTGCAGGGCTCAGCCTTCATATCAGCTCCTCTTTGAGAACTTACTTGACCATTAGGTCTAAATTAGTTTCCATCCCATTGTTATATCCTTTTGTTTCTTTCTGCTTAACTGTTCACCATCTAGTTTCCTCATCTGACTTTATAAGTACATCTGGATAACTGCATAATATTACTCTTCTATCACTTATCCTTAGTGTCTAGCACTGTGTCTAGCCCATAGTAACAGCTCAGTGATTATTTACCACTCTATTTTCTAATGGGAAATACTCCCAGTTGAAAGCGTAAGCATGATTTTCTACTATTTTGGTAAGAATATGTATTTTTATCATAAAATTCATATATGTTTACCAGAAATATAAAAAAATGATAAACAAGTATAATAAATTAAAAATCACCTATCATTTCACCATCTAGAGATAACTTCCATCAAACATTATTGTCCTCACACATACACTGAAGTACATTTTACAAAAAATGAGGTGACTTCAAATTGATTAATAAATATTCATCCATATATAGCAGATCTGTGTAGGAAAAAAGCAAGGAAAACAAAGTGACAAATAAAAAGTAATAAGATTCATTTTTTTCCATTTTAAGTAGCCAATATTTACTAAGATGGATAACTTTATTAAAGGCTTATTATAAGCCAGCATTGTGCTAAATGTTCCACAAACATGTTTCTTTAACCCTTATAATTAACCCATGAAATAGCTGTACTTGATTATTCTTGTTTCACAAATGAAGAAATTGAGGCTTGATGTATTGACAGAACTTGCTGAGATCACAGGCAGGGAATAAAATGTCAGTCTTCTTCCATAAATGCAACTTTTCAGTATTTTGACTAGACTTATCTAGAGCAAATATGAATCACAATTGCAATTTCTTAAGTGACAGGCATTTTAATCATCTAGAGTCTCAGACTCTAGATCTTCTTACAAACTTATTTAGAAACTAAAGCAAGTTTTTTTAGGTTTTTATTTTAATTCCATTTAGTTAACATACAGTGTTACAACACAGTTTGAGGTGTACGATGTAGTAATTCAACACTTGCATACATCACCCTGTGCTCATCAGGACAAATGCACTCCTTAATCCCTACCACCTGTTTCACCCACCCTCCACCATTCTCCCCTCTAGTAACCATCAGCTTGTTCTCTATAGTTAAGAGTCTGGGAAACTAAAGCAAGTTTTAGTCTTTCTGTGCCTCAGTTACCTCATCTATAAACTAGCATAGTATTTTTTACACTTAAAACATTATTATAAGATGAAGTGAGATAATGCATAGGAGAGCATGAAGAAATGGATACAAGAGCCACAAAATACAGGGTTTTTATGTCAAGGGAAGGCAAAGAAAAAAAATAACATTCATTGTGAGCCTGTAATACAAAAAATTGGAGAAACATATGCTAATTTTTTAATCCTCAAAACAAATCTATTGGGTATCTTTGATTTGCTGCATTTTTATAGATTTGTACTCCAAGTTCAAGGAATGCCTGATGCTCTTTTGTTTAAAGCTGAAAACATCTTATTTCTATAAAAAAAAAAACCTGTTGAAGCCCTGTCTCTATGAAAATGGTATGATGACAAATCCTAAAATTAATAGTAATAATAATAATAATACATTTTGGGGCACCTGGGTGGCTCAGTCGTTAAGCATTTGCCTTCAGCTCAGGTCATGATCATAGAGTCCTGGGATCGAGCCCTGCATCGGGCTCCCTGCTCAGCGGGAAGGTTGCTTCTCCCTCTCCCACTCCCCCTGCTTGTGTTCCCTCTCTCTCTCTCTCTCTCTCTCTGGCAAATAAATAAAATCTTTAAATAATAATAATAATAATAATAATAATAATAATACATTTTAAAAATCTCTACCAAATAACTTACATTAACATGCATGCCTACCAGACCTGCTTAGCCCCGTTCATGTATGTAAATTATATTTTTGTTTACATATTTTTAAAGTCAAGCTATCTTATAAGTCTTACATTGTAAAACGTTTAAATTTTACATTTTAAAAAAGTTACTTAAACATTTGTAAGTTTAGACTTACTCTACTTCAAGGGAAAATAAAAGCAAAAACACTCAATTTTGTACAGCACAGTTTCCCAGAGTTGTGAATGCCACAAGTGCTGTGAGGTACCACACATACACGTGTATTTTGAAACCTTCCAGGAAGGGAACATGACTTCATTGCAAATATTTTAAAACCCTGTTTATACTTAAACAAACACAAATATTGTGGACTGGAATATAAAATGAATATCTATTTGAGAACATGAGACTTTCAAGAACTTCTGGGCTTCTGACTGTCCGGTTTAAGTTAGGACCTGGGGAGGGAGGGGAACACCCTGACTTGCCTTTGTGGTCAAGGAACCGCATTAGTCAGATCTCACAAGCTCACACTGCATTACAAACACCCTCCAAAGCTCAGTGCTTTTCACCTCCCTAACTGCTTATTGTTCATGTTAGACACTGGCACCTGTGGGGAGGCTGCTGTGTTTTTGCTTCTGGCCGTGAGTGAGGTTCAGGTTGGCTTCTCCTCACTTTTTATTTTGGTAATTTGGCTGCAGGAATAGCCTTGCTTGGCACATGGTAGAAGGCACATGAGCAAGAGCACTGGCGGAAATGGGCTCTGCTTTGACAAACTCCTGCAGCCACGTGCCTAGGTATGCGGTGACCATCGCATCCACGCCTACTCATTGGCCAACACAAGTCACCAGCACTAGTGGGAAAGGGATGCCTAATTCCCTTGTAAGGAGAGGGGGGAGTGAAAAATTGGGAAAAACAATTCAATCTATTTCAGGTACTTAGGAGGAAAATTCTTGGAAGTCCTAACATACATTGTTTAATATTCATGGAAGCTGGTGAGACTCCACATAATGACCCCACTTAACAGATCAAGGAACTGAATCTCAAGTATGTTAGGTGGCTTGCTAAATACCAGGACCTCCAACTAACTATCCATTTCCATGAGATTAGTCTTTCAAGGGCACCATAGAGTAAATGGAATGCTCATTTTTGTACACCTTTTAGTACTAAGCACAGTTGCTTCCTTATAGGGTTGATTATATTTTATGAGATAAAGCTCATACTTTCATTTAGCCATCAAATATTTATTGACAGTTCATCTTGAGTAAGGTACTATGCTAGGTGCTGAGGATAAATCTGCAAATAAGACAAAAACACTCTTTGCCTTTGTTGAGCTTTATGTGAAGTGGGAAATATTCCATTTTTAAAAATACAGGATTTGGGGGGGCGGAGCAAGATGGCAGAGGAGTAGGAGACCTGGATTTCGTCTGGTCTCAGGAATTCAGCTGGATAGGGATCAAACCATTCTGAACACCTACGAACTCAACAGGAGATCGAAGAAAAGAATAGCAAAAACTCTCTGAACAGAAAAGCGACCACTTTCTGGAAGGTAGGATTTGAGGAGAAGTGAATTCGAGGCAATATTCGGGAGGAGAGACAGCGGGGGGGGCGGGCACCATCGGCTGCTTCTGGCAAGTGCTAGAGCCGTGGAGCACAAAATAGGAACTTTTAGAAGTCGGCTCCGCTGAGGGACGTCGCTGCAGTGGCTAAGCGGGGGGTGGAAACCTCGCGGGACAGTGTGGTCTCAGGACCCTCGGGGTCACAGAAAGACCGGGGGTACCTGAGTGCGGCAGAGCTCCCAGGTATTGGAGCTGGGAAGCCGGCTGCAGAGACAGAGCCAAGGCGCGGGCTCTCAGCTCGGGGTTGCCATAAAATGTGATCTGCGGCCCAGTTGGGCCACGTCTCCTGCAGCAGGGACCCAACAAGCGGCAGATCCTGGGAGACTCCCCTTCCTCTCCCAGGAGGAGCACTGCGGGAGCACACCACAGGGATCTGCTGGGTTTGGAGATTCCACACGGGGTCAGGTGCCAGAGATAGAAACTCTTGGTCACAGTCTGGGTGAGCACGGAGTGCGGCCGGAGACCAGGGAGACGGGGGGGACTGACTGCTTTTCTCTGGGGGTGCAATGAGGAGCGGGGCGCCGAGTTCTTGGCTCCTCTGGGGTGTAGATTGGGAGGCTGCCATTTTCACTCTTGTCCTCCAAAGCTGTACCGAGACCTTGAAGGGAACGAAAGCTCCTGAGAGCAAAACGGAGCAGATTACTTAGCCCGGACCGGCAAGGGCAGGGCAATTTCACATCCAGCAAAGACATTTGGAAACCACGGCAACAGGCCCCTCCCCCAGAAGATCAGCACAAACAGCCCGCCAAGACCAAGTTTACTGCCGATCAATGAGAACGGCAGACCTGGAGTGCTAGGGGAATACTGCACATACAATTCATGGCTTTTTTACCATGATTCATTAGTCTTTCAAAGTTAATTTTTTTAATCGTTTTTTTTTTGAATTTTTCTTTTTCCCTTTTTCAACCAACATCTTATCAATCCCTTTAAAAAAAAAACATTTTTATTTTTCATTTTTAGAGTCATATTCTATCCTTTCATAGTAGTTACCCTTATTTTTGGCATATATATACAAGTTGTTCTCTATTTAAAATTTTGAAATACAGTTTCTTCTAACATATCAAAATATACCCTAAATCTCCAGTGAATGGCTTTGTTCTAGTCTCCTGCCTGATCACATTCTCTCCCCCTTTTTTTTCTTTCTTCCTTTTTTTTTAATCCTCTTCTTTCTTTTTTCAAGCACCTTATCAATTCCTTTTTTAAAATTTTTTATAATTTTCATCTTTAAAGTCATATTCCATCCCTTCATTGTATCAACCCTTATTTTGTACATATATGTCTTTCTTTCTTTAAAATTTTAGGAGGCACTTTCTTCTAACAGACCAAAATACACCCAAAATCTAGTGTGTGGCCTGATCTATACACGAGCCTTATCATATTTGATCATATTCCTTTTTGTTGTTCTGTTTTTGTTTGTTTTTGTCTTTTTGTTTTTCTTTTTTCTTTCTTTTCGTTTCATTTCCCCTGGTTTCAGGTCTTTTCTGATTTGCTTAGAGTATATTTTCTGGGGACGTTGTTAACCTGTTAGCATTTTGTTCTCTCATTCATCTATTCTCCTCTGGACAAAATGACAAGATGAAAAAAATCACCTCAACAAAAGGAACAAGAGGTAGTACCGTCTGCCAGGGACCTACTCAATATGAACATTAGTACGATGACGGATCTAGAGTTCAGAATCATGATTTTAAAGATACTAGCTGGGCTTGAAAAAAGCATGGAAGTTATTAGAGAAACCCTTCTTGGAGAAATAAAAGAACTAAAATCTAACCAAGTCGAAATCAAAAAGGCTATTAATGAGGTGCAATCAAAAATGGGGGCACTAACTGCTAGGATAAATGAGGCAGAAGAGAGAATCAGCGATATAGAAGACCAAATGATGGAAAATAAAGAAGCTGAGAAAAAGAGAGATAAACAACTACTGGATCACGAGGGCAGAATTCGAAAGATAAGCGATACCATAAGACAAAACAACATTAGAATAATTAGGATCCCAGAAGAAGAAAGAGAGAGAGGGGCAGAAGGTATAATGGAGCAAATTATAGGAGAGAACTTCCCTAATGTGGGGAAGGAAACAGGCATCAAAATCCAGGAGGCACAGAGAACCCCTCTCTAAATCAATAAAAATAGGTCAACACCCCAACATCTAATAGTAAAACTTACGAGTTTCAGAGACAAAGAGAAAATCTTGAAAGCAGCTCGGGAGAAAGATATGTAACCTACAATGGTAGAAACATTAGATTGGCAACAGACCTATCCACAGAGACCTGGCAGGCCAGAAAGGACTGGAATGATACCTTCAGAGCACTAAACGAGAAAACTAGGCAGCCAAGAATACTATATCCAGCTAGGCTGTCATTGAAAATAGAAGGAGAGATAAAAAGCTTCCAGGACAAACAAAAACTAAAGGAATTTGCAAACACAAAACCAGCCCTCCAAGAAATATCGAAAGGGGTCCTCTAAGCAAAGAGAGAGCCTAAAAGCAACATCGACCAGAAAGGAACACAGACAATATATAGCAACAGTCACCTTAAAGGCAATACACTGGCACTAAATTCATGTCTTTCAATAGTTACCTTGAATGTAAATGGGCTAAATGCCCCAATCAAAAGACACAGGCTATCAGATTGGATTAGAAAACAAGACCCTTCAATATGCTATCTGCAAGAGACTCATTTTAGACCCAAAGACACCCCCAGATTGAGAGTGAGGGGGTTGAAAACCATTTACCATGCTAATGGACACCAAAAGAAAGCTGGGGTGGCAATCCTTATATCAGACAAATTAGATTTTAAAACAAAGACTGTAATAAGAGATGAGGAAGGACACAATATCCTACTTAAAGGTTCTATCTAACAAGAAGTTGTAACAATTGTAAATATCTATGCCCCTAACGTGGGAGCAGCCAATTTTATAAAGCAATTAATAACAAAAGCAAAGAAACACATTGACAACAATACAATAATAGTGGGGGACTTTAACACCCCCTGACTGAAATGGACAGATCACCTAAGCAAAAGATCAACAAGGAAATAAAGACTTTAAATGACACACTGGACCATATGGACTTCACAGACATATTTAGAACATTCCATCCCAAAGCAATGGAATACACACTCTTCTCTAGAGCCCATGGAACATTCTCCAGAATAGATCACATCCTAGGTCACAAATCAGGTCTCAACTGGTACCAAAAGATTGGGATTATTCCCTGCATATTTTCAGACCACAATGCTTTGAAACTAGAACTCAATCACAAGAGGAAAGTCAGAAAGAACTCGAATACATGGAGGCTAAAGAGCATCCTACTAAAGAATGATTGGGTCAACCAGGAAATTAAAGAAGAATTAAAAACATTCATGGAAACCAATGAAAATGAAAACACAACTGTTCAAAATCTTTGGGATACAGCCAAGGCAGTCCTGAGAGGAAAGTATATAGCAATACAAGGCTTTCTCAAGACACAAGACAGGTCTCAAATACACAACCTAAGCCTACACCTAAAGGAGCTAGAGAAAAAAAAAAAAGCAAATAAAGCCTAAACCCAGCCAGAGAAGAGAAATAATAAAGATCAGAGCAGAAATCAATGAAATAGAAACCAAAAGAACAGTAGAACAGATCAACGAAACTAGGAGCTGGTTCTTTGAAAGAATTAACAAGATTGATAAACCCCTGGCCAGACTTATCAAAAAGAAAAGAGAAATGACCCAAATCCACAAAATCATGAATGAAAGAGGAGAGATCACAACCAACACCAAAGAAGTACAAACAATTGTAAGAACATATTATGAGCGGGCGCCTGCGTGGCTCAGTTGGTTAAGCAACTGCCTTCGGCTCAGGTCATGATCCTGGAGTCCCGGGATCGAGTCCCACATCAGGCTCCCTGCTCAGCAGGGAGTCTGCTTCTCCCTCTGACCCTCTTCCTCTCATGCTCTCTCTCTCATTCTCTCTCTCTCTCAAATAAATAAATAAAATCTTTAAAAAAAAAAAAAGAACATATTATGAGCAACTCTATGCCAGCAAATAGGATAACCGGGAAGAAATGGATGCATTCCAAGAGATGTATCAACTACCAAAATTGAACCAGGAAGAAATAGAAACCTGAACAGACCTATCACCACTAAGGAAATTGAAGCAGTCATCAAAAATCTCCCAACAAACAAAAGCCCAGGGCCAGATGGCTTCCCAGGGGAATTCTACCAAACTTTTAAAGAAGAATTAATACCTATTCTCCTGAAACTGTTCCAAAAAATAGAAATGGAAGGAAAACTTCCAAACTCATTTTATGAGGCCACTATTACCTTGATCCCAAAACCAGACAAAGACCCCATCAAAAAGGAGAATTACAGACAATATCCTTGATGAACATGGATGCAAACATTCTCACCGAAATACTAGCCAATAGGATCCAACAGTACATTAAAAGGATTATTCACTATGACCGAGTGGGATTTATCCCTGGGCTGCAAGGTTGGTTCAACATCCACAAATCAATCAACGTGATACAATACATTAACAAAAGAAAGAACAAGAATCATTTGATCCTCTCAATAGATGCAGAAACAGCATTTGACAAAGTACAGCATCCTTTCTTGATCAAAACTCTTCAGAGTATAGGGATAGAGGGTACATACCTCACTATCATCAAAGCCATCTATGAAAAACCCACAGCGAATATCATTCTCAATGGAGAAAAGCTGAGAGCTTTCCCCCTAAGGTCAGGAACGCGGCAGGGATGTCCACTATCACCACTGCTATTCAACATAGTGTTACAAGTCCTAGCCACAGCAATCAGACAACAAAAAGAAATCAAAGGCATCCAAATTGGCAAAGAGGAAGTCAAACTCTCACTGTTTGTGGATGATATGATACTTTACGTGGAAAACCCAAAAGACTCCACCCCAAAATTGCTAGAACTCATACAGGAATTCAGTCAAGTGGCAGGATATAAAATCAATGCACAGAAATCAGTCGCATTCCTATACACCAACAACAAGACAGAAGAGAGACAAATTAAGGAGTCGATCCCATTTACAATTGCACCCAAAATCATAAGATACCTAGGAATAAATCTAACCAAAGAGGCAAAGGATCTATACTCCGAAAACTATAAAATACTCATGAAAGAAATTGAGGAAGACACAAAGAAATGAAAAAACGTTTTATGCTTATGGATTGGAAGAACAAACATTGTGAAGATGTCAATGCTACCTAGAGCAATCTACACATTCAATGCAATCCCCATCAAAATACCATCCACTTTTTTCAAAGAAATGGAACAAATAATCCTAAAATTTGTATGGAATCAGAAGAGACCCCGAATAGCCAGAGGAATGTTGAAGAAGAAAAGCAAAGCTGGCGGCATCACAATTCCTTACTTCCAGCTGTATTACAAAGCTGTCATCATCAAGACAGTATGGTACTGGCACAGAAACAGACACATCGATCAATGGAACAGAATAGAGAGCCCGGAAATGGACCCTCAACTCTATGGTCAACTCATCTTTGACAAAGCAGGAAAGAATGTCCCATGGAAAAAAGACAGTCTCTTCAACAAATGGTGTTAGGAAACTTGGACAGCCACATGCAGAAGAATGAAACTGGGCCAATTCCTTACACCACACACAAAAATAGACTCCAAATGGTTGAAAGACCTAAACGTGAGACAGGAGTCCATCAAAATCCTAAAGGAGAATGCAGGCAGCAACCTCTTCGACCTCAGCCGCAGCAACTTCTTCCTAGAAACATCGCCAAAGGCAAGGGAAGCAAGGGCAAAAAGGAACTATTGGGATTCCATCAAGATAAAAAGCTTTTGCACAGCAAAAGAAACAGTCCACAAAACCAAAAGACAACCAACAGAATGGGAGAAAATATTTGCAAATGACATATCAGATAAAGGGCTATTGTCCAAAATCTATAAAGAACTTATCAAACTCAACACCTAAAGAACAAATAATCCAATCAAGAAATGAGCAGAAGACATGAACAGACATTTTTCCAAAGAAGACATCCAAATGGCCAATAGACACATGAAAAATTGCTCAACATCTCTCGGCATCGGAAATCCAAATCAAAACCTCAATGAGATACCACCTCACACCAGTCACAATGGCAAGAATTAACAAGTCAGGAAAGGACAGATGTTGGTGGGGATGTGAAAAAAGGGGAACCCTCTTACACTGTTGGTGGGAATGCAAGCTGGTGCAACCACTCTGGAAACCAGTATGGAGGTTCCTCAAAAAGTTGAAAATAGAGCTATCATACGATCCAGCAATTGCACGACTGGGTATTTACCCCAAAGATACAAATGTAGGGATCCGAAGGGGTACGTGCACCCCAATGTTTATAGCAGCAATGTCCACAATAGCCAAACTGTGGAAAGAGCCAAGATGTCCATCGACAGATGAATGGATAAAGAAGAGGTGGTATATATACACAATGGAATATTATGCAGCCATCAAAAGGAATGAGATCCTGTCATTTGCAACGACCTGGTTGGAACTGGCGGGTGTTATGCTGAGTGGAATAAGTCAATCAGAGAAAGACATGTATCATATGACCTCACTGATATGAGGAATTCTTAATCCTAGGAGACAAACTGAGTGTTGCTGGAGTGGTGGGGGGGTGGGAGGGATGGGGTGGCTGGGTGATAGACATTGGGGAGGGTATGTGCTATGGTGAGCGCTGTGAATTGTGCAAGACTGTTGAATCACAGATCTGTACCTCTGAAACAAATAATGCAATATATGTTAAGAAAAAAAAAAGAAGAAGAAGATAGCAGGAGGGGAAGAAGGAAGGGGAGTAAATCGGAGGGGGAGATGAATCATGAGAGACAATGGACTCTGAAAAACAAACTGAGGGTTCTAGAGGGGAGGGGGTTAGGGGGATGGGTTAGCCTCGTGATGGGTATTAAAGAGGGCAAGTTCTGCCTGGAGCACTGGGTGTTATGCACAAACAATAAATCATGGAACACTACATCAAAAACTAATGATGTAATGTACGGTGATTAACATAACAATAAAAAATTAAAGAAAAAATGTAAAAATAAAAATACAGGATTTGGGGGGCACTTGGGTGGCTCAGTCATTAAGCATCTGCCTTCAGCTCAGGTCATGATCCCCAGGGTCCTGGGATCAAGCCCCACAATGGGCTCTCTGCTCGGCGGGAAGCCTGTTTCTCCCTCTCCCACTCCCCCTGCTTGTGTTCCCTCTCTTGCTGTGTGTCCCTCTGTCAAATAAAAAAATAAAATCTTTAATAAAATAAAATAAAATACAGGATTTTATCACCATTGTTTTACTCATAATTTGAATTTTCCTGATGAATTTATGTTAGCATAAGTCTATTTATCAAAGAAAATGACTAGGGATTTTGCATACCATTTTGTCTTAGGGAATGATGAACTAAGGTAAGAGCAGGATATAGAATATGAGTCTTATGTAAAGAGCATGATGTTCTAGGATCCTCGGGGGTTCAGCCTGGAGAGACATTTCCCTAACTTACAGTATTCTCTGTGTCATTCCAGCCCCTTCTATGTGAACCTTTAAAGTTTTAGTCTTTCCAGGAAAGGTGGTTAGTATTTACTTCCAGATCTGTACACTTAAAATGGAAAATTAATGATCAATAAAGTAGTCAGATGTTGGCTGTGGTTTGCCTAGAATTATCTTGTGTGTCCTCAGGGAGGCAGCTGGAATCAATGGTTCAGAGCAAAGTGGAAACTCAGGTACTAATCATCACCTTATTACTAAGGTGCCTCAGGGTCCCTTGCTCCATTGTGGAATCCTTAAACTGGGAGGTTAAGAAAAGGATGGAGCACTTGTTAAAACTTCTTAGGTATTATTGCTAAGGATTATAGGTAAAACAAATTGTCTTTGTGTGTTTCTACCCTTTTCTACCTCCGTTGCACTTTCTTTGTATCACACATTAGCTCTTTTTACCTATTTCTTTTTCCTACACACTTGACTCCATGTAGATACACACATTCCAGAAATAAATTGCTCACAGCTATACTTGGTTCTGATGGTCATTAGTTAAACCAGTCATATTCAAAACTTTTACTAGGAATATTTCTAATAAATATTCAACTTAAGATAAAAATGACTAATAAACAGAGGCACCTGGGTGGCTCTGACTCTTGATTTCTGCTCAGGTCAAGATCTCAGAGTCCTGAGATTGAGCCCCATGTCTGGCTGTGCCCAAAGGGAATGGGGGGGCTGCTTGAGATTCTTTTCTCTCTCTCGCCCTCTGTCTCTCCTCCCTGTGATCTCGCTCTGTCTCTAAAATAAATATATCTTTTTTTTAAATGAGTAATAAAGAAAAAAAGTCTCCTTTCAAACTGAGTAGTGAAATCAAAATTTCAGGCAACGTTGAACTTGGTTAGGAGGATTTGTAGAAAAGGAGAGGGCAGTAAGATAGTCTGAAATTAATTGTGCAAGTATCCCCAAAGTCGCCTGCATGCACCTGCATCTACTTGCATCTTTCCCTCTCGTCTTAGAAGAAACATTTCCTCTCCCCATCCCCAAAGCTAGGTCCTCTAGTGTTTTGCCATGCCAGCCACTCCACGGCAACACTGCACCATTTGCATTTCCTCTTTGCACAGGCCAGTCTCCTCCTTCATAAGCAAATAAATGGGACCAAATCATTATCATTTCTCTTAAAAATATCACATAAAATAAGAGGGAAATTTCAATCCTGCCTACACCTCTATTTTCAATATTTTCCTTTCACAGCCAGTCCTCTTTAGCTACCTGCAGTTTGGTCTCTTGCCTACAGTCCTCTGTAACAGACCTCACTAATGTGAACAATGATCTGCCCCAGGGGCCTTGGCTCCTTCGCACAGAAGTGCATGGTGGCAGGAACGTGTGTCCAGATACCCCTAGTATGAGACAGGGTACCTGAAGATGTCTACCTGTAAGGCAGAAAGTTTTTGCTTTATATTTTACCTGAGAAATAAATGGAACTTTTGCATTATACTTACACAGCTATCTATGTTTACTTCACTAAAAAGAGGTTTCATACTCATTATAGAATGGAAAAATGCTGTTAACATTTATTCATCATATCTAAAAATACCTTTTGAGAACCTACTCTGAACACTCCACTGGGGATTAAAAAGCAAAATCCAACATGGTCTTTGCCTTCATGAAGCTTATAGTCAATAGTGGGGACAGAAATTAACTAGTTATACAAATAGAGAATTGCAATGTTTGTAGGTACATTAAGTGCTATGCACAGTACTATAAAAGCATGGTTGATCAAATTTTAAGTGTCCTTGATAGAAGGTTCGGCGTTCCAAAGAGTATTAATGTGATGCTTTTTTAAGACTATAATTTGAGGGCGCCTGGGTGGCTCAGTTGGTTAAGTGACTGCCTTCAGCTCAGGTCATGATCCTGGAGTCCCGGGATCTAGTCCGGCATCGGGCTCCCTGCTCGGCAGGGAGTCTGCTTCTCCCTCTGACTCTCCCCCCTCTCATGTGCTCTCTCTCTCTCTCTCTCATTCTCTCTCTCAAATAAATAAATAAAATCTTTAAAAAAAAGACTGTAATTTGATATTAGTTATTACATAAGCTTTTTAAGTTCATCTTCCAAATTTTATTGTATTTCTAAATCTAGCTAATTTGAAGAGTAATTTTAAATAAGGCCTAAATTAATATTTAATTTAATTTGTAAACTTGATTAAATTTATCCAAACATTTAATTTTTTTAAAAGATTTATTTATTTATTTATTTATTTTTTTGACAGAGAGAGAGAGAGCGAGAGAGGGAACACAAGCAGGGGGAGTGAGAGAGGGAGAAGTAGGCCTCCTACTGAGCAGAGAGCCCAGTGTGGGGCTCGATCCCGGGACCCTGGGATCATGACCTGAGCCGAAGGCAGACACTTAACAACTGAGCCACCCAGGCGCCCCTCATCTAAACATTTTAAGCTCCATTTATGTTTACTGTATTCTACTTTCTTTTAAAGTGTTCAATTGTATAACCAGCAAAACCACAAACAAGATCCACAAGCACTGAATACTGTCTTTAAATATAAAAAAAAGAACCTATAAATGCAACGAACCTTATGTTTTCTTAAATGTTTTGATATTAAATATGCACTGACACAATTTAATTTTAAAATCCTAAGTCTAAATCAATATTCAATGATACCTTCTAAATGGATACCACAAGTCACTTTTTATAAAAATAGGCTGAAAATTCTAAAATATTACAAGTATATGAAAGCATGTTTAGATTTTTTCTTTTAATATTTTATTGCCCCAAATTAATGCACTCAGTTGTGACTACATTCAGCTATTTGTAGGGCAGTTGTAGGGGGGGAAAATCATTTCTACAGATACTGAATGGTCTCACCTAGCAGAACTTAGAGCTTTCATGGCTCACCAATCTTTTAGTCCTTTGGCTTTTTACCTGCCATGTAGCAAACAGACCAGAAACCTAATTACCTATCCATACTTCCTTCTTTGTCTACATTTGTATGTTTTAATTAATTTCTTATTTCTTATCCTTTATAATGTTTCCCTAACAATTCATTGTTTTCCTTATATTCTTTATAATTTTTCTTACCAAAATTGTATTATTGTACTGATGGTGATTGCCTTTATAATTCTGTATTTATTTTGTAGAATACTGAAACAACGTCTCAGTAGAATAAGAAAAAGCAAGCTATTAAGATGGATTGAGAATGCAGGGCAGGATACAAAATAGAAGAAAGCTGTTCAAAGAAAGTGTTCTAGAACTCTGCCTAGGAGTTTCTGATGTTTTGGTCCAGATGTTAACTGTGCACAAACAGGGGGAAATAATGTGAGGTCTGAAAAAGGTTGAGGGGGCTGTGAGTTGAACAGAGACTTTAGAGACCTCACCATGTTGGGAGATGTAAGATTTCTAATGATCCAGAGTGGAGAGAACATAAGGAACCACCCAGCATTTAACTGAGTTACCAGAATAGTTACATATTACAAACAAAGCTACTCTAGCCCTAGAATGAAGTCTACTGTAAAAAAAACAAACAAACAAACAAAAAAAACAGACATGCCTCAAAAAGATCAAGTTCATCTGCCAGTGTAGCAACTGCCTTCCAGAACTAAATTCGACACCCTGGTTGTCTTGAAAGGAAGACAATTCATAGTCAGACTCGCAACAATGTATCTGCAATACAAGCACATAGTTTTAAATTACTGGGCATGGGAAGACATAGTAAAATGTGAGTCTCTAGCTCGCAATGGCATTAAAACGTTTATTAAAATAAGTTTTAAATATAAAGAAGAAGATACACATAACAAGTGAAAAGATGAGGAATCTAAGCAAAGCCACGGAGACTATAAAAATGAACCAAATGCAAATCCTAGAACTGAAAAAGACAATAACTGAAATGAAAAATTCACTAGGTGTGCTTAACAGCAGATTGATGCTGCAGAAGAAAAGATCACAATAGTAATTATGCAGCGCAGTAGTAATTATTCAAATTGAAACTCAGTGAGGAAAAAAAGGCTAAAAAAAGAAAATGAGCAGAGCCTTAATAACCTGTGGGACAATAACAAGCAGCTTAACATATATGAAATTGAATTCACAAAAGGAAAGAAAAGAGAGATTGGAACAGAAAATATTCAAAATATATAAAAAATTCCACGCTTGGAATAGAAGTTGCAATAAAAGTCACCACCTCCTCTCTTGTTCTGTCCATTTTTCTTGGAATATTATTACCCCTTCCTTCCAATAGAAAGCTTCCCCCTCTACTTGTTGTGGGTAAAGAATTGCCAGACAATGTAGTAGTTTTTTTTTTTCCCCCCTCTCCCTTTCTCTTTTGTTTCTTATCATGTAGGTCTTCCTCTCTGGCTCACTTGATAATCCTTATTGAACTCCTGTTTTTTTTACATTTAAGGTCAACATCTGATATAGGAACTGCAATTGCAGTTGCCATCTTATTAAATTTAAAATAGTCCTTAACCCATTGCCATTTTCCAAACTCATCTGTCTTTTGTGCCGGTTAAATTGGAGAATTCAAAGTCGATGTGACAGGAACCCCAACCGTGCATTTTTCAAGTCTCCGATAGTGTCACTAATCTCTGTTATTTCCCTAGCTACACAGAATTGTTTTTGGTTTAATAGTTTGGTGAAGAGTGGGAGTTCCAGAAGCTTCCCTCAGCCTTGCATAACACCATATCCCTCAATCTATTGGTTAGAGAGCCAACGTGAGGATTCTGCCAGTTGCTGAAAATACCTATTTCAACTAAACACTGAAGAACTGAGGATAGGGCTATGAAGTCAGTTTGAAGACCCTATGAACTTACTAAAATGTGAACTCAGATCAAAAGTCCATGAAAGGATTTTCAGAAGCACCACCACCTGACTGAGAGCCCTTGGAGGCATTCTGGATCCTCGGGAATCAAAACCACCTCAAATTCAGGGTCCAATAATACCTGAAAATTTTAATATTTTTGTTTTCCCAGTGCAGAATTGTCTGGCATGTAAAGCCAGTTTGTTTGGGGGATAGTTGGTGGAAAATTTAGAACGTGCACTTTAAATATTATTGGTGGGTCTTCCTTCAGGGTATTTGATTCAAGGAGCTATGTCCTGTGAATTGGTCTGGAAATGGGGTGAGGGGTCCACAATTCTCTATTTTGGTATCTCATCTCAGGCTTTTACCATGAATTTTCCCCTAATAACTAAAGCAAAGAATATTTTTTATGGATTACCTCATTTGACCCTAGAGACCTTCTAATCAGCCATTCTATGCCAATGAGACCCATCTGGTGAGCAGGCTCATCCTGATGCCTACCCTGGTTACCACTTCCACCTGGAATTCATGTCTCACTGCCACTATGTGGCATGACTAACTTCTTGTCTTCTTGTTGAAATCAACTATGGAGTCTACTATAAACATCTTTGGTATATAAAAAAATTCCACTAAATTATTTTTCAAACATGACAATACACCCCTCCCCATTTCTTGTCTTGTCTTCTTTTTAAAGGGCTGGATGAAGGGAAGGGCATCTAGGTCTTTTAAGAAGGAATAGCCTCGAAAATCTTTATTCTCTATATGTCTCTGGCATCTCATCTGTATTGTGTGTGGTCCACTTTGCGATCAAACCAAACTAGGAAACAATTCAAACTACTCACAATGGCTTGTGCTGTCATGACTAGATTCCCTGGTAAGTACACCAAAGCCTATAAATTCAGCCTTCTTAAAAATTATTTCTCCCTTCCTCACTCTGTCAACTTGGAATTCATTCTCATGTGTATTTCTCTGAGATTTGCCTACATAAATCAGCAAATTCTTGCATTTTTTTCCCAAGAAAAAGCCAAAGATATGACACTGCCTATCAGCTTTAGCATCCACCTAATTTCTCTTCTATGTCTTAAAGTTGTGATGTGTCAGAACCCCCAGAGTCACACGAATATGTAGCTACATATGGCAACCATGTTTATTCACACTGTTTTATGTGCTTTGTCTTGATACCTAAATGTTGATGCTGTAGCCACTGCAAGAAATACATGGTCTGATGTAACATGTATAGCTCCCTCTTCATAGTTATCAAATAAATATTTGACCCGGTCTTTATAAAGCATTTCAGGAGCCATTATTTATCAGTATATAAATAATATAATCACCATTTTTAGTTTTTTTCATGTTTTTATTACCTCTACGTAAAAAAACCCAGTTTAATCCTGAGTTAATTTGCTCCAACATTTTTTTGCTCAGAAGGCAGAGTCTATCTGACCAGCAGAGCAAGCTTTCAAAGTAGCTAGTTCTCCCTTAGCTTTCACTCTTTTCTCCATCTTATTTGAAAATATAAAATCCAACATCACTTTTAAGATATATACATTTGCATCATGTGGAGAAGGCTGCCCTTCTCCAAATCTGTATTACATCACATTCTTACCCTATGCTTCAGTGTAGAGAACTGCTTGCTGATTTAGGAAAGTACCATGCTACTTCCTGCTTCCTTACTTTTGAACATGCTGCCTCAGCTCTCTGGGGATGGTGGCTGCCTGTTCACCTTTAATAATCTTACATAATGACATCCCCTGACCACCTCTTAATGAGCAAGCAGCATTGAACACACTCCTTTTATGTCATGCCATGCTATATTTCAATTATTTTGCTTGTATCTTTGATCTCTCCCAGGTAAGTGCCTCTAAGGCTCTCAAAATATAGGTATATAAAGAAGTGGCTTAAGTGAAGTGGGAAAATAAGGATTAAGCAAAATTAAATAGGAAAATGAGGATTGCACCTTCTTGAGATTGTGACATTATTGCAATAAAACACATTTAAAAAAATTCAAGTAATATTTCCTAAACGTCTGCTCGCTTTCAAATCCTGATATGTGTTTTAGTCTTGCTTCGGAAGCCTAATTCAGTGGGACACAAATATGTTGGCGTCTTATGATTATGATGGTTATTCTGTTTGCCATAGTCCCAGCTGGCAAACAGCTGGAGGATGGGCGCACCCTGTGTGACTACAACATCCAGAAGGAGTCCACTCTGCACCTGGCCCTCCGCGTCAGAGGGAGCATGCAGATCTTCGTGAAGACCTTGACTGGTAAGACCATCACCCTGGAGGTTGGAGCCCAGTGACACCATCGAGAATGTCAAGGTGAAGATCCAGGACAAAGATGGCATCCCCCCTGACCAGCAGAGGTTGATCTTTGCCGGGAGACAGCTGGAAGATGGGCACACCCTGTCTGACTACAACATCCAGAAGGAGTCCACTCTGCACTTGGTCCTGCTCTTGAGGGGAGGTGTCTAAGTTCCCCCTTTTAAGCTGTTGACAAAATTCATTGCACTTTTCTTTCAATAAAGTTGTTGCATTCTCCCCCCCCCCCAAAAAAAAGGTCTTATGATTATGATGGTTATTCTGTTTGCCATAGCCCCCAGAACCAGACTCCTTTCTCTGTGTAGGGCCTCAGGAACTTGACCTCCATACAATGCATAGAGGCTGCTGAGGCTCTATGTTCCACAGAACATATATCTATCCCCTTTTTGGCTGTCCCCCGTGGTATTTAACCAGTGGGGCCCACTGGCCAGAGATCGGAAACTGGAGGAGAGATCGGGGTGTTTCTTGCCCTCTCTTTTACTGATTCAGGCCACATTTCCAGCAGTGGCTGGAGCCTCCGGGACTACAGTTCTTGTCCAGTAGCCTGTATCCCTTCACTTCAGGGTTCACTGGGGTGTTAACATAACGTCTTCTCCTTAACCCTTTAGGCCAAGGGTGATGAAGTTTCCTCACTTACGCTAATCTCTGGCTGCTTCAACAAACATTGTTGGTTGTTTTAATTCTGTTCAAACACTTTGTTAGAGTCTCTTTTAACAATTTTAGTTATGTTCTATCTCTAACCTACACCCTGATTGATTCAGAGTGTTTCTAGTCTGCTTACTGGCTTATGGTCCAGCTTAGGCTAATATAAAGGCTAATAGAAGCCTTCTCTGTACTTCTTTAACACCAAAATGCATTATTAATTTATCTCTTTGCTCCTAAAATGGAAGCAAATCTTAATGCAATTAATTTATTTATGACCTGAGGAGATATGAAAATAATTTATAACTTTCCCCCCCAAAAATCATGACATCTTTCTTGGGATAAGCGAAAATGTAGATGAAGCTTTTTCAAAATAATAAATCATAACTTTAGGATATATCTTTCAGAGATTAAATTATGCTTCCTAAATTACTTTTTTTCAGTGTTCAATTATGACATATTTTCCAATTAAACATGATCAGTGAAGACTCCATATGCTGTATTACCCCTGTTGATGTTGATTCGTAGCAGGTCAGTTAATATTCATGCTTAAAAGCCTATATCAGTAATTGTCTTTAATTTTAGGCTGTTAATAAGCTACAACGCATATCAGAACAGTACTTTTTTTTAAATTATGTAAGTGCGATTAGTGATCATTTGGAAACCAGTGATCATTTGGAAAACAGTACCTGTTACCTGATAAAATGTACTGAACTTGATTCTTAATCATTCAGATCAGGAAAGGAATTAGCACAGGCAGTCCTTGCTTTTCACGATAGTGTGGGACCGTAAACACAGACAAACTGAAATTGTACAAAGTGATCTTAATAACCAATAGGAAAACTATGAGTTTTCCATGATGTTTAAAGTTTTTTTTTCTAAAATATTAAAACCTCTTCCTATCAGTGATAAACGTATGGAGAAATGAAAACAAATAGTAAACTTAGTATTTATTTAGGACACTATTGTAAAACATTAAAAACATTGAGAAAGTATTTTGTTTCATTGTAAACACCTTATTAATAGTAGTTTGGATAGTGCTTGCCTTCTTCTCATCATGTAATGTCTTTTCTGTGCCTTAGTGAACTGTCATATTCCTTCCTAAGTCTGGATCAACTTCCAGTGTTTTATCTTTTGCATTTTCAAAGTCATGAAATACCTCCAAGAATCCCTTTAATGTGAAGTTTTCCGCTTCCTCCGGGACATCTTTCCCACCCCCCACCCCACTCCCCCTCTGGAACCTCTTCATCTTTTTTGTCATCCTTCTCATCCATTCCATTTATGTTGGCACATTCATCCTATTAAGCTCTGGCTGCATGTGTGGAGTCTCTTCCCATAGTCAGGTATTTCTCGTTACTTCTGTCTATTCATATTTCACAGAAAGCATTATCATTTTTCATTTTTTTTTTACTGAAATTTCCTCTTTGTTGTCTAATTCCCTCTTTTGATTATTTGTTTTGCAAACTGCCATGGAGGTTTATCATGAGGAGGCAAGGAGGCAACACAACTGCACACTTTCCTGTCTGCATGTGAACAGAATAACAAAATCGGTGACAGACCCTGGAAGAAGCAGCATGTTTGGCCACTGACCATGATTTGCGTCCATGATTTATGTGGTGATTTGTGAACTAAAGAGCCAGTAGCAAAGCATGTACTTTATGCAGTCATTCACAGTTAATATGCTGTGGTAACTGAAATTCGAACCATGTCATTTGGAGGTAGGTGTTACACAACTAAACCATGGTAACTGAGACCAGTGCCCATTGGAACTTTGAAGAATGACTGCCTGGATCCGTTTGAATTTTGGTAGAAGACTCTTTGTCATTATTTAACATTGTTTAAGTCCCTAATACCTACCAGACACAGTTTAGTACAAAAGTCACAATGATTTGTGATTTCAAAGAGAATTTGTTTTGTAATGGAAACTAATTAATATATTTTTCCTTCCTCAAACCACAGATTTTTAGCAGACTATAGCTATTCCAACAAATATTATCAATACCAGAGCAAAACACGGCCTCATTTCCTCAATCACTTGTTTTGGACATTAATATAAATTTTATGTGAAAACTAGATTTGAAAATTATAACTAGTTTGGGATTTACTCTCCAAGCATACTTTATTCTCCTCCATAATAATAAACTCAGACTAAAACTGGAATTCTCAAGTCACTTGCGAGAATACAGAAAACAATGGATTTCTAAATTCTGAACGGAGTAGAGAAATTTAGTAAGTTGTGAAGTGAGAATCACATCACTCTAGATTGGAGTGAGCAGATTAGTTATTCTTTACTGGTTGGACATAAATTGTGAAAAATAAAAGTAGATTGCTAAATCAATTAAAGTATAAATGTATTATACTCTCAAACATAATTTAAAACCTAGCAACAAGCAAAAAAATAACCAAATCAAGTATCGAAAACATTAAAATCCAGGAACAGATGTTGTAATGACATTTTACTTATTGGAGTAGGACTATTACATTTTGTAGTTTCACACACTGCAGAGAGAAGTTGATTGCCTGAACCCTACTTCCGTTGCTGGTGGCTTGTGTTCATGTACTAAAAAGCCAGATGTTAATGAGAACATTTCTTCCTTCGTTTATTAATTCATTCACTTGCTCACTCATTCATTCATTTATTCATGTATTTATTCAGCCCTTTAGTGAATATTGCTAACGTTAATATTCCATGTGCTAAATACCGGGGATACAGTAATTTATTAAAAATCCACAATTCTTGCCCTTAATGGAGTGAATAGTCTAAAGAACAGGCAGACAGCTAGCAAGCAAATACACAGGAGTAAATATATAATTTCTAATTCAAGTGGGGGAAAGAAAGGAATGAAATGAGCTGAGAGAATAAAAGAGGGGAACTATTTTAAATAGGATATTCAGTAAGACGCCTCCGAGAAAGAGACATGCTGAAGCCTGAGGGAAGAATGAGACCTGCCTTAACAGTAGGGTGAAGGACATCCGGTGCAAGGAGAACTAAGTAAAATTACTAAGGTGAGATTTCAGTGCACCTAAGAGTATGAAAGGCCAGTTGCCCAGAGGGTAATAAGTAAGAGGTAGACTGATATAATATGAGGAGGGAAAGTGGGTCAGGAATCTGAACATTAAGAACTCTTGAAGTCACAGATTTAATTATATGATCAAAAGGAAGCCCTTGGAGGGGTCTCATAAAGAGAATTATATGAACGGACATTTCAGTTACTAACTTGATGCTTTGTAGGGGTGATCAAGAAGTGTAACAGGCATGTCCATGGTGAGGAAAGAGGGGACAATGGGGCGGAGGGGGGATATGAAGTTCACTTTGGCAAATGTTGAGTTCCACATGCCAGTGTGATTTTAGTAGGGAGAGCAGCAGTATTTATCACCACTGAATTCAAAACTGGTGACAGTGACCCTGTGCTGAGTTTCTGGGTAGAGCTTACATTCTCGCTAGAAAGGAGGATCCCTCAAGGTTTGGTTCTTCCTATTCATCTCTAGATGTGCATGGACCATCAAATGTAACATTTTCTTATTGTGCTGTACTAATTACAAGCTATTACTGACTTCTGTTCGTGACATCCCTCACCCTGATTTTTCGGCCTGTTCTTGTTTGTGTGCATGGATACGTGGCTCTTGGACTACAGTTCTTGCTTCCTGCGGCTGAATCATGTCACCCCATGGACTATATTGCATTCCAGCCTAGTCTTCTTAAGTGTTCAATCTGTCAGTCTTGCCAAGCTGTGTCCTAAATGTTAGAATTCACTTCTTTTCCTGGATCCATTCAGAAGTCTCTGGGTAGGAAGTTCAGCTCTTGCCATTGAATGCTTGGGCACATTTGATTAAACCCCTTTAGGAAAAATGTATAATAACTCTATCTACCTTTTTATAGGTCAGCCTCCATTTCTCTCTCTTTCTCTCTAAACTCTCCTTGATGATCCTACTTCTCTGTAGCTTTAAATAACACATAAATATAGATTTTTCAATTTGTTATCTCCAGCCGAGATAATTCTTCTAAGTGCCAGACTCATGCATCTCACTTGACATATCCTCATAAATGCCTCATAAGCATCTAAAACTTCACATATTTATATTTGATCTTGCTCTCCCTCCAGTCTCCCACTCAAAAAACCAACTTGTTCCCTCCTGAATTTTCTGTTTCAGATTATGACATCAACACAAGCTTAGATGTTCAGAAGTCAATTTTGACTCTTCCTCACCTTCAGAGCCATCTAAGAAAAATCTGAAAAATCTTTTGATAGCATCATCCGAAATGATCTAGAATTGGTCTTTTTGTCTCCTTCTCATACTGATGTCCTCATAATCTTCCATGGCATCTTACTTTCTCGCTGCAATAACTTACTAATTGATTAACCTGATTCCACCGTTGCTTCCCTCCACTATATGCCAAAGAAGAGAGTGTACCTCTGGCTCCTGATCTCCAGAGGCTCCAGCAATCAAACACAGCAGGATTTCTATTTACATGTAATACTTTCCTGTAGTTGATTCAAAATGTATTCAATGCTACAATTAATTCAGAGAGGAAGGAGCCACAAGGAGCCAAACTTGAAATTTCAACCATGTGGCCAGACATCCTGCGAGCCTATGAACATATAAACATTTTTACTTTTTACTTTTTTTCTTGAGTCTATCCAATACTGGTTGAAAGAGTTTCAAGCCCAAGCATAAAAATATTCTTATAATTATTGCATTTCAGTTCTCACATTTCTTATATTTTTGTGTGCTCTCAGAGAAGAAAGTGATAAAGTTGAATATTTTTATTTCCTATGTTCATAGTTTGAGTGAAGCAACATGAATCTCTACATGAATAGCCAATGACAAAAAAAAAAAAGAGATATCTTTTATCTGGAGGCATTATTTGTAAAGATATAAAAATCCAATTGTTTATCCTTTACCTGCTAAGTCACAAATCTAAACTTAATAAACTTAAGACCTTGCCATCAAAGACAAATTACTATAAATGAAATTTTAAGAACAAATTATAATTGGTTTAAAAAGTGGGATAAAAGGAGTATTTTAAGGAGAGAGAAGAAACTGACATGAGGTCAAATAAGAATGACTAGAAGTTAGCTCCCTCATTTGATACAATACAGGAAGTTGTTTGTTTTTCTGGGGGAGGAGGTTGTTTTCTTATTTTAAAACATAAGCAGTAATTCTCCAACTTTTGCTTAAACTCCAAGTGACTGGGTAATCATTACTCTTATAGCCCATTACATTTACAAATAGCTCCAATTACTGGAAAATCTCTCACTCTTCCCTCCCCGCCCCCCCACCAAAGTTTGGCCAGTGTTCTGCCCTCTGGAGCCATGATGCAATCTGATTCCTCTTCCACATGATCTCTTTTGGGGAAAGCTCTGACTCTGTGTCCTACTGGACAACGAATCGATTTCAACCTAAGTTTTTGAGCTTCTTTTCGATCATTCCTTGTATGATTCTTCATCACTCTGTTCAACTTTTGCTAGGTATTTGCTTTTGGCTACTATCAGGAGTTCACATCAAATTTGCAAGTCTATAGTTTCCAGAATCATTTCATTATTTACCCTTCAAAAAAAAAATCTGTACAATAACATTTCTTCATTTGTATGGAAGCATTTCCATTTTCTTTAAAATTTTCCAAAGTCTATGGAGTCATGTTTGAAAGTTATTTCAAAGCTTTTGTGTATAATTCTTTTTTTATTTATAATTCTTTTGATCATAACAATTTGAACTCATTTAAAGCAAGAAGAAAGTCCTTACTTCTGTCATAATGCAATGTGAGTTCCAATTCTCCTTTAATGATATTCATCAGCCCTTTCCAGATTAAAGATAAACTTAGATGGATGAAAATCTGAAAGCACACTGAAAAAAAACATACACACACACACACACACCCCAAACTTTTCAACAAGATCGCTGTCATTGTGCCTTTTGCCCAGCTGAAATTTAAAATATCTGAGCAATCATTTTCTTTCTATTAGTTCATAAGATGTTTTGCTTATTTGTCCTGCATAAAAATTATACAAGGATGCTGGAGTATTCCAAGTAAAGCTGATCCCATTATCATACGTTGTTTTCTCTCCAGAAACAAGTGTATGATTTCATAAAATGCATAACCAGATTTTCAAGTAGTTTAAATTAATCCATATTTGCATGGCCTCAACTGTATCCCATTAACAGAAGAAAAGGGGAAAGGCTGTGAAATACATATTAATCTGTAATTTATGACCCTTTCCCATCCTCCATATAATGACAACCTGAGATTTATTTTCTCACATAGTTGCAAGAGGTAAGGAAAGTGGTACCCCACAAGTGCAGGCTCCTAGTGAATGTTTCACATCCCTGGTTAGTAATGCTACACATTAAATTTAACCACCTCATCTTCTTGGTACAGTCACTACGTGATAGTTTCAACAGTTTCTTTTTTCTTCCCTGTACTCATTATGGAACAGATATTACAAGGGCTAAAAGGGGTCAGACATTAACTGGATGAGATCCAATTATGGGAAAAACCAGAGCAGTACTCTTGGGCAAACTGAAAGCTGTACTAAAATGATCACATGATTATACATTAAAAAGCATGAAAATGTTCACTTTTTTCCAAGATAATTTAATATATGTATTTCAGTAAAATTATGATTCAAGAATCCACTCAGTCATTGATAGATACCAGGCGACTAGAATTCCTAGAAAAAGGAATTCTTGCAATTAAAAAAAAAACCCTTTTCATAGTCAATATTTGCTATAGAAATATACATTTGGGAAATATGTAATTATTTGAAAATAATTGAAGAATGGTTTTTGGCTTTCCACCTATATTTAAAATATTTTAAAATTGGGCGCCTGGGTAGCTGTCATTGAGCGTCTGCCTTCGGCTCAGGTCATGGTCCCAGGGTCCTGGGATCGAGCCCCGGCATTGGGCTCCCCACTCAGCGGGAGGCCTGCTTTTCCCTCTCCCACTCCCCCCTCTCCCGTTTGCCCTGTTTGTGTTCTTCTTGCTGTGTCTCTCTCTGTCAAATAAATGAATAAAATCTTAAAAAAAATTTTTAAATTGAAGTTATTATTGCTGTCTTTATAGGAGAACCACATTCTCATGCAAAGTGTTAGACAGCCTGAATTAATAGAATTTAAGTTTAAAAATCATATGTTGTTCTGGAAATTACCAATAGCTGAATAGCAAAGGAGACGCCCAAAAGTATATTGATATAAAGATGTATCCAATTTTGGTAGCAGAAACCAAGCATTGTTTATATTTTAGCTTGGAAGATAATATATGTAGAATATATTATTTCAAGTATAACATTTCTGAAGTAAAATATTATTTGAAAAAATCTCAACAAGAAGTAAGTTGGGCTTTACAAACACTATCGGAATCGTTTTATTATCTTTGACATTTCAGAATTTTTTCCCAGAGTTTTATATTGAAATAAATATTTTTCATCTTGCCAGATATTTTCTGGCAGTTAAAAAATAACACCTTTACTTCCAGTGTTTATTTTGTTATATAGCAGAGTACTATAAATAATACCAAAAAGTGTCATAAAATTTACCTCCAAATTATTTCATTATGCAAGGAAATCAGAAAGTACTAAGTTGCAACTCCAAACTGTTGGAGATACTACCTGATGTGATAAGTGAATACCCATAGCCAGATGCACCAAAGTGCTTAAATAAAGCATCTTCTTAGAAGATGGACCTGGAAAATAGCCAAATAACAAGTAGAATTCTCAGGCAACACTAGGGAAATAGGAAACTAAACATGGGTCTGGTAGATTTGGGAACCACAAATTCATCCAATACTAGTCAGAGAAGGTAAAGATATTTGATTACATATGAAAGTCAGGTTGGATAAATCAGTATACTCGGCTCAGCTAGGTATTCTGGCAGATCCACACAAACTTGATGATAGGATCTCTATTCTTGGAGAATTCAAAACCTGGTTCTGAGTCTGCTGGTTAACCTGAATAACTTTGCATGAAGAAGAGCTCTTCTGGGTATGAAGAGTTTGTCATATTCTTCAGTGGGATGTACATGGGGTGGGGGAGGACACCTGCTTAGCCATTCAGTTTTAGTGAAATCATCTGTGACAATGTATAGCCACATTTCCCCCACATCTGTCGTTTTGGCTTAAATTAAACACAAGTACCTGGAGAACATTACAATATGCTTCTAATTAGAACAATATTATGATTTCTAGATAAAAGTGGTCCCAGGTGGGCAGTATCCTAACCTGGGTCAATCATTGGCTTTCTCCCTAGGGGCAGTTATGTCATCACCTTTTAAAGTTTGGATTTAAGATCTGGAGATGAGGTGACGAGGGCAATAGATCCTGATTTTCCCCCTCTTCATTTTCTCTTGGTATTTCCTAACTGGGATGTCTATGGGGTTAAGGTCAATTTCAGCTTTTTGAGCTCATGTTTTAAAAGCCAGATAATTCTGAACCCTTCCTCTTTTGCTTTGTTATATTCTCGCCATTCTTTTTGGTTATGAATGAGCTTGAGTCCCTGGGGTCTCTCCTGTGTTTCTCCTTCAGATATCTTTGTTTTGTTACTGTGATAAATTAAATCTACCAAATCTTTTTAGATGTTACTCAGGGTTTTCAAGAACAGCTTGATATGGGGGTGCTGTAATACAGGAACCCCAACAGTGTCTCATTTATACTAGTGCCTGTCACAACAAAGTAGAGCAAAGGGACGGTGGGGCCATCATATTTACCTCCTTTATAGGTTCTCTGCCACTGAGCCCCTCGCCACTGCTCTGTGTGGACTTCTGGTTTCTGGTTCTTCATGTGACGGGCTTGAGAGTCACCACTCTATCCAAGGAAGGAGTAAAAAGCCAAAGAGACTGAAAAATCAACAACTCTTCTTGGCCCCATAAGAGCAGGGAGGACACAGGGTGAACCACGGCCTCAAAGTTTGGAAAGACGGGTGAATACAGGGAGTTGCATCTTACGGAAGCAGCTGCTCATGTCCCCTACCCCCTCCCCGTCAGAAACCACGGGGAACTAGAACTAGGGTAGGGAACCCTGAACTGTAATTGATGAATTGCTGGAGGCTC
The DNA here is from genome assembly GCF_009762305.2 of Zalophus californianus. Taxonomy (NCBI): domain Eukaryota; kingdom Metazoa; phylum Chordata; class Mammalia; order Carnivora; family Otariidae; genus Zalophus; species Zalophus californianus. Next base: position 31,158,490 of record NC_045604.1, read on the forward strand.
AGTGCCCCAACTCCGAGAATCAAAAACTCCAGGGGGACGTAGTCCCTCAAAATGTTGTGTGATTTAACTCCTGGAGTTCCACCAGGTTCCCACGGTGAATCTGGAACAGGAGATTTCTGTTCTGAATCTGGAACAGGACTTCTGGCAGAGGGAACCATTTGAAATACATCACTATGCCCTGTTCTTAACAAGGACTGCCCTTAGGGGAAACTGCTTAACAAGAGCTTACTCTGCTGGGGGTTACAGGTGCCTAACTGACCTGGGAAGTGGAAATAAACAACTCTAGCCCACTCTAGCCATCCTGTTTCACCACCTGAGGTGGTGGTGGGTGGGTGGGTGGGGATGGAACATAAGAAACTCTTGTGAAGCTCACAGTCCAGAAGTATAGGTTCACTAAAAGGCTGAGACCTAATCAGAGGACTATAGAAAGCTTTTTCCCCTCTTATACCTCACCACCACATTACTATGGGCCTATTTACAGCAGTTCTTTTTACCCTGCACATTATGTCTGGCTATCAGGAAAAAAGAAATTACAAGGCATACCAAAGGGCAAAAAGCACAATTTGAAGAGACAGAGCAAGCATCAGAAACAGGCATGGGAGGGACGTTAAAATCAGACCAGGAATTGAAAACAACTATGATTAACATGCCAAGGGTTCTAATGGATAAGGTAGACTGCATGCAAGAACAGGTGGATGATGTAGGCAGAGAGGTGGAAATCCTAAGGAAAAAAAAAAAAAAAACAGAAAGAAAGGCAAGAGACAAAACACTGTCACACAAATGAAGAATGCTTCTGATGGGCTTATTAGCAGACTGGACACAGGTGAGGGAAGAATCACTGTGCTTGAAGATATATCAGTAAAAACCACCAAAATTAAAAAGCAAGGAGAACCATTGAGGAAAAGCGACCAGAATACTCAAGGACTGTGAGACAACCACAAAAGAGATAACATATGCATAAAGGGGACAGACAGCAGGAGGAGAAGGAAAAGAGCAGAAGAAATATTTGAAACAATAATAACTGAGAATGTCTCCAAATTAATATCAGACACCAAACCAGAGATGTAGGAAGCTCACAGAACATGAAGCAGGAAAAATGCAAAACCCTAAACAAAATAAAAACAAACTCTACCTCAGCATATCATTTAAGAGTTACAGACTATCGAAGATACGGGGAAAAAAAAAAAAAAACCTGAAAGGAGGCAGAAGAAAAAAAACCAAACACCTCACTTCTAAAGGAATAAAGGTAAGAGTTACATCCAACTTCTACTCAGAAATCTTGCAGTCAAGAAGAATCCAGTGAAATATTTAAAGCTTTGAGGGAACAAAACCATCCAACTAGAATTCTGTATGCTGCAAAATTATCTTTCAAAAGTGAAGGAGAAATGAAGACTTACTCAGACCAACATAAATTGTGGGAATTTGTTGCCAGTAGATCTGCCTTATGAGAAATGGTAAAAGAAGTTCTTCGGGAAAAGGAAAATAAAACAAGTCAGAAACTTAGATATACAAAAAGAAAGGAACAACATTGAAAAAGGAACAAGTGAAGGTAAAATAAACCTTCATATTTCTTATTTTTAAGTAACCTAACATATAACAGTTTGGTCAGAATAATTGAAACAATGTGTTCAATTATGTATGCTTATGTATATGTCTATATACGTGTATATGTCCCTGCTTATGTATACTTATATATGAGTGAAATGAATGAGAGCAATGATACAGGGGAAAAGGGTTAAGGCACTAGGGTTGCTTTGTTATTATAAGGTACTCACACTACCTGTAAAGTAGTACAGTGTTATTTGAAAGTGGACTTGGATTAGTTGTAAATGCATATTGAAAGCTCTAAGGTAACCACAATAAAAAAGTTTAAAAAAAGTATTACAGATATGCTAAGAAAGGAGAAAAAAAGGAAACATGTAAAACGCCCAATTAAAGTCACCAAAGAGAAAGAGTGAGAGAAGCAGTGTTGTTGGCAATGTTTGGGTATTCCTCAGCCATCAGAAATGCACAAATTGTGTGGGCTCAAGTGACTCTATCAAATATATCTGGAAGTAATGAGTTTAAGGGGGAACACAACTTATGAAAGTCTGACGGGTGTACCCCTTCTGTCTTTACTGTCTATATCGTCCATAGCCCAGTGGCGAGGGGGACTTCTGCTTGTTGGAAGCACTGTTCCTAAAACTGGCCCAACCCCTTCCCTTAGTGAATCTGCAGCTTCTGTCTTCTACTGCAGGATGACCGGACTGTCTATGTGGGTGGACTTCTGCTTCACTGGGGGACGGGTCCCCACACTTCCTTACATGAGGAGGGTTGGTCCCCCTACATGGATGGAAGAGGGACATGTGACTCCTTCCTCTTAGACACATGTGACTAGGACTTTACCTTAGGAAGAGGTGGAAACTTGTTAGTATAATTTTCTTTCCTCATTTTCCCTAGAATGGCTCACACATCTCTTCTCGGGGACTTGGGCCTTCTTCCTGTCATCTTTAGGGTACTTGAGAGCTTCTCCAGTGCCTTTTCCACTCTGATTATATGCCATCACCCTCTTCCTCAAGCAAAGAATTTCCTCTGCTACCTTCTCAATTGGAGTAAACAAAAGCCAGCTTTCTAACATTCCCTCCTGTTCTCTACCCTCCTAATCCACCGTTGGTTCACTTGATAAGCCTGCTTTATTTCATGTATCCCCACATCTCCTACATCACTGTATACCCCGGAGCAGATAATAGTGGGTCCTATCTTTGTTTTTTCCTTACCCAGCCACTTTAATATTTGCCCTGCCAATTCAAAGGATAGGCTGTAATGTCACACACTCACCATGGTTGTAGTGACTTATCACAGAAAAGAGATGAATTCAACCAGTTGAGGCAATGTATTCATCACACAAAAGCAAACTTTCATGTGGGCTTATGCAGGCAGTAAGGGGTGTCTACCAGCTCAGAGGATCTCCAGGTTTCCTTAAAATTTTTATTTTAAACCAATTCCAGGGGCCATTTAGTCAACATTTAATATATGAAATGTCCACCATGTCACAATACATAAGAACTCTCCAACTTAAGGCTTCTAATCAGAAATAGAGTTTTCCAAGAAGTAGAGACTACTGTTTTTTGAAGTAGACCTACCAATGTCTGTAATACCCTCACAACTACTCAGCCCAATACAAAGCTTCTCTCTGCACCAGTTAAATTCCCACCTTGCCACCAGGACTATCTCCCTAAAAATAAATCAGTAAATTTTGTTTGAATGTCTCAAAGCTCCATGCCCTTCATGCTCTTTATAAACCTTTTATAACTTGTTATAACTTTTTCTCTCTTATTCTCTTGGAGTTTTTTATTCGATAGAACTAACTCAAGGACGCCACATACATGAAGCCTTCTGTTAGCCTGCCTGGAAATTAGTCATTTCTCCCTCTATGGTGTTTTTTCAGAAAAAAAAAAAAAAAAGAATACAAAGTTTAGTTATTGCGTTGTTTTGACATTTAACTCTCTGCAAAGCTATATTTGGCCATATGCATTGCTGGAAATTTTTATAGCACATAGATAATTACCTATAAAAACAGATAACTTGTATGAAAAAAAACCCTGAATGTAAGCAACCACAAGTAAGCACATTTGCAGAAATCTGTTTTGAAAGTCTAGTGTACAAGTGAAAAATATCTAGTGGTTGGAATTGAAATCCAGCTGCAAAGGCTTGCAAGAGCCAATTGTACACATCTTTCCCCCACATGTTCAGTGATGTCACATCAGCCACGTTAGGTGTAGGTGCATCATGGAAATCAGCAAATGTTCCAAATCAGGACTTTTTCCTACTTCTTCTTCACGCCTTCCCAAAGTCAAACATGCACCAGCACTCCACTGAAAAGATTTTTTTTAAACCATCCTGCATCTGTGGTTTGTAATTAAACCTTCTTTATTATCCTTATTTTGAAATTCTTAGTCTTATCATCAGATTTTATTTTCAAAGCACTTTTTTGCTTAGGAATACATTTCGTGGCAGCATTAATTTATCTTTTGGGGTTACTTCCACAAACACTTGACAAGTTAAGCTCTATAGTTGATTCAGTCTGATTGGTAAAATAATTCTGAATTTTAAAATCAATATTCTATATCTTTATGATGTGGGAATATTATGTAAAAAATTACAAAGGATGTCACCAAAGCTAAAAATTATTTCTAAGAATGAATGAATAATTTAAATAAACCATGAAATATAATGTAATTCTTCTATTAAGTTTTTTAAATTTTTCCTTGATACTTAACGTTCTGTTCCTTGCCTTTTCCTGCCCCTGGTGACTGCCAACAGTCCTTGGTTTGTGGCCACGTCACTCCATTCTCTACCTCCATCTTAATCTTGCCTTCTTTTCTCTCTCTCTCCTGTGTGTGTGTGTGTGTGTGTGTGTGAGTGAGTGTATCTTCTCTTCTGTCTGTGTCGAATCTCCCTGCACCTCTGTCTTTCCAGGTGACTCATAAATGTGATAACATTGCACCCACCTGGATAATCTCAAGATATTCCCCATCTCCAAATATTTATTCACATCTTTTACTATTTAAGGTAAGTTTTACAGGTTCCAGAGATTAGAACTCAATATCAGCCCACTATATCATGAATCATATTTTTAGAAAAGCTACTAAATATTTGCAAAAATCTATTCCAAGGGAGCTTAGATGTTTCAACCATTTTTCAAATGCTTGAACAAAGTTGTCTAGTATTGCTAAGCATTCACTGAACACTCAGCAGTGGCTAAAATAAAGATACAAACTATCTACCTTATTAATATATATGGATTATTTTTGAACTTCATCTTATGCATCTGTCATTTTAAAGTTTGTTATATGTGAAATACCTAGTCTTTTCCTTTCAGAGGTATAGTTATAATCCTGTAATCATTTTTAAAGGTTGGTTATTTATTCATGAACAAATATTTTTCAATACTCATCTTGTATTAAGTGCTTTTTTATTTCTTACCTGAAGATTTTATGACAGGTGTTACCAATTATGTATTTTTCATAACTTCTAATACATAAATCACATTGATTTGCCAAAATTCCTTATAATCATAAGGAAATGAAAAATGTTTTCCCACTAAAAATGTTTTTATTGAATGCCAAGTGTGTCTTCACTGTTTTATCATCTTCTCAGAAAAATAAAGAACCACAAACTACTATTAAGGAATTAGAATTTTAAGGAAACAGAGAGAAGTGATCTACTTCCAAAAGATTCAGACCCTCAGCCAGCACAGCGGGTTTAAAACAAGGTATGAGCTTATTAATTCATATTATTTTACTCCTCCAGTGTTTCATGTTTACTACCTCATTTAGTACATGGAATTTAACAATGGAGAAATTATTCGTGTGACATAGGCAGCTTAGTAGGGGGAGGGGGAGTGCTTTTGGATTCAGGCATAAGTTGATTTCTTGGTTCTGGCTCATATGTAAGAGTGGACAAATCATTACCTTGCTGTATTCATTTATTCTAAATGACTAGACATAGTGAACCTCACAATATATGATAATGGCTATTAGGATAAATAAAATAAGATATAAAAAGACCTATATTATGTGGTTAGAAGTGGTGAAGTGTGCTTGTGTGTTCAGGAATTTTTGTTTAAGTGTCAATCAATTATTTTTTTAAGGGAGTAAGAGAAGGCTTTAGGAAGGAGGGTTCTCAACCTTTAAAGACTGAAGAAAGGGATGAGGAGAAAAGGCATTACACACACACACACACACACACACACGTGCACTCACACACACATGCACTCACACATGCACTCACACACACACATGCACTCAACACACACACGTGCACTCACACACACATACACTCACACACACATGCACTCACACACAAGGGAAGAAGGAGAGGATCAGGAGGAAGAAGATAAAGATATGGTGGATGAAACTAACATGGTAAATTTATATGACACTAAGAAGCAGCCCGAGTGCATTAGAAAGAATGTTGGGTAATACTAGAAAATAATGTTGCACAGTTAGAAGGCACAGATACTATAGATCTTGAAAATCAGGAAAAATTGGTTACATGTGATGAGACAAGAGATAGAGAACCATTGACAGTTTTTGAGCAGAAGAGTGACATAATGGAAATAGTTGATAATTTGCATATATAGTGAAAGAGTTTAAAGAATACTAATCGAATGAAACTGGGAACTGGGAAAAATATTTCTTCTGAAATAGACAATTTAATGGAAAATAGTGACAGTATCCAAGTAAATAACATAACAAGAAAAAGACTTTGCAGAATATTGATTTAATGCATCACTTAAGCAAGAGAATATCTCAAACCTGCATTATCTATGCTCTATTTCCTTGTACCTTGGACAGCTTATCTATTTACCTCCCTCCAAAGAACAGGCACATTTTTCTATATGAATTGTTTGCTTATGATGTATAGTATTTAACAGTATGGTAAACGGCATCTCAAAGAGAATTCAGCACTTTTAGAAGTTATGTATTTGTTAATATGCCATGGGTTAGAATATCATAATAAAAATGACTAAAATTAAATTCAGACCAGCAGAGGATAACTGCCATCATCATCATCTGTTGAAAACATATCACTGCCAAAGAAATCACTTTCAATATGCACAAAAGTTTGTAAATTGCAATTTGACCCCATTGTATAAATTTCAATAGTCATCTGAAACATCAAAAGAACCATTTAAAATAATTATGTTGATTCTAAATTGTACATTCAAATGATATGTTCAGTTCACAGATTGGGGATATGACAAGAACATATGCCATAAAACCAAGATGAAAAGTTGAAGTTAGTTATCAAGACTATTGTTAATTTTTAGATGCAGGTATGGAAAATCTACCTCTTTAAATTAAGAGGACTAATCTGTAAAAAAAACCAACAAACAAATTGTGTGGTTATCTCTATGTAGTTACCATATTAGAGATAAAATTAGCCTTTATTACAAGCAAAGCTCTGTGGAATTATTTTAGGATAGGAAAATAAATGTCATTCCCCATTAAAATGAAGCAAATGCCTTATTTGGTCAAGGCAGCATGCATAATTTAATTAGATGCCTTAATATTCTGGAAAATGACATGAAAGGGCAGCTCAAATATATTTAGCAGTCCTGAATTTTAGAGATACCATGGCTAAAAAATGTGTATCCTTACGAATACTTTATGATAGCATCACTTCTGCTCATGAGTACAAAGGGGTGTTAGCAAATTTCTATTTCCCTAAAACGGCAGAGTACAATAAGAACAGGAATGAATGGATGTGAAAGTTGAGAGGCGGAGAGCTTCATGAATTTCATAAGGATCTGAAGAGATCAAGGTTTGCAGCAATCTGGAACTGGTAAGAGCTGTAAAGGATGTGGCTTTAGGGAGCAGAGGGTAGAGAGCAAAAAGCCCTTGTAATTGGAATTCTTTTGGGGGGGGGATGAGAAGTTTGATCTCACTTTTGTTTTCATGAAAATAAGAAAATAAGAAAAATTATACCTCATTTTTTATAAAACCCTGAATATTTTGACAAACCCCTAATTTGGGGTTGGAAGTCAAAATCAAATGAAATACATCAGTGTCATTTGAGTTTCCCTCCCCTGGGAGTTGATTTGACTCCAGTTCAAGGAGAGAATTAGTAAATGTGAAGTGATGGAGATGAACTCAAAACATCAATAAAAAGAACCCCCAAAGAACTTAATGAAAATCATACCCTTTATAGGCACCGTAGAACATCAAAAATCAAAAAGAAACAGTTGTAAGAGAGATTTGCAGAGCAATGTTCTTGAAAGTGTTAGTGTTGACTGGACTTTTACTTCCTTAATGTCAAGATTATTTTCTCTTCAATGGTTCTCATTTTTAGATTACATATATAATACATTATATACAATTCAATATATCAAAAGAAGCCTAAAATTCAATGCCGTGTTTATTATTTTAGATGCATTTCAATGATTCTATACCTTATTATCTCTTTCTGTGAAGTAATGTTCCTCACTTTCATTTTCTCAACTGATGATAGTGTTAGAAAATAGTACATTCTCAATAAATATTTATTGGCCGACTGATTCAACCTTACTATACATATTATAAATGAAGAAAATGCTTGAGGCAAACTTAAGGACCACTTTGCCGTTGCTCCATGAGGCTGGAAGTGACTCTAATCTGTTTCTATTAAAATGCAATTGATTAAACAAGGTAGAGGGAAAGTGATGCTTACTTACACATCATATGATGGTTATGCTTAGAAGTTGCACCAAACCTTTCTAGAACGGATATCTGTTTCTGTGACCAGCCCATGTCTGATCTGAATCATGGGTCCTTGGGAACTGAAGGAAAGATGTCAGGAAGCCCAAGGGCCAGAACATAACCAACTGTTAAAACTGAGACCAGACTATGGCATTGTAGAAAATTCAAGAAGTGTACCATCCACATCTGGAGGCTCTTCTGCACCACTCCTCATTCTTGCTGAAGAATTTCCTTACTTTCTAGTCTATAGTCTTGCTGAAAGTAGACTGTCAGTCCTTCTTAGTCTATTGACTGGAGGTAAAAGCTTTTAGTCACAAGTTCAAATTCCTAAGAAAAAGAACTGAAATTAACCGGGCTTAGATTAAGTCCCATATCTGGGCCAACACATTGTGGGCTAGGTAATAGGACACGACTGCTCCAGTTTCAGGGTGTGGATGGAAAGCTGCATGGGACTTCTTCGAATTCTGGGGAAACTATGCACTAGGCATCCATTCTATTCCTGTCTACCTATAGCTGCTGGCAGGAGTTCTGCTCTAAACAAGAAATACCTTAAATCCCTTTCCTCCCTGCCATGCCTCCATATCCTCTCAGGTGCGCTTGGCTAAATTTAGCCAGTGGATTTTTACTTGATCTAGTAATTGTCAACCTAAGGACCAGTCTACAATCATCTTAGTATGCTCCATCCTTTCCTGCTTTCTTTTGCTCCTACCCAGACCTGCAGCTCAGATTCTAGAATACTTCACAGACGATCACACCCCCTATATAGTCCCTTCTGTCCCAACTGATGAAGAAGCATATTTTTGTCATTCGATTTCATTCCCTGAGCCCATCTCTAGTGCTAAAGCTTAACCTGGAAGTTTCTAATAGACAATCATCTGTTAAAACAGCCCACTGATGTCACTATGCTCCTCACTTCCCAAACCTGTATGAATGGAAAAAATAATCTGTTTGGGGGAGGGAGCAGAATGATTTCATTTTCTTTTTAACCTTTCTTTCAATCATTTTATTGCTCCCATCACAGACAAGTCCATTAGAAGGATTTTTTTCCTGTTTTTTAATGTCTTTTAAAATAATATTTAAAAGAGCACATCCAACAACCCATTTTTCTAACTGATATTTTCACTACTTATTCTGAAATTTTAAAATTTTAAGCTTCACTGGTAAAACTTTCAACATAAATTATTAATCCAATTTAATTTAAATTTTCATAAGTTATTAAAGAAGATTGCATGTGAGTAACCAATTTTCAGATTTGGTAAGTTCTAATTCAAGACAGCACTAATGTGCAGCCTTTGGCTATTAACTTTCCTTAAGTAAAGCATGAAATAATTTCTTTCATCCAAGACAAAATGTGGATGGCAGATGCTTTTCAAAGGGTTTAATTAATTATCTCAATTTTAGACCACCCAAGAGTTGGAAGTAGACTTGGAATTGAGTATATAGATACAGCTCAAAAGTAATGTTATGTCTGGTAGGCCTAACAATTTTCATAATTGAAGATCTTAATAGATAATTTGTTGTGTCTGTGAAAGCCACGTACTTACGTCTCTTAAGAAACTAGTGTTGTGGAGTGAATTATTCTTCTTTGTGCCTTCTTTATTTTATTTTCTAAGGTCAATAAGATAATTTCTTAAAGTTAATTGCCGCTAAGATACACGCTTTCATTAAAGTATCAACTCAGCCATTATCATGGTGTGAGGATTATTTTTGAAGGTAACTAAGAAATAACAGAAAAGAAACCTTCGTAAAAGAGTCCTAGGAAGGCTAAAAGAACATTCCGCAGAAGTTTCCATAAATATTTACAACTCCCTAAGTAGGGGTAAAAGTACTTCAACCTTGACATTTCACTGTGTAACAATCATATGGATACTCAATTTATACCGAGGAAGCTAGAACAGCTTAATTTAAGCTAATCATTTGTGTGATATTAGAAAAAACAAATGCCAAGCCGAGAAGGCAATAGATAATGTATCAATTAATGGTATTATTTGGGTATAATTATTTGGATATTATTTGGATCACAAAACAATCTCATCTTTTACCAAAGTGTTTCCTCTCCAAGTAGTCATTGACTAAAATTTTCACCACTGGACATCCAAATGGATAAATGTCTTACCTAATTCTACTTATTCACACTGGTGCTGTCTGGTGGAAAAATGCCATTGGGGAATGTTCTTTAACAAAATCAGTCTAGCAAAATGCTGAGCAAACATTTCAGAAAAACAGTAGATTATTTTCAAATTTATTTTGTCATAAAAACATAACAAACACTAGGCAAAAATTAGTTATCATATTTTTAAGCAAAAAAAAAAATCCAATAGCTAAGTGAAATCATATCGGAGTTCAAGTTGTGGATGAAAGATGAATGTAATACCTTGAATGGATAAGTAAAGTAGCAGGACTTTGAGTAGGAGCTTTGGCATGGTTCAACAGACTTTTTATAAATTCTGTTTTGCTGGCGTGTGGCTGAGGACCAGAGGATTGCTGTGCCCCTTTGTAAAGGTATCCCCTGCAGTTCGGCCACTGCCCAAGGCATCATATGCCAACAAGTGATAGCAAGGTATGATGAAATGTGGAGAGTTAGGGAGACAATAGAGGAAAAAAGGGGGAAAAAGGTAATGAGAGAAACTCCCGTTGGAGATAATCAGTAAGTCCTATTGAGTAGTTGGCCTCTAATGCTATGTTCTAATCTAATGCTTCTAAGTGCTTTCTAGAGCTTTGCTAATAAAAGTGTCCTCAGCCAACCAGCATCATCAGCATCACAAGGGAGATTGTTAGGGGGACAGGCTGAATCTAAAACCATGCCTCCCACCTACAGAACCAGCTTCCGCATTTGAACCAAGTCCCAGGTAATTCATATGCATATTAATGTTTGAAAAACATTGCTTTTTGGTAGGTAGATAAAAACACTCAAAAGATGTGCTGGTAAGTGAAATCAAGACTCTAATGAAATCATTGTTCTTCTACATAAATGTAATTGTGTTATTTTAATCTGAGACGAGGTAATAATGATACCCTGTTTTGGTGAATTTTCATTTTAAAAATTAGTCTCTGTTCACAGGTTGTATGTCGTCTACATAGCTTGTTTCCCTGTGATTGGAAGAAACAGAAAATACACTGCCTTTTATCATCAAAAGCATTAGACATTGGGAGATTTAAGACAACAGTATGTCAGCCTACTTCTCCCACTTGTTCACATGATGCCAAAAGAGCCACATGAAAAATGACAAACCGAAATAGTGGGGTTTTTACTTTGTTCCACATTAATCACATGCATATTTGGGAAATCCTCTATGTCTGAGTGTTAGTTTTTACTTACTTGTAGGAAATGCGAACATCACACTCAGGAGAGGATAATAAACCGAGACAAATCAAAAGCCTTTCAGTCACTTAAAGGTAAACATCTAAAGTTCATAAAAGGTTTGTCTTTTACAGAGTTCAAAAAAGAAAAAGAAAAAAAAAAGTAAGAAGCAACCTCTTCAGCATGTTTGGCCCAACTCCCTGGGATCTGACCACACATCCCAATGTGTGCTCGTTATAAATTCAGAACAGTTGAGAAACTTCCTACTCAGATATCATTTTCATCTGATCCCAATTTCCCCACCCAAGTCTCAGACCACCCATGACAAACAAAATTACGACCAAGAGCTAATTTTATAACAAAAACAGTTTGTATGTAAATGTGTGAAAAGCAGAAATTTCTATGTATCCTTTCTTTTAGAATACAAGTTTGAGGCCAAGTTAGAAGTCTTAACATAATCCAATAACTCAGTACTTGCATGTCTGAGCTCCAGAACTCTTAACATTTTCCCTGTCACCATAGCTCTAAGTGTTGGGACTGCAAAGACATGGTTTCTATGTTGTGTTATTTCTACAAATCAAGTAATTTCCCATATCTCAGTTTCTCTCTATGTAGTAAAGGGGATAACAGTACTTTACTACGTGCTTCATTGAGTTATTGTAAATACCAAATATAACAGTGGACCTTAAAAAGCTTTGAGATATGAGATGTGTCAAGTACTGTATAAATATAAAAGTCAGTTACTGGTAAGTGTGTTTCTTAAAGACATTTTAGGATTTATAATATGGTTTATATTCTGGACTTATTTAATAATATGCAATTTAGAAAGTCCCATTCTGCCATCAATGATGTTAATTCTTCAATAGATTTTCCTTCAGAAAGTTGAAAGTAGAAATTGATCTTTTTAATATAGGAAGACAAAAACATAGATGTACTTTTTTTATACTTTATTGACTGGACTTGAATAATTATAAAAGCATATATATATACAAATTTGAAAGAACAAGCAAAACATATAGTGCAAAATTAATTTATTGGTGTTATTTTTGTTTTATTTTCATCACCACTGCATTTGGGCATTTTATTCAATTTCATTTTCTCAACCAATCCTTTATAACTGAATATACTGAATGGCTGTTGTACACTCTATTTAGAATTTTTTTAGCTCGAATTTTGAACAATAAGCACAACCAATTTCAGAAAATTAGGCTCATATTCAGGCGGGGAGAGACATATCACAGACAAGTACCTTTGAAAAATGAGATATTTTCTGATAGTAGTAAGTTCAGTGAGCAAAACCCAAAACCAAACAATAAGTTAGATAGGATAATAGGTGGGTGTCATCCCAGAAGAAACATTTCTCTGAGCAGTGACATGTGAAGAGAAACACAGATGAAGGGAAGGAGCCAGCAGGTGAAGATCTAGGACAAGGGTATTCTAGGCAATGGGCACAACTAATCAAACAGCTTGAGGAGAGTCTGAGACAAGGCAAGTGTGATTGCAGTGCAGTGAAAGAAGGGTGGATACAAGATGAGATCAGGGTGTTAAGTAGGGACCACAATAGGATGATGTTGGATCTTGTAGGTCATAGTAATGGATGAGGAGGCTATTTTAAATGTACTGGGAAGCAATTGCAGAAGTCTAAGCAAGAAAGTGGCATGATATATTTTATATTTTAAAAGCTAGCTGCTCTGTGGAGAACATACTGTGGTGTGAGTACAAGTGTAGAGGCAGACGGACCAGATACAAGATGATTAGAATAATGCACGTGAGAGATAATAGTGGTTTGGATGTGCATAGCAGCAGAAGGCATGGTGAGAGGTAATTGCATTTACAGTCTATTTCCAAGATAAGCCCCACAATATTCACTTATCAGTGGGCACGTAAAGGAGAAAGAGGAGAATCAAGAATGGTAGCTAGATTTCAGACTCAGCAATTTTTTGGATGGACGTGTTATTAGCTGAGTTGGAGAAAACTGGAGAATGAGCAGCATGTGAAAAAAAGAGGAGGATCCAAGAAAATTAGAAAGCATGTGACTTGCTCAACCTCCTAATTTCGATTAGTTCTTTTATGTTTAGGAAGCCCTCACTTTTTACAGACCCCCGGAAGGGGAGAGAGATGTACGGTAATACTTAAGATTTCCTAAAATTCTTCTGGAGTTTCAAGACAGATTTTAGGCCAGGGGAAATGAAACCAAGTCCCTCTGAGTGTGCAAGTGGGTTTTGAATCTTCTCTAAGAGGAAAGGCATTGAATCCACTCTGTCTTTATAATTTAGGACTGGGATGTCAGTTTCTCCTAGGACTTCTCCAAATCATTAAACAAATGTGGTACTTTGCTGATTGCATCAATTTTACTTGAAGATTTCAAAGGCTTGGGAGGCCAAGTTTAAGAGGCTTAATTCTATGTGACATATGATGCCATTTATAAATTATGAAATAGAATTAAACATTTCCATGCACTTTTCTAGATAAAACATGAAATTACAAAAACAGGCACCTAAGTGCCTTATGGACAATGGAGGTCACTCAAAGGTTTTAAGCAGAAGAGTGAAAGAATCAGCTTCCCTTTAGAAGACCCATTTGGTTGCAGGTTTGAGAGAGGATTGTTACAGTAGTGAAGGTGGTGGAGTAAGAGTAAGCAAGACTGGAGACAAAGAAGACCCCTAATCTGAGCTATCGTGCATACTAAAGCATATACACCGGGAATGAGATGGAGTGAAATGGACAGATTCAAGAGATCTATGGGCATGATGATTAGTTGGACATGAAAACTCAGTAAAGGAAAAGATGATTTAAAATTTTCTGGTCCAAGTTTTCTGTCTTTGGTCCCCGGTGTACTATTCAGTGAGACAGTCAACAATGAAAGACGCACAGATTAGAGGAAGAGATGATGACTTTGGTGTTGGATGTATTGGGTTGAGGTATCAGTGAGACATCCAATGGGAAAGGTACAGTGGGATCTACAGTTCTGGTGCTCAGGAAAAAGGCCAGGGCTTCAGAGAAAGTGGAAGTCATCTGTGTTGAGTTGTCTTTGAAGTCATAGAGCCACACAATGTGACTTAGACTATGTTGAGTGAGAAGAGAATAGGGTCTGAAAAGGAATCTGAAAAACACAAATATATTAGAAAAAAGAAGAGAAAAACCAGTTTTTATAAAACAGAATGAGAGGCATAAGAAAGAAAAAGAAAACCAGGAATAAATGAGACCAAAAGGAAAGAATACTCCAAGAAAGAGAAAGTGATCAAATGCCTAAATAAGTGATCAAGTGCCTAAAATAACACAAGTATTAAAAGGACTGAAAATAGTTCATGAGATTAAGCAACATTAAGGTATTTGGTGGTCTTGCTAAAAATAAATTAATTAATTTTAAAAAGATGGAAAGGACACAAGCCAGATTTTAGTAGGTAGAGAAATGAGAGAAAAGAAAGTAGAAAGAGTGAATGTCACTAAATTATTTAAGAGGTTTGCCCAGGAAGGACAGAATACAGGAAAGGGGACCTGGTATCAAAGGCAGGAGTTTTTAAATATCGAAGAAACTTGAGCTTCCTAAAATGCTAATAAATAGACTTTGTAGGCCAGGAGCTGCTGACAATTTGAGAACAGTAGAAACAACTAAGAAAAAATTTCTGCAAAGGCAGGAGAAGTTATCATCTATGAACCCTGTAATTGATTTGCCTTGGGCAGCTTGAAAAACTTTTCCATTGTAATGGGAAGGAATGAGAAAAGGATGAATCTACATTTTGGCAAGTTTGTTGGTTCCCTCTGAGAATGGGAAGGCAATGCAATCTAGGGAGAACAACTGAGTAGAGAGAGAAAAAAAGGATTGGAAAACATTGTGAAAAAGCTACATGGGCAAATGGTTTTATACAGCACTGAGTAATCAGATTTGGAAGCTCTGAGCTTATAGTAGCATCTTTTTTTTCTTTTCCTCTTCCCCCTTTTCTTTCTTTCTTCCTTCCTTTCTCTCTCTCTCTCTTTCTTTCTTTCTTTCTTTCTTTCTTTCTTTCTTTCTTTCTTTCTTTCTTTCTTTCTTTCTTTCTTTCTTTCTTTCTCTTTCTTTGTCTTTCTTTCTTTTGCTTTCTTTCTTTCTTCTTTCTTATTGTTTTGATGTAGTGTTCCATGATTCATTGTTTGCATATAACACCCAGTGCTCCATGCAGAACGTGCCCTCTTTTATACCTATCACCAGGCTCACCCATCCCTCCACCCCCCTCCCCTCTAGAACCCTCAGTTTGTTTCTCAGAGTCCATCGTTTCTCATGGTTCGTCTCCCCCTCCAATTCCCCCCTTCATTCTTTCCCTCCTGCTATCTTCTTCTTCTTCTTTTTTTTTTTTTTAACATATAATGTATTATTTGTTTCAGAGGTACAGGCCTGTGATTCATCAGTCTCGCACACTTCACAGCGCTCACCGTAGCACATACCCTCCCCAATGTCTATCACCCAGCCACCCCATCCCTCCCACCCCCCACCACTCCAGCAACCCTCAGTTTGTTTCCTGAGATTAAAAATTCCTCATATCAGTGAGATCATATGATACTTGTCTTTCTCTGATTGACTTATTTTGCTTAGCATAGTAGCATCTTTTATAGGCAGATTAAATTTTTATCTAGCCGCTCTTGGAAGCCCAGAATAGCTTAGAGAAGATGATCAGTTGGTGAATCCGAAATTGGGTTTTGCCCGGTGGGACTGATGGGACATCAGAAGGAAAACAGGGCAAGAAAGTTACGTATCTTGAACAGATGCTGTGTGACCTCCCGAAATACGGACCATCCTAGTTCAGGAAGTATGAAAGGAAAGGGGATGGGACATGAAGGGGATGATAGATAAGGAGAAAACAGAGGAGCCAAAGAATTGGAAGTATCAAAAAGGTTGAAAAAGAGGTGTAGTAATAGAAGTGGAAGGGCTGAACATGGTAGCTAGAGAGTAGGTGATTTGACTTTACAATATTAACAATAAACTTTCCCGATGTGCATTTTGTGTGCAAGTGACTATGGTGGGAGTGGAGGTGGCCAAGTCATTAGAATTGATATCAGTAAAGTGAGACATTAGAGTGTTGAGTGGATTGCCCTTGTGAGCACTGAACTAAACTGGGGTGATAGCAGAACTAGAGATGAAGGGGGAATCTGAGACCCAGATGCCTGGTGTCCAGTGAATGAGAAAAACTGAAGAAAAAGTTGGTAGGTGACAACAAGGAGGAGTTGTGTAAATGTGTGCCAATCCTGCGACCATTAGTTTGGTCAGTGTAAGTGTCCTATATGATTAATTTAGACCAATAGTGGGGACAATCTGTGGTCTCACAGTGATTTCCTTATTTGTCCTCCAGTGTCTGATTCATTTATTTGGACTCTATTTTAAAATATTCTTTTTAACATGCTAGCATTAAGGGACTGCCAGGAGAGGTAGGTCAATAAACTGTTCTGTGAATAGTGGAAAAAAAAAACATGCTAGCATTATCTACCAGATTTTTTATGATCTCTTGGCTTCTAGTGAATAGGTCACCGCAAGACAGAAAAAAAAATCAGCAAAAATTAATCTCATCTCCATTATGAGGGATTAAAATAGTGAAATACAATTCAGCCCTTGAAATATTTACACCCAAGTAGAGAAATTTAATGAAAATAGGGTAAGATAATACTATCACAGGGTGTCATATGAGAAGGCAGAACTAGAAAAATTCTGGACAGCATGGGTGATGACTATTTATTTTTAAAGATTTTATTTATTTATTTGACAGAGAGAGAGAGAGCACAGCAGGGGGAGGGGCAGAGGGAGAGGGAAAAGCAGGCTCCCTGCTGAGCAAGGAGCCCGATGTGGGACTCGATCCCAGGATCCCGGGATCATGACCTGAGCTGAAGGCAGACACTTAACCGACTGAGCCACCCAGGTGCCCTGGATGATGACAATTTAGGGGAAACTAGGCACCATTCAATGAAGGAGAAATATTCAAAAAAGCAGAGGACTAAAAATTATCTTCTAATTCTACTTTGGACCTGCTTAACCTATCCTAGCTACAGCATGTTCTAAGAGATAGCAGTGTGTACTTTAGATTGTACAGGTGATGAGGATGCAATCATATTTCCTTCAGAAATTACCTCCAGTCTACAAATAGACCACACAGGGGTAGGAAGAGTGAATGGGAGTTCCCTTAATTTATATGATTTAGGCTGCAGGAGCGACACATTCAAGAAACTCCATGAGGGCTCTTGATATTTCCCTAACAGAAATGGAATTTTTGATGCCATTTTGGAAAGGATCCATGACTTGTCTGATCTTATTATTCCATGGGTTCCAAGCTCTGAACCAGTTGAAGGGCTTCTTAAGCCCCAGACTAATGTTCTGGGAAAAGTGCATTCCTTCAACAAATATGGAAGCTTCTATTGTTGCAAGATTCTGTGCAAAGGCTCTTGTGGGGCCCAGAGAAAAATATGGCTCCATGCCTGGTACTCTAATGCCTATTTATAGTCACATGTGGATTACTTTTAATGGTATGGTCTGGGTCTGAACCAAACACACTTACATGACTGAAGTAGATGTTCTCCATTTATGCTGAAATATTCAAATATATTATACCAGAAAGAAATAAAGAAAAAAAACTTATTCAACATCATGATGAGAACATATATGGCGTGTAAAATGAATGAGAGTTGGTTTGAATCAAGTACCATCAACTACCAACTCCATGACACTGGGTAGTATAGGCCCCATTTTCTCATCTACAAAACAGGGATAACAGAATAACTCATTTACTAATAGTTGTAAAGATTAAACAAGATGATGTGAGATGCTGTACCCATTACCTGGCATACACAATAAGAAGGTACCTATAACAATGATAACCATTATTATTTTAGAAGGCAACATATCTAGTTGGAAAAAATGGACATGCAATCAGTCATATATGGATTAAAACAATGGTAGTAAAGTACCTGTTTTTGCCAACAAGAAACAAAAGTAATAAAATGGACTCTATGGGTTGTTGCAACGATTAAATTAAACAAGACTGACTAGGTCTTAGCAGGTACACAGCAAGAAAGAGCAAACTACTACTCACTTAGAAATCCCTTCACTTATTTTGCATAACTCTGTGGATCAGTATAAATGAATAGAGTTATTATTTGTCAGAGTCCACTTTCCTCACCTTCAAAGCTGGAAACATGGGACTTGATCTCTGAGATAACTTGTACCTCTAAATCGTTACAAATTCACCAGAGATTTTTAGGAATCAGATGAATGAAATCATCCTGAAATAGCTGAAATATAACTTCTGCCTGCCAGTTTTGTGAAATTTTTGCATTACCATAAGAGGTAAATTAAAAAATGACTTTGGAAAAATTATACTTCCTCTTCATCCCTGCTTAGCTGAAGCCGTTTCTTTGATTTCCTTGACATTGTTGCCTTTTAATGTTTTCCAGAGTTATTTTCCCACCTGCTTTCTCCAAAACGTAATAGCTCCTCAAAAAAGTTAATTCTATTTCTGTGTCATGATTGACTAATTTACCCTGCTAGTTTAGAACTGCAATAAAGCTTCTTTATCAAAATAAAATCTGTGAATTCATCACTGAAAAAAAATGATTTTGTGCTTCAAAACGTGATTGAGTTCCACAAAGGAATGAGATTGATAATTTACTTTCTGTCACCTCCAAAGTTAACCGGGAAAACAAACAAATAAACAAACACGTTTTTCTGACAGGCAAACAGGCAAATCACAGGCAAAACTGCAGGGCAGGGGGATCCAAAGGAAAAAAAAATCTTGAAAAAGCTGAGCTTCCAATCTCCTCCCACTAGTCTCTGTGAAGGATGACTTCAGTCCCTTTCTTAACTAATTCTGTCACTGTAAAATCCTACAGTCATTCTTCCACACATAAAGGACAAATAAGCTCAAGAGGAGGATCTAGATGCTTTCAGTTTTAACTATTCACCAATGGTGGAAAAGGCAGAATGCCTAAGCTATGTCCCGGTGGCCAATAGGATGGCTGTGTGTCTCCCACATGACTCGCTGGCCCTGTCTTTCACATGGGCTGTAATTTGGTTCAATTCAGAACTGCAGATAGTACAGCTTTTACAGGAGCAAGGGATGCCCAAGCACAAGTGGCTGAGTTCCGAGTGACTTTAGGAAGCGCTTTCCTGCCTCCCTCCTTCAGGAAAACGGGGGATTCTGCACCTGTACCAGGGACAGTCTGGCAAAAGCCTGCTCTGCCTCCGGGGACAAGGAAATAGCACCAATAACCATTTTGAAATTGTAAGTATACATTTCTTTCCGTCAAGTGTACTGATGAAAATAGTTTTATGTCATAAGCATCAAAGATGTAAGGATTTTTAGGGCACTCTTTTGTATGTGTCCGGAAAGGTATTCGGCAGGCAGGAAGATATTTCGGGGGGACAATTGTTGCATGCTTTGTTATGTTAAGGATAAAGAATTAAAAATAAAAGTCAGGCATTCCAAAGAGTAGCTGCAGGAGGGCTGCACCCCGGAACCTTGCTCCTGTATGCTGCTTTGTTCCTAAGGAAAAAATGAAGGCACACACATATGTACTTAGTTCACTTCTTTTCGTTCTTTATGTCTAATCAGATCTGATCTGTCCCCAAGAAAAATAAAAGGCAAACTTTGCTGACTCCACTGACAAGGGTACCATAGACTTTCCAGACATCTGACAGTTATTATAATTAGCTACGAAAGACTGCTAAGACACTTGGGGGCAAATAGCTCTTAAATTCTGAACAATGGCTTCAAGCCAGAGCTTTCTTTTTATTTATTTTCTAACCACGACTTTTCATTTATAGTAATGATAGAGACCTAGCTGGTTTCGGTGTTTTCGTCCACAAAATGGGAAATAAAGTCCCGGCAGAAGTGAAAGGTGACTGGGTAAAGTGGTCAGTGTAAAGATAGAAGGAAAAGACAGCTTTCTGTATCAGGATCCAGCCTTCCATGTATAAAGATTTTTTTTTTTTTTTGAAATTCCTAATAGGGTGGAGTGAGGA
The DNA here is from genome assembly GCF_009762305.2 of Zalophus californianus. Classification (NCBI taxonomy): domain Eukaryota; kingdom Metazoa; phylum Chordata; class Mammalia; order Carnivora; family Otariidae; genus Zalophus; species Zalophus californianus. The sequence goes on from NC_045604.1 coordinate 31,178,993, forward strand.
TGTGGGGGTGGGGAGGAGGCATGCGGAAGCTTCTTTATAGAATGCTTGAAGAATAAAAGAATTTGGGATTTCTTCTTACTAGAAGGCAAAAGATACACTTAGCATCTAACTTACATGCTTGGTAAGGTTTTTTGATGGAGTTTCAAACAGAAGCGACATACAAACCAGTTTTTTTTTTTATTTATAAAATAATTGGAAACAAATGGGGGAAGAATGATCCTGTATTATTGCTTTCTTTTTACATTGAGCTAGGGTAATCTAGCAATGCGTTATGCCTTTACTTCTAGAATCATCCAAATTCTTAAAAAGTTATAAGCCAAGTCTCATAAGAAATTAAAAGGCAAATCAAATCGATGTGATTGTGACTGATGAAGATTTTGAACGACAAAGCCTCCAACAAAAAGAGAGTTTGTAAGAAAACATTGCCCTCCTTATTTTTAAAAAAGAGTATCAACTCCATCAATTATTGAAAGGAATTATTCAAAGGCTCCAGACATAACTAATTATGGCTTAAAGAGATCTGCCAGAGCAGAGCTTGTGTTCTAATTATAAAAGTCCAAGACGGTAGGATTCATTTTTTAAAGAGGACTTGGACACAAATTTTCACATAATGTTTTTAAAATACACCATTTTTTTTTCTTTGTCTGCTCTCATGTTATCTACACCTCCCCCACCGCCGCCCACTGTGTGCTGAGACACCTGAAGGCTAGACATAATGATCAACAGAGCTCCAGCCTGTCTGGACTCCAGCCAGGTTTTTTTCCCCCCTCTACAATCAAGGAGCTTGCACGCAATGCATGCCGAGCCTATTCCACTGCTATGTGCAGATCCGGGATGGAAGTCTTACACATACTGCGGAAAGATTAAAGACAACAATATCCCCTTTCTTTTACCCCAGACAGCCTCAATTTTTAACCCTTTCATTACCTTTAAAACCAAGACGTCTTATCCGTTCCAATGCAGGTCTCAAGGGACCCTGCAACTCCTGCATCATATTATACAGATACACATGCCTCATTTGGTATAGAAATCTCGACAGACCCATCAGGGGGATATTTTAGGATTAACAGTGTGCTAACTAAACAAAACACAATTTACTCGTATGGGAAATGCATTTTTGAATGAACTTAAGCTGTATTAAATCTGGAAAAAGTCAAAGGTCTGTGGAAAGATTCTTGCAAATCTTGCAGAAGGTTATAGCATTTCTGATGATGCTGTTCTTTAACCGTCTTTCTCTCTCTCTCTCTCTCTCTCTCTCTCTCTCTCTCACACACACACACACACACACACACACACACACACTCAAGAGACACATTCAGCCAGGCAATTATATCATTATATCACAGAGAAACCCTGGTTTGCTGGTGATGTCATCACATATAAAATTTCGCCTTTGTGGGCAACATTTTCAATCACCTAATCGCCAATGTCTGTTGGGTGTGTGCCCATAGGAAGTTCACATGTTTGTGGGGTTAACCAACACCCACAGGAAGGACTATTTTATTTGTAGTTATCTCCTTCTTGAAGATGTGTTTATGGGGCAGTATGGGCATGTTTATCAAGGTATCTGTAGTCAGGCAGAGTTTTCTGGTTCTAGGAAGCCTTACTAATATGCTGGTTGAACATTTTAGAGGTGGCTGAATTTCAATTTCAGTGCTATGAATAGGATGTAGAAATGGTGAACATTTTGCAATCACTTGGATAAAAATGCTACAATACTGATAGGTGTTATGACTTAGTGATTCTTATTTGTCAGTTAAATTTTTGCAAACATTAAATCATTTCACTCTTAACTTATTGGTTAAAGAAAAAATATATACCAATGATTTTAAAAGTAATGCTCATTTCATGTGCTCTGGTTTAGAGGATAATTGGGTTAAAATTTTGTGGGCTGGTGCAGTATTTGTATTTATTTTCAAGTTTATTTTATGGGTCTTACACTAAACAGTTATATACCAAACAAATTGTCTAGATTTTTAATAATGTGTATATTTAAGTGTACTATTTTATTTTACTTAACTCAAATAGAACAAAGTTTAATAATTTTATGGAAACATATTGCCATAGCTGAGACATAAATATAGAACAACCATGCATACATGATGTCTCTTAATTACTAAGTTTTGATATGTAATTTAAGTTAATCTTCATTAATATAGAACGGCCGGGTATACTTAACCAGTTCCTATATACCAAGTATTTGATACAATATTTTCTTGAATTTTGGGATTTGCTCTGAATACTTCTTTCTTGCATACTTAGAAAAGGATTAATTTTGAAAGGATTTGCAAGACATATGTATATGACCAGCACGATTTATATACCAACGTACAAATTAATGAAATTAATTTTGCTGAGGTATTGTGTGATTGTTTTAAAACAAGAGAAAAAGTGTTTTGTTCTTTTTTGCTTTCATGTTACTTCTGTTGAGAAAAGTATATAGCTCAAAGAACAGACACATTTAGTACTTAGAAAAAACAAGCTACACAAGTTAGGTGACATTCTGTGGGGTAAGACGCCAGTGTGAACTAATAAATAACTTTTTTGAGAAATTTTTGGGCTTGACTCCATACTTTTTACATAAATAGTTTTTCCAGCCTATAGTGGAGTTCTTGCCTGAGGATGAATTATATAATTGTTTTGTCAAACATAAAAAATGAACAAGTAGTTGGATTTAAATTTCACCTACTTTCTAAAAACAGAACATGACTTTGCCCACTGGGGATACAGGTTACTAAAAAGGCATCTTTCAAAGAAAAGAAGATAATGGACTTGATTGAAATAGTTGAACTACGTAACGCCAATTCAGAACAAATGGTTTTTCAGAGCATAAAGGAGAAAGAACAATTTACTATAGTACAGTTTATTCTTCTTACACAATAGTAATGATTTATTTGAAACGGCAGAACAAACATAGTAAATATACAAAAAGAAAAAATACAAAACAACTGATATCTTATGTCAGAGATATGTCAAGATTCTTATTTCATATATTAGAATATCCTTAATTCAATCATTTATCTGAAGACTTTAGTGAAAACCTACACTCTTGCTTAGCATATATGTTGATATTATAATCATGTGTTCTTGAACATGTGTATAGATTGGGTATATATAAAATATATTTGAATGTAGTTTTATGACCAAAAATAATCGTTGGTATTTTATTATAGCCAGAGTTTTTAAATTTTTTAAATGATCTTGAGTTAGAATATTAACATATTTTAATACAATGAAATTTAGATGGGGAGGTCAACATAGCCACGTCTATGCTAGCAGGGGGACGTACTCAGATAATGGCTAAATTAATGTATTGATGATGTAATTGCAAATGTCTCATATCAAAACATATTTCAATCGTATCAAAAGATATGACTCTAATGTGGCAAACAGTATAAAATGTTATTTTTTAGAAAAACTTCATTTTTTAACATTATGAAGATGATTTCTAAAAGTAGACTCACGCTCATATTTCTCTTTATTAAAGAACAGATTGGGTTTTTTTAAAAAACTTGCCTTTAGGCTTGAGACCTGAAATTATTTTGAGTAGATGCCCGAGCACTGCGCAGAGAATGCACAGGAACCTCAAGTCACAATGAGAAAAGAAAGAAAATTGGTTTGGTTGCCTCATGCCTCAGATTTTATTCTTTCTAGCCTACATGCAGACAGCACTCAAAATTAATTTGAGTGAAAACTATCCAGGTTATTTTCACAATTTTCAAAAGACCCACGGTCCTGTTGATATCCCATTAAGGAGTAGTGTTCTAAGAGTGATTGAATGTTCCACTGCCTGAAACTCAGTCAAGCTCAGTGAGGCGCTGGGGTCAAATGGGCTCATGAATCACAGATAGGAAATGAACTGTGTATTGCATATTTGGAGGTTGAAAAAGAAACATTTGGGATATTTTACCGTAAACAGATTTGGGGTTGATTTCTTGGCACATCTTTTTAAACATCAAGCCTGCAGTTCAGCTGAAATAACTTTTTATATGTATAGCTAAGACCAGATGGCCACGTGCTCCTTTCTTATTTAGATGAGACTTTTCCTTTCAATAACATCTTTCTTCCTGACCTGCTTAAAAATTCCAGCGAATGAAATCAGCACAGGATTTTCAATTCTAATTGACCATGTGCAGAGGAAGGGCCAGTGGAGAAATCAGTGGAGGCATTGTAAGGCTCACTGCCTCAGTTTTGTCTTTGTGTTTTTCCCTTACTAGCCAATCTAAACTAATTGAAAACATTTAATTTTTATTAAAATTATATAGCTGTGAGATTAATCCTCAATGCAAATTATGTGAGTTGGCTGTTTCTGCCATTTCATCGTAAGTAATCCAAAAAAAGTTATCATGCACCTCCATAGTCTCTCAACTAGCTGGTAAGCAAGTGATTGGTTTAAAAAAGCATTAAAATACTGGCATAATGATTGAGTTAAGAAGAATGATGATACTCAATTTATTTTGAACACATCATTATTGGAACATACATATACTTATAAATTTACCTTGAAAATATCCACTATATAAAATTCTTGGTCCATTATGTGTGTAGTCATTATATAAAAAAGAAAAAAATTCTGGAGATTTCATTTGGACTTGGATTACTAAAAGACAGCAAGCACTGAAGATGATCTAATATAGTCAGTGGCTCACTTAGCAAATCATATATGCTGTGAAAGTGGCCATGTGAGTTTTCAGGTTTTGTTTCTTCTGGACAAGTTCTTGACTCAAATAATTTTCTTCATAGTTTATTACTTCAAAGAGTCAAATATGTTCTCTTTTTAAAAATTGAATTTTCAGATGGTAAAAGTGTTAGATGAAAGCAAATTATCCTTCTGATCCTGTCATTGTTTTGACTAATAAAGATAGAAACATGTACCAAAGGTGCATATTTTAAAAGTATATAATAGATATTAGAAAAAATCTGAATTAAACATCAGTGTCATTGAAAAATATTGGCCTCACAGTAACACTGTCTCTGATTTGGAATTCTTTGCTCATTCTTCTGCAGGTAACCTTTTACCTCAAGCATATCTACTAGTTGTCAAAAGTGAGATACCTCATCAAAGGCACACTAGTGCAATTGTTTAAAAAATGCAGCTTATGACTGATCAGATCAATTAGAATTTCTTTGCATCAAAATTTCACAAAAACTGAAATGCCGTTGCCCATGGGATTCACACCTTTGAAGGCATGTTCTAACTACCAACATATAAAGTCAATTCTTTATGAACCTTGTAAAAAGTCAATTTGTATTACCAAAATATTTAAACTCTCATTACATCATTAAGTATATGCATCAATTACAATGTCTCATATTTGATAATTTTCCTCCTGATTCATGAATTTAAAAAAACCCATTAGAAATATATGACAATGATTTAGCCCATTTTTATTCTGTTACCCTAAATACATGAAGTATATTTAGAAACTTGAGACATCAAAATATAAACAGAAAACAAAGTCTAAGCATAATACAAAGTCTAAAAATTATACAATTTTACTCTTAAAAGAACAAATTCTAGTTGACAGTGAATCTAGCCATTTATGTAGGAGGTAATAGATAATGGGATCTTGGGAAAAAATTAAAATTATATTGGTGCTGTAATTTCAGATGGTTAAAGCTAAGATGTTCATAACAGAGAGGTATAAACAAGGAATATAGTTCTGGGGCGCCTGGGTGGCTCAGATGGTTAAGTGTCCGCTTTCGGCTCAGGTCATGATCCCAGAGTCCTGGGATCGAGTCCCGCATCGGGCTCCCTGCTCCTTGGGAGCCTGCTTCTCCCTCTGCCTCTCTCCCTCTCTCTCTGTCTCTCATGAATAAATAAATAAAATCTTAAAAAAAAAAAGGAATATAGTTCTGAGTTACTCCCACTTTCTCTTCTTCCATGTTATTCTGAAAAATGACGGATCATGATTCTGTAGGATCACTGATAATGACAAATACTAAATGAATTTTAGTATTTTTATTTATATGGGGTCATGGTTGAGATTTGCTAGTCTGTTTTCCTGTATATCCCAATTCTTTAGATGAACAGCACAGGAGAAATTGTGATCAGTTTTGGGAGCTTTGCAGCTGTGTCAAATGTCTGCACCTCACTATATCCCCTTTCCTGGTCTGTAAAACTGTGATCATCAGTCAGAGAGAGAGATCCTCGAGAAACCCAGGCCCCCTTTAAGTCTCCAGGGACACCATTTGTATCTGTTTTCACGTTCCTTCTAAAGAATCGTTCCCCAGACTAGAGCACACATCTGAACATTTGAGGCTTCTCAACCCAGTTTGCTACGTTCTCAGCCATTCCTGCTTAGGTAAGACTTTGCCTCACCCTTAATTATGCAGCTGCGGTTCACACTCAGAGCTGAATTTTTTTTTTTTAATTTTATATTTTTAAACTGTGAAAGAAGTGGGGCAAACAGGGTATATGTGACATCAAAAGAATAAATGTAGGGGCAGATGCAGATATCTTTGGCATTCTGAAAATCTGCAGTGTCGTAAACAGAATAACAGGATTATACTGAATGTGATTGGACAGTTCTCACTTCCAGCACGTGGACTCTACCCACTTTGGAGTGGAAGTTTTCTCTCAAGTAATGCACTTGAGGTGGCCTCTTCATTCCTGCAGTTCATACTTGATTTGGTATGTTTCCTACAGGGAAATTTGCTGTTTTAACTTAAAGGGCCTAACCTTTCCTTAAGCAAATGTGGAATAGAACAAAGGTATGAAAAGAGATTATGTCCATAAGAATATGAGCGTGGGAACTGTACCAGAGAATCCAAAGTGAGGCAAATATGTCAAAAAGTTGATTCTAGTTGGTTCTATTTTTATCATCCATATGGATTATCTAGAAATCTGTATGGAAATGTAAACTCTGTGTGATGGAAAACCAGAACTAAACCAAAATTCCATTTAAGATTTTAAGTATTATGTTTACTGCTTAGAAACATTCATGAAAGAGACATATTTCACTGATTTGTAGAGTCGTCTGATCACCTTGTTGCTATTAACCATCTCTGGGATATCTATCCATCAACGTTTAAGGGGAGAAAATGTAACAGTCGGCCACTGCTCTGGTTGTTGTAAGCACTTCACAGAGTGCCTCCCCCCGCCCCCCCGGCCCAGCCCTGAAAGGACGGGAAGATTTAAGCTGACAACAGTGACCAGGAAGAAATTCATTCTTTGCTTAGTCTGATGACAGAAAAGGGTTAATTTTTCAAATCTCTGTGAGGAGAGGGGGGAAAAAACCCTGGAAGATAAAAACCAAACCAAAGCCTAAGCTGCTAGTGATTTGGTTGTATTTATGGATTATACTACATCTTGAAAAGAAGAAAATCAGAGCTGTAAGATGACGCTGCAGGGGTCGTCTGGACTTTTCACTGAGTCTAAAGTCTGTTTAGTCAATGCTTATTAAGGCCTGGATTTGACCTTTGCTCTCCTCACTCCTCCTTGTTCCAGGTGCAACATTTTTGCAAGTGCTTTGCCATTATTGGACACTATGTACCAGCTTCAGATTGTGAATGAACAGAGCGTGCTTAGCATAAAAAGCAATCCAGTAGTTATGATGCCCGCCTTAAAAAAAAAGAGGGAGAGAAAGGTTAAGAAGATCTGTAAACTTACATCCACTTTCTTTTATAATTAATACATGGCGACTATAGGTGTTCTTCAAGATATAACTAAATTTATGATTCCATTGAAGCTTACATTAAAACCAGTTTGGTACCTTATGATGAATTTTTGTAAGAATATTTAAGGTAGTGATTTCTGTCTAAACAAATTATCCTTGAAATTAACAGAAAATCATCTATAATTATTTTGTTTAAATTTTTACATACACACTCATAGTAATACCTGAAGCTCTTATGTTCTAGGTTTTGTTTTGTTTTCTAGAGGATTAATTTTACTTCTAAAAATTGCATTCACTAAGATAAGAAAACATAAAATGCCCTAGGATTTGATCCTGGAATATAGTCAAACTTGTTTACTTCAACAATTCTATAAAGTATATTTCTGTATTTACATAGTGTTTGATAACTCTAAGAGAAAACCATTTATACATATGCATTAATTGATATTTTGAATAAAATAGCCATGTTTTTGCCTCTGAAATGTTAGATAATATCCATAAAGCATAAAAAATGACTCAAAATTAATTATATAAACATAAAAGGGGATAATAAAGCTATTGGGTATAGAATACATTAAAAGCTTTAAAATTTTATTTTATCTTTCCGCTGAAAGTTTTGATTGACAGTTCTCTAAATTACATCATTACTCATTTTAAATATATAGTTTTGAACTTTGAAGAAAAGGAAATCTCTAACTTATGAGGAAAACAAAGGTTTTAAAATTTCACAAAAGAAGTCATATATAAACTTGTCTTTGTAAGCTAGAATACAGAAAGTAGGAAAAATCCTGATTAATTTAGAAATATTTCAAACTGCACAAAAGGTATAAGCAATGTAAAAATATTTTCATGTTTCTACCACCAAGATTAACAATTTTTAGTATTTTTCTTCATTTACTCCAAGCCGTTAAGAAATTAACTATAAACCGATTGAAGACTCCCATCCCCTTTCTGTCTCCTGATGTCCCTTTGGCTTTAGGAGTAATCACTACCTTTTGCTTGCGAGATCATCTTTCATATCTTCATTTTTAATCACCAAGTTATGTATCACAAACAAAAAATGAACAAAATATCAAATATGAAGTTCTTATATTCGCTGCTTCTTAATTTACCTTAAAATTATTGAAAAATTTTCAAGTGAATATATTCATTGGAAACCGTATTTATTCATTTCTAGTTTAAAAAAATTATGATTTAATATAAAGATTTAAGTTAAAATATTTCTTTGCCCTACCTCTACTAACTCCCTTGGTTGCAGAAATTGAGAAAATGTCTCCTGTCTCCCTTTTATTCAAATTCTTTAGAATTGAGCCTTTTACATTTTACGGTTTTCACATTACATAAGAGATTGGTAATATGACTAAAGCTTTATACTTTAACATGATCTCCATTGCCCTCATTTTATTGTTTTTATAAAGAAGCAGGTATTATAGGTAGCTTCATGGATATTAGTTTTCATATTTTTACACTCATAGTATCTCATACAGATGCTTATTTTAAAGTATTCTAAGGAGCCGCAGAGTTATGTTTGGTTTGATTTGATAGGAAAATGTCAGTAATGTCATAGTTAAAGAAATGAGCATTGACTTGAGGACTGTTTTTTGCCTCTTCATGTGGAGTCAGATTTCCCTTTAAAGGGGAGGAAATGCATTTCTGAAAAAAATGTATTGAAACCGAGATCCTTATTTGAGCACAGTATTGCTGTGGATTTGCATGAGCTATGTGGTAATTCATTGCCATATAGACCTCTTAATGCTATGTATCCCTCTGTGAGGGCATCAGAGTGGAAATCTGCATCAGAACCTTTACATAATCTTCAGAGAGAAAATTTTAGGATTACCTGAAGGTGAGTTTAAATTTATCTTTCCCTATAAATCCCTTACTAATTATTTGGGTAGCAATCTATCAAGAGATACCTAAAGTCAATTTAAAACTTAAGTCAAGATCTTAATGCCTCAGAAAAGATGCATCTAAAATACCTAGGTCAGATACTTGAGCTCGCTCTCCAACAAAACTGTATTTTCAACTTTCATTTATGAACTACATGTGTTATTTCAAGACTGGACAATAGTAACCACTAGTAAATATTTACTCCAGGCAATATGTAGGCTGACATAGTTTAAAGATGATAATAGATAAGTAAGCAAGACTCCCAACTTTTTTTCAGGTTCAAACCAGAGTATGTTGTAGCCCTCAATAAATGTGACCCTGATCTTTTAGGCTAGGTGTAAATAAAATAATAGTGGTAGTAGTGGTAGTAATACAATGATTTTGACTGTACCGTTTCTTAAAAGAATAAATTGCTATACAACATAGTTAAAATTTATCTCTTCTATAATTTTTGTATACCAAATCATTTATTGAAAGATATCACCTTTTTACTATAAAACGAATTCAAGAGTATGGAAAACTGGTCTTTAAAGGCTCTTCTCTTATAACGTGGCCAAAAGAACTGCAAACATATTTATGGAACTTTTTCACTTTTTCTTTCTTTTCTTTTTCTCAGCCACCTATGATCTTCCTTAGCCTTTAAGATACCCTACCAATATCCTTTCCCTTCAGATAATTTCATAGTCAGTGTCACTCATTGGTTTTTTTTTTTTTATTCTCGTTTCTCCAAAACTCTGGTCAATTTATTAACATCTCTCAGTATTTTTATGTCTGTTTCTCATTATAGTCACACAGCAAATAAGAACACTGGGTAAAGAATGAGAAGATATGTTAATAAGTAACTGTGTGACTCTTTGGGGACCTCAGTTTCCCTGTCAGTAGTTTAGGGAATTAGGGCTACTAGATTTCCAAGGTCCCAGGACATACCTCTGCATGATTAGCTGAAATTGAGACTATTAACAGATTAATGAATTCTGTGCTTTCAAAATAATCTCAATACGTTACACATGTGCCAAGTGGTCCAGCCTATTGAAAATCTACTCATATTTATACTTTTTCAAAACGATTCCTTTTAAATGTCTTTTCACTTGTTAAATCCCTTTGTCTATAAACTTTGATTCCTATTTGTGCCTTCCAAAAGATATTCTTCATCTGAATCTGCTGATTTCCTGCATGAAATAGCATATGTAAAACCATACAGTTTAAGGAGAACTTAGATAATTCATAAAATGTATTTTACTGATGAACCAAGTCAGATCAGGAAACAACATGGTCACTTCTTCATAGAGATTGTGTGTGTGTGTGTGTGTGTGTGTGTGTGTGTGTGTAGGATATTCTTTGCAAACTCTGTAATAATCTGGAACCACTGGGTTGTGCAACAAAAGAAAGGATTCACTAGATCTTAATTGTTATTATTGCAATCATATGATATGACTGTGGGGGTTTCCCAGATGCTGATCTGGACAGTAATACTAAGAGTTACAAAATAGACATCTTCAAGGTATTACCAAAGTGGTATTTCAAGTTAGCACTACCCCTATTTTTATTTTTGGGAAGTTGATCATTGAAATGCTGTTGAAGAACTCTAACAATGTTTTTACCCTGAATTTTAGCAATGCAAATTTACTCAGATCTCTTGTTTATGAGCAACTTAGGAAAGTTATAAATTCTCTTGCTAATTCAGGCTATGCTTTAGGTTTAAACTAGTTTATAACTATGGTATATGTAGATACAACTTCCACAGGGAATAAATGCAAGGAGTTGAATTTTCACTTTCAGATGTCAGAAGCAGGGCTCATACTAGAAGTCCAAAAATCAGGAGTGCAGCATGAGTGATGGGAATCCATGGAGAAAAATATCATGTCAAGTGAGTTAAATAATAAATGTAAAGTGAATTATAAAAATACACTTGAAATATAAAGGGTTATAACTATACTGAGGTTTTTTTTCTACTAAAGTCTATGTAAGAGATTTAATTTATCCTTTCAGGAAATTGTGATCAACAATTTAAGAACTATTCAGAGTATGTCATAAATTAGACAATTAGAAACTGATTTCTTATGCCTGTTTGTCTACCAAAATTATCTCTGCCTCTAGAATATGGTAGAAACACAGAATACGTCCAAATTAAATTGCCTTTATAGATGTTCACAGCATACAAAAATTAAGTGTTATAAAATTATCTATAATATGAAATTGTGGAAATGTCTATGAATTTTTTTATCCCTCTTTTTTAAAAAAAGTCACTTTATTCAAATAATCATATAAACCTAATCTTTAGAAAGGGAAAATGAAGGAGAAAAATAAAAGTATCATATTAGGTCTAGAAAGTAGTTTGTTAACTGGAAATGTGAATTATTTAATGAAAATCATGTAGACTTTCAGAAATATTTACCTATATCAGATTTGAATTTTGTCTGTCATTCTGTAAAGCTGTGATACATTATACCATATGCAAACAGTAACACACAATACATTACATCAAATGGTCACATTTGAACTTGGTAGGGAAAACTTTAATTCCATAATTTCTGTTAATGCTAAGTTGAATTTATGCATCTGAATTTCCATTATAACTCCTTTTGAAATGGGATGCCAAACCAAAGGAAGTCGTGAGCTAGGAAATACCAGTGCCTAAATAATATGCATAAAATGAAATATAACATTTTTCATGTTCACAATGTGGATTTCTTTTCTTTTAATTTAAGAAACTTATTTATTAGAGTCAAACTTCAGAGTTCAAGAGTTTGATGATCTAGTTTGTGAAATAATATTATTTTCACTCAGAAAAGGGCCTTAGAGGTTACTCGTAGACAAAGAAACTGAGCCCCGAAAAGAGAAGTGAGTAATCCAAATTCATGGAGTAAATTATCTTGCATGATAAGATAGAATTCTTTCCATTTCTCAGGTGTCTCTAAAAATGACTGGATAAAAGAAAACATAGAGATGAAAGCACAACATTTCCATTTGCTTAATAACATTAGTTCTGATAAAAGCCCTGCTACAGATAAAGCTGAGTCGATTTATTTTAATAAGAAGCATCAAACCTCCTACAGAAGCACTTAACCCCTTTGTTATGCAACTTCCCATTTGTGAACGGTCTCACACATACCCTATAGATCCCATGATACTAGGGATTTTTATTAAGTGCTTACTGCCAGTAAATCATAGTGCTATGTACAGTACATATAATTCTCATTAAAATTTCTATGATGTAAGTCCCATTAGTATTCCTTTTTTGGAAATGAAGAAATTTAATAAGAGAATGGCTAAGTAATAAGTCCAAGCTGACACAATGCCTGTGTGATGGACTAGCATTTGAACCCAAAGACCAGACACTTCACCTGTGCATCTAACTGCTTTTCTTCATGGCTTTTCTTCTATTATTGTCCTAAAATATGGGATAATAGGGTGGTGGGGGGGAACGTCAGTATAATAAAAATGCAAGATGGTATTAATTCTAGAAAGGATGCCTGCCCGATCTCACATTATCATGGGTAATCAATTCTTAGATGTGCAGGTCAAATCTCTCTAATGAGTTCCATTACAAGGAAGATTGAAACAGAACGTATATAAGCACCATAGAAAAGCCCATTTATTTTACTTATTTATTTAAAATTCCTATATACTGAGTTCTCTTGAAAGTCACTATAATAGGGTTTGACCTGTGTGGATAATACACCTTTTATTGTCACGCCAATTATATTTGTTTTATGAAATCAATTTGTTCTCAGTCATATTTCCCTATGGCTCATCAGTATCCTGTTTTTATCTCCTTTACCTCATCAACATATTATATTCTGCTATTCCATCTAAATACCAGTAATGCTGCAAAAAGTGTATATTAGTATTGGTTGCAAATTTAAAAAATTAATCTCATAGCATTTTAGTAAATGCACTGAACTCAGCTTTAAGACAATTTACAGTAGCACAGAAGTCAGCCTGTAATGGCCTCCATCCAAATGAATGCAGCCACCAATGATCCTCATGAAAGGACGAGATTATACCCACAGACAGTGCTATCAAACTGTTACAATGTGGCCATTTCATAATCAATCTAAAATGTTTATTGAATGTTAGCTCTAGAGAAGATATTGGACATCAACGTAGTTCGTGTTCTCATGGTTTTAAAAAGAAAATCTGTAAACAATTTCAATCTTGGATCAGGGTTAATGGAGTCTGTCAAGAAATAAAAATATGTACTTAGAAATTCTAAAATCTCACACCTCTCAATTTTTTTCTTGCATTTTCTAAAATTTATATAAACAACTAAAATTTAGTTTAGTTGGAGGCTTGGTTGGACTCACAAGACTTTCTCTCTCATGATTTTTTAAGTGTTATTCAACTGGATGTTTCTAGATGTGAAACTCTGACTCAAATCAACTTCTCTCTTGGAGAAGAAATGTCAGTCATTGCCCGAAAGTTTTCTTGTTGCTTCTCAGCTTTCTAAAAAAAAAAAAAAAAAAAAAGTTCTTGATTTCATGGCAGGTAGTGAAACTCATTACAGAAACTCATTCATTCCACAAACAACAGTAGAACATTTTTTAAATATACTACATCTGAAAGAATTCTTACTATATGTATTTTTCATTCACTTGAAATTATCTTTGAAGGTATTCACTGTTTTAAAACATGTATCTAATGTGCCTATGTACAATCTCAGCCTACTGTGGTAAAACTTGTTAAAGGTCAAGCATAATAATGAGGGACTGAAGATAGTTTGGCAGTTTCCTGTCTGCAATGTTGCTCTAAATTCTGACAAGTTCTACAATAAATTTGAAATTGTCTTCTAAATCTATGTGGGCCATCCTAAAGAAGTTCCATTATTTATCTCTGAAGAGTAACTACTCTAACCAGTCTTTCAAATGTTACTGAATAGTTATTGCAAAAATCATTTAAAAAACCCTAATTAGAAAGTTTTATATTTAAATACTTGTTCATAATTTGCATCTAGTTTTCTCTTAAACCTTCATATTCATAAGTGATTTTGAAATTATTCAATAAGACATTCATGTATTATTATGAATTTGTTACCATGTACATAAAGAGTCAAGTTAAACTAACATGGTGTCCCTGAAGAGTAGAAAGCAAAAGAGATGCTCACCAAATTACATAGATTCTGGTCACAGGGAAAGGTAGAGACTGGATCACTATGCTACTTTAATTCAATGCCTATTTATAGAACTCTTGTTTATTCTAAATACTGGCCTACACAGGTAGGAAGATATCAAAAACAGGAGAAAAACTTACTCTCCATCCTCAAAGTGTTCATAACCAAGTTGATTCAAAATAAAATAAAAGTACTTAAAGTAGTTAACTTTTATTCAAAATACAGGCTGAGGTTAAAAGACAACTGTCTTTCTATATGGTTGTAGAAAAATTTATCACAAAATTCTTAAATTTGAGGATAGCAATCTCCTAAGTATGCACAATCCAAAATAAGCAGAAATTTCAAGGAATTACATTTTCAAAATTATCCTAATTTCAATAATTTTCAAATAATTGATCCCATAATAAAGACCAGAGGAAATAGAAGCTCAGAATTATAAAAGTAAACATTGGATTATATACCGTATAATTTTGGGATGAAGTCTCTTCTTTGATTCCTACAATATCTGAAAATGGGATTTCAAGGATTAATCAAATGTATCAATTCATTTTTAGAAAAAATGGACAGATCTGTATTAATGTTTCTTATTTCATGATTGGAAGGAGTTTTTTTAAGATTTTATTTATTTATTTGACAGAGAGAGAGACACAGCGAGAGAGGGAACACAAGCAGGGGGAGTGGGAGAGGGAGAAACAGGCTTCCTGTGGAGCAGGAAGCCCAATGTGGGGCTCGATCCCAGGACCTGGCATCATGACCTGAGCCGAAGGCAGACGCTTAACAACTGAGGCGCCCCTTGAAGGAGTATTTTTAATCAGATAATTACTGCTAGTTTTGATACTGCATAAAAAAGTGTTCTCAAGTCATTATTAGTTGACTATAATCACATTCTCCCCAATTCTGAGAGCATATACATGAAAGAAAACACCAAGCATGAGACCCTCAATGTGATCAAACAAGTAGCTTCTGCTGTAGGACATTTGTTCCAACAAATCTACAGGCATTTGGAAGAACTCGGATACATTGCAAATAACACTTGGGATCTTAACATTCATTCATTTCATTCTCTTTGTTCCAGAGTTCATATTCATCAAACCAATGTTATCATTGAGAATGTAGATGGCACAGCATTAACACAGTTAGTGTAATTATTGACCACATGCTCTGGGTCAACTCAGTCCTGTCACTGCTTCAAGAATCTTCAGAATTAAAGTTGCCCTATTCTTGGGTCTTCAGTGTTTGATACCAATATAATCTTTTCAGCAGACCTGGAAACCAAAAAAGTAGTAGTCTCAAAATCATTTCAGAGCAGTAGAATTGATGGAATACCATGGTGCTTGTGGAGTTAGTCAGATGGAAACAAAATCGTCCCATTAAACTGCAATTTCTGGAATAATTTGGAGTCTCATAGCAAGAGTAGCTCTTGGGATCATTGATTTTAGAGCCATTGATCCAACTGACAGGTGAGTTCTTGCCACTTGTCACCTTGAAACTTAGCCCTATATTTCTTAGATACTTTATCTTACCAGTGAATCCTCATATTAATTCTGTATCATTCATCAGTATCACCATGATGACCTTTCTACTCCTTTCTTTGTGCAGGGCAAATGAGAAGGGGCTTATTTTGACTTTGACTCATCCACAATTAACCGTAAGGATATTTGAGCCAGATGACAGAATCATACTTTCTAGAAATTGCCATATCAACATCAGGGATTTTGATTCATTCTGGTGATGGACCTGGAGGGATACATGCTAAATGGAACTGCTAAAAAGACTTTAAGTTATGATAATTTGTGAGACAACATAGAATAGTTTTATGAAGAACACAGAATTTCAGGGAGATAGCAAGGGAACACACCGTGAAGACTAAATGGAGGCCAAGGGGCACCATGACCAGGGAATCAGGATGAACCCTATGAGGCACTCAGAAACAATAACCCCATTTCTAGTTTGGTTATAGAGACTCAGGTGCACAGTGCTACCTCCAGAGAAATTTCAAGTGTCATGAATGGTAGCCCGTGGCATTCTGTTCTCATCTCTCATTTTTGTGGAAGCCACACCTCAGTGTAGGATTCCCAGCAGCTATGATAACAGCTACCATGGTGCTCCTGGGGGAGTGTCCTCTCTTTCTGCTGACTCAGCTCATTATCTCAGTGAGCCTGTCAGGATAAATATTGTTCTTTACCAGCCACCTCTAAAGTGTTGACTATATCTCTTTGCCCCCAATACAGCCAGAGTTTTTCAAGAGTTTTGACTAATTTGTCATAGCTTTTATATGGTTAAATATTATGATGCTAGAGTAGCCTCCTACCTCTATTGAAACTGCTATGATTCCAATTGCTAAGAAAGTAACTGAGAAGAGAG
Source organism: Zalophus californianus (assembly GCF_009762305.2). NCBI lineage: Eukaryota > Metazoa > Chordata > Mammalia > Carnivora > Otariidae > Zalophus > Zalophus californianus. The sequence continues at coordinate 31,195,976 of NC_045604.1, forward strand.
ATTTTTACTTAGCTCTTGGTTTTAATAGGTTTTCTCATTGGAGAGAAATGCCACCTCTAAATTAATGGGACCACCCAAGGAAAGAATAAAGAAATCATAATACAGTAACAAGGGAGTCCTCAACCTCTATCTCGGCTTCTTGTATATCTAAAAGTAATAAAGAATTAAAAGGTTTGTAATGGCAGTGCATGCCAGTTCTACAAAATAGCACAATCTGTGGTAAAACATAAAAAACAGAAAATTGTCAAAGCTATTTGCTTTGTTTTGGGTCAAATTTATATACTCTAATAGAGCAGAGGAAGTTATAATACAGGTGTTTGCAATCAAAGTCTTCATCTGTATTCATTTGATTTATCCTAATTTAGGTACAGATTATCATTTCACCTCAGAGGAAATGAAGTGTCAGGACAACTAATTGAAGAAACTGAGTTAGATTCTTTAAGAGAAAAATAAGAATATGTCAAATTGGGCCTTATTACACACACACAATTCTGAGTCACCATTAAAAAAATAAAGGGGTTATAATAACAGTATGAATCATTTTGAAATATATGGCATAGACCTTTGAGCATGCAGGCTGAAAACTATTTTATGGAGAAGGTCATCCAAGAGGATACACATTCTGTAGGCAGGCTAGTTCTTCAGGGAGAGAATGAAAGAGAGAAACACACACACACACACACACACACACACACACACACACACAGATGGATATATGCTGGGTCACATGCACAGTTTTTCCTTCCAGACTTACCAATTAAATGCCTGTCTGGAGTAGAATGAATAAGAGGGAAGAGTATTATGCTAGTGTGCTAGTGGAGTCTCTACACATGAAAAGTCAGGAACAAGAGAAGGAACTTTTCCCCATAAAGATATGCATGAAAGAAATAAAAGGCAGTAGAATATACAGTAGAAAAAATAATAAAATACAGCTTTAGAGTAAAAAAAAATCCCATCTTCTATTCTTTATCTAAATTAATATTCTTAAAGACAGCTAACAGATAACCTATATATATATGATCAAAAGGAGAGAGTTCTCCACAGGGATGAGTCATGACCAAAGGTTGAAGTGATTGCCAGAAGTTTCCATTCAGAGCCGTGGGTAAAGAGCCCTTGGAGATTTGCACCAGAGGCAAATTCCCTTTATTCCCCGCCCCCCCCCACCCCAGGGCTGAGCTATAGGGTTCCAAACTGCAGAGAGTAAAGTAAATTGATCCTTCACCCAAGCCATCCCCAAGAAAATTGCTTCTCAAGCTTCTGCCCACCCTTCTACCAACCATTCAATTCTGGTTTCACCATCAAATTAAACATGTCCTTTTAAATAGAAGATTCTATTCAGTGTTTCTAAAAAGGCTCCTTCTAAAACCACCTCACTATCCTAATACTTAAAACAGGGCATGGGCAAATATCTAGAAAAAAATTTTTTGTCCTATGAAAAGTTTTGTTATCTGAGATTCATATTTGTTGAAATTCTTCCACAAATACTTAAAATTGTGATCACAGGACGAATACCTCTCTAGCCAAGTCATTTCACCATGTAGTATTAATTAACTGTTGCAGATATCGGAAACAATTTTGCCCAAAATGTTGATGGAGGTGTGGGATTCTCTCCTATTCTCCCCCATTGTCTTCTATTCTCAGCCTTTCCATTGATATCAACCCTTTGCCTCCTGGGGCAGCTACCAGCGGATGCGGCCATAGCAGAAATAACCTTCAAAGTTGCTGCTTTTCAGCACAGACATTCTAGAGATGCAATAGTGACTACTGGGGTTGCCAGTCCTGAGTGTTGGAATAATTTGAGTACAAAGGTGAAGCCAATGCATCCAACAGATCTTTACTGACCTAGTTCTAAAATAATTCTAAGAGGGAGTCTGTGACAGGATTTGACAAGGAATTATATGGCAAAACCTACCTGAAGAGGGTGGTTGGTATTCATATAGCCATCTTTAAGACATCCAACCTTCTTGTAGCAGTCAGTGTTCTCCCTAAAAACAGAACAAATAGGGTTTGCCTGTTACCCACTTGTGTTTGTGTGCATGCCTGTGCGTGTGTGTGTGTGTGTGTGTGTGTGTGTGTGTGTGTGTGTAGACATAAAAAAAAAAGAGAGAGAGAGAGAGAGAGAGAAAGATTGATTTTAAGGAATTGCTCATGCAACTGAGGAGGCTGACAAGTCTGAACTCTGTAATATAGGCCAGCAGGCTGGAGACCCAGGGAAGAGTTGCAGTTTGGATCTGAAGGCAGTCGGCTACAGAATTCCCATAAAACACCTCGGGTTTACAGAGGCATTTATTCAATTTTCACATTGGGAGTACTCTATTCTGGGAATCCCATGTAGCTCATTTGTAAACACATGGTTCCTTCCCTCAGCCATGAAACACTTGCTACATATCAGGTAGTGAGGGGTGATTTGGTCATTCTAGGATTACAAACAGAAAGTATGGCAGGCGCAGATTTGCATTTTAGAAGGAGAATGCAGGCATCGGTTCAGATGAGGTAATGTTGTATTTGCCAAAAATTAAATAATGATCCAAGCATGAACTCTAACTTGTGTTTTTCCCAGACGGTTTACCCTCTAAACAAAACACTAAAACACGCAGCCATTTATTTTCCTCTTTATTTTGTCCTCATTTACACATTTGGAGCACATGCTTAAGTCAGTGTAGGTAGTTTCAGGCTAAATATAATTTTATTCCTGAAAGTGTAAAAAGCAAATGCAGCTCCCATAAGGAAGAATTCTAGGTTGTTAATCTTAAGAGCATGTGCCTGGTCACTAAGGGGCTGATGGTGGCTTGGGTCTCCCAACACCTATGTACCTGCTGTGCCTTGCTCAATATCCACTTCGCACAGGAACATTGACATTTTTCATTTGAAAATGATGCTATATAAAGTGTAAGATGCTTTCAGATGTGGAAAATGCACAATGCTGACATTCTAACTGAAAGTAATATTCCCTTCCTTTGCCACATATTTGCTAGTAATGCAACGGATCATGAAAGCTATAGTGAAATTATAAATTGCACATGGAAGATAAAATGTTGACTCTTACTAGAAATATAAAAATGGAAGAACGGTATTACCCTAAGGTTTCTCAGCAAGTTTGCCGTGTTTATATTCACTGCTTACACAAAACATGAAAACTGTCTCAATGTGCATATGTAAGCATGCATTGTACCACATAAGCAAAGATCTGATCCTGTTAACACACTTCCGATGTGAACTAATGTATGTGGCCATTTCCTAATTCACTGCGTATAAAGAATGGTTTAAAAAATTTATGTAATTTGGGGCACCTGGGTGGCTCAGTCAGTTAAGCATCTGCCTTCGGCTCAGATCATGATCTCAGGGTCCTGGGATTGAGCCCGCATCAGACTCCCTGCTTAGAGAGGAGTCTGCTTCTTCCTCTCCCTCTGCTGCTTCCCTGCTCGTGCTCTCTCTCTCTCTCAAATAAATAAAATCTTTAAAAAAATTCTGTAATTTTTTTTCTTTTTTTTCTCTTCAAGTGCTCAAGGCTGGATATGAGTACATTACCTGTGATAATATATGATTATTACTTATGAATTTTCTAATCCATTGAGATCATTGAAAATTTCATTTTGTTTCAAAATGCAAAACTGGGGAAAACTGGAAATTTTTAGTTTTTTTAAATGCATATTTTCAAGTATATACGCAAGTGCATTTAAATGTAGGCCTTACTATGTATTAGAGTTAGTATATTCTTATACAGAGAACTTAAGTGTATAAACGGTCATAGCCTACAGTTTCCCATTATTATGTTCCTATTGTTTTGTTTTCCATATACCTCCCTAGTTCATTTATGCTATTTCCTTCTACTGAAATGATTTTTTCCCTACTCTTCTCCAAATGTCCAAAGTCGCCCAACTCACTACCTTCTCCAATACACCGCCCTATCTATCACTGCTGGGCTTCATCTCTTCTTTAAACCCTAATAATCTTTCAGCTCTATGGCTCTCAGGGCATGTAACACTTTGCTCCTTGTGTTATTGTCTTTTCATCCTTAGAAGACCAGTCCTTGAAGGCAGGATCCCAATCACTCAGCAGAGTGCCTTTAATCTAGTAGGTGCAAAGTGAGTATTTGTTGAAATGCTGAATGGATGGGTGAGGACTTAGAAAACCCCTGCAGAAATCAAGAATTGGTTCTAAGAATGAAAAAGCTCTAGCAATTTTAAGAGTCCTAAATTTTCTCTGTCCAAATTGTAATAATCAAATGGTCCCAATTTTCTTTATAAGTTGAATACAAAAACAGGAATTGAGGGAATCAGATAGGAGTTGTAGGATTTTATCATATAAATTGCATTTCCTTTAATTCCCGTGACTTTACAAATGTGACCAATAAATGGCCAGCACTGAAGACAATGGTTACTTTTACAGATTTTAATGAGACCCTAAGTATTAAACCTTAAAAATACAGATAAAGAACTCATCAAAGAATAAACCGTGAGAAATAAATGAATCACAGAGAGATACCATTGTTAAGATTAGAAGAGGTGACTGTGGAATACAAGAAAAAGATGGAATCTTAAGAGATTTTATGGCTTATATACCTCTAAGACTGCCATCCATTCATTCTGTTATTCAACACATATTTATTGAGTACCTATATTTTAAGTCTTAATGTGCTTAAACAAGCACATTCTCTACTTAACAGTAAATGCACCTATGAAATCAGTAAGGTGACAGGCAATAAGTGGGATTTGAAATTTTATATAAGGCTGTCAAGGAAGACCTCTATGATATGGTGGTATTTGAGCTAACTATTGAATGAAAGGGTGGTGGGAACAATACGAATATTCAAAGAAAGCTTTTTAGACCAGGGCACAGCAAGAGCAAATGCCCTGGGGAATGAATGTGATTAAGGTGCTTGAGGAAGAATAAGGAGACCATTAGAGTTAAAACAGAGTCAACGAAGGAACAGTGGCAAGAGATAATGTGTGGGTGTGGGGTGGGGAGACCTCACAGGGCTCTTGCAGGACGTGGTTATGATTTGGGATTTTATTCTGAGTGAAATGGGAATTTACTGGAGAGTTATGAGCAGTGGACTTAATGTGATTTGGCTCTAACCCTAAAAGGGACACTCTGTCTTCTGTATGAAGAGCATGTTAGGCTAAAGAGGTGGTAATGTGTAAGGACGAAGCATGGAGAGCAGTTAGGACATGGTGGCATTAATCCAGGCAAGAGAGGCAGGTGCCTTGTATTAGGATGGTAGCAGTGGAGGTGGTGAGAAATAGCTGGATTTTGGATATATTTTAAGATAGAACATAGATCAAATTATTCGTTCAGATTTTTACTAAGTAGGGTTCTACCAGATGTCAATGAAAGAAAAGTCTCTCTTCTAAGAGACCCCATGATATCATGTTTATCATGGCAATTGTTTTCCTGCTTACTCTTTGGGGAGCTCATCTGTTAGGCCTAATCCCAGTTCTCAAAGAAGCCTGAGTGACATGCTTTGTGTCAGAAGTGAAGCCAGACCCCTGAGCTCCAAAGCTACTCTTCCTTCCACTATATTTCACATTTTCCCAGTTTTCTTCTGCATACCCAAGAAAAATTTTGACCTAAAAGACCATATGTAAAGTATTTTTAGCATTAAGAAATATCCTGAATATTGACTACATGGTTCGCTTCATAAAAAACCATTAGTATTTTCTTTTCAAAAGATTATTGTAGTGAATTTTTTATCAATGCTTTGAATTTTGTAGGCCCAAAACAATGATGCAATAATTCATATTTGAGTGATTTTTAAAAGGCACTCAATGTGGGGGAATGCTTACATTTGATTAGTGATATTTTCTTTGTTTCTTTGTTTTTAATATGTGTGTTTAAAATTTTTTTTTTAAAGATTTTATTTATTTATTTGAGAGAGAGAGAGAGAATGAGAGATAGAGAGTACGAGAGGGAAGAGGGTCAGAGGGAGAAGCAGACTCCCCACTGAGCGGGGAGCCCGATGCGGGACTCGATCCCGGGACTCCAGGATCATGACCTGAGCCGAAGGCAGTCGCTTAACCAACTGAGCCACCCAGGCGCCCCGTGTGTTTAAAATTTAAATGTTATTGAAAGCAGACCTGAAGATACCACTTAACAAACTATTTTTAAAAAGTAAAAATATAAGTGTCTTTCTGGTCTTGACTATTGACATAGTTTTTATTGTGAAATGTTAGCCAAGGAACTATTTATTTTAATTCTGAGAAATTTCTCGATCATCTATGCATTTACTTTAAAATATTAACGAATCAGCTAACAGGTTTTATTGTAATGATAGTATTGTGCTCAACAATACTTTTTACTGGACCATTAGGGTTCTACCTCATTCTTTTTTTCCTGTTCTTGAGTAAGAGTTGAAGTATTCTTAGAGAGTCTTAGCTGCTATTATATTTAGACTGCTACAGCATGATGCAAATGTCCATATTTTAATCAGGAAATATGGACATTGACATTAAAAAGTCTTCCCCCTCACATTCTTGTGAGTCATTTTTCCTCCACAAGATTCTTTTCTGCATATTTCTACTAGACCCACACCTGACTTAAATAAACTCTCAGCCTCTTGAGTCGAGCATTCATTTCTCTCTCTTCTCCGTCCTTTTCCTCTGAAAACTCAAATAGAGTTTAATGCATTGTGCATCTTTTGATGGTCCCTAAAATGCCTGATATTCAAGCCAAGAGATGGGAAGAATAACAGAGAATTGGACACAGACCTTGCTTTCTAAAGTCTTGACTCCTACATAATCATTTTAAATGATCTAAGGAAAATCTTGCCATTTGCCTTCAGAGGCTAAATAATTGATACCTGGTGACTCCTACCAGTTGCTTATTCTTAAAGGAGAAAAAAAAAGAGCATTTTGTCCAGTGTCCAAAGGAAAAGAAAATTTTTAACCTTTTTCTGTCCCATCAAAGGTAAGTTTCACCATCTCCTTTAAGATAGTTTCCCTTTGGATCTCTTTTTTTATTTTATTCCTCAATGTTGTGCTCACCTTTGATCATAGGAGAATTTGCAGATGTAAGTAAGAAAACTGAAGAGCATAAGAAACAGGAAACATCAACCATCTTCTACCAGGGTTACTCATTCCATGCATATTTACTGGACTAAGGATATATTAAAATACAGAAAGGAACAGGGTTTGTTTAAGTCACCAAGGGCATTCAAGATGGCACTATATATTGGTTAGGTATAGAGTGTCTTGGTCAGTTGGTGTCCAAGGCCCCTTCCAATGAAAATCTTCCATGTTCCCATACAGATGTTAAGGGGAACAAGTGATTTTTTTCCTGTCTTAGGAGATGCTATAATGGATGCATGTAGATACAGTGTAAGTAGGATAGAATAATTTATCCTCTCAGAGTCACTGATGCTCAACCTTATCTTTCTAAAAATTGGATTGATTGAAAGCCAGGCATGCTTAAACCCTGATTGCATATTTTAGATGTTTTCAAAAGATTATGTAAGAGTAGAAATTGGAATGTATTATCCTCTGTGCCTTCAATTTAACGTTCTGTTCTGTTTTCAATGAGTGTACTAAATATGATGAAAGATTATAATGAAATAGCTATTTGGTAGTTTTGTTAGGTTCCAGGGCCCCAAATTTTCTAATCCCATTAACAAAAAATACATTGCCCCTCAAAGCCACAAATATCTCAAATATTTAAGTTTTATGAAACTAATAATTAGCATTAGAAATATTTTCTCATACTTACAATATAACCAAATAATTTTTTCTTGAAATTATACATGGAAATTTAGTAACATAATACAAAAAATAAAGAAGTTCTCTTTTTATACTATATTGACAATAAATTTCGTAATCTACAGTGCTATGTAAGAGCTAATTATAAAAAATATTGCTGCATTATATATAATTAACATTGTGTGTTATGCTGAAAGAAAAACAAAGGTTGAATGGTTTTTCTTAAAAAACATTGTTAAAGGAAGAATTTTTATTATCTGAAATTATAATTCAAACTCGTATAGCCAAGTTTGGCTTGATCGCTATATACTGCCATAGAATTTACAAGAGAAAGTGCAAGACTTACCAAAAAGAAAAGAAAATCTGTGGTTTTCCTGTTCAATACATTTTTTCCCGAAACATGTACATGGCTGTTGATTCTTTTCCCACCCTGTGAAATGGAGAAGCCAATGAAGAAATAGGGGCTACCAAATAAACGGCACACACCCTGTTTCTATGAGCAATAAATGCTTATTTAGGGAATGAAAAAAACAACAGAAACAAGCAGAGCTGATTTGTGTCCCATTCTCTATGTACAATTTGACATGCCTATTTATCACACTTCAATAAAAGTGAGCTGAAAACTTTAGGGATATTGTATCCTATGCAGAATGGAAATGTAGACTGAACATCCGTCCCTGAAAGTTGCACACACATTGTTCTAGTTCCCTTTCATGGAAAATTTATGTACCATGTTTTTAAAGTTTCAATAAACCTTTTATCTGGAAGCAAATAAAATTTAACAAAATTCATGATGCATACTTAGGTTTTTTAAGTAATCTATAAGAAAATTCACAGGTTCTTGAAACACCAGGAATTCTCTTTAAGCAATACCATTCAGATTTTTTTCATTTAAACTTTTAAAATGCAAATTATTCTTTAATGTTATTTTTATCCTTAAATATCCACAGATTTTGTAAAGCAGAATAAATTCAGCTTCTGAATATATTTTGGATGAAATATATTCTACCTGTTAAGCTACCGAGACAAACTTCATGTTTTTACTTTCTTTTTTTTCCTTTTTTCCTTTTTACACTTTTTTTACTTGAAATTTATACACATAATTTCCTCTCTAGCAAGGCAAATTTGGTTTTCCTTGAAGGAGTACTACATGTAACTGGTAGGAAAAGAAAATGAAAGAGAATAATATGTGTGAAGTGGCATAATAATTCACCATTTGCTCTTATCGTAAGGCAAAAACTAGAAAGGTTGATTTTATATCTTAGGCATGTTCTGTTGTTTATTACAGAAGAATCAGCATTCCTGGTATTTATAGACCATGTACATGTCCAGTCCTGACCTATATTTATACTGCAAATAAAATTTTAATTGTTGCTTCAATGTAAGTGCCTTTGCAACCACCATTTATTCATGCTTGGGTCTTTAAAAACAGCTCTTCGATCTTAATAGTTTCTGCTGCTAGCACATTATTAACAAAATAACATGTTTCCCATCCATAGGTTCAGTGTATATTGCAGGGTGCATGCTTAGAAAGACAACAGCAATAAGAAATATGTTGAGGTGTGCTAACTCAAGCACAAAAAAATGCAAGACAAAAAGAGCTCTAGAAACCTGGCTGAAGTTTGGAAGAATTTTCTTGTTTGAGAAGAGTGGGATAGTTTTAGAGTTTTGTTTGATGATAACAACGAGGCTGAAGAGGGAGCAGGGAGGGGGGTGTTGAAACTGCTAAATCCTCTGTTAGAGAATTGGACCAGTACCCCAACTGTTTCCTAGCTCTTCAGCAAATGGTGTGAATGGAGATTGCCCAGCTCACACCTGACAGTCACAGCAGAAATTTCCCAGGTCCTACTGGAAATTTGCTAGGTACCAGGTAGACCACAGGAGCTATTAAAGATGTTAGAAGGCCAGAGTCACCAAGCAGTCAAGAAATAATTTTGCCACCTTCCATTCATATCCATGTTTTATCTCTTTGAAATACCTTTTAGAGAAAATTTACAAAGGACTACATATATAAATAAATACATACAAAAGAAAATAAAAAAGGGAAAGGCAGAAGTTAGGAGATAGATTTTCAGTGTTTCCTGAGGCAGGTTCCTAAAATGCAAATAAAAGCTAGAAAACAGTGTGACAGAGAAACCATCAAACATACATTTATATGATGAACAAACAGAAGAGTGAAATTCACATACCATGCACAAACCACTTGAACCAAAAGATGTTACTATTAGAAAATTTACACAAGTTTATCTTTGCTTTATCTATATTAGCTCTTTGATCAAAGTATTGCTCCAAGCCCAGTATAATACCGAGGTTCATATCCATAATATTTTTTTCCTTCCAAATCGCATTTTCAGGATATGAAATTTTAGTTAGTCCTTTCCTACATAAGCAAGATGATTTACTGACTGTGATAATTATGTGCTGAGCTCATTGTTGCTCTCTTAATAAATACACCAAATTTTCCCCATCAGGTTCATCTAAAAACTAGTAGTACATTGTGCTCTGATGGAGTCAAAGAAAGGAAGGGAAAGTTAATCTTGCCAGGCATTGGTAATTCTATTCAACCTAACCTACCTGAGAAATAGATGTAACCAGATCTTGGATGGCTCTGCGATCATTTCTTTGAACAATGTAACTCATATCATCTATATGATCTTTAGGAAGAACCATTTCCAACAACAACTTTTAATTTTATGACATGAATGTGTACAATAATGAATTTGCCTGTGAACATGATTATTTTTAAGTTTATCTTCATTGTTTCCATAAAAATTTATGGTTAATAATCAAAAGTTTATAGTTTATACTTAAAAGTCTTCCAAGAAGATCCTTACCTAAGAATTTTGGAAAAATATTTTATATTTTTCAAAGCATCAATTTGCAAATGGCATAACCTAGTACTAAACCTGCTGGGCTTTACTTTTCTTTCTCTAAGGATCTAACAAAAGAGAACTGTGATGGCATTTTTTGAAGTTTGGATTTACTAATTTGTTTTTCTTACAGAAAATATTCTGAATGACTGGCATATTCCTATAATTAACATATGTAGTCCACCCTATACTTAACAAAAATCCAAATAAATATGCTTTAAATTTAATCATTTTAAATTTGTACGCACTTTTCTTGCTCCTCTACAAACTTATTACATTTTACAGCTTAGAAAATATCTTACTTACATTTGCAATTAACAAAGCTTTACCCTGATACTTTTTTCAATTCATTTTTTTCTTTAAATTCAAGATATTCATTTTGTGGGTTTCAAATTCCACAGTGAATATAAGATTGTGGAGATAAAGTGTGGCATCCTTCTTTTCCACACCCATGTATATATAAAATATGAGAATTCACATTTATTTTTAATTAGACCCAAACAGCTCTGAGTATAACCCTTCTGCTTTAAATTTATATTTACTGCAGATTTTGCTAAGAAAAAAATTAATTTGGCTTTTAGCTCCTAGTTCAGTTACATGGGTGTATATTACCCATGGACAAACACCTCTGACCCTAAAACCCAGGCACTTTCCATTCTCATTTTTCTAACGTTAAGATGACACTCACTGGGTGCTTACCAGGAAAATACATAACTCTGGCTATGTGACACAGTTTAGGTTTCTTTTATTACACTAGAGTAGTCAAAATACATCCTTTAATTTGCTATATAGTACATCATAAAAACATTTCCTCACTTTTGCCATCATTCTTTATTTTCCTATTCATCTTGCAAAACCAGAAATAGACATTTGATAAAGCTTAATTTTGCATTTAACAGCTCTTGGATGGGTAATTATCTTTAAAATGTAATAAAACATTGTCACTTAAAGGATCGCCATTTATACCTAAAAATTAACTGCAAATTAAGTGGCTAATGCTGTTAAAAAAGAAAAAAAAAGAAATTCAAATCGAGTTCAGTGTTTCTAAGAAGCAGGGAAACCACGTATCATATCAGTTTGCTGCTTTCAAGGTCAGTACTAAGATCAGAGAGTCCCCACTGTATAATACAATTGGAAGATAAAGACACATTACTTCCCTGGGAAGCTTTGTCTGAAGCTTCAAGCACAAGTGGGTCAAGTTCCCAGTGATCCTTTGCGCCTGTCTAATTAATGATTGCTACATTTAGTTTGCCTGAGACTTTATGATGATATCCTCCCCTCCCACCCCCCCCCAAAAAAACCAAAAAAACAAAAAAACCTTACACACACCAAAATTACCCTGTTAGGTGTTCTCATTTCCAGAAGTTTGCAGTAAGAATAGCCTTTAAAAATCTTGTAACAATTTTTTTAAATTAGTTTCCTTCACGTATACTTGATTGTCTAGAAAATCTGTATTCCAAGAAATGATGATTTTTCTGCCTAAATGTTAAACACACAAATAACCTGAGATCACTTCAAATACTAATGAGTGGGAGAAATGATTACACTCTACAAACATGTGTTTAAATGGTCAGAATTCGCCTTGAAATGTAAAATTAATGATCATTTACTCTGGAGTTTTCTGTGAGTATTGCACAAGTTTGTGGAAATGGAGTCACTCTGGTATAACTATACAATGCTGCATTGTTTCATTTCCCATGTTTCTGTGTATACGTTACTGTTTCAGTTTCATTTGTCAGCAAATGTCTGTTTACTCCTCTTCCTGTTATTAATTATGGGAAACAGGTTTTCTTGAAATATATTAGAGATTCTTTTAACTCTTGTCCAGAAACTTCAAGGCAAGATATCGATGATTCCTTTAATGTCTGTACAAAGCCGGAAACTGAGTTAAAATATATTGTTGTCTCACAAAGCTTACAACTTCTTATCTCTCACAAAAAAAAAAAAAAAAAAAGAGGCAGAAAAAAAAAATCACAGCAGCTTCTATTCCTGTTACTAGACACCGGCATAACAGAGTTGGATACTTTCTTCATCAGCCACAGCTAATTGACTAACATAATCACCATGTGATTTCTGACCTCAAAAATGTTTCAAAGATCAACTCAAATAGTCAAGTGCTAAAAGACAATAAGATATATCCTAATGTAAGTGTATCCACAAAGAGACAAAAATACCGACCTTATTATTGGTGTATTACAAAGCTTTTTATACAGAAACATATGGTCAGTCCATCTAGTTCTCTGTCTTTGAAATAGGAGCAAATATACTTGCATGCATTAAAATCATAAAGGAGCCAAAACATCTGGAAGTTTTAGAAGAAAAGCAAAATAGTTATGGGAGGAAAGTCCAGATTAAAAAATGCAGATGTTTAATTGGGCTGTCAGTTATGTTACGAGGAAATAAGGGAAATAAGAAATAACCAGAAGCCACTGGTGGAAAATTAAAATAGTTTCATGAACCATTGCCAAGCTAAAAGCAATGAAATCGGTAACATAATATGGACAGGGGCTTTCCAAACTGAGATCTGAAAATGTTACCATGTGCAATTTTATAAATTAGCCATTTCTAAAAAATCTTTTTCATTAAAGCACAATAAAAGTTTTTCAGACTCTCCTCTCTCTCTTCGGTCATTAACATCGGGCAGTTATTCGGAGTTTGGCTTTCATCAATGACAAGCTCTCCCCCAACCCTCCTCACTCGGTTTCTAAGACCCTCTAATACTGCTGAGTGGCCAGAAATTACAGATGCAAGGAAAGCTGACAAATGCCTGCCAGACCCCTCCCCCAGTGCCTCGATAGTCAAAGCCCCTGCCAGAACATGCCTGAAAGCAGCGCACCGAGAGACAAAGACACAAAGATCCCATTTTCTCAGTGAAAATAGATTTCATGTGTAAAACACTAGTGAGAAAAAATTGAAAGCTGACACATATGTGCAATTTTAGAGAGGCAGGGCTGAATATTTCAAGAAGATTGAAATTGCATTTGATTGCATCAAAGCTTAACAAATGTTGTTTAACCTAAAAGTCTTTTCAGTCTGTAAAAAGACATTCAGTGGCAAGATATTTTATTTTTTTAAGCACATGGTTAAAAAGAAAAAAGAATCTTGAGCTCAGTGGAGAGATGTTGATTACATACTACTGTTGCATAAAAAATTAACACTGGCTCACATCACAGGGTCTACAAAATAAAGGGGGAAAGTTAAAAAAAAACCCTATTGAATCAAAGGGTTCAGAAAGATAATATTAAATCCTTATGAGTATGTTTCCTATAAAAAGAATCCCCTCCCAGCAGCCCCAGGGTATCATTACTGGAGAGGCAGCGAGTGGTTTATTAGAGATTCAAACCTTGGCATCTGAGCCTTGCCAAGCATGCAAGTTTTAGCTTGTGAGCCCAGGGCCCTTGGCTTGCATAGTCCCTTCTGGCATCTAACAGTGAGGGCCGTCTGGTTGGTCTCCACACGCCAGGCAGTGTGTGGGTGCAAAGGCTCAGACTGGGAGACAAAGGAAGATCATCATTTGCTATGGAAGGTCATGCTTCACGTGTTTCTTCCTACCTAAATTCATATATGCCAGCATAACATTTAGGGATGAAAGGAGAAATATGTGAAAAAAAAGAAGACATAACAAAATGAATCAGGGAATTAACCTATAACATATCTTCAAGTGATATTATAAATAAATATACAGAGAGAAAGAGGGCGAGAAAGAAAGAAGGAGAAAGACAGAAAGAGGAAGAGAGAGAAGGGAGAGAGAAAGTTCGAAGGTTTGACTTAGAATGATCTTTTCATGCACGGGAAAAAGCTTCTCCCCTCTACCTCCTTAGATTTTTAACTTTGGTGGGTGTTTGTATTTCTTTAACTTCATATACCATGCAAAGGCAATTCAGTTGTATATGAAAAGAAACTGTGAGGTCACTTTTATTTGTTTTTTTAAAAAATATTATTGAAGTGTAATTGACATACAATACCCTATTAGTTTCAGGTGTATGTCATAGTGGTTTGATGTTTTTATACATTATGAAATGATCCCCAGAATAAGTTTAGTTACCATCTGTCACCATAGAAAATTATTGCAATATTATTGACTATATTCCCTATGCTGTATATCACATCCCCATGACTTACTTATTTTGTTACTGTAAATTTATAACTCTTAATCCCCTTCACCTATTTTGCTAACCTAAACCATCCTCACTCTGGTAACCAACAAATTACCTCCTGTATCAATGAGTCTGTTTCTGTTTTACTTTGTTTTTTAGATTCCACGTGTAAGTGAAATCATACAGTATTTGTCTTTCTCTGTCTGACTTATTTCCTTTAGCATAATATCCTAAAGGTCCATCCATGTTGTCGCAAATGGCAAGATTTCATTCTTTTTTATGGCTGAGTCATATTCCTGTATAGGTATATACCACAGCTTCTTTTATCTGTTCGTCTGTGGATGGGCACAGCTGCTTCCATATCTTGACTATTGTAAATAATGCTGTGATGAACAAAGGGGTACATCTCTTCAAATTGGTGCTTTTATTTTCTTCAGATACTTACCCAGGAATGGAATTGCTGGATCATATGTATTTCTATTTTCAATTTTTTGAGGAACCTCCATACTGTTGCTGTACAAATTGACATTCTAAACAACAGTGTATGAGGATTCCCTTTTCTCCACATCCTCACCAGCCCTTGGTATCTTTTGTCTTCTTCACGATAGGCATTCTGACAGGTGTGAGGTGATGTCTCCTTGTGGTTTTGACTTGCATTTCCCTGATGATGAGTGATGGTGAGCATCTTTTCATGTGTCTGTTGGACATCTGTATGTCTTCTTTGGAAAAAATGCCTATTCAGGTCCTCTGCCTTTTTTTAAAATCAGATTGTAGAGGGTTTTTTTTAATATTAAGTTGTGCACATTCTTTATAATTTTGGATATTAACCTCTTATCAGATGTATGATTTGCAAATATCTTCTCCCATTCAGTAGGTTGCCCTTTTCTTTTGTTGATGGCTTCCTTAGCTTTGCAAAAATGTTTTAGTTTGATGTAATTCCATTTGTTTATTTTCCCTTTTGTTGCCCTTGCCTGAGGAGACTGCCCCCCACCTCAAATATTTCTATGGGACCAAAGAGCTCACTATGTTTTCTTCTCTCTCAAATTGAGCCTGCTTACATTCCCGTTGCAATCCTTTCAACAGCATGCTGTTCTTAAGAGATAGGTTCAATATTTGCAGAATACTTGGAATGGGCTTAATATATGTTGAAAAGCATTAGACCATTAACAGGTTAAAATGTAATTAGTAGTAGCTGTCAGGAGTTAGAGACCAAGAAAGTGTACTGGGAATATTTTAATTAAAAAAAAATTACAATAAAGTTTTTAAAACTTGAGAACACATTCTGTACTCTGCCACTCCCTTTCAAGCTCCCGCAGTTCTTAAATTCCTTTAGTCAATAGGAATATCAGAGAGAGAAAGAAAAGAAACTAACAAAGTACTTCATAATCTTAGATGACTGAGAGGAAAAATGAGAATATTAGGTTAATCCTATGACCACTAAAATGTTTTACACAAACTCTTAATTTCCACAACAATATTCATGTCAGGAAACATTCCAGCTCTCCTTCCCAGTCTAATCAAAATACTATACAGCATTTTGAACAAGATGTTCATAACATTAATTAATCAAACTGCTATTTCCATTAGGTTATTAAAAATAACCTAAATGTTCAAAGCATTCATCTATTTACTATCAAAAGGGAGTGTTCCACATATTTGAGAGTTGGGAGCATAATTACTTATGAGTATTCAGCCACTATAAGTTTAGTGAGTCTCTGAGCCTCAGTTTCCCTTTGTATAATATGAGGAATTTTGTCAATCATAGGAGATTTGGGGAGGGGGGATTAATCCACAAAAGCAGTGTTGGCCCCAAAATGCTAACATACATGTGTGCACAGTGGGAAGAGAGTGTAAAACTTTTGTTGTGTTTTAAAACTTTAAAGTTTAATATGAAGAGCAATCCCATGTCATTAATGGAGAAAGGAAGTCTCCGGTGAATTCAGTAAAATAAATCAGACAAAGGCTATGCAATCAGCACACCACGGACCGGTTAACTGATGTATTTGTACACATTTCAGAATATTTCTGTAATTTTGAATCTGATACTCTGCGATCTCAAATCTCTTAAAGTATATGTGACATATTTATATTAACTTTCTTCCCCCGTTAGTCATGTTTCTGCTAAGCGGATGTGCACAGAGTAGCTGAGTGAGCCAAAGTGAATCCGCATCAGGTCCCAAACCCCAAACAGAAAATGAGCTACCTTTGGCCCCACCCCTCACCGCCAAGCCCACTACGTTGGCCTCGCAAGACTTCAGAACAACAGTGAGGAGGATGTGTGAAGTTTTTCAATACACTTCCTAGCAGTACCAGCCAACAGGGTCACTCAGGCCTCTTCCGTCGCCTCCAAGCCCACTACGTTGGCCTCGCAAGACTTCAGAACAACAGTGAGGAGGATGTGTGAAGTTTTTCAATACACTTCCTAGCAGTACCAGCCAACAGGGTCACTCAGGCCTCTTCCGTCGTACTTCCTCGGCGGCCCCTAGAGCATCACCTCAGGTGCCAATCAACAAAGAAGAAAATTACGAAAAGAAAGCATATTGTTATATGGAAGATACCGAGGAAAATATTGATACTCTTTTAACAGAAATGCATTCTCGAAGAGAGAATACATATGTCTAACCTAAGAAGATCAACAAACTTACACATTCGAAACAGTGTTTCTTACAGTAATTTTTAAGCAAATACCAGGATTCCCTAATTTAAGAGTAAAAAGGAAAATAACAATGTGCTTGTCTTCATTTAACCTAATTGAAAGGGAGAAAACGGCATCGCTTAGTCACATTCAATATTTTCTTCTTTGAAAATTCAACTGCTATCATAGACTAGAATAATGATACAGAGGTAACATTGTATTATTTAGATAAATTAGTCTCTATAAGGAAATTAGGTGATGAAAAACAAAGCAAATATATTTAATATGTCTGCTAATAAAATCTAGATTTATCTATCAAATGTACTAATGGTAGGTAATATTTTAAAACCTTTTTAAACATGGGAAATACATCCAAAGGAAAACGAATCCTTATAACTAATTAGCATAGCAAAGTAGCCAAAGCTATCTATTTTATCTCTTCAGGGGTTTCTGGTTGTTACTTGACAAGACATTTTATGGTGGGGAAACCCAGACAGTGTTTTCTAGGGCCAAATTAGTAGCCCTTGAAAAGGAAAAAATTAGGACATAAGAAGTTGGCGGATCTTCTACGTCTTGTTGGATTGGAAAACATCCCCATAAGAGGACAAAAATCAATTTTAGCTAATTTGCTTAGCATGGCCTGAGTTTCATTTAATATCACTTTTTGTTTTGTGCAGGGATCTTGGCAAAATTTGCAACGAATCCATAAAGGAAACTGAAAGCAGTTTGATCTTCATCTTCAATGACAGTCCCACAAAAGTTGAAGAACCACGTTATGTCTCCAAAGAAGATTACAGTGGTGCCCTAAAATTAGGACATGATTAAGGTATGACATTTCTTAAAACCAGTTGCAATGCTTTTTCTTTCCATAATTTCTTCTTCTTTTTTCCCAGTCTCTCTCTCTCTTCCTTTTCTTCCTCTCATTAGCAGATTGTCTTTTATAATTGATGTTGTTTATTGTCCTTTCATCAAATATATGCCACATCACTTAAGCGAGCCATCCGACAGGGCACCTAAATACACATTAGAAGGTACTGGGAGCCATGAGTCGCTTTGACCGCCTATCAGGGAAGTTATAATAAGCATCTTGATGCCACTGAATGCAATGCGGTATTCAAATAATAGCCTTCATCTTTGCCCTCTTTAAATATAAAAGTAAACCTTGAAGCCTTTGAAGGACCCAACCAAACAACACACATGTGAAAATAGACCAGTGAGCCTTTGGGGAAAAAAAAATCCTTATGTAAAATCTGTAAAGAATCTTAGCAGTTTTTCAAGAAAGACCTCCAGGTAGATGATGGCTGTGAATGAGACACATGACCATCTCAATTATGAGGATCATTATTATGGGCCCTTTGTGCCATTTTTGCTCCCCGCAGGATTTTTCTTTTCTCATCAGGTTTTCAGGGCTATCTACTGTTCTCTGTGTGTAAAGCATATTTAAGTGGTCCCACAAGGCTGCACTAATTAAAAAAACAAAACACACACATACACCAAAAAAAAAAAAAAAAACTCAACCAAAAAAACCCCCCAAAACACAACAACAACAACCAAAGAACTTTGTCAAGTGGTCAGACAGACTGGAACTAGAGGATTATAGGTGAGAGGGACAAAATGAAGGGTTGAAAGCTATAATTTCTATTTCTGTGGTGGCAACCGCATCAAGCTATTGGAGTCAGGCAGTTTAAAGATATGGCTACTTAAGCATAGAGTCTGGGAAGAAGACATTTCAAAATATAACAGTAAATCAGGCCTCGAGTGATAAAGATGCACTAAATGATGGGCATCCCTTGCTGGGTCCCTTTCCTGATCGTCCTGGCTCCCCTCTTCCCCACACCCATGTCTTCCACTTCCGTTTGATTCCATCCCTGTCTTTGACAAGGCCATCTATTACTTTCTTTCCTCCCATTTTCATATATATATATATATATATTTTTTTTTTTTTTAAACCTTATCTTTTAACCCTAGTTGCTTGGCCTCTGACTACCATCGCATGCTCTGTGCTCCTAGAAAACAGAGAACATATTTTAAAAAGGAGACGCTGCATCTCAAAGGGCTTTTCCTTTGGCCAGAGAACAGTTCATTCTTGAACATGATCTGACTGTCGATTTTCAAAAAAAAGCCTCCCTAAAAATGGCTTTAAAGAACGTGTGTGCACATATGGGTGTCAGGCAGTCAAATTTGTAGATGGAGCAATTTGAAGAATGAATTATTATAGTGACAGGATCGCTTATAAAATGATGAGAAATATAGATGTCTGTCTAGCCTATGTAATATTCACTATGATCTTGGGAATTTTGGTTCATAATTTGGCCTTATCCTTATTTTTTTATTGGAATTAACAGAGTCAGAGAGTTGGTAGAAAGCATAGAAATTTTGTAATACAGCTCTCATATTGAAATGAAGCTAAGTCATTCTGCTTGTCTATAAATGCCATTGGTTTAATTTTAGTTTTGCATATATTTAGACAAAGAAAATATTTTCCCAGAAACTGGTTACAAATGTTTGAGGAGAGATATAATCATTAAAATATGTATGTAGTAAAATGTAACTATCATTCAATAATTGATAATCTATATTGAAATTGCCTGGGGATTTTATTCATATAGGAAAACTTACTTTCATTGTTAATATATCCTCTGATCTCTATATATGTATAATATGTAAACCAGCTCAAAGTATCTATATAAATGAACTTTATTTTTGCATATAAGTACAACCCCCTTTTGACTTTTTTGTGTTCTGATTACATATTACTCACAGTTCTGTAGTTTTAACCAGAACAAAAGGATTGCCCAGAAGAAAAGAAGGTAAGTTATTTCATAAGTTGGGTTGGAAATTCAGAAGTTCTTTTTCCATTACCAGCATTGTGTTCTTAAAAAAAAATAAGACAGACTCTTACTTTTTCATTTATGAGTATTCCCATAAGAGCTAGCAGAAGTCGGGGTAGGGAGGAAATCCACCATAGATACACAGCTAGACCCTATTATTAGAGGCAATTGGTTGCATCCTATAGAAAATATAGTTTGCTCTTGAAGATGGAATAGGCTTAATGTTAAAAAACAACAAGATATTATACATACCAAAAAATATATTTATAAAACAAAGATTTTAAATTTTTAATTATACCCCTAAGCTGGCTTTCTAGTTTTTCTAGGATATCAAGGCATAAAAAAGAAAGAAAGAAAGAAAGAAAGAAAGAAAGAAAGAAAGAAAGAAAGAAGAAAAGAAAGAAAGAAAGAAAGAAAGAAAGAAAGAAAGAAGAAAGAAAGAAAGAAAAAAGAAAAGAAAGAAAGAAAAGAAAGAGAAAGAAAGAAAGATATTTACTGAGATTAGTGTTGGGAACATCACATAGAAATATGTGTGGTGATGTTACTGGAAATGAGTATTTTTGTAAAGTAAACAAGTAGAATGTCTGAGCTTTAAAAAGCCTGCCATACTGCCTTAAGGTTAAAAATGCAAGTCTAGATATATCTAAGAAATTGTAATTTCTTTAACTTTTTTAGTTCTAGGCATTTTCTGATGCAAATATTTAAAAGATGGCTTTGTCTTCAGTTAAAAATGAACATTTTGATGAAGTAGTACTACTTAGGTTGTTTTCACTGTCTATAATTAAATGCTACTTGCTACTTATTCAGGGCATACGTTTCAGTCCCAAATCACTGAGGACACATCTAAGTGACATAACATTTTTTTAAATTAAACAACAATTTTGTGGCAGTTTTCAAGTTTATTTTAATTTGTGTTTTAGGGCCTTCAAACTTAGTTAAATAGCACCAAGATCTTGTCTCTATGATTGTCATAATTTAAATAATAATATGGAGCATGATAATATAATGAATACAGACTTAGGGAAAAATTACATTCCCTTAGCCAAAATGTGGGGGAAATCAGAACAAATGAGGATGAACATGATTATTTTTCGTGGTACTTTCATAGACTATAAAAGTTGGGTTTGATATATCTTGTCTTAATGGTATATGAAGAAACCCATGGCTGACATCAAAGTTTGTAGGTGTGTGGTATGTGTATTTTTAATAAAGATATCTATGATCCAACATTGCAGTGATAATTAGGCTTCACGTTAAAACTACCTCTTCTAGAATCTTCAGGGACAAGGAAATGCAGCTGTGTATCACCTGCCCTTTCTACAGATAGTGCCAAAGGATCTAACTCAATGCAAATTCAAATCAGAATGCACAAAAATACAGTATTCCCAATCTGCTATTTATATTGCCAGATAAATTTTATATGCACAACAATATTTGTCCATTGTTAGTTTTTATGTTGCACAATTATACTAAATTTTGAATGGCATCTTTAACAAAAGAAGCCTAGAAACATCCTTTGGCGAATAAAGGAAAAAGTCATCACATACCCTTGAGAAAACATTTTCAAAGCTATTGTAGGGATTGATGAAAGACACATTGAAAGATGTTTATGGCTCAAGAATATATTTCATTTAGAAGCTGGGCTGTGCTTTAGTATTTTATCAACTTCATAAAATACTTGATTGATAGTGTTTCAATTATAAAGGAAATTTAGAAAGAGAAGAAATGTAAGTGAAAATCTTGTTAGGAGCAGTAATTATATAGATAGCGAAGTGACTGCTTATTTTTTCAAGATGAAGTTTCATTTTAAGT
This sequence comes from Zalophus californianus, assembly GCF_009762305.2. Taxonomy (NCBI): domain Eukaryota; kingdom Metazoa; phylum Chordata; class Mammalia; order Carnivora; family Otariidae; genus Zalophus; species Zalophus californianus. Next base: position 31,217,912 of record NC_045604.1, read on the forward strand.
AAATAACATTTTCAGGGAAAGAAGCTGATTAACAAAACTGAACATTCACACAAGGTAGTGCAAAAATTGAATCCCCCCATAAAAAGGGATTCAGTGCTGGTCTACAATAATTAGCCATATTTCTCCACTAAAAAGAGGTCTCTTCAGATCTTGATGGCTAGTGTGGATGTGGACATTTTGAGTGTAAGAAAAGGGAATTTGATTCATGTTCCATAGTTACATGGCCATGATGGAAGGCTTTAATTTCTCCAATGGGTATCACGGAACTTGTATTGACTAAATAGTACTTAATTTTTCTCTCGGCCAGGGTTCCTCAGCAGAGGCACGTGATATTTTGGACCAGATAATTCTTCGGCATAGGAGATTGTACATTGTAGCATTGTATGTTGTAACACTTTTATTTTTTTTTAATTTTTTTAAGATTTTTATTTATTTGCAAGAGAGAGAATGAGAGAGAGCATGAGAGGGAGGAGGGTCAGAGGGAGAAGCAGACTCCCCGCCAAGCAGGGAGCCCGATGCGGGACTCGATTCTGGAACTCCAGGAACATGACCTGAGCCGAAAAGCGTTGTAACACTTTTAATCAGCATCCCTGGCCTCTACTCACCAGATGTCAGTAGCATGCCTCTCTTACCACATTGATATTATCAGACATTGCCTTTGGTTGAGAGCCACATGTCTAGATATTTTTCATTTCTTCTCTTATCTCAATTGAAAATGAGTTTTGTTGGCTTTTTGCATTATCTTTAACAGACATTTTCTATAAAGTACTCTTATGTACTAAGTGAAAAAGTGGTTTATAATGCGAATATTTCAGCAGGATATAAACAATTGGAATCTCAATGGTACATTCATTACTTGAAACATTAAAAATTGTATTAAAAATACACAAATTATAAAAAAAATACACAAATTATAAGGGATATTGAATGTGAGCTCATACTTTGTGCCATACCTGAAAACTTGCAATGTAAGCCAGGGAAATTAATGCAAAATATGTTTGCCTCTGATTGGACATGAAAACTTTTTTCTTGTGTATTATAGTTAAATATAGCAATACATTTTCAAAGGTAACTTTCTGCAGCAGAGAACAAACTAAGACGCTACCAGATAATTCTTCATGGAGCTGATTATAGCAAGATAGTGGCCCTCATTGTGCTTTCCATAAATGTTGGCTTTCTCCGTGTACTAAAGCACAGTTTCCTTGGAATGGCACACAAAAGACTGAAAACAAAAGAAAAAAGTCTGCAGAGAACTGGGGAGATCATCATCAAAATGGGCTGATAACCATGTATTTAAAATGCAGATTATTAGCGATTTTTTTAACTAACAACGAGGTAGTAGAGAATTATTAATTTGATATGTCTTTGGGACTTGAGAGTTGTTTTTTCTTTTGATGGAAATATGTTGATAAGAAAGGAAAAAAAATAAGCTACATGGAAGTCTAAGAAGCAAGCCATCAAAAGAGAAGTATGCAGAAAGCAAGGAATCCTAAGTTTTAGACAATTGGAAAAAAAATATGTTGATAGTATTGATCTATTGGTCTTCTAAAAACTGTGAAAGTCATTAAGCCAATAAGTTTTAGCCTGGTTTAGCTTTAACAAAAAAGCTATATGAATGATTTCAATATATTAAATGATGTTTTATTTAGCTTTTGTATACAATTATAAATATATTATGAATGTGTTTGGCTTCCCCAGTGAGCACCTGGGAAGACTGAGCTGATTTGCCCTTCCTTCTTGATGGCATTCATGTACTTTTTCCAAAGCTCTTTAAGATCGTCTACTTAAAGACCCTCTACTAATGATATGGAGGCATTAAAATTTAAATATAACCAATATTTATTTTTTATTATATTTTTCAGACTTGAGATTAAAAAAAAAATCTCTGGATCCATGAAAGATAAAATAACAGGTTTGCCTTTTAAAGACCTTGAGTTGTACACTAAGAATAGATATGGGCTGAGTTCCTTTCTAGCATGACTTGGATTATCACTGAACATATAACCATGAATCTATAATGCCAAGAGTTAGACATAAAACTTGGAAAGCTTATAGTTCCAACTTGTAGTAATGAAATTATAAAATAGAGTTATGCTTATAGCTTTTTCTTTCTTTATGAAGAACTCAGAGTAACAGTGCTTTTTTTTTTTTTTTTTAATCAACAGTGAAGTCTTTCCCTGGTAACATATAAACAGAAAAGTGGATATAAGGACTTATCATTGTTACTGAATTTTTAAAAGTAATAAAGCATTTTTATGGAAAATATGTAGAAATTGAAAATACAATTTCCTTTACCAATGCACTGTCAGTATTTCTTGCAACTTAATTACTAAAGGATGACTTTGATTATCACACATTTTCTAGGTCAAAATTTCCCAAACTTCTGCCATATCAGAATTACTTGGAAGGCATGTTAAAATATAGATGGCTGGGTTTCAAGCCCAGGGTTTCTGATTCAATAGGCAAGGCCTGAGAGCTGCATTTCTTGCAAGTGCTCAGGTAATCCAGGCCCAGAAAGGCCCATGGCTCTAGACACATGTTTAATTTCTGATCTAGCTTCTTAGTGTGCTTAGTAACTTTCTCTTTATTGAAAATGGGAAAGGCTGCTTAAAGGAGTTGTATAAATTTCAGTTTACTCATCTGCAGTAGACCAAATCAGCTTTGTCACTGGGAAGAATGACTTATGACAGTGGATGTTTTTAATAAAAGATTCTTCACACAGCATTGAAAGACAGGAAACCTTAAAAGGAAAAGAAAACTGATAAAACTATGCCCAAACAGGGATTTAAATTGCTAAAAACCTTTTAAAAAAAATGCTGCCTGCTTGCAAAGCAAAAGTTCATTTTCCCACACTAGAAAACACTTAGTTATCAATATTTTGTTCATATTTTTTCCTTAGTCATCTTTTTTCCACTTGCCAGAAAAGAATTAATCATTCTCACCACTCACTGTCCTGCCTCCCAAAGTATACAATTGCTCTTGCCCTTATATATTTTACAGCTTAAAAATGTACAGCACAACCCTACTAATTCAAGACTTTTATTTAAACTTTGGCAAGGTCCTATTAAATTTAAGGTGTCATTAAACTACAGGACATCTATTATATTGGATAAATTATTCAGGATTCAAAACAATCTTTTCAAAGGTATGCAGGGCTATCACCTACAGTTATATAGGCTGTGCACTGCACAACTTCAGGAGGCACCATTGATCTAGACGATGATGTAAATGGTACTCTCTGGAATTGTGCAATCAGGTGTTCCTTAGTCAGAAATAATAGGCCAGGTTTAATAAGACAGCCATAAAGTTCTTGTCTTAACTCCAAAATTCTTGGAGAATGAAAGAGACATGGCAGAAGAATGGCACATGTGATTTATGTCTGATTTAGTAGACTGCTGTTAGCTCAATGTGAGTCAATAATAATCTACACCTGCCCACAAAAACCGTGAAAAGCTTAGTGTTTTAGTGGGTTGGGTTTCTGGTGTGAGGGAAATGAGAAGTCTCTTAGCTTCATAGTTGGTAGAATGAATCCAGAGTTGACCACTTCTCAGAAACTATTTTCAATCCTGCCTTGTTTGTAGGTAAACCGAGGCACCAACTGCTAATGTTCATTTACAAAGAGCACTAAACAGATGTTCCACACTCAGCATAATAACTGAGAACCTTAGACAGAAACGCAAGAAATTGTTGAATTTTTTTCAGTTAACTTCAGTGACCCGTGAACAAATATGTACTGGTTTTGCCAGTGAGGTATGCCAAAATAGCACCTTGATTCTGGCTTTGGAATAAAAGTTCATGGAGTTTTTTGATGACTTCTAGCCTTTGACAACACAGCAGGGGAAGCTGAGAAAGGAGTTATTTTTAGCTGAATCCTGGAAAATCATCATCCAGTTTCCTCTGCTCAGTCACTAATAATCACAGACAGCCTTAAATAGAGTTGTTGATTAATTAATCTATGTCCAAACATTTTATTTTTTTCTTAATGCTATCGTTCAGGAACACTTGCAGTTAAACCTTGTCGTCTGGTTCTTCTCCTTAGAAGATCGTTAGCTGATAATGCCTATTAACACTTTACAGACGCTTTATAAAACCAGCAATATAATGCTTTGAGAGCGCCCACTCTTTATTTCCCACCCATTTTAATAATTCTGGCCCATCCTTTTCCACAGAAGCAAATGTACAAATGTGGAGACACTTCCGCATGAAGACCGAGTTCATAATGTGCATATCCAAAGCATCGACATTGATGCCGTATCCATGGTTCTCAAAGGGGAGGGTAATCTGTGATAACAAAATTGTATCCCTTCCTTCCTGCAATTACCTCACTATCCTTATAGCCTTGACATCTGGAAACCGACTGATACAGTAGCAGCTGTGATTCCTGTTCTACAGCAGGAAGTTGACTACACGTTCCAAAGTGCCCTCATTGTTTTGATATTTTCTGGCTGCTTCAGGAGCTTGGATAGAGGAGAACACACTCTTTTGTACCAACCGCAGTTTGGAACCATACAACAAAGTGTATCTTGTCACAATCTGAACCACTTATACGTATGGGAGTTTCTTTTTCTTCATGACAGATGACTGTTCATTGTGGTCATAGTCCAAAGTTAGCCATGTTAGACATTGTACACTTTATTAGAGAATTAAACCTGATTTTGTTCATAATCGCACTATTTTCCATAGTTTATTTGGTGGTTTAACCTCTGCCATAATTTTCTCAAGTAATCAGCATGGAAGAAGTCTTATCCAAAGACATGCTTCTATCTAAATACTTGGAAGATAATTGCTTAATTTAAGTTAGAAATTGTATTAGTATTAGAATAGCATTACAGTATTAGAATAGTATTGTGAGAATCATTATGCCTTGCATTTGCTCACATAGGGTCTCACTTAACAGAGATTTTCAGATCCTTATCAATCTGCCAGAAGTCAAGAGATCTCCAAAAGTAGTGCAGAATTATTAGTATTGGGCAAACGCAATTGTATTTTATCTTCACTAAACGTCTGAAACTATTTTGTGTTTTTGAGCCAGTAAAATTATAATATTGTTTATTCAGAATGCTTTTATTCCTTAAAAAGAATCAAAAGAAGTAACTACTGTGTTGATTTACTGTTAATTTATCTTTAAAATGGCTACAAATAATAGTTTTCTTCATTATAAGAGCATTAGTGCTTTTTTACTCATCAAATTAAGAATGAAATGGATTTTAGTAATACCCTACAATTACCTTATTAATCAAAATTATTACCAGTTATCTCCGTGAAGCTAAACTGGTTTGCTGCAGAACAGGTTGAGGACTGCTGTGATTCAGAGCATAACTCTCCAAGAATATATTGATATGATTTTTATTTAATTTACAAATTTTACTAAAGTTTTCCTCTTTCCTATATTTCCCCCAAGATATAACAATATCCCCCATTGTATATTTTTATTTGCCTTAAATCTCCAATTTAATTTAGTTTTTCTTTTTTTTTAAAGATTTTATTTATTTATTTATTCATGAAAGACAGAGAGAGAGAGAGAGAGAGAGAGAGGCAGAGGGAGAAGCAGGCTCCCAAGGAGCAGGGAGCCCAATGTGGGACTTGATCCCAGGACCCTGGGATCATGACCTGAGCCGAAGGCAGATGCTTAACCATCTGAGCCACCCAGGCGCCCCTTTGCTTAGTTATTTCATCTGGAATTTTATACTCATAAGTGATGAAATCTCAATCTCTCTTTCATAATTGAATAGTTGATTTAAAATAATTATTTATGTCTTCTATTCTAGTGACTATAATCTCTGATATTCCCTTCTGGCTAGAAATATTTTTATGCTGGATTTATAATAAATTTCCTGTGATACTGATTCCGTGTATGCTTAAGCATTTGTCAGTTTTATCCAACTGTTCCTGTGATAACCAGAAGTTATTGTGCCTTCTCCTAGTATTTTAATACTCCAGTGTATATGGAGTGTTTAAATAACCATAAAAGCAATATTTGTTTGCATAGTTATTGGTTTGTTTACCTTCACTGCTCCAGAAAATCTTGCTGGGCAATCTGCCTAGGGCTGATACTTATAACCATTAGCAATTATGGATTCCAGAAAGTTGTTGACATGATTTTTTTAAAAAACCATTTCAAAATCAGATACAAAATATACAGTGTATTCCTAGGGTAGTTTTTTGTAGCCATTCATGCTCTTTCCCTTCTTGTTTATCTTAGCTATAATTCACTTTTCATCAAGGTGCATTGAGTAATAGAAAATTCTATATCAACTTTGGGTTCTTCCTAGACATTCATAGGCAGATGCGTTATTTTCAAAATTAATAAAGCAGAATTATTTTTATATGATGGTATTTTTACACATCATTTGTGTTTTGCAGGGGTTTGGGTAATATGCCAGTGATGTACTTTTCATTGTCAAGGAATCCATCTACACAAAAGAGGCACGGGTGCAGCATCGAGCAGGTGGGGACTTCTGTCATCTGACATACGTATTGAGCTCTGGGGGAGAGAACAAGAAGAATGCATAGGACACTGCTCTCAGGGAGGTTACACTTTAGAGTCTGTACTAATACTGTGCCACCGATGGGCAACAACAAAAGCTAGGCAAAGACTTTTTAACAGAAACCTCTCCATTCATCCCCTCACTGGGACAGGCAACAAAAGAAGCCTCCGTTTCTGAAATATTTAGAAGAACAGCATTAATGAAGAGTTCAGTTACAAGCTTTGGTTGTGATTTTGTTTGCTTGTTGATGGGTGTTTTGCAGAAAAGCCTGATGCGCTTGAATTGTCCTTTGAGCATGATCTGCTCTAGAAATAGTGCTGAATAAGCTTTTTCCTTTTTCTTTCATTTTTTAAATAACTTAATTTTCTAAAAAAAACCTGTCAGTCAGAAAGTTGACTTTTAGAATTTTGTTATGTCATGATAGAACAAAATGTATCAAGGAAGAAAAAAATAAATACTATTTGTGCATATGACGTTTCACCTTTAAACTATTTCCAACCTGACTTCAGTAATTTATTATCAAGATTTTAGCAGTTTATTGTCAAGAGAGTAAAATTTGACAAAATAAAAATATGATTTTTGGCCTTTAAATATGCTACTTAGTCATCCCCAAAGTTTCACCTAGAAAAGAAACCGGAAATAGTTCCTAAGCATAAGAATAGAGAATAGAAATAAATGATATTTATTTAATATTAGATTCAATCTTGGCAAAAAATATTCTTAACTTGGGATCTATTTTTTAAAATTATCTCTCATTTTTTAAAATTAAAAGTGTCAAAATGTAAATGCTTAAGACCTAAAGTTTACTGGATTCTGGAAACTCTCACTGGCATACTGTGGACTAAACACAATATTTGTTTTTGACATAAATTTACAATGAGCTACCAAGACTATGTGCAAATCACAATGAGTGATTCCTTTTGTCAGATTTTCCAAAGAACAAGACATAATGAATCTATTATGAACATCTCCCAGATCATATTTTCCCTTAAAATGTAACATACACATTTAGAATTTAAAGCTAAAAACTTGTTAACATATCACAAGTTTTCAGTAATTAAGAGACTTGGTCAGGAGAGAATTCAGTGTGATTTTGCAAATGGGGTTGCAGCATAAATTTTATTACAGATTGTTAGCTAGTGTGGTTCCTCACGAAGGTCAAATGTATGTTTATGTTCTGTGAGTCTTCTAAGCAAAGTATGTCCTTACTCTTTAAGAAATACATAGAGAAGAAGAGAAGAAAACAACAGTGTTCTTAATTCCTAAGATACAAATGCCAGTAAACTGTACACATCAAGATATTTGGAATTAGAGTCTAGTCACTTTAAACCCAGATGTGTGTATTTTGAGCACATTTTTTTGAGCACTACATAGTCATAAAGTAACCTAAAATAACAATGAAAGAAAACTAAGCTCTGCTGATAAAATACACTTTACTTTTTATGTGGTGTTAACAAAATGACTTAGATGGAAAATGAAATCTGTCTTAGCTTAAGACAGAAGCACAAAGACATTTCCCTTCTGGACAACAGACTTTGGCATTGAAAGATCAAAGGAACAATTTTATCTGCATTGTGACTACAGACCAAAAAATTTTACAGTATTCCTGTCTCCATGCTAGAGCTTATGTGTCTTTAATGGCATTTAAATTATAGCCCTTCTGCAGTCAAGCAGTCAAAACACCACGTCATCTGATGAGACACCATATTATAATCTGTCAGTATGTCTCATTTAAAAATTCTCCTATACTGTACTTGCCCTCATTTTTCACTTCTGCAAGAAAAATGGAGCAAATTGTTTTTTAAACTGGGTTTACAAGTTGACCTAATCAAGCTAGACAAAAGACATACTTTGGTTTATATTATTTTAACTTAATTAATTTAAAGCAATTTGTAGTTTTTTTTTTCCTTTTTATTGTGATAACCCCTCTCCGCATTTTTTGCTTGTTTGTTTTTGGGGTTTTAATCTTTCTTACATATGAAATGATACATGGTTTATTATAGACAAATATTAAATGAAAATCAAGAATGTGTGTCCATTAGAGAATAATAGCTAAAATATTTTGTTCTTAAAGCAAAGTATTTTATATTAAGCTAATATATAATAGAGGGATTATTATATATAAATGGAAGGAGCTGTTTTCTGAATTTTTGTGTATCACACAATATAGATGGTGTTTCAAATGTCACTGGGGAAACAAGTTTCAAATGTGTTCCTTTAAAATAATGTTTATTGTAGTGATTTAGCAATCAAAACTTTCTGAAAATGAGTATTTCGCTTAGAATGTTCCTGCAGATAGGAAAATAAGATGTTACATTTTCTACAGAAACAGTGAGTTTTTTTCTCAAAAATGTAAAAATTTTAAGAATTTTATTAAAAAGATATCAGCAAGAATATGTAATCAATTATCTTATACCTTAATACTATCTAATATTACATCTATTTATAAGTGGTTATAAGAGATATTTAAAAAAGTAAAATTTATTTTGTCTAGAAACATGTTAGATTAGTAACTGATAGATAACTTTGTTTCCATGTTTCAAAAATATAACGTGGGAATTCATGGATTTTCAAGTAGATTCACCTAAGTTTTTAAAATAATATTTTTAAATCATATTAAGGTTGGGATACAAGATGCTTGTTGACAATAAGTGATTTTAACGTGCCCATGCGAAGCATTTATTTTTTTTAAATGAAAGTGACACTACCTTAGATAAGCTTCAACTGAAAATATTTCTATTATATTATGTACATCTGCTTTGGAAAGAGCCAACCATTACAAGTAAATTGATTCTTAAATTTTCAAACAATTTTGAACAACTTTTATCGCTAATAATTATGTGTAGAAAATCACAGACGAGTATGCTGCATGCTACATATTGAGTAGGAATGATGGGAATCACCAGACATACAGTAGGTTTGAGGAGTTAGGCCTAGAAATGCCAGGGTCCTTCAATGTATTTTACTTACCTGAGGAAATGCAGAAGATATTTACTGAGCTTGGGACAATTTAATATATCACTTTTTCATGGAATCAGGATTGGATGTCTCCATAATTAGTTGATATTTGACAAGAAATTATGACAAGTATTTTATTTGCAGAATTTGATGTAGCTAAATGGGGCCTTATAGTGCAATATTCTGATTTAAAATATGTATTTTTTTTCCTTAGGTAGCAAAAAAAACTAGTGATTTTTAGTGATGAAACAATAGAGTAGAATAAAAAAATTTCCATGTATGGAAAATAGTTGATCTTATATCCCCACTCTCTTCTATCCTAAAACCCAAGATATATCTTAGAATTATTTCTGGGAGTCTATTATTTGATAAATACAAAAAATTATATGCAATACAATGAAAACTTATAAATCCATTACCCAGTTTAAGAACTAGAACAGTATTGAAAGTGTTTCTTCTTCCCTCTCTCCTTTCTTCCCCAGAAGCTACAGTTATCAAGGCCATTACATACAAAGTTGTGCAAAGTGTGTACTTAACAAATGTACAAGATGTGCACTTTCATATCCAGCTGGGCCTGATATGAATGATGCCCTTTGAAGTGTGCAGTGTAACCTACACAGATTTTCACAATGGCTCTGCCACTTTCGAGACTTGTTTTGGGATTATCTTTTTATGTATGTATGATAATTTTGCTTGTTTAAAGCTTTGCAAAAATGTCATTTTCTAATAGCCTTACTAGTACTGGCTTTTTTCACTAAATATTATGTTGCTAAGGGTCATGGACATTGTTGCCTATAATTATATGTTTGTTTACTTCACCGCTATATAGTATTCAATTGTGCAAATACCCTCAATTTCTTTTTCTCTTCTCTTCTTTGACATTTGAGTTATTGCCTGCTTTGCAGTTAAACATGCTGTTGCTATAAATATCCTTGCATATGTCCTTTGGTGCACATGGGCAAGAAATGTTCTAATGGACTAGAATAGGAATTTTGGAATCTTAAAGCTTATGGATGGAGTAAGGGTGTACGTGAAAAGTAAAAACTTAAAAGCTCTGATGAGGGTATATAAAGAATATTATGATACTCGGTTACATAAGACTTTCTTTAAAAGACCCAATTATAAATACTTGCAGCATTTGTATGAGTACTATTTGTGTATAGACCTCAGTTCCATTTATAGGGAGCTATTTGGATGGCTCTATAAAATGCCTGCCTTGCTAAATCAATCAATCATTCTAGTCCAAACCCATTAGCCAGAAGAAGAAGCAAACCCAGAAGCCATTTTGGTTATCTTAACATGGATTAAATGAATTTATTTTAAACTCAGAAAATGGGGATTAAAATGAGATGATTCAGCCAAAGCAAAAAGGATCAGTTTTACTCCCCTTTCCACATCCCATTCAGATTATTTTTGGAAATACTGAATACACACCCAAAACTGAAGGTTGTGATTACGATTCTGAGGCAGGAAAATGTACCAACAATTATTAGATAGGGAGATATTTTTATGATGTAAAATATATATAACCTAAACTTTAGACCATTTTTAAGTGCACAGTTCAGTGGCATCAAATACATCGAAATCATTGTGCAGCCATCACCACCGTCCATCTCCAGAACATTTTTTCATCTTCCTAAACTGAAACTCCATATCCATTAAACAGTAGGTCTGCATTCCCTCCTTCTCTTCCCTGGCCCCGGCAATCATCATTCTGCCTTCTGTCTCTATGAACTTGACTACTCTAGGTACCTCAAGTGGCATCCTATCATGTTTGCCCTCTTGTGATTGGCTTATTTTACTTAGCCTCTTCAAGGTTCATCAGAGTTTAACAAAACTTCCTCATCTTTTTGGGTGAATAATATTCCCTTGTATGTATACACCACATTTTGTGAATTCATTTATCTATTGATAGACAGTGGGTTGCTTCCACCTTTTAGTTATTGTCAGTAGTGTTGCAAAAAACGTGGGTGTACAAGTATCTGTTTGAGTCACTGCTTTGCCTTCTCTTTAGGTACGAAGATTTTTAAGAACTCCTATAAGTCAGCCTCCTGAGCAGCTACTCCCCTAGGTGTCAAAAGAAAACCTAAAAATATTTTAAGATTGACAGAAGGAAGGATAGAGACAATCTACATTTTATAGTTTTTTTTTTTACAATGTTTCCCTTTTACTTGAATGCATTCATTTCTTTCAGGAATTACAATTAAATATTGATATAATATCCTATTTGTTATTCTCTAACTTAAATAATATGTAATTGCTTGAGAATTTTAACTTTAGACATAAAGTTTTTACTTTAAAGAACACATTTGAGAAATACAATTTTTCTCCTGCTACTTCCATTAATAATGGGTTATATTTGCATGGAATACTAATCAGCAAAATATTTTCTCCTACTTTGTTAATATTTGCCAGCACTCACAATGTGATGATTACTTGATAAATGAGTATATTAGATAGATAGGTAGAAAGATATGATACATAAATAGATGATAGAGAGAAAGATAACTAGCCAGTCTGGCTCAGCTTTCTTATACCTGTTTTACAGAAGGGAACTGAGATTTTGAAAGGTACAAGGCCTTCAGTTAGAAAGTGGCAGAACTCCGAATTCAAACTTGGTCTTCCTGGCACCAAAACCCATTCTAACCATTATAGATTCTGTCCTCCTTTAGCTATGCTAATCCTCACCACAACATCATGAAGTTGATTGGGAAGTTGAGAGCTATTCATTTTCTCTTGAGAAATGGAGTTCTGACAGATTCAATCATTCATTTAAGATTTCATAGCTGATAGGTGGTACAGCAAAAACTCAGGTCTTCTCTTCCATTCTTTACACTCCGCCTCCACCCCATAGCTTACGCAGCCATGACTGCCATTGGTTTTTGTGGAGTTAACATATTGTATCCCAAAAGTTAAAGTCTGAACTATCTAAGCATTCCATGCTCATGGATTGGAAGTACCTTAAATATATGTAGTTTTTAAAATAAGCAAAGTGTGCAACTTGCCCTATGCCATACTTCTTTTATCAACAGAGGAAGCATCACATTTTAGATTTGAGTTTAAAAATAGTTCTCCGTCATTTGGACCTTAATCTCATTACTCTTAGGAAGAATTACTGTGAGAAATTTTCCTAAATATAAACTGAAGAGTGCATTTGTACTTTTGTAGTGTTAAAAATACTTTAAAGCTTTGATGCAAATCCTACTAGTCCTGAGCTGATGTGACAGGAATTGTGCAGGTACTTCAAGACCGAATCCTTCAAAGGGTTCCACCTAAGCTTGTCTTTATAGCTAACTGTGGATCACTAGCACTATTCAGTATCTTCCAGTGTGCTAGTTTTTAACCCATAGAAAAATTCAGTAATTATTGCTAGAACTATTAGTAACCTAGCTGTGTTTGAATTTTAGTAAATACAGATGTTATTTGTGCATTAACGTGTGAGGAAGAGGGTATCTCCTAAAGGTACTTACTCATTATTTTTTGGATTAATCCAGTTTTGTGTCAAAGAACTGTAGTTTCCACACACTCATATGCAAATGAATAAGCATAAATGTAATGAATTTACCTTTTTTTATATATAGACTAAAAAAATTCACACTCTAGTCACTTCATCAAAGTATCTTTGCCCCTTTTATTGCGACGTATTTTCAAAAAGAAGGGGGGGAAGTGCATTGTAAATGTTAAAATACAGAACTATATGAATGAAGTGCTCTTTAAAAATCCAGACCCAAACCCTCTTTGGTTTCTATTAAGAAAACAGATATTACATCCTCTTATTACAAGTGTGTTTTTTTTCTCACCTCTCCCACTGCTGGGCTTCATTTCCACCTAGAGACATCTGTATACCAATCCCAGTAGTAATGCCCCTGCTCTAACAAGTCACAGCTCACATGACCCTCTCTCCTGGAGAATGAATTATTAGGTAATGTTTACTTTTATCCAATTGATTTCACTTCCTCCACATTTCAATTTCTTTGGCATAATACAGAACAGAACTTAATAATGACTACTTAAAACTAAAATCAAGGAAAGGAAAAAATATTTTGTTGGTAAAAGATGGTTGGTAATAATATTAGAATATTTTCAGATGCAAACAAAGTAGAGTTCACTGGAGAAAACTAGGAACATACCTATGTTTATACTTTTAATATAGACACGACTTTAAAGATGCAAACATTCTGAAATATTTGTATAACACAATTTCATTTCCAAAGGAGAATGGTTATTTGTCCTCATTTCTCCGCATTTAAATGAATAAACTTTGTTTTTCTTATGATGGATTAGCTAACTGAAGAGAATTTTTTTCCCCAGACAAAGTATAAATAGTTGTTTCCCAGACATCAACTTTGCAAAAAGCCTGACATTAACAGCTGATGTAGTCGTGTATGTTTGGAAGAGCTATGTTCTGATTCTCAGAAGATACCTTACCAGAGTCCATTTGTTTTAAAGTTTGTGAAGTGGCCCTTCTGTAATGATACTCTTCCTGTCACTTCCAAATATCCCTGTACTAAGGTACCTAAAAAGTGAGACACAGACTGTTTTTTAAAACTCTAAATAAATTGAAGGTAAGACATATTCTAAAATAATACATGGGGATAGATGAGTAAAAGAAGGCATTAACTAAAACAAAACAAAATAAAACAAAATAAAATAAAATAAGGATGGTAGTCAAGAAGGCAGAGAAAGGGAAGCAATATGGAGAAGTAATGGGGGAGTTCTGTGGTTGTCTCTACTTTAGAAATATGAGGAATCTATTGGGAAGAGGAAAATAAAGTTTTAGATGGCCTATTTACTTCTAAAAAACTCATTACTTAAAGCAAGGATATTATTTTTAAAAATATATACATGTATATTACTAAAATACAGATATATGTGACACACACACACACACACACACCCCAAAACTATCAATGCAACAATTCCTTTGTTTCTTAGAAACTACACATGAATTTCATTTTTTGAATAAAATGTACTGGTAAGCACTGTAGCAATTTCTAGAATTTGGTCACTCTTCTTTATGGTGGTAATTTGACTTGAATGTGTTAACTTGAATATTTAGATTTGAATGTGGCTGGAATTTTCTAATATGATCAAAATCCAGAGTATTTATGCGTTTTTTGCATCTGTGTTTTATATATATATATATATATATATATATTTTTTTTTTTTTTCCTTTTGACTTATCTGTTCAGAAATGGATTTCTACTAAATTTTCTTAGGTGCACTTGACAAGCTGTTGCTGAAAAGTATTTCTTACTTTTTTATTGACTTATCTTGTAGATGCACTAATGTGCTACTGGCCATGCGAATTACATACAATTCTAGGAGACAAACACAATCTCCAGTTACAGATGAAGGGCACACATGGGTTATCCAACATGTGAGTCATCAAGAAATGCAATACTGTGCAAAGACTGGTGAATCACACAGTCTGTAAACGTGGCTTTTTGAGCTTTTGACACCAATGCCTGCTGCAAAACATAGCAAGGAATAAGCAAGAAGAGGAGGGAGGGGAAAGGAGGGGAGGGGAAAATAAAGGGGGGCTCTCTATAATCAGTTTTTACTGTTCCTTAGTTTCTTGACCAGTGAACCAAGGACAGAAAGGACACTTGCATTATTTTTTGTTACAGTTTGTTACAGTTTTTGTTTGTTATAAACTCTTTGTTACAGTTACCATTCTCATGTACATAGTGCCATTTGAAAATTCTAAAATTGATCATATTCAATTTAGAATTGTTCTTTAAGTTTTGTAGCCTATACACTATAAAGTGACCCAAGGAGTAAGTTTTTGCGTTGTTTATTTGATGTTGTCTTCCACTCTGTGATAAGCTGCATGGGAGCAGGGACTGTAAGCCTCACAATTACAACGACCCCAGTGCAGGAAAGAAAGAAGGGAGAAAGGAGGGTCTTCTAATGTTATTTTAACATCTGTGAAATGTATTCACTTTCTAAAGCTCTGTCTCTTCCCTGTCCTCCTCGTCTTGAAACAATTCATATCAAAGAAAACATCTTAGCACAAAAAACATTAATTGTTGCTCTAGCCCATAATGTAGATATACCGCTAACCATATGAAAAACAAACAATAACCCTGGTAATTCTGTGTAGAAACTGTCCATACATTCAATTACCCATCAAGTAGGATCCAAACTCCTTACCACAGTGCTGAAAACTCTTCATACTCTAAGCTCAGAAACTGAGCATCTTCAGACATCCCCTTTGCCTCTCTCCTTACCCTATGTTCCAGCCATATTGGTCTAATATTTGTGTACTATTTCCCTGGCACATAAATTGTTATGCCCTGTTGCCATCTCCTTAAAACTCTTTCCCCTTGGAATGCCTCTGTATGTACATTTTTCTTCACAAATAATTTCTACTTGTCTGTTAGTGGACAAGAACTGCTCAAAACTTTCCAGAATATTTTCATGGACTTTGTATTTAGAGAAAAAAGAACATTAAAAAGAAAAGGATTTAGGGATTGTGCAGCCCATCCTTTCCATTTTGCAGCTGAGGAAACTGAGGCACAGAGCGAAGATCCTGCCCAAAGTCACACACCAATCAGCCATAAGGCCAAGACTAACTACCCATCCCTCGCTGTTCTCTTCAGTGGTGATCACATCTGCCTTCGATTCAGACAATTCTGGAGTTAACCTTGGGAAATGTGTTAACCTTTCTGAGTCTAAACCTAAAATTGGACATAAAAATAGGTAATCTAGAATAGTTTCTTTCTTTCCTTCCTTCTTTTCATAGTCTTTTGTGATTCCCAGTTTAGCCATTTAATCTGCATACCATACAAACTTTCTTACTTTCAGAAAGAACTGGGCTATAGCAGCAGAAAATAGTAGTTAGCACATAGACTACGGGGTTAGATTTTTTTGGTTCAAATCTTAATCTACCTGGGTGCTTTGGGCAGGGCACTTAACTGCTGTGCCTCAATTTTCTCATTGGTAAACTGAGAATAATTAACTTACTGAATTCATTCACACATGCTTAGTCAGAGCTTTCTGTTCTAGGCTTTGAGGATTTGGCAGTGAACCACACAGATAGAAGCGCTAATGGGGTTCCATTCCAGGGGAGAGATAATCAACTGATAAATTATACCTGCCCTCCTCTTCCTCCAACCCACAGTAAGTGCTCTTTCCTCTGCCTGGGAGTTGCCTTCCTGCAGCTGTCTAAAGGGTTAGCTTCCTCCCAGGATTCAGGTTCTTATAATCACCTTCACTGGGCACCTACTTTAAATTTCAATCCCACCCTTGTCACAGTTCAATTCCCTTTTCTGCTCTATTTCTAAAAATAATGATTCCTTTTTACTGTCTAACACACCATATATTTTTATTAGTTTGTCTAGTTTATCTTGCATCTTCCTTACTCAAATGTAAACCCCATGGGGGCAAGGATGTTTGTCTGTTTTGTTCTCTGCTGTATCTGAAGAACCTAGGCCCGCTTCAGTATGGGCCTAGTGTGGGCCTGGTATCTATTAGGGATTCCTTATCTATTTATTAAGTGACTGCATTAATATCTAGTGTAATGCCCTGTGGTGATATTTGCAATTAAGTAAAATAAAACAGAATTAAGTGTGTAGAGAGAAAGATCTGGGCACTATTTTAGATAAAGTGGTTAGGGTAGGCCTTACTAAGAGGGTGACCTTTGACTAGAGACACGAATGAAGTGAGAAAAATAAGCCATGGGGATAACTGATGGTTGAACGTTTTAGATAGCAGGAACAGCAAAGGTCCTGAGGCTAATTCATATTTGACATGCTCTATTAATGGCAAGGAGACACAAGTGACTAGGGCAGAGTGAGTGAGAAGAGAGGTAAGAGACAAAGTGAGAGAAACCATTCAGACCATTCGTGTATACCATTGTGAGGACTGTGGATTTGATAATAAGAGAGCCAACCAAATTGAGGTATAGAGAGATGTTGAGAGAGCTGAAGCCAAGTATCTTTGGTACAAGTTAGTTACTGTATACCAGGGACTGAGTCCCACTTGTAAGTGACAAATGAAGGCAATGAAAAGAACAAATAAATGAACACCAAATTTCCTTCCCAATTTCTACCCTTTATAACAACAACAACAAAATGCACAGAAGGCAACTTAGGATAGAAAGGGACATGTGGAAATTCACAAGTTACACTGAAAAAAAAATATACATAAAGACTGGGTATATATATATATATATATATATATATATGATGGGTTATAATCTTATTTTTAAAAAGGCATATCACATGTAGCAGTCACACTCATAGAACCTGAAACAGTGTAGTCCTAGTCTGTGTTATGGATTTTTCTGCGCTTACTTTTACTCTTATAATACACAGCTGTATTTTATCAAATAATCAGTTAATGAAATGACAATAGTTTCCTGTCACAGAATTTGTTTATTCCAAACTGCTGTTTGATCTCACAAACACACCAAGACATTACCAGCCAGACCATTTAACCTCTTTAAAATATTCCCCCTGGAGGAAATGAGTTTTTACTATTGATAACGTCAATCCAAATTCTGTATATGTTTATATTCATCCTAAAGCAAAAAAGTACATGGTAACATTAAGATTTTGCTTTACTCTATACCTTATTGATCAAGATTTTGTATTAATTATTTTCTACCTGCAGCACAGCTTCTGGAATCTTCGATAAATATGGCGGCATTTCTGAAGAGAAAAATTTCAAATCACCTAGTAATTAATTCATTGTCAAGGTGGCAATAGATTCAGTGTAATACCGAAGCCTTTTCTTTCAGCCTCACCAGAGAAAAAGGGAACTGCTTTCTTAAAAGACTCAAAATAGGAGTCTTTGAGGGTTTTTAAAATGAAGGGTCATGCTTATACTTCTTTATTTAGTCCAATTCTTGTGTAATAGTGAGCATCTAATTCATTTAGCAGATTTTATTTGTCAAGCTAAAAAAGCATATGCTATATTTAGTTCCAGCAAGAATTGTAGAAATCAGTAGAAAAAATTCACATAGAGTTAGTAGAACATGCAGCCTTTTAATTATTTTACTTGTCCAAAGGGCACAGCAATTGGGCAGACTGCCTACTATACATTATAAATTAATTCCATTTGTCCTGAAAACTCATTCATTATTTCAGTACTTGGAATTTTGGCTGCCCTAATTAATCTCTGTTTTATAACTCAGGCACTTGAACCTCTGCAAAGGCTGCATTTTTCCAGCCTATAATCACACTCTCAACAGACAGCCAAGTGCTGGGGACAATGGCTCCTTCACCCTCTCAGCTATACCTCGGCTTCCGTGGAGACAAACTTTCTGTCTCTGATTTATGTGCTGAGTCCTCCTTGAGAGAAATGCTTGGGTAGAGAAATGCACATCCCTAAGGCAGATTACTTGCCTCAGTCTGTGGCCCTATTACCCGAATTCTGTCCCTTGAGCACTGGTAGAGAGCCAAAAGCACCTTGGAATATTCCCTAGAAGATAGGAACCCACCTTGCAATCAGCCTTTGCAGGTTACATCTGCTTTCTTTTAAATCCATGCACTGTGAAGTGTGTTGTACTCCGGGGTCTTGATGCTGCGCTTCCTCACCATGGCAGAGGGGCCTGGAGCAAAGGGATACTGGTAGGCGCATGCTGCCAACTCAGGCCTTGGCAGCATAAAGGGTCAGCAGTTACCATCTTGCAGTTCGCTCTCACAGTTCTCTTGCTACATGACTGCTCTTTTGAAATGAATAGAAAACTATTTTTAACTTCAGTTATTGTTCATTTAGAATGAAAAAAAAATGTGCTTTATCTGACCTTTTCTGATTATTTTCCTTTTACTTCATATAATGATGCAGAGAAAGTCCTTACAATGAATTCTGTGTTCAAACAAACAAACAAACAAACCCCAATTTACTTGTCAGCTAGTTCTTCATTTATTTCTGGAAAATCTACTCCCTAAATCTTATCAAGGAATCATAGAAGAAAGCTAGCACATTGTTTTGCTTATTGATTCTTCTGGTAATTGTAAAGGTAAGAATGAGGCCATGACTCCATCACAGATAAGGACAGGGGTCCAGGATGGCTCCTGATGCCTGACTTTATAGAAGATTGCAGACCTCTGAAACGAGCTTTGTTCCTGCTCAGACAAGGCTTCAGAAGATTTGTTTTTTCCCATGTGTATGGACTTCCCACTTATCACTTTCTATTTTTCTATATCTTTAGAGTAGTTTTATATTTTAAGAATCCAATTATCTATATTTTGGTGTGTTTAGATTGGGTTGGGAGTAAAAGGCAAGAGACAAAGCCATAAATAGCAAAATTCAAACTAGTGTAATAATTAGCCCATAACCTAAATGTCTATATTAATAATACAGGTTGGTAAATGTCTCTCACAATGTATTTTTAAATTATTTCTCACATAGATCAAGTAGAACTTAAGCTTTATAGTATTTTTTTGGAAAGTCAATTCAATAACAGGAAAATATACTGAGAAAATTCTATTTTAAGGTCCAATGTATAATTCTGCAGGTAATGTATTCTTTCATTCACAAGTTACACTTTACCCTTCTTCATTTCAAATATTGAAAAATAAGGTGGCTATTGAAGAAGAAGAAGGAGAAGAAGAAGAAAGAAGAAGAAGAGAAGAAGAAGAAGAAGAAGAAGAGAAGAGAAGAGGAAGAAGAAGGAGAAGAAGAAGAAGAAGAAGAGGAGGAGGAGGAGGAAGAGGAGGAGGAGGAGGAGGAAGGGAGGGGGAGGGGGAGGAGGAGGAGGAGGAAGAAAGAAGACAAAGTATCCAGGGCTTTAAGAATTAGATAAAAAGTTTTTATTTATTGCAAAACATAAAACATTCAGCTTCTTGTCCCCAAGAAAAATAACAAAGGAAAAAATCCATTAAACATTCTTGCTCTTCAAAAACAAAATTAATGGAAGTTTGTTTTATGACATTTTGAGATCAAACACATTTCCTAGTGGCTTTTTGGGAGATGGGAAAGAAGGGCTGAGTGGACAGAATAGCTGTCTATGTGGTACCAGTGTGAGGACGCTAATGTGAAGGGACTGTGAAATTCTAGATTCTTACATGCAGTTAAAAAAAATAAAAGAGCTTAAAAAACAATTTGAATAGGAGATAAGTGATATTAGAATTAAAGATTATAAAACTCTGTTATCTTTTGATAAAAAGATATTTTATGAGTGTGTGTTTGTGTTTTTAAGTGAATGAGAGGTAATCCAAATTTATACTCACTTTCAGCTAATAATCTATAAGCAAGTAAGTAGTGCAGATCTGTTTACTTAAGGTATAATACATGCTTATTTGATGTCAAATCCTCATACTAATATTCTCTGAAATTAAAACATAAACTCTTATAATTTTAAATTTTACAAAGAAAAACCAAGATAGAGCATATTTAAAAGGGTTGTTTGTTTTCCTTTTTCTTAAGATGAAGTTGTTGTTCGAGCAGGCCACTTAAAAATCTTTCCTTTCGCTCCCTCCCTCCTTCCTTCCTCTCCTTTTCTTTTTGCTTTTTGTGGTGCATTTTACTAAGAAAAAATGGTGGTAGCTTTAGATGAGAAAATATTTTATTTATTTGTATTTGAAGCTTTGATGTGCAGTTACTAAATTAGCAATAGAAGTGGAACGTTTGATTCTCACGTTTGCTTCCAGACATAAGAAAAAATAGGTTGTTCCTATTTGGAATTTTGAACTTCAGATTCCTGCAGCTTCTCCTTATGTTTGCAAGGTTTTGTAAAAACTACCTGAACACACTCTACTGAGAATTCCAAAACAAACTTTATAAAGTCATAAAGTAAGAAAATTGATGCAGCCTCCAAATTCAGCCTTATTCCTGTGGAAGGATATTTGAAAACAGCTCTGGCACACATTTTTATGCACCAATCTCTGAAATCCCTGAAATCGTTAAAAATATAAAATATAAAAATATAAAAAGAAAAGGAATGAGTACTGAGCAAATGTTTCACAGGGCAATGTACAAAAGCATGAAAATAACTCGACGCAAATCACCAATCTTTATTCTTTCAAATATTCCTCCAAATGGAAATGTCCTGCACGTGGAAGAATTCTAAAGACTCAACCTCGTTAAGTATAGAACTTTGAATAAAATATGTTTTTCCTTTCCCACCCCCACCATCCTATAAACACACAAATTGTCCTAAAGAAGAAATGTTATGTTTTGGAAAAATACACTGTTTTAAAGTATGTAAATATACTGAATTTCAGGAGACATCTGTTATGAATTTCTTGGTGTGCTATATATATATTTTATTCCATTATTTCTTCTAAACTATTCCAAATTTGTGATAATGGATTTACATCTCATTTTAAATTTTACTATCCATTCCAATAAGATATCTTTAGAAACTATAGAAGCTTATGAAAATTGTACTTTCAATGTAATATTGGTTTTAACTGAAGTAAAAAGTTATATTTAAAGGCAGTAGGAAAATTGAAGCCCTTGCCATTATTTCTGCATGTGCCTCAGGCCATTTCCCATAATAGAAGGGAAAGCTTATTTGTTGATATATCTTTTGTCTCCGATAGATATTTTTAGCTTTTTGATAATAATTTTGCATCCCAAAGAAAAGATATTTCTCTGGAGTGCCTTCAAATGTTTCCCATATAGGATGGGAAAACTGTGGTAACTTGAAAGTGCTCATTGAAAGATATTTCATGAAGCTAATCTTGTTTATTGGAGTTACAGTCTTGTAGTTTGTGTCCATAGAACTGCACACTTTTTATGGTGGTTCTTAAATCAGTATAAGTTAGCAAAATTTTATATCATTCAGGTGACCGTAACAAAACTGGGCAGAGTGTAGAATTGAGAATGTGAAAGAAACTATTTTGAAATGAGCATTTAGGTCAGAAACTCCGTTTCATAAAAATATTTTTGTTGCCCTAAAACAACAAAAAGAATTGAGGGGACTCTTTGACAAGTTATTGCCAAAATTATTTTTTCTTTTTTTGGCAGAAAATAAAAGCTGAAAATAGACTGAAGCATAATATATTTTTATGGCTCTCTCTCTCCAGAATGACAGAACTTTCTGTAAATCTCATTATGTAAAATATGCCTTCCCTGTGGTAAGTATGAGGTATGGGGAGAAACTAATTGGATTGCTCAAATTAGTCATTATGTCTGAAACTATTTTGGGGATGCTTCGCCTTTTGGGTTAACTATATAACACAATTTGTTGCTTTCTTGTGAGAATTCTGCTTTTGAGCAACAAGCAGAAATTCAGTGTAACATTAAGAAATGCAATTTTAGGCACAATACGATGACCACAGATGACCACAATGTAAATAGGCATCTCAAAGAGAACGATGTACTGAAAAATAAAGTAAGAGTTGATAGCATGACAATGGAATGATTGTTAACTTTTTGGACATTGATGTAAACTGAATTTAATAAAAGCAAAAGAAATGTTAGAGAAAGAAGACTCTAGAATAACTTATGATTTTGTTAAGGTCTTTCTAATGGTAACTTCTGCGGAAAATATCTTCTAGCTAAAATGATTTTAATTAAAAAAAATAAAATCCCAAAAGGTGAGAACATTTGCCTTTGAGAATATTATAATTGATAGCATCTTAACTATTAGTAAATAAGCCCTTGTGTTTCTTTAAATCAGCTGTGAAATAAATATTCCACTTGCTAAGATTTATTATAAATATCAATATTTATGTTAATGTGACTGATTTTTGGATAAGCATAATCCTATATACACACCTGAACTCCATTGGCTCCTTGGAGTTAATTGCCTCGGAAGGTGGCACCACAGGCCAGGGAATCTGCCTTTGATCACGTTTTGGGAATTGTCTTTAAATCCAACTCTATTTATTTTTAAACCCCATTTTTTAATTTAATTTAAATTCAATTACCCAACATATAGTACATCATTATACTGAAAGAAGACAAGTCTCCATCCTTTGAGGGTGATTCATATTTCAAGAATAGCTGGAAAACCCATAATGTTACAAAATTTGGTGCATAAAATAGTTTGATCATTGATTCACAAGGACTGGAATAAAACAACTAATCTAATATTCATCTGTGCTGAATGAAATACCTCTGAAGTTCATTTTGGTAAACAGAACCAGATTAGCTGGATATTTGTTCTGAACACCCACTTAGAGGAACACTGAAAAAGTAATGAGATGGGAAAATAATTTTTACTGGACCTCAAGGAGGGAACAATATGTGGTTAATATATTTAGATAGAGGGCGTGAAACTCCCCCTAAAGGTATGTTCTGGTAAGAAGAGAAGTAGGTAAGGAAGAACTTTTATCTAACCAGAGCACATCGCTGCCTCTCTGCTCTCTTTTATATCGTCTTTTACTAAACAAAACTTGGGGACAGTTAAAGAATATAGTTTTGAATGGATCCCAAAATTATTATGCTTCCCATAGTACCCACATGTCTTGTTCAATTGAGATAATATAGAAATATTTTCAAAAATGAGAATATTATCAGAAGTATAAAGTCTCTCAAGAGATATTTTGGGGCTAGACACATGTTTATGATTGCAGTGTTTAAAAACATGATTATCTTTATTCATGTCATCTGAAGAAAATATATGGTCCATTGCACAGAAGAGTAAAATTCATAATCTAATAAGATGCTTTTATTAAAGAAAAAGAAAGAGTTATTTGTCTGAAATTTAACCCCATGCATTGCTTTATATCAATGAATCAGATGGTGGCCAAGATCTCTGATCAGCATTAACCCGTTTGCACTTTTCCACACCAGAACCTTTGAGGATGATTAGCTTCTGTGATTGAGGCTTGAGATTCCAGGCCATCTGGATGTGTGGGGCCCCAACACGGAAGTTAGCTGCTTCTACGCTGTTTTATATAAAGTCAGGAAAATGAGGAATAGATGGACATCGACTGTGTCTGGTTGAGCAGTTAGATATAGATGTGTGCCTGAGAATCAAGGAAGAGACAACAAGCACACATTGAACACATACTATGTTCAGGGAAACATGCCAGGTCCTCAGATGACTTAAGAAACAGTTCCTGACCTCAAAGATCTCACGGTCCAGTGGGGGAAAACAAGCAAAGAAAGAGAAGTATACAAAAAAGCACTTTTTCATAAAAGTATTTGTGTATCTATTTTTCATTTTCAGAGTCCATTTCACAGAGAAAATATATATAATATTGAAACTAGAATTCTTTGTCTTCTTGCTGTCCATGTTTTTAATCCATTATAATTGCTTCTTCTCCCCTCATTTTAAAGTTCAACAGGCAACATTAAATGGCCTTTAAAAGTCTCAGGGTGTATATGGAACATTATGTTGTCTTCTTGCACAATTGAAAATAATTCTTAGCTAATAATTATGCAAGAAAAAGTATTAAAAATAGATGCTGAGTAATTATAAAGAGAGAATTTGATAAGGAGGTGAGGTGGGCAGTAACCATAGAATTCTGTCACTCTCTGATAGCTTGTGTCAAATTATCCAGAACTTTTGAGTCTCTGTGTCAATTGAGTATATAATTTAATATTTTTTAGAGAATAAATATTTGTCTTTATCCTATGGCTATACGATATGTTTATTTGTACAATAATCATCATTTTGGCATATCTACAGTCTTATGTCTGAAATTCTTTGACATCTAAATACTCCCCCCGCAAATCTATGCCTTTGAGACCCTTTTGCAGAAGAAATTTAACAGTATTTGCATTTGTGTAATTTACTCATCGCTAACTTCATGCTTGGAATGTTGCAGCTGTTTAAGCTTCAAGGCAACACTAAAAAATAGTTTTAAGACAGGAAACTGGGAAGAGTAGTGTATTTAATTCGAGTTTCAGAGGGGATATAAAAACAACTAAATTGACTTTGATCCAAGATTATCTGATTAATACCGTCACTGATTAAAAATTATAAGCTATAAAGCCACTCCATTATTAATAGTAAATAACTAATTGTTACAAACAGTTCTACAGAGTGTCACTGTGTCTGTTTCCCTCAGTATTAATCTCCAAAAACCATTTATAATTAATACAGGAGAGAAGTTGCTCGTAAATTAAGTCCAAAAGGAATAATTTCAAAAAATATAGTACAATGATATCATATCTTTGCCAGAAACTAAGAGTTTGCTAGCTGGATTAGTGGTGGTGGAAGGGTGCCTTTTCTGGGTTGCAAATAATAAATTCATAAAGATTGCTTAAATCAAATCACAATTTTCCACTTTAACCTAATAATATCAAAGATGGCTTACCTCCATGTCTGATAGATTTTCATATATTTCATGGTACTTTTTGCAAATTTACGTCATCCAATTTTCTGCAAATATGTAAATATGAAAGGAAAGCAGCCCAAAAGTGAAGATTTGAAGATTTAGATGGGAAGGAATCTTTCTTACTATGAAGTCACTTTCCTCTATCTGTCTCTCCCAATCTCAAAACAGATTTTAACATACAATAATTTCCATGTAACTTTTTTTTTGGAGAAGAAACGTTATAAAGAATATAATTAGTCGTATAAAATGGTCAACGTATCTGGATTATTGCTACACACTTAATAAGGAACATTCTTACATTGGTACAAACATCAAGTAACTTCTGAATGAGGTCTTTTGTCTTTCCTCTCTTCAATTATGATTTCAGTGATTGAGTTGCCACATGGTCTTATTGTTCAAGAAACAACTGATCTATTAATATTTCTTAGAAGAGAAAAACACTGGATTTTTAACTAAATATTGGGTTTTTGCCTGTTTATTCTTTTAAAATGCAGAGTGGAGGAAATATTAATGAAGCCCTATAGGAATTATTCTCTTTGACTAAGAAAGATAAAAATAGAATAAAAACTATAAAAATCACAGAATCTTAGGTCTAGACAAGGTCATTTTCCAGGGTTCAAATCAACGCATAAGGCCTTTAGACAATTAATCCAAATATGTCACATGACATATATTTGATGAATACCTGTGCTACAGCATTTCATTTTCATAAGATTTAAAGAGCAATATGATACTTAATGGAGTAAAAGAGTAACGGACTCTTGACTTGTGGCTGGAATCCTTTCTCAGCCTAGAAGTCACTGTGGAGAGAACATAGCAGCCTGCTGGTTGTATTAGGTAAAGTTCTTGCATATCCGAGTTTACTTTAGGTGATTCATTCTTAAAGGATAAATTCTTATAAAGGTGATTTTGATGGAGTAAAACAAAATCCATGTAATGCATATCAGAACTTAATATCAATTTTTATAAACTTCCATATTTTCCAAATATCGTATTTTATATAATATTAGAGCCATAAGAAATAACCTTTTAATAGAGGAGCAGCTTTGTGGTTAAAATTGTCAAGTTCTGCTAATCTTACTAATTTTAAATGTCTATGTGGAATAGAAACGTAGAAAGGTATCATAGCTACTTTTTTAAAAAATTTTTTATTGTTTTGTTATACCTTAAATTCTTTTTTATTTTCTATTTTTAGGCTGCTTATCCTATTCTACTTATTCTATTTTCTTTTTTTAAAATTTTCACAGACTGTCCTACTTATAATACATTTTTTGTTTACTATTTTTCATCCCCTTTCCGCCATCCTAATCATTGAAACATTTTTTACTACCAAGTCAGTGCTTACTCAAAGCTCATGGGAAATAAAATAGTATTATATACATTGTTTCACACAGATTGATGTAAAAAACATTTGGTATCCTGTTGATTGAAAGAACAGATGCCCGTATAATTCATGAAGCCAGAAATACCTTCACAATATCTTCCAAAAATAGTGAGGTATTTTAATAACATAGTTAGTGGGGAATGAAGTCAAAAGCCTAGAAGAATTTAAATTGTAGACTGAATTTTGAATGGAACATAGACAATTTGAAAGATGTTTCAATATTTAAGAAATATTATTGTAATCATTCATGTGTAATGTAACATAATAAATCACAACTTAGTATTTGATTGTTTCACATGAAAAATAAAAAGTCTATCATCTTTTTTTTTTTGATTATGCATCTCTGGTCTCTTCCACAGACAAATTTTAAGCAATCTATATAAGCAAGGTCTGCCTTTTTTCAAAAACTAATACGTTTTTCCTGGAAAAAACACTTATTTTCTTCAATACATGTGTTACTTTTAATTTTCCATAATTAATTTACTTGTTTAAGAATATAGCCGTAATAAGACAAGTTTTGTAACTAACATGGTATGTTTATTGGGGGTTAATTCTCAAATTATTTTAAATATCAGTCAACATGCCTATTCTTTCCAAACTGAGGGATTAATCAACCATTCTTGCAAAGTCTTAGATCAAGGGCACTCACCATGTTTCCTTGCTAAAAAGAAACACTGCCAACCATGGCATTGACACAGTTTGTGGAAGTCACAATGGTTATACTATTGGCATAATGAATCTTCATTATGAAAAAATATTTTTTAGCTTCAGTTATGACTTGAATTTTTCATTATATTCAGCTCACTCCAAACTTCACACTAGTATTGTGCCTTTTCTATAAAAAAGAGGTTTTATTCTAGTTAAAAAAAGACATTTTTTGTAAATTGGTTATTTACATGATTGATTATTCGTAAAGGGATAGTTTAAAATCCCAATATAATTTAATTACAAAATATGCAAATGGATTTTGGGAGAATGTAGTAATGTGTATATTTTCTTTTCTTCTTTTCTTTTTTTTTTTTTGCTTCAGGAAGAAGTTTAAATTTCAGAGCAAAGAAACACTGAAATATTTTTCCAGTAGACAAACCTTCAAACATTAAAAAATATGAAGATTTGATGAATGTTTAAAGATAAAATGATACTTAAATACTAATCTAATTCTATGCATAGTCAGTTACATACTTATTTGATTTAAAATAATTTACAACATAACCTCAAAAACAAGAAACTATTTTGAAAGATGACAAATCATCCTGAATCCACTCTAGTCCCCACACTGTGCTAATGGGGATTAAGACAGGGATGCATTAGGTTAATCAAGGGCTCCTAACTTCAGGAGCGTTTAAGATTAATTGTAACTTTTAAAGTAGACATCAATCCATCCTCTTTAAAACTACCTGTCTTGGAAGAGTTCTCCCTGCCTGTCAGTACCACCTACCAGGTAAGGAACAAACATAGCAGAGTGCTGATCTTACTGGGAATGTTATTGTGCTTTTATTTTTTTTTTTAAGTGATATATCTTGAGGCTATTTAGAAAAGAAATCTAACATTTCTCTCTCTCTTTTTTTCATCTTAGAAGTGGGAAAGCAGCTGTTTTTAAAGGGAAGAAGCATTAGACTCTTGGAAGACCTAGATAAAAACCTCTATCCTTTAAAAAATAAGGAATATTATGCTATCCTTTGCAGAATATCTATTCTAAAGGATTATTTGGAAATAAATTGAACTAGTGTAGTGAGGATGATTTTATTATCCAGATTTTATCTAGGAAATTAAAGCTCAAAGAAGTTATGTAACCAAGCCAGTGAGTGGCAGATCCCAGTCCATTGACCCAGTTTTGGTGCTTTTAGTTATTTTCCGGTGCTGTTCAATAAAGAATACCTTTCAAATTGCCTCAATACACATACATGGAAAGCCTTTGTACATATAAACATAGTTTGTATACGTTCTCCGCAAAAAAAGTTTTAATCCAGCTGTGATAATAAATGATTAACATAAGGAAAGTCAGAAAAGCAAAAAGTATCACTAATGCTAGGCTTTTATTAAAAGTGGTATTCATGTTGAAGTTATAGGTTCTTTTTTTTTAACCTTCTCTATTAGATTAAACTTTGATTTGTGATAGTATATATAGTTTTTAAACAAACACACCAATATTTATGTCTATGAACATTTCCAAGAACAAACACCACAAAGATGGCTAGTCTGTAGATTTCCACATCTTTCCAGAAAATGAAATTTCCTTTTAAAATTATAAGGGCCAATAAGTGTCCATTGGACTGATTTTTCTGTGAAAAATATTAAAAAATCATTCGTGGTTTGTTTTGGAACATATACACTATATGGGTTATTTATATGTAAATCCAGTTAATATGTATATCAAAAGGCAATCTTTTTTTATTCAGTTGCTGGTAATGTTGCCAAGTAGTACAAAGGTTGTGCTGGAAATGCTTCTTTTCTCCAAAGCAAATTCATAAGATATTTTATGAAGTGAATAGTGTGGAATTATTTCCACAGTTTGGGGAGGGTAGGAAAACCAGAAATATTCAGACCCTCTGCTGTCACCAAGGGTTAAAGGCTATCAGGAATTACAAAGCTGTTGGAAAACAAAATTACAGGCCCCTCTGGGGTGTCAGTATTTCAGTAGTAAAAGATGTCTCATCTGAGCCAAGCTCTGGCGTGACTGGCCCTGATTTTTCTGCATTCTCATGAAGAACGAGGTCCAAGTATTCAACTTGGCTCTCTTTGAATCGAGTCAGTTTCTTACCTCTTTGATGCTTTCACTCTTTCTACTGAAGTAGCCAGAAGTCCCAATAATTCCAATTATAATTACCAAGAACGAGCATTTCTGTAATAGGCACTCTAACTGTATAATTGGTAAGGTGAAAATGTTAGTGTTGAAACATTTTATGAGATTTCATATCCTGAAGAGAGGAAGAAATCGTCCAAGAAAATGGATATGAACCTGAGAAAGGAATCTAGGGGCCCCAAAATACCACTTAAACTGGCATCTCATTTATTCTGGGTTTTAGAGATGGTGTCACTTTCTTCCAGGGGACTGGGGAGGGAAATGCAATGGCTATTTTTCTAACACAACATTTTCACTTTTTATGTTTCAAAACAAAGATTCATTTCCATAAACAGAAAATAAAACTGACTAAAATATAAATCTGTTCATGGATATGTGCTGTCCCTAAAATGTTCAAACCAACTAGAATTAATAAAACTCACATGGTTGCAAAATCTCATTCTCTTTCGTTTGTCCAGATCAACGCCCACATGCTCAATTTAGGTCAAGGCATCAGGCAGAGGAAAGGACTGGAGACTGACATTGAGATGCTCTATTTCACACACTTGCCCTCTGGAAGCACTGGCAGAGGCAGTCACTTAAATTAAATACAGGTCATCAGACAAGATATATAATCTATTCTTAAAACAGACAACTTCAGCATCCCAAATCCCTATGGCCTTTTACTGAGGCACATCACACCACTTCTTCATGTTCCTCTGTCAATTCATGTTAGGGTGTGCTGTGTTGAAAAGTGGTATTTCATGTATTCTGTGACCCTCTTGCTCAAAGCAAAGAAATGGCTTTGGTTTATTTACGACCTACTAACCTTAAGCAAAACTGAAATATTTAATGTTCTCGCAAGCCTAGAGATGAGAAATAAAGGTTAAAATAAATCTGGCCTTTTTTCAAGTTGGTCTTATTCTGTCCACACAAGCCTCCAAAGTTATGAGGAGGTGAATAGAAAGATATTGATCCATAAATGACCTACTGCCGTGGCTCCTTTCATTCAAGGAAGACGATGCAAGTATGCAGGTTGCTACCAAACACACCAATATTTATGTCTGTGAACATTTCCAAGAACAAACACCACAAAGATGGCTAGTCTGTAGATTTCCAAATCTTTCCAAAAAATGAAATTTCCTTTTGAAAATTATAAGGGCCAATAAGTGTCTATTGGACTGATTTGTCTGTGAATTGCCATCTCAAAGAATTCTGGAATTATGAACAATGTGTTCTAAAAAAAGAAACCATGTTTTCTTAGAGAAAATTTAAATTTCAGTACTGTTGAATCTCAGTGTTTCAAAAATCATTGTTTTATAGCTAAGGATTAAGTCATGAGAATAAAGGTGTGGAAGAGAGAGATTTAGAAGATACGAGATAATAATTGAAAGCACACATGAATTAGTAGAAAATTAAGTTGACCAGCAAGTAGAACACTTTTTCCATATGGAATAAAAATAACCTAAAGTTTATTCTCTTGTCTGACACAAGGGAACCTGCAAGTAAGAACACAGACATCTTATTTCCACTTCTGGAACATTTACATTGCTCAGAGATGAGATTTTACCTTCAACAAACTATAACTATATGAAGCATGCATCTAGTTTATCCCAGGGAAAAAAGAAATTAATCACTGTATTTATCATTGCTATTTTATGTGTATATGGCAAGACATCTAATGGAATTTCTTATTGTTATAAGTGAATCATTTTTATAGTTAGGAATTTTAAGTTAATTATATAAAAGACTTGTAGGAAAATATTTTGGAACACAAATAAGAACATAGTTATGCATTGCGATTAATTGTAACTGCCCTAGAGTTTTGCTTATTAGTAAGCCAAATGCATATTTTGTATTAATGCAAAATACACAAGTTAGAGTCTTTTATCATAGCATCCCTATTATAATAATATTAACACATGTAGCAAGAGAGGAAAAGGCATGACTGAAAATGTTTGTAAGTTGACCTGCCACTAATATTGTAACAGGGGCAAAAGAGCAGGAGTGACGTGCCCTCAGTTGTAATTGATAACACAGACAAATGAATTCGCAGTCCCTTGATAATATTCTTTCCAGCAGCAACCCAGAAATACCTACGGATAAAGCATTCTCCTAAAAAGTTTTATTTTGTAGGAAAAATTTGGTTATTTCAAAAGAATTAAACACTGTAAAATTTAGATTAATCACTAGCTTATATTCTAAGATTGTCGCCTCAGTACATACTCCCCGTAGATAACTAAAAAATCAGTTTCCACATAAACATTTATCTAGAAGGCACTAAACAATCAATGGCTTTAAGATATTAAAGTGAAATATTAGAATATATAACCGTTTAGAGTACATATTTCACTTACATTTCAAGAACAATTGCCTTGGTCGAACAGACCATAGTCACCTTCAAAGCACTATTCTAAATTGTTGTGGGTCGTCTTACCCACAGATAATTGTAACCACACTGGTTGCCGCTTAAATGTATGAAATAGTGACTTTCTATCCTGGTTTTGATACATACAAAGTGACTTTTTTAATTGATGCTAAAAAATTATTGAAAGTGGTTCTAAAAATATATTCAATAGAATTTGCAATAATTTAAAAATAAGCATAAGTCACAAAGCACTTTGGATAAAAGGAATATGAAAAGAACCCCCAAAAAGTGTTAGGATTTTCATATCCAAAATAGTTAGAAATGAATGGTGTTGTAGCATACGTAGATTGTTTTTACCTTTTAGCATTTTAATGAAATCTTGGTGCCAAAAGCAAAGAAAAATGTGTGGAGCTGGTTTCTTCACTTATTATTTGTTCAATAGTTTAGAAAATGTACTAATTTTTATAGCCTTTTTAAATTTTATTTTTCTATAACCTATTTTAGAAAAAAATACTAAATAAAAAAGGATAACACTAACATTAATTTGATTTTAGGAAATTTATGAAAATTTCTGTTTAATTTGTATAATCTAAATACCTCATTTTACCTTCTATAAGCATAACAATATTTAAATTATAAGATATTGTTTTGATTTGATACTTCAGCCTCCTTTGAATAACAAATTCTCCCTGTCATTAAGAGTGAGATAATTTCATCTCTGGAACTAAGCCAGAATAGGCATATTTTTTTTAGCTCAGTGAAACAGATCCTTTCCTCTCACACAATGTGATGTGGAGGTTTGCCAAACTCTTGGTTGGAAGAATCACATTCTTCTTTCATATTCTTTTGAAATGGCTTAAAATGCATAAATGTATGACTAAAGTTACTCTGTTGTTTCTGTCTCCCGCCCCTTTCTGAGACTTACAGATACTGTAAAGTCAGCAGAATTCTCAGCGTAGAGGTTGCTTCAGTGAACATTCAACGCTGTCGGTGAGTTTGGAATTAAAATCAAAACCATCGACCGTTGATTGTACCCTATGGCTAACCATCATCATCATCTACTACTCCACGACTTTCAGAATTTGCAGAAGACGGAAAACCAAACCTGGACACCCCAGGATGTTCTCTTCCCCATGCAGAGATTATTTTTTAAAAGGTCACAATCAACATTCATTGCTGTCGGTGGGTTGAACTGTGTGGACAAGCTCACTGAACAATGAATGCAACTGTGGCCCCACTTTTTGCAGACACAATCAAGAGATACCCCACCTTTATTGCATGTAGTAATATTGATCTTTCACTTTTCCAATCAGCAGCATCATCAGGTTTACTTACTCAACTTTTATCATAATGATCAGATTTGGATGAAAAAGGCACTAGTTCAAGCAAGAATAATACTTCTCTACATTTCTGAATGGTACAGAGCACTTTTTTTTTTTAAAAAAGGTAACCTGTTTTATTCATAGAATCTATAAGATAAATAGTTTAAGTGAGCACGCCTTCCTACTGTCGCAGTGTGGGTGGCAGAGAAGACAGAAAGACACACATCAGCACCCACGCCATCTGGCACCCATGCCCTTAATAACAACAGCACTTATTTTATCATTCTATCTCTTATTGGATTTCTTGGTCAAATTAGGACAGAAACACCCGATTATTTTATATTTCTGTCACTCTGGGTGGGGACTGACTCAAGTAATCCTTCCTCTTGCTATGGTATTAGCTAAGGAGGAAAAAAATGCATAAATAACTATGTAACTATCAGGACCCTGTGAGAGTCATATGGTAGATTGATTTCTCTAATTAAGTCCAACTTGAAGATAAAACTTTACCCACTTTCTTTGTGCTTTGCCTTCCAAGATGCTGATCTGTATTATTAGACTTACAACCGTGGTCTATTAATTGCCTCATATTACTCATCTGACTTCTTTACAAAAAGGCTATGTATGTCATGGTTTTTCTGAAATAGTTTGGCTCTCTGTTTTTATATTGAACTATTGTCACTGAATTCTACCACAGCAGTTTTAAGTTTATCATTTGAAATAATAATTATTGTATTGCTATGTGTAATAATAGTAATTATAATAACATAAATCCTTTAAGAATGTTTATGTTTGGAATATTTGGAAGGCTTGGATATTCATATTTTAAAATCTGTCACATACATTATTCTTTTCATTCCTTGCCCTTTTCAACTTTATTTTCCTTCAAGTCCCATTGCAGAAACCCATTCCTGGGACCTGGCTCCAGATCTAATCATGACCATAAAATATTTCACCACATCCAAGACCTAAACTCTGGTATCTCACTTTCTGCCTATCATTTCCTACTATTCTAGTTTCTCACTCTCTTATCCACAAGGCGACTGTCTTTTCAGTTTTGGTGTTGCTGGGGAAAAAAATGTCACAGAATCATGTGGATGTATGTTAGTACGTATCCATGGGTTTCCAAGTTCCTTTGTCCCTCAACTCTGACCTAGCATTCTCCTACCCCACTCTCCCCTGTCAGCCCAAATGTTTTCCTCCTTCCTCAGCTGCTTCATCATTCCATTCCCAATGGATGAACTGACTTCTGGTTTTCACTGAGTAGCTTTAGTCCACCAAATTGCTCCCTCGATTTCCTCAGCTATACTTACAAACATATAGGTTCCTGCCCCATAGTTATCTTCCTTCTGTTTTGCTCAGGACACACCTTACTCTATGATATCCCTCTCCTCATTCACTGTCTTGGTTCTTTCCACTTAACATGTGACAAGGTTGGAGCACCTGGGTGGCCCAGTCGGTTAAGCATCCGCCTCTTGATTTGGGCTCAGGTCATGATCTCAGGGTCGTGAGATTGAGTCCCACGTCGGGCTCCATGCTCGATGGGGAGTCTACTTCTCTCTCTCTCTCTCTATCCCTCCCCCTCTGCCCCTCCCCCTGCTTATGCACTCTCTCTCTCTCTCTCTCTCTCAAATAAATAAATAAATAAATAAATCTTTAAAAAGAAACTTATAAGGTTTAGCTTTCTCTCTTCTCAAGCAAAAAACAAAGGAAATTTAAGAAAAATCTCTGTACTCACTTCATCCCCTTTGTTTCTCCTCTTCAAAGCTGAGACTTTCAATATAGTATACAACACTGTCTAAATTTATTGGCTTCCTATTTTCACAACTACCTGTAATTTGTCTTCTTCTTCCATTCCTCTCTCCACCTGTGTATGCTATTGTTCTACTGAAACTGCTCTTGACCAAATCACCAGCAAGCTCCATATTGACAAATACAAATCATGCTTTCCTGCTTGGACTCCCCTTGATGTCTGTCACTATTCACACTTCTTCCTCCTTTAAAGTCCAGCCTCCATTGACTTTTGTGACCCTAATCTCATTTGAATTTTTCTGTCTTTATAACAGTGATGTCTTTTTTCTTATTTTAGAAGCCTATCTTAATCTGTTTAATCTACCATTGTTTTCTTGTGAGACACACTGTTGACTGAAATTTCAGAGTTTCTTCTCTTCTCATGCTTCACAATCTTTGAAGGAATTCAGCATATGTATGATGTTTATATCTACTTAGATTCTGCTGATACTGAAATTTTTGTCTCCAGTCTAGATGTCCCAAATCTGCAAATATAATTATCTTCTGCTTTTCCCATAGACCCAAGTGCATCCATGGCCACAGCAAACTCATCATCTTTTCCCCAAGGGATAACACCTTTCATCTACTAGACAGTCAAAGCCAGAAATTTTTATATACTGCATCTCTTATCTCTTGCTTTCTGTTCTCTTCTGCACATGTAATCACAATGTCCTAAAGATGTGCACTTCTTGGAGCACCTGGCTGGCTCAGTTGGAAGAGCATGCAACTCTTGATCTGGGGGTCATGAGTTCAAGCCCCGTGTTGGGCATAGAGATTACTTGAATAAATAAAACTTAAAAAAAAAAGATGTTCACTTCTTGTGAACTAAAATTCCAATTGTTCTGTGTACTTCTACTACCTAGTTTAAAAACTCATACTCCTTACTTGGACCATTCCAACAGTCTCCTAATTAATTCCCGTCTACAATCAACCATCTGTTCAATATTTTCTCCACAGTATTTTTAAATTAAAAACTTGATTATGTTGTAGAACTCTTTAATGCACTCTGAATAAAGTTTTCTAATATGTTTAGTAGATGGATTGTTCTGGTGGAAAAAATGTGAATATTAGCCAAGTAGAAAAAAAAAATGGAATTTTACCTGGAATTTCACATAATCCCTCAAGATTTAGTTTAGAACATTAAGGAATTAACTGAAATTGTAAAAAATTTTCTAAAGTTACTGTAGTTGAAGATTTACTAATCTTGAAATAGTGAAGACCTTTTTTTTGATATTAACAGAATCAAAGCAAAAAGAAAAAATCATGGGAGGATCTTAATCTTCAATCTGTAGCATGTCCAAAAAATACATAAAAAGACAAATGTCCAAATGGAAAAGAATATGATCAATAAGCAAGACAAATTAAAATGTTCTTAATACATAAAAATTTAAAAATGTTCTTAATATAGAAAAAGCAATGAGGGAAAAATTAACACCTCAAGAGATAAATGAACAACAGAACCAAACAGAGAATCACAGAAGAAATGCAAATGAGTGATGTAAATTTTACATATTTTATGTAAAATTCTACTTCACTAATGAAAATTCAAACTTAAAACACTGAGAAGTAATTTATCTTTAGTAAAGCTAATTGATTACAAAAATGACACAGAAACTATTAATGCTGAAATGAATGTTCTCATATCCTAGATATGATTATCTTTGATTTCTCCTGATACTTACTTCCAAGCCTGATCTTACTGCCTATTTTAAACATGTGATCTCCCTGGCAGTGCCTGATTGACCAGGTGTATGCTCTTGTCCCAAGGGTAACCAATTTGTAGGCTTGGCAGAAACTTTTATATTTTTTTCTTAGGAATTTGAACTAAAATACACTAAATCAGTCAGGATGTAGTAGGTGTATACAAGATCTATAATGTCACAAAGATAAGGGGTGGATTGACATTTTACCCTGCGTATATGTCAGTAAGTCAGAAGTAGAAGGTGGTCAATGAAGAGCAACAATAAGAAGCAGGTGTGATATTGTACAGTTCCCTGAGAGATGGATGGGGTAACTTCAGTCCACAAAGTTCCAGGTCTAGAACTCATTTTCCCAGCTGTCTTTGCTGGTTTTGTGTGTGTGTGTGTGTGTGTGTGTGTGTGTGGCTTTTAGATGTCTACAGAATGACTGAAGCCTTGAAATAAACCCTAGTTTATTTGTTAGCTAAGGCTGGTATCTATCCTTTGCCTTCAGAACCATATAATACTCATGAGAGTTTGAACTGATGCCAACTTTATGGAAACAATTTGGCATTATTTATCAAGAACTGTAAAATCTTCATAAACTTTGAATCAATAACTATATTTCCAGGATTCTCTTTAATGTAGATATTCAAAGCAACATTATTTTTAGAAATTTAATAATGGAAGCAAGCTATATGTTCAACAGTGGAGAATGGGGCAATGAATTATGACAGGAATATGATAAGAAATAATAATAACCCAAAAATGTTTTAATGAATGGAGAGCCTGCTTATAATTAAGTAAAAGTCAGATTGAGGATTAGATCCCAATTTACTAAAGGAGAAACCATGAAGAAATTAGTTAGCCTTCCTAAGCCTCAATTTTCTCAGCTGTATAGTTGGTATAATATTTCTTACCTGATAGTGTTGTTTTGAGAATAAATAAAATAATTCATGTAATGACTTGAGTATAATTTCTGACAATTAATAAATATTTAGTAGTAGCAGGGAGTAATAGCAGTAAACTCTATCTTATGTATGACACATTATTTTTGTTTAATTCTTAGTGCTGAAATTTTGGTGATTTTTCTTTTCAAATGCATTTATCTTTTCTTCTCCTTTTTTTTGCCTTGCTATTTTTTTGTTTTGTTTTATTTTGTTTTGTTTCAAGCTGATAACACATATATCTTTACTGTCCTAAAAGACAGTAGGTCTTGGGGCACCTGGGTGGCTTAGTCAGTTAAGCATCTTACTCTTGATTTGGGCTCAGGTCATGATCTCAGGGTAGTGAGATCAAGCCCCATGTTTGGCTCATGCTGAGCATAGAGTCTGCTTAAGATTCTCTTTCTGGGGTGCTTGGGTGGCTCAACCAGTTAATCATCTGCCCTTGGCTTGGGTCATGATCCCAGGGTCCTTTCTCAGTAGGGAGCCTGCTTCTCCCTCTCTCTCTGCTGCTGCTCCCCCTGCTTGTGCTCTCTCTCTCTCTCTCTCTGTCAAATAAATTTAAAAAATCTTTAAAAAAAGAACAAATGTTTAAACTGAATAATTAAAAAGAAGATTCTCTCTCTCCCTCTCCCTCTGCCGTAACCCCCACCCCTGCCACTCAAACAGACACACTCTCTCTCTTTAAAAACAAAATAAAAATGTTAAAAAAAAAGGCATTGGTCAATTGCAAAAGGAAATAAAGTTAAATAGAACTATCATTTACTTTATTGAATTTACACAATGATCTAGGTGTCCTTCAGTCTTCACAAGAACCATTTGAGGAAGAGATCATTATTTTGAAGATGGGGACAAGACAATAAGTAATATGACCACAGTCACAGAACCAGCTGAGGGATGGCTCTAAACTATACCACCTAGTTTAAATAGAAATTTTGAGAATCTAACCTTCAATGAATAACTATTTCTGAGAAAGAATAGTGTATTCCTTTAAAAATAATGCCTTGGCCAAAATTAACTTTTGTTGGGATTTACATAATATATAAAGGCATGATCTGAGAATAAGGTATGTACTCCCAGACTCCATATTTGGAAGAATGGTACTATAATTTAAGTGATTTAAGACCTTTTTTTTCCTTGTTCATCAGAGAAAATAATCTCCAAAAGTCAGAGCATTTACCTATTTCATTTGTTGCTCTAACCTGCATTAAGAGCAATGTCAAACACATGATAAGAGCTCTATAAATATTAGTTGAGTGAATGAGTCATGAACATGGCTACTCAGCAAGCAGCACCTCCAATGACTGACTCATATGATACAATATTTTAAACTAGATGCTATGAGTCAAAGTTGAGTCTCTTTGAAAAGTATTTTTTTCCAAAAACTACATACAGAAGTAGCCTTTATTTGTAGCCTCTAGAGTGGAGTCTTAACATTTACTTATGTATTTACCACATATGAATTTAACTACTATATTTCTTTCAATCTAATAGATAATTAATGACAAGACAAAACAGTATTGTCCAAAGTAATGAGAAAGGGGAGAAAGGAAGAAAGAAAGAAAAAGAAAAGAGAAGAAAAAACAGAAAAGGAAAAAAACAGAAAAGAAAAGAGACCTTATAGAAAGCCCTAAGCTGTGTTATCATATGAGGAAACAGTAAGAAGGCGTTGGCTTGAACCAGGAAGAAGGCTCTCATCAGACTGCAAATCTGCTGGTGCCTTGATCTTGGACGTCCCAGCCTCCAGAACTGCGAGAAAAAATTTTGGTTGTTTATAAGCAACTCAGTATTTGGTATTTTCTTACAACAACCTAAATGAAGACAGATACATGATTCAAACTAGATTAATGAAGTGATGAGAGAGAACCCAGTTATCAGGACATAAAATGGAGTAGAACCTAAAATTCAACTGAGCGAGACTTCACTAGTTTATCAAAGCTATTTCCTGATTCACATGAAAATTCAAAACCCTGAGGATAAATAGAACATTCTAAAGTGTGACAGAAAAATCAGCTGACCTATAGGGATCTGGAATTTAAATGACATCAAACTTCTCAAAAAGTCTGAAAGTCAGAAAACAATGGAAAATTGTTTTCAAAATCTTGGAAAATAATCTATCTAGAATTCTATATTCCTAAAACTTTCATTAAGTAGAAGGGCCAAATAATGATATTGAGTGGAAGCCAGCCTCTTTGTAAGTAGTCCAACTGCCTTGAGGGCGCCATGTTGTGAAGAAGACTAAACTAGATGACCACGGAGAGAGAGACCAAATGGACAGGCCCTGAAACTACATAAAGAGAGATGCCTGACCAATCCCCAACTACTGTATAAATGCTGTGGTTCCAGCTTCAATCTAAATGCAACCTCAGTGAGAGACCCCAGGCCACAAGGGCCCAGCTGAGCTTTTCCTAAATTCCTATTTTACAGAAAACAAGAGGTAATAAATGATGTTGTAGCATAATGTCACTAAGCTTTGAGGTGGTTTGTAACATAGCAATTGGAAATGTAACTAAAAATTTTTACAATTTATGAATTGTGGTCCACCAAAATGAGGAACTAAACCAAGAAAAAGAAAAACTTTAGAGGCCCAAAACTCAAGATTGGAAAGCTTGGCTTGCAGGTCCAGATTGGAGCAGGACAGAAGATTCTAGGAGAGAGAAGTCTGAGAAGAAAACAAAGCTAATGGAATATCTGCTATATTCACTAATCCAATAAGGATTTAGGTGCCTTCTCTATGCCAGAAACAATTCTAGACACTGGAGATACAACAGAAAACAAGTGCCTATTCTCAGAAACTTGCATTTTGGTGGAGGGTGAGACGTAATAAAGAAATAAGCTAATAAACTTATAAATATATCAAAAAAAGAAGGAAGGAACAAACCCTGATCATTATAATCTTAAAATGCCTCAATTATAAGACACATCTCAATTTCAGATATGTTAAAATGGAAAAGAAAAGATTCATCTTAGAGTCAACAAAATACAGTAATTATCCTCAGACCTCCACCATTGATGAGTTGTATTCCTTATATTAAACAACAAATACAAATAAATCTGAAAAGATAATGCAAGTAAGGAAAAAAATGGTGGAGAAGTTTTGGGACTGATGTCAACAATTTTTTTCCCACCATTGACCACAAGTGAAACACATATTTTGAAATTTACATGTGTTTTAAGAGTTTTCAAGGGTTGTTTTAGTTATACATGATTTTTATTCTAGATGCTAACTTTAAAATCTAACATTCCCCTTGACCTTAAGTTAAAAATAAATCCTGGTATATGAACAGTTTTTTTCTTAATTTCTAATGCTATAAATTATAGCCTAATAAGAAGAGATTGCATTTACTTAGCAGCCAAATTTGTATTGTACAAATCTTTTCTTTTACTTTACACAATGCCATCACAATTCAGTATAATTTTAATGGGTCTTAATCAACATTTTCCAAGTCCTCACCTTCTTGAGACAAATTCACTTATTGTTCCTTCTACCTCTAAGAAAGCAATTGTGAATACCTTCAGATTGCTTTAAACCACCCCTCCCTAGGCAAATTTTCCTGAAAAATCAACAGCAAGTAATAAGAATAAAAGATTCCACTATGTTCACTGCCTGAATCTCTCTCAACCCTGGACAGACAGATTGGATCCATGCACGCAAAGCCTTAGCTAGTGGCGCCAAATCACACAAAGCCATTTTTAAGATGCCTGGTCTATGCTATCAATCCTCTTACCTTAGGCAACCCCCTCCTGCTGGTTAAGTGCTAACACATGCTTTACAACTGCAGGAAGGGATATGGTTTACAGATTAAAATTAGATGCAGAATTAAATTGCTTGAACACAGCAAAAAAGAAGCGGGTAGTAGAAGGGTTGGAGAAGACAATTTGGGCATGCGAATACTCACGCACACTTAATTCCAAGACTTGTATTTTCATGAATTTCCATTAGAATTCTTGGGTTCAGGTTCTACTTTCATTACTGAAAGTCACTTTCAGAGCAATAATACATAGGATCTGTCAGAGGATATGCAGCCCCATGAAAATGCATGTTCAAAATGTGGAATTTACAGTCATAAGAGATCTCTGAGTCAAATACCAGAGCTCCTTTTAGAACGCCAAGTAGAGTAATTTAATGACTACTAATGACATTTGTAACTTTTCAGGCTACTATAATAAGAGTAATCAGATCTCAGGCCTCAGGGTGTAACATGATCACCTGTGCCTTTCAGAAAGGAATTTCTGTACACATGGACAGTGCTGCACAGCTGGTCAAGCACATTATTGGTAATGTCAAAAGGAAGGGGAAGAGAGATCACCTTCTCCAAATCATTACATGCCTTTTGCAACTTGTAAACACAAACTAACAAGCAGTTAAGATAGATGTGTCTTTATTAGATTTTTAAAAATTGCCAGTTGTTGCCTGAAAACCTAAGACCTAAACAACTAAAAAAATGAAAGAAAAAGAAAGAAAGAAAAGAAAGAAAGAAGAAAGAAAGAAAGAAAGAAAAAGAAAGAAAAGAAAGAAAGAAGAAAGAAGAAAAGAAAGAAAGAAAAAAAAAAAGAAAAAAGAAAGAAGAAAAAGAAGAAAAAAGAAAGAAAGAAAGAAAGAAAGAAGAAAGAAGAAAGAAAGAAGAAAGAAAGAAAGAAAAGAAAGAAAGAAAGAAAGAAAAGAAAAAGAAAAAAGAAAAGAAAAGAAAAGAAAAGAAAAGAAAAGAAGAAAGTTCATACTATATACTTTCTTGGTGTAGAATATAAGGCCATAAAATGAAAGTTATTTACTCATCACTAAACAAATATGTGTTAGGAGCCTATTTATTTACTGGCATTTTGCTAAGTGCTGGGGGATACCATGGTAAGTACAGTTACCACTTCCTAGGAACCTGAAGTCTAGCGGCAGAAAAAGATATTTATCACATAGTTGCATAATTAGAGAGCTCTAAAGTAAAAGGCTAGAGAATAAAAGGAAGACCACCAGAACTTAAAAAAAAAAAAAAAAAAGATCAAAGTTGCATCTTATTTAACTTACAAAGCAAGAGAAGGTATACCAGTGAAGAAATTCACTGGGTCATTTGCTGACATGGAAAAGTTACAGATTTTTAAGTGCTAGACAGGGGTATTCTTAGTGATGTGCTAAGTAAGTCTTGAAAACTTGCTCTCTGGATAAGAAGATGAATGAATCCAAGGTCTATACATGGTTGGGCAAAAAAAAGAAAGAAAGAAAATCTCATAGTTTGTTGGTCAGTAATCGGTATTCAGTTAGGTCAAGTAAGGGTTTGGTGTACCAAGGTCATTCAAAGTTTCATCATTTTTATAAGTTTCAGATGGTTTGAGCTAGTTATGATGAAATTTAATTTTTGTGTCATTCAGGCAAGGGCTGCTCTGGTGCAAAAATTTCCATTTACAGATGTAAGAGATAATTGGTAAAGGAGTTGGAGTCGGGGGGGTCAGGGAAGAAAGACAGAGCATCCCAGGCAGACATGTGAGAATGACATGTGTAGATGCCAATCGTAGGATAAGAAAGACAGTTCAAGGAAATGTTAGAGGCCCATACTGTGTGGCTGGAAAAGAGCCTATAGAGAGACTGCTGTCACTTGAGGTTGAGGAGGTGGGTTAAGGAAAGGCCATATAAAATATTTAAGCCACATTAAAAGTTTTGGTCTACTGTCCTAAAAACAATAGGAGTCTACTTAAGGACCTTTAAAATACATGGGGCTGAAGGGTATTGGATGTTCTGATTAGTGTTTCAAAAAATCACTAGTTACAGTGTGAAAGATGAACTGAAGGGTTTGCTAGTTGAGTTGCTTCTATAGCATTTAGGAAGCAATCAACATTGTCCACAACAGAGATGACAGAATTTAGAACAGAGATGACAGAATTTAAAACAGAGAGGATTCTGGTAAATATGGATGATTTCAACAATGAAAGAAAGTGATAGTGTGAGGGGAAATGATAATTAGGGCACCCAAATTTCAAACTGCCCCCATCATTCAACATAATACCTAGTCCTTGATCCACCCATTTCCCTGTCTTAAGGACTGTGGTTGGCAGCTTCTCAAAATGGGCCCTAAAGATCCCCATCTACTGATATATACATTCTGGTGTATAAACATACACCTCCTCTTGAATCTGAGTTGTACCTAGTGACTTAATTCTAACAAATTGTGGTGGAGGTGATGGAGTCACTTCCAAGATTAGGTTACCAAAAAATGTAGTTTCTGTCATGGTTGCTCTCTTTTGCTTTCTCCTGGATTACTCTGGGAAAAACCACCTGCCATATCATAAAACAGTCTCATGGAAAGTTTCCTGTAGCAGGGGACTGAGGCCTGCCTGTAGCCACTTAAGTGAGCTTGCAAGAGTGGATCCTCCTGTAGTCAAATCTCCAGATGACTGAAGCTGAATGGACATCTTGATCACAGCCTTACAAAAAGACGTTGGACCAAGAAGAACCCAGACAAGCCATGCCAGACCCCTGACTCCAGAAACTGTGAGATCATGTCTTTATTCTTTTAAGCTGTGAAGGCTTGGGGTGCTTTGTTACACAGCAATAGATGAC
Organism: Zalophus californianus; assembly: GCF_009762305.2. Classification (NCBI taxonomy): domain Eukaryota; kingdom Metazoa; phylum Chordata; class Mammalia; order Carnivora; family Otariidae; genus Zalophus; species Zalophus californianus. Next base: position 31,262,365 of record NC_045604.1, read on the forward strand.
TAACTTTCAGCAAGCAATTTGCCCTTTTTAAGTCACTTTCATTAAAAAAAAATAAAGCTCCAGATATACTACTTTACACTCCTTCACTATTTTATCCCTTATCACTTTTCTTACTGCATTTTCTTAAAATGTTATTTTTATTGAAATCAGTGTACAGACATGATAGAAAATTTAGATAGTTTAAGTCTGAATGATTTAAAACATGATAAAAGAGAAAAGAATAGGAATCGTGATATATTTATAAACTCATCTCTATTACAAGGCTAGGAGGTATTCTGCCTCAGTAAATTTGGCATTCTCAAAGAATAAATAAACTGAAAGAACTCAAAGTACATTTATCTTTTCTGTTTCATTAAATTTGAGTTATTTTTAGTAAACTCTAGTAGTACTAATTAAGTAAAAATAACTGCCTTCCATTTTCTGCTGTAATTATATAATGATAGGAGAAAGACCTTTTCTGTATCTTGTTCATAATATCGGCTACTACAAAATAAGAATGAACTTTGGGCATTTATAAAATATGAAATTAAGTTATTTCCATGAAAATCTTGCCCTCTGGATACTGCAGGACTTTAGTCTTCAGTAATTCCTTCCCCATCTCTAGCCCCAACTCAACAGATTTCATGGAGGTTCTAGGAGATTTCACAAACCCAATCAAACCTTACATTGTACTACCCACCTTCTTCCACTTCTCCTTTCTGTTGAATTATAACCATTCCTATTTAGCATCACTGTTCTTTTGGCTGCATGTAGTCACACCCAGCAGACACTGCTTTCTCCTGCTGACAGAGCAGTCTCATTGGGTAACAACAACATGGTTGCCAAGTTCTGCCACTTCTGGGTACCACCTCTCCCCTGCAGTGCTGACTCAAGCTGCCAAAGCTTCACAATATGGAGAGCTAGAGAATTTCTTTCATTTTTCAGTGTCACACTCCCGTAAAATGCTACCAAAGAACTGAATTTTTTCCACTACCACATAAAGCTGTAATGGAGTAGTTCTTTCTGTTTATTCAGAGACTCAAGCATAAATCCATAAGGTGAAGCCAGCAGACTCATTTACATACATGTCAAGCACCTTGCTAAATTCAGAACTGTTTTTCATATTAAGGCTAAGTCTGAGGCTAAGGTTTTATGATTGTACCAACCCTAAAAATCTTTTTTTTTTCCTTCTTAGAATGAAGCTGTCTGTAAGGAAGTTCCTCAGCTCTTCATGAAATAGATTCTTGGGAAGCCATAGTGAGAATCATCTGAATTACAGCAAAGGCAACTACTTAGCCTCAAACTGGTCTGCAAACTCTGACTTCAGAGTGGTTCCATAAAACACCAGTTAAGTAATCCTTTACTCTTTAATTTTTCCTGTTAACATCTACAATGACAGTAGAAATAGTAAATACCTCAAGATTTCCCAGTAAGAACACTGAATTAAGAAATTGGGAGAATTGCTTCAGCCCAATTCTACCATGAACTACTTCTAGGATGCAAATCAGACTGACTATTCTTCCAGAATCTTCCATGCCAAATGATTTCCTCATCTTTAAATAAAATTTATGGAATAGTAGATATCGAAAGTCCCTTGCAACTCTAAATCTATACAATTGAATTGAAAAAAAAGAAAAATTTAGAAAAATTATTTAGCCAAACAATCATATATCTTAGAAACTTTGTTTTACGTTTGCCTTTATTGATATTGGAATTTTTTTTATTTTCATCAATTTTAAACCATTTATTTATTTTCTTACTTGCTTACTTATTTCTTTTGAGAGAGAGAGAAAGAGAAAGAGAGAATCCCAAGCAGTTCTTGGGGCTCTATCCCATGACCCTGAGATCATGACCTGAGCCAAAATCAACAGTTGGGTGCTTAACTGACTGAATCACCCAGGCACCCCTTATGTCATTTATTCAACAGAGACATAGAGAGAGGAGGAAGTATTTGCTGGTTTGGATCAATAATCACACTGATCACTCTAAAATATGTAGATAAGATTCTTTTAAAGAGCACACCTTCAAAGAAAATCAAATAGAAAAATATATATTAAAGCAGGGCAAGTATAAGGAGGTATAAAAACAATGACAATAAGAGCAAAGGGAACAAAAATAATCCCCAAGTTTCCATTTTTGGGTTTTATTTCATTTCCACACTTTGAGGAAGTCAGCAGCAGGTTATAGTTTTTGCTGTTTTCTTCACACTTGTAATTCCCAATGTGTTTGAAATCTCATTCCAGGCTAATTGAAATAGGAGGAATGATTCAGACTCCTGATTTCAAGCCTGGGCATCAAACTTGATTCACAATGCTTTTATTACTAACTTATATTCTACCAAGAGCACCCCCAATGTAAGTAAAACATGCCAAATAATTATACATGTAAATTATCAAGAAGCATAATTTCATTGTTAAATATTTACTTGATCTTGTATAGTATTTGCATGGGTATACAAGCTCTCCCTGGGTAATAGAAACACTATATGTCTTCTAGTCTATTTGACTCAGTGCCATCAGAAGGAAATATCAGGCACTGGGGGAAAATTTTGCACTTTGATTCCACAAGAGTAACTTGCTCCTCTTGCAAATCTTTACTGAAATGTCCAAAAGGAACTAAGAGTAGAGCACAATTGAAAAAAATAAGAAAAATGTGCTATTCATACTCCCAAATTTTTTGCAGAATTTTTTCATTAAATTAGGAATATAGGCCGATGAGCTTAGACTGAGGGAAAGACTGGCACCCTCAAATATTGCAGATGGGAATGCAAAATAGTACAGCCTCAATGAAAGAGAATTTGGCAATATCTAATAGAATGATATATGCATTAAATATAATTAAAATACTTAACAAACAGTTCACAAAATTAAAAATGAACTGAAATGGATCAAGTTAATTGCATATCCAGTTGGTAGAAGACTTGACATAATACATGATATTATGATGGTACTACCTTTGTGGAATATATCTCATACAGAGATACAGAGCTATAAATTTCACTCAATAGTTTAATTCTTCAGTAATTTGGTATTAGAAAGCTATTTTATGTAAATTAGAGAATAATATAAATAATTACAATAATACATAATATGTTAATATTATTAGAACCAAGATTTTTAGTATAAAAAGTAAAGAGGTACAAATATAAAATCAAAGAATTTAATTAAAAATTATGTAATGCTATATTTTAATTGGAACTATTAGAATAAACATGTCTTAAAAGCCAAATAAACATGTTCTCCCAAATTTTGTCCACAGCAAAGCCCAAAAGTAACAACAATCTTGGTAAATTGCATTATGTGTTCAAACCATTATCTGTCTCTTTCTACTAGAGCCATTCCTGCAGGACCACTATCAGGCATCCCTTCCTATGGGAGAAGCAAACTTAACAGGAAAAGCACAATCACAGCTTGGAGAAATGCCTACATAACGTGCAAGGTATTCAGCTCAAAAGGAGAAGGCAATGTCAGTAGACTGCCCCAACAATTCAGGGACACAATTTAAATGTGAAGGGATAGTTTGAGTTCAAATATATAAAGGAGAAAAGAAAAACTGGGAAAGATATTTTAAATTTTTCCAAGAAAACACTGTTTTGTTTTGTTTTGTTTTTTCCAATTACAGTTTCTGAGGCAAAAGTGTGTATGTAGGATGGATTTACTCTCAAGGTGTGGGAAAGATGGGAGTCAATCATTCGCCCCTTGATGGGAGAATTTTCCTAGCTGAGCTTTATGATCATAACTGGTAAACTCTGATCAAAAGATATTGATTTTTTCTTTTCTGATTTTTCTCTTCCTTCCTATTATTTTTTTATATATAACACTAACTCTCTCCTGGGACTATGACTAAATTCAAGTTGTACTAAATGATGTACTGGTATTATGTATAGCATAGCAAAGCATGTTCACTTGAGCTCTGGGCATAGCATGTTTACTTGATAAATATTACTTAAGGAATTAGTAGTTAAATTTTCAATAGCTGCCATGGCATCTTTGTTATGAGGATTTGGCTGTGTTTTCAAAATGTTGGGCAAATAGGAAAGGTTCTGTGGATTTTTTGAGGCTCTGGAGTACAAGGGGTACCTGAAAAGATGCTGAAGGAGCAATGCCTGTCCCAGTGGAAGGTAATTGTGGCTGCATCGGCTGAAGAAGAGACCAGAAATCACTTGGGCACCTCAGATAAGATCCTTTTAATGAGGACACAGCAGAGGAAGACTAAATTGAGAGAAGATGATTTTGCACAAATTGTTGTATTTTTACATCTTGGCTATAAAAATAGAGATAAATTAATTTTATCAGATATTTAGACTTTGTTAAAATAAGAGACATATCCCAAATATAAGTTGATTCTGAACCCCTATTTTTCAGCAAAACAATCCTCAAGATGTGTTTGAACCACCTTAAATATAAAAAAAATTAAGTGAGTAAAAAGGATCTATTAAAATATGTAATTTATTTTTTAAAATCACATATTCTATGTTCTCAAGAAACACTTACTAACATTCTAAGATAAAGATTTTCTGTAGACAAATTTGGGAAATGTCTCTATAGAGGCATGTCTTTCTGCCTGGGGTAGACTATGGGTCTCCAGTGAACTGTTAAGTGCCCATAAGACACACCGGCCTGCGTGTGAGACAAAGCCTGTGTGGTAATTATTTTCTACTATCTTAAAACATCTAATATTTTAAATTAGGGTAGGATTTAAATACAGTTGACTGAGCACAGAGCTTAAATGGTGTTGGAACAACTAGATTCACATGCAAAACAACGAATCCAGACACAGACTTTACACCCTTCACAAAAATTAACTTAAAATGCATCACAGGCCTAAATGTAAAATGAAAATTATTAAACACCTAGAAGATTACAAAGGAGATAATCTAGATGAACTTGGGCTTGGTAATGACATTTTAGATACAACACCAGAGTCTTGATCCATGGAAGAAAGAATTGATAAGCTGGGCTTCATGAAAATTGAAAATTTCATGAAAATTAAAAATTTCTGCTCTGCAAAATTCACTGTCAAGTAAAGATAAGCCACAGACTGGGAGAAAATAATTGCAAAAAACATATCTGATAAGAAATAATAAACAAAGAATAAACAAAGAATTTAAAAATCAACTATAAGAAAAAAGACAAATATTAAACAATAGGCCTCACAGAAGAGATTTATGGATGACAAATAAACACGTGAAAATATGCTCCAAAGCATGTCATCAGGGAAATGCAAATTAAAACAATAATGATATATCACTTCATACCTATCAGAGTGGCCAAACTCCAGAACACTGACAGCACCAAATGTTGGCAAGGACATGGAGCAACAGGAACTCTTATTCATTGCTGGTGGGTATGAAACATGGTACAGCTACTTTGGAAGACAGTTTGGCAGTTTTTTACAAAACTAAACATATTTTTCCCATACAATCCAGCAATCAATTTCCTTGGTATCACCCAAAGAAGTTAGAAACTTAATACCACGCAAAAACCTGCACATGGATTATAGCAGCTTTATTCATAATTGCCAAAACTTGGAAGCAACTTCAAGTAAGCAAGTGAATAAATAAACTGTGGCAAATCCAGACAATGGAATATTATTCAGCACTAAAAATGAATGAGCTATCAAGCCATGAAAAGGCACAGAGGAGCCTAAAATCCATATAAGTGAAAGAAGACTATCTGGGTGAATAGGTAGAACATGGAGGATATTCCGGGCAGTGAAAATACTCTGCATTATAATTATGGATACATACCATTACACATTTGTCCAAAGCCATCAAATGTGTAACACCAAGAGTGAACTGTAATGTAAACCATGGACTTTGGGTGATAATGATGTATCAATGTAGGTTCATCAATTTAACAAATGCTCTAGTCTGGTGGGGGATGTTGGTAATGAGGCAGGCTATGCATGGGTAGGGGCAGGGAGTATATGGGATAGCCCTGTATCTTCCTCTCATTTTTGCTTTGAACCTAAAACTGATCTAAAAAAAAAAAAAGTCTTAAAGAGCATGAGAATTAATGTAGCACTCAATTTCTTATCAACACAAGATACCATAAAAGAAGGAAACAATACCGTCATGACATGAGAGGAAAAATACATTTTTCAATCTTAATTTCCAAACCCAGACCAACTGTTACCATCCTTGATGACTTGAAAGTAACAGTAAACTTGCCAGAATGTGGGAAGCATAAGAAAAGTTAGAGAATAGCAGTTTGGAGGCATTTATATCTTCATTTGAAGAAGTAAGCAGTTAAAATATACTGTCAATAATGATGGAAAAAGAAACAGCAGTTTCAGTATATTTTTTAAAGCCACACGATTACCAACAGAGAAGCCATATACCAGAGGGTTGGAGAGGAAGGAGTTAGGGAGAATCACAGCAAGCTATCAATAAATTATGCTAAAAGTGGATACATTAATAAGTAATTGCATAAAGATACCATTTAAAAATATAGAAAAGACAAAAATTAAAAAAAAATGATTTCTGAGAAGTGAAACTTGGGGAGGTTAATACTGTTGTATATATGAACCCTTCTATACAATTTAACCTTTTCAAAACCCTGATTTATGTCATTTTATGAAAAAAATGTTTTTAAAAATAGAAAATGAAATTGCACTAGCTTAATCTGTGTTTGACTAGTTCTAGATGGAGCTAACGTGTCACGTTTGTTTTAATAACCCGTGTTCGCATGACAGTGTTCACGGTCACTAAAGGAGCTCTTCCACCACTGACACCTTATTACTCTCCATCCTGAAGCTTCACAAAATTATTTCTGGGAGTCTCTGAGATGTTTCACAGGATTCCAATAACAATTACATTCTCGTTCTCTCTGACCCCTGCTGTCAGTATCAACTATGAAGGTTCTGGTGTCCTTTCCAATGATGCAATTGCCCAAGCCACTAATGACTTGACTCTGACTTGACAAACTGGTGCTAAACAGATACCATATGGTTCTCAGGAGTAACTGGGGTGGCTGCCCCTCTTTCCCACCCCCTCACACTCATAACTCGAGGTTTCAGAATTTTCCCCGTAAAAAGAAAATTCTTTCAGCTTCTGGCTACAGTTTTTCTCTACATAAAACTCAGGGAGGGATGGATCTAGGGGGTCTAGCAGGGGACTCTCCTGGGCAGGTCCTGTTCTGGCTGCTCTGTATCCTGCTTCCTACTCGTAGGATGACAAGGGTGTGGCTGGCCTCAGTCATTTGAAAGATGACAGAATCTACCAGTTCCCTCATTTCAGATTCTTTTTCCAGATTGGCTTTATTTTTTCAGACACAAGTTCTCTACACAGTAGGTGTTATGACCGCATAGCTACCAAAACAGACCTCTCCCAGCTTTGCAAACAGAATGACACTAAGAGTGACTCATAATGTACTCAAATTCGAAAACCTTAGGATAGGACTCTTGCTGAATCAGGCAATCTAGGCCAATCAACGATCACAATCTGAGTGGCTAAGGAGGCAGTCATGTAGGTCCATGACAGTTCCAACAGAAAGCCTGTAATCAACAGTGTAGGGAAGATCATTTTCCAGAAGGATGGGAGGGAAGGGGCAGTGTTAGTTCTCTGCACACTAGAAGATACACTGAGGTACAGGAAATATCCCAGTTGCAAAGTCCTGTAATGACCAATTAGAGAATACAAGTTGAATGATTTATAAATTGAGTGCTTTTAGGATATGACCCTCCTCACAGATAGCTGATATGTGTGTTCAGATGGTGTAATTTGAGATCGGCAAAATCAGAACTATATTCATTCTCAATCTTATCCTGGAGCCTAAATTTTCCACAGCTATTTTGTGTTTGGTTTAGGTAAAGGCTCTTTTCAGGTGTAATAAAGGGTAAGTGCAAAGTAGGGGAATTATACATTATCCCATTATAAATATTAATAACTTCCCTCATATTGGTTTCTCAGATTAGCTGTATAGTCAAGGAAAGGCTTGGATGAAATGAATTATATAGCAAGAGTTTTAATGCCTATTTTTGTGATGTGATGCTTAGGGAAAATATCAAAGTATGAAGTCCTATAAAAAACAAAACTATTATCCTTAGCAAGAAGTAACTCAGAAAACATGAAGCATGTGGTTGGGCTCAGGAGGAACAGGACCGTTCCCACATGCACATACTGGTTAAATGTCAGTCTTTCGAATTAGAATATCAGATTTGAATTCCAGTGATGAGAGCTTGAGCAAGTTCCTTCACACTCTGCTTTGGTTTCCTCACTTCTAAGCTACAAGTGCTTTTAAAACTAACCTCATGAGGCTGTGGTGAATTTAAATAAAGAATATATAGAAAACACAGAGTGGTGCCTAGCATATAATAAGACTTGAAAAGTATTAGCTATTACTATTAGCAGGAGTCAGCTGCTCTGAAGGAGCAATGGTGAAACGAAAAGGGAGGCAAAGAATTCGAGAGCCCGAGAGGCACCGACGGTGATGTTTTCCTACGGCATTCCATTACTGTGGCAAGCCCTAGTGACTATAGAATTGGCCTGGGCGCTCTGGTGCCCAGAGCTTCCCACACAGGTTTTGAGATGGACTTCTGAGGTTTTTGCCATGCCGAGGGGGCAATGCTTTATTAGACAGTACAATGCAGACATCACAGTTTCACGTAAATTGGATACTTTCCTGAGTTTACTCAATAGCTGCTTTTAACAAAAATCTAAACATGGATGTTACTTAGCCAGTCAGTAAGAATGTTGTATGTATCTTTTAAAAGAAAAAAAAAAGTGTAGGGTTTCCCTACTTCTCCATCAAGTTGATAAGAAAGTAGACACACACACACACACACACTCTGGATTTGGGATCCTAAGATTGAACTGAGCTTCAGCCCAACTATTAATAGCCATGATATTGCATGAGTCACAGAACTTTTGGGTCCTCAGTTTTTTTTTTTTATTGGTAAAATAACAAATTGGATTAGTAAAAATCGTTTGTGAGGCTCTTTAGGAAAAAACAAAAAACAAAAAACCTTGCCAGGCAGCCTGGGGTATAAAACAGATATCAGTGACGCTTCTTTGATTAAAATAGAAAAGAGGTCCTAGAGATCTGAAGATTCAGATCTCCTCCAGCCCTTTCTGTTTCTAGTCAAGTATTTCAACTAGATTACCCACTTCTCTGAAGTCGAGTTCAGTTAGTGTACCACAGCAGTTCTTTACCACATCTTTCACCTTTTCTGTTCTCTACTATATATTTTGTCTCCTCTTCACTTTAAGCCTCCTTAAAAAATATTTTTATATGTGTCTTAGTTATTTTAAATAGAATAATCAGTAAGCCATGATAAGAAACCATTTTAGAGTATGATAAAAGTACACTAAATGTTCATATTAAGTAATCATCAATGGGTCGCTCTCAATAATCAGTGAATTGCTCTCAGTTTTCTGGCCTCAATTTGGTTTGAGTTTCTTGTTGAAGACAAGAAAACACTTCTCTCTTGCAACTCATGTTTGTATCTTTTTTAAATGGGTATAACAAATATAGCTTATTCTCTAGGATTCTAGTGCTTGGGGAAAACCACCTGGATTTGAAGTCAAACAGCTGGTTTTTAAATCCAATTTCTGCTCCCTACTAGTTTTACAAAATTTAATATAATTGTTAAACTTTTTGAGCCACATGTATAGATAAATAGTGTTCTTCATTGCATTCGTGTTACTTTGAGAACACCACACTTCCCTGCTCATCTTCAGGGTTTAAGCTCCTACCTCCTTGCAGCCCTCTCCGATGATCCCTCTGCTTTCTCAACTCTTGTCCTTGACAGGTCCCAGGGCCCAGATCTTGGTCACGTGCTTTATTTGTGGGATTCACTTGACGATCTCAACTAGACTGAAGATTTTGAGCAATTTCTATATCCCAATGGTTCCCAGAATCATCTCTAGCCCAGCCCTGTTCCTCACTCCAGACTTGAGTATCCAACTGCATCCATGGAATTTCCAACGTAATTTTCAATACTTTTAACATGTCCAAAACCAAAGTCCTTGATTTTTACCTCCAAATCTCTTCCTTGTACAAATTTTCCCATCTCAGTTGAAACAACTATGTCATGATAATGGTTTAGGTCAAAACTTGAGAGTCAACCTTGATGCCACTTTTCCACCCTTAAAATCAAGTCAGGCATGGAATTCTATTGGCTATTCCCTACAAAGGTTACCATGCTGGTCAGGGCCACCCTCATTTCTGCATGAATCATTATGATAGCTTCTAATCTCATCTCTCTGGCTCCCTGTTTCCTTTGGCTACCTATCTATAGTCTTCTCTTTATAAGGTAAAGAGAGGAATCTTTTTGAAATGTAAACCTGATTATGTCACTCCTCTCCTTAAAAGTCAGCAACTGTGCCCCATTTTACCTGGAAAGAAAGTCCCTATAATGACCGACAAGACCCTACATGGCATGCCGACTTCATCTCCCATTGTTCTTCACCTTGTTTACTTGCCTCCAGCCATACTGGGCATCGTGCTATTATGCTTACAGGACAGTTACACATTTGACTTAAGATCTGTTGTGAGCTATGCCCAGTGCCTGTAGAAACTTCCCACAGATAATCTTATAGCTGACTTTCTTATCTTTTTCAAGGCTTTGACCAAATATCACCTTCTCAATGAGCCTATTCTGATCATGCTATTTTATTAAGCAAACTATTCTCTACCTTCCAAATCCCCCTTACTTATATTTTTCTTTGTTCCATACACTTGGCCCTTCTTAATACATTACATAAGTTATGTGTATATTACATATGCTTATTGAATATTTTCTCTCTTCCACCATTGGAATGTAAGCTCCTTGAGTGCAGAGATATTTACTTTCTTCACTGATACACACTAACCTGAGTAGTGCTTAGTGCATAGCAGGAAATAAATAAAATCTTGGTTGACTGAACAAATGAATACATACATACATACATACATATTTTGCTGTGATTTTGTGAGGCTTAAATAAAATACTGTATCTCACAGCAACTATCGCAGTCCCTGGTACAGAGAAAACACTAATAAATGCTTTTGTTCTTAATCAATTTGTTCAGAATAAATTCTGGGGTCATTGCAGCATTGAAACTACTATCTTCATCGTGTAGAATAAGTTCCCTATATGAAGATTTATATGAATCCTGAAAATGATTGGGTTTTAATGAAGAAATTTAATTTGAGGGATTTTTGGTTATAAAATCTCATGCTTATTTACACAGCGATAGAATTTTTGTTGTAAAAAGATGTTTCATGAGCATTTTCTCAAAGCAAGAGTGATTGTACCGTAATTTTTCTGCCTGGGATTGAGTAGCACATCCTTTTAGTCGTCTTGCAGGCTGTCTTTATCTGAACTTATTTAAAAGACAATGTCTCTAAAAAAAAATCACCACACTTTATTTTGAAGATTTTGAAGAAGTAACTGTCACATTTCTTACACGTATTTCATTAAGAGACTAATAAAGGAAAGAATTTCACATTTTGCTGATTTGAAAAAGGAAAAGATGTTCTTAATGTCAAGCCAACTATTCAGTTCCTCAATGTCTGTGACAGGTGAGGCTTGTCAGATCGTATTTCTGGAGTTTGCAGGCCTTTGGTTTCCCACTTGAGATAAAGGGGACGAAGAACAATTTGAAAATTCCTCTGTGTAGGTGATTCCAGAACGGGGATAGTCTGTGTCATTTGCAGCATCTCGGGCATGTTTATAAGTGCTTGACAGGGTGCTAGGTGCCCCTCTCCCAGGAGCTGGCTTACAAGAGGGACTGGGGAAACCTCGTGGGTAGAAAAATGTGGTAAAGGAAAGGCTACTCTACCAGAGCCTCTGCTGTGGTGAAAGAATCTAATTTCATGTCTGTCAGTTTCTTTCTCTTCCCTGGCCTATGCAAGACTTTTCAGAACGAATCCAGTTCCAATGTTTATTTTAGGTATTAACATAATATGGCTAGGGCAGATAAAAGATGTAAATCTTTGCAGCTGCAATAAAAAGACACATACACAAAGCAACTCACTATGGGTTTTCTATTGTTATCGATATTTAGAGCTGATAGCACAGATGAAATCACCATGTGGAAAACAAGATTCTGATCTACAACACCTTATAAAAATAAAAAGAGCATTTATCATCCGTTTAAAGGGTAGTGTGTTAACAGGCTCCAGTGTGAGCCCCGCCTGAGCATGGGGTAGAAGGTTTACAGTGGTGTCACTTCCAGCTACCAGCAGGTGCTGGTCTGGATGTCAGTCTAAAGACCCGATTCATTAAGTTCTGCCACTCCAGGGCTGTACTCTTTATGACAAGAAAAACAAGAAGGAACAGTGAGTCTCTTATATTTAACCCATAAAACTTAACACTCTGACCTCAACCATATAAACCAGAAGTGAAAGAGGCAATTGCAAATCTGACCAATAAAACTGGTAAAGCACTTACATGCTGAGATTAAAAGACTGTATGTCTAGGTACATGAGGAAAAGAACAATTTGCAAATTCCTCTGTGTAGGTGATCCCAGAACCAGCATAGTCTGTGGTCTTAGCAGCATTTCAGGCATGTTTGTGAATTCTTGGTTGGCTGCCATGTGGCACCCCCAGGAGCTGGTTTACACGAGGAACTGGGGAAACCTCTTGTGTAGAAAGACATGCTAAGGAAAATGTCCCACCAAAGGGCCCCACCAAGCCTCTATTGTGAGGAGAGGTGGGATATCACGTCTGTCAGTTTTCTTCTCCATGTCAGGAGACCCATATATGGATCTAAAAGACCCACGTGTCTTCTAGAAAGAGAGAGGCCTCCAAGTAGAAATGAGAGAACTCTTTTATCGTGAAGTGCAGACACAGGTCATAAGGCAGTGCTACAGAGGACATGATAGAGCACCAGGGTATAGAGAGGAATTTTCCAGGTCTCTGGCAAACATGAGGCTTTGGTGCACAAGAGTTTCAGCTCACACTGCTCCACTTAGACACTGGTGGGACTGATCGTGAGTTTCTTTACATGGGAGAAAACAAACAAACCAAAAAATCTACTATTTCTAGTGTTTTGCTGTATACAGGGCTAAAATAAAGTTTTTGAAAAAAAAAAACCTTTCTATATTCTACTGGAGGTGAGGTAGCAGGGAAGGAGACCATTATTGAGAATGAGGACTTGGCTGATGGGTCTTTTGTCAGAGAAAGCTCCAGAATGTGTGCCTGAGTAAATCTGGATAATTTGGGTAGGCGACAAACTGTAACCTTGACTTCTAAAGAAGTCATAGATAGTTAGAGCATGGGAGAAGGAAGAAAAGGTCTTTATGAAGAAGAACTGACCCTGAGAAAATGGTCATGAACCAAGTATTAGGACTTGACCAGGAAGAAAGTTTAGTACTGTCTCATATTTATTTAAATTACTTTGGTATTTATTATGCTCTGATATAATCTCATACTAATACCCCCACTGGTAGTAAAGTGCATTACATACAAGAGTTTTTTATTTGCTATATTATTGATGAATTTAGAGAAAGTGTTCAGGATGGGACAAAGCTGTGTGAGGAAGAGGTGAGTGGAGACTAGGGGTTCAGAAGAAGCAGGCGGTGAGAGTTGAAGTAAACTTCCTCAAAATACCTTGTGTGGTAAGCAGCATTTTAGAATGACTCCCTGTGAACTTAATAAGGTGTAACTATCCTAATTATGTTATATTACTTGGCAAGGTAATCTTAGAGATACAAATAGGGTTATTAATCAGTTGACCTTAAGATAGGGAGATTCTCCAGATTGGTCCAATCTGATTACATGAGCCTTTTAAAAACAGAAAGTTTTCTCCAGCTGATGGTAGAAGAAGGAGTCAGCGAGATTTGAAGTTTAAGATGGATTTGACAAAAGATAGATTCATTGCAGAGCTGGGTTGGGGGGTTGGAGACAGAAGAATTTGTAAGCAGACTTTTAGGAATTAAAGTTACCCTTGGGTTAACAGCTGAAAAGAAGGCTGGAACCTCAGTCCTAGAACCACAAAGAACTGAATTCTGCCAAAAACTTGTAAGAAGTTGGAAGTGGATTCTTCCCCAGAGCTTCCAAATAAGAACCTAATCTGGCCAATATTTTGATTTTAGTCTTGTGAGACCCCCATACAGAGAGCCCAGTTGAGCCCTCCTAGGGGTCTGACCTAAAAACTGTGAGACAATAAGTGGTTATTACTTTAAGGTGCTAAGGTTGTAGGAATTTGTTATGCAGCAGTAGAAATCTAATATACCTGAGTAGACTTGAGAGAGAAAGTGTTGGCTTCCTTTATTAAGTGGCAGATCCTACCACTGGTAGGTTAGGTTGTCTCAGAGCATACCCAGAAATGCCAGAAGAGCAGGAGTCAAAGAGAAAGACCAAGAGAAAGTGTCTGCCCTCCTGCCTAGAGCCCAGTTGGTAGTAATTCTGGTCTAGATGCCAAATGGGTCAAAATGACATCTCAGGAGAGGGAGAATGGCTGACACTTTGGCTAGACTACCTCAGTTGGTTGGAGGGAAGGAGGAAAGAAATTATGATGAAAAGGGCTTATATTTTTATTTTCTTTAAAATACCATCCCATAGAAAATGTAGCCCAATTCATGGGCTGGAAACTGATCGATCTATCATAATTTCTCCTCTTTGGGGAGGAAGTCAGTGGAGAGAGGATCATTGAGGAGCCTTGAGATCTTTCCCCAGAGAGTCATTGTCTAGCTTGTGATCTCCAAAACATGAGCAGTCCCAGCATGGATGTTTCTGGTGGTAACATCAGAAGACAGGACTTTGTGAGGAACCTCAGTCTTTTTGCGTCTGACCAACAGCAGTATTAGGGTGAGAAGCTCTCACCCTAGCAAGCAGCGGGATGTCAAGAAGATACCTCCCCACCTCCAGGTCCCTGGTCAGGAGAGGAGGAAATTGGCATATATGGGAGGATAAAGTAGTACTAGACACATGCAACTCACCTTAGGAATACTTCAGCCCTTCAGCCAGATTGAGCAATAATTTAAAGGGAACCCAAAGTCTTGAAGCAACAGACAGGGGTTAAAACCAGGGTTACGAGAATTATACTTAATTTGAATAATCCTTGGTAGACATAAATGTGTTTATCTGCTCATAAATATATTTGAATTTCATGAATCTCACACTTGAAAACAAACTCGGTAAATACACTTTCAAGTACTTACTTCTCAGTTCAACACAGGCACATTAATCAGGACATTATCCTGGGAATGAGAAATGCAGCACCAACTTGGTGCTTCCTTCTTCCCTTCAGATTTAGTTGGAATGCAGTCCTCCCTCCTAAGATGGTAATTCCTGTGTTTTCCAATAATATGCGTGCATTAAAAATGGATTTGGCAACTGCTTTCATTTTATCAGTCACAAGTGCACTTTATACAAATATTTCCAAATGGTAAGTGTTTTTGAAGATGAGATATTTTAACTGAAATCTATGCCCAATTCTGAGAGAAATGCATCACACTGAACCATTTTATTTCACAGGATTTTTCTTTCTTGGCCACTGGCCCTAATTTCCTTATCTTGAGGAAAGAGTAAGAGTCAGAGGGATATAGTAGAGTGGAACCTATGCCAAGATGTAGGATTGAGAACTGGTACCAGCAATTACGGACTGTGTGAACTTAGAGTTTTTCAATCTTTCTCAGCCTTGTTTTCCCCATTTGTAACTGTGAAGATTAAATATTATAATTTAAATGATGGTTTAGTACTACACAAATGTTAGTTTCTATGATTTTTAAAAAAGCAGCTCTACAACTAAATGACTAATTATTTCATTATTCAACTATTATCTTCTGGGAAACTACACTCTCCCATTTAATTCTTTTCATAAAAATAGTATGTTTTGACTTCACAATCTATAAAATCTTTTAATGAGTGGAAATAAGAATATGTTGACTTTATCCTATAATTCATTTCCAAAAATCATTTGCCTTAAAACTTTTGGCATCCCTAAAAATGGTTTAATTTTAACTTTAAAACAATAAATGAAGTTAAAATGTCATTATGAAAGAAAGTCAAATTTTGTAAGTATCAACCAACAGTAAGCATCATGTCTTTGTATTAAAATGGCATTTTTCTTTACTCCAGGAGAAGGGAGGGGGGTGTCATATACTACAGTTGGCAAAACTAGTGAATTATAAATTAATAAGAGACCTATTGAAAATACACTTATGGAACACCTGGCTGGCTCAGTCAGTTAAGCATCCAACTCTTGATTTCAGATCAGGTCATGATCTCAGGGTCGTGAGATGGAGCCTCACATTGGGCTCTGCACTCAGTGAGGAGTCTGCTTGAGATTCTCTCTCCCTCTCCCCTTGCCTCTCCCCCTCCTATCCACCAACCTCCCATGCACACATGTGTGTGTGCACTCTCTTTCAAAATAAATAAATAAATCTTTAAGAAAAAAAAAAAGAAAATAGACTTTTGATGAGAAACCCTAATTCACCCCTTAAATTCAAGATAGAAGGCACCTGATCTCCCAGAAACTCTTCTGCATATTATCTGGCTAAACATTATCTGGAAAATAAAAGTTCACTAAAGCCAAAGATGGCTTTCTAGTATGTTCTTACCAACACATATTTGAAATAATATGTGAAAACATGATTATAACAATGGGGAAAAATAAACTTTGGTTTGGAGAGTAGATCAAGATTTTGGGATCTGAGAGATCAACAAAACTAAATTTGATATACCTAGAGACCTTCAGACACATTATTAAAGCTGATTTGATATTTACTGCTGCTGTTGTTCATTTCCAGAAGGAATCAGCACGGGGGTAAGGAAAGAGAGCTGGTTTTGCAATAGAGTACAAATCACAGCCCTGCCATTTACCCCTGTGTTACCCTCTGGAATTCAGTGTTGGTGTGTCTCACTTTGAAAGCAAAGGAGGGGGCACCTGGGTGGCTCAGCTGGTTAAGCATCTGCCTTCGGCTCAGGTCATGATCCTGGAGTCCCAGGATCGAGTCCTGCATCGGGCTCCCTGCTCAGCGGGGAGTCTGCTTCTCCCTCTGACCCTCCCCTGTCTCATGCTCTCTCTCTCTATCTCATTCTCTCTCTCAAATAAATAAATAAAATCTTAAAAAAAAAAAGAAAGCAAAGGAGGTAATACACATGAAAAAGTGTGACAAAGAATTAAGGGTCTTGGGTGCCTGGGTGGCTCAGTTGGTTAAGCGACTGCCTTCAGCTCAGGTCATGATCCTGGAGTCCCGGGATCGAGTCCCATATCGGGCTCCCTGCTCAGCAGGGAGTCTGCTTCTCCCTCTGACCCTCTTCCCTCTCGTGCTCTCTATCTCTCATCCTCTCTCTCTCAAATAAATAAATAAAATCTTAAAAAAAAAAAAAAAAGAATTAAGGGTCTTAAGGGTAACTAGTCCCCATGTTTCAGGTAATGCTATTTTTTTTTCTGATGCCATTCTGCCAGTTCTTCAGTCAACTCTCATTCATGGCAATCGAGTTTGTTTTGGAGGCCAGGAAGATGGAGGGCAGTGGGGAAGGCCTGATTAACTGAAACTGATTGAAACTTCAGGATTCTCTAGAGACTGACTGCTTTAACCTAGGCTTTAATAAAGAAACAAACAAACAGACAAAAAACCCAAACCAAAGCAAAAACCCAAACCCCAAAAAGCCTGTTTTATGTTTTATTTGTTTTTACTCCATTTCTGGAGATACCAAAGCTCAGCCAAGCCATCAAGCAAAAACAGAAACAAACAACAGCAAAAACTAAGAGAAGGGGAAAAGAACATCCCAGTGCGTATAATTCACAAACTGATTATTAATACTAGACATTGGAGAGTTGACTACATTTATATGATTAAAAGGTACAGAAAGCTCAGAGGGTCCCCCTGATGTAGGGCAAGTCCTATACATTTTGCCAATTTTTATGGTGAGCCAAGAGAGAGAATTCAACCGAATAATTTCCCTCCACAGTATTAGGCATGTGACAGAATTGTTTAATTGTAAAACAATAACATCATTTTATGTGGTTTGACTTCATGCTTGCGTACAAGCCAGTGTACTCAGTAGCGATGACCAGGTATTACACATTCCACTACAGAAGAAACTGTAAAGAAATTTAAACTCTTTTCCTTCTCATTCCTTTCTTAAGCATGAAAAGAAATTTACTTGGAACTGAATGTGTTTGTGTTTTAGGGCTTTGTAATGGAGTTATGATAAAAGCCCTCTTGTCCCTTCCCTTCAGGTGTTTTTAAATGTTTTTATTTACTGTTTGAGCAATTCCAGGAACTACTCACCTGTGGTTCATGGTATTGACAGGTCTTTATAATGAAGCACAATTTTGGGGGTGATCGTGAAGCTTTCATAGTTTTCTGGGAAATCTCTGCTCTTGCGGTGGAAGGCTGCCCTGCTCTGTTTGATACTCATAAAAGGAGCCTGCCAATTGCAATATAACAGCAAGTACTCAAATAGACGTGTGGAAATAAGAAGGAAAATATTTGAGCTAACGGATGTCTATGGAAATGATGCATAGGAGAGTTTAGCTGGATGGGAGTTTATGTGGTGTCCACCCTGAGGCTGCTTCTGACCCAGCCTGAGCCTATACAGACATAAATCTCACCTCAGAGGAGGGAATCTCTTTGCACAAGAGCTGTCTTTCTCCCTCTCACAACTGTTGGGAGGCCTGGTAATGGCTGAACTCAGCACTTTTGTTGGTGAGCTCAAATAAGGACTAAGAAATGTTGGCAACCCCTACCAATCAATGGCAATTGGAACTTTCAATAAATGATGAAGATTTAATGCTCTTCTGAGGTTAGGATAAACTTTACAATATAAAGAGTGGTTCTAGGCCATCTTTTATTTGGTTCTCATATAGAATTAAAAGTAGATTTGGGAAAAATGTGAAGGTAGGACCAGATTTTGAAAAGAACAGTGATAGGTCTTCCTCCCACAGTTTATTATATCTGCCTGAGCTATTAGGCAGAACGATGCTGGTAGTGTTGAATCCTAATTTGCTGATTTGTTAGGGTGTAAGCGGTACATGCACTGATTTATCTACACCCATCTACTCTCCTTGGTCTCTGTGGGCTTTCAAAAACTCACAAAACTCATTTGGCACCACCAGGGACCCAATGCACAGTGATTTTTTTTTTTAAATTGAGGTATAATTGACATATAATATTATATTAGTTTCGGATGTACAACACAGTGATTCAATATTTGTATGTACTATGAAATGATCACCACAAGAGATCTAGTTTCCCCAGTCCTAATTCCCCTGTATTATTAACTATAGTCACCAGGCTGTATATTTTCTCCCCATGACTTACCTATTTTATGACTAGAAGCTTGTACCTCTTGACTACCTTCTCCCGTTTTGCCAACCCCCCAAAACCTTCCCTTCTGGCAACCACTTATCTGTTCCCTGCTTCTGAGTTCTGTTTGTTTTATTTTATTTTTGTTTGTTTGTTTTTCAGATTCCACATGTAAGTGAAATCATACAGTATTTGTCTCTTCTCTGTCTGGGTTATTTCACTTAGCATAATACTACTATGTTGTCCCAAATGGCAAGATTTCTTTCATTTTTATGGCTGAGTAGTATTCCTCATTATATATACGAATGTGATATGTGATATATCATCCACTGATGGATACTTTACTTATTTCCATAGCTTGGCTATTGTGAATAATGCTGCACTGAACATAAGGGTGCACGCATCTTTTCAAATTAAAGTTTTTGTGTTCTTTGGATACATACCCAGCAGCAGAATTGCTGGATCATACGGTAGTTCTATTTTTAGTTTTTTAGGAACCTCCACACTGTCTTCCATGGTGAGGCACCTAGGACAAAAACCTCAGGGTTGTCTCTCACTCCTCCCTTATCTCTCACATGACATTTGTTGGCTGATTCTGACATCTCATCTCTTCCTCTTCTATCCTCTTTCTTACTGCATGCCCTGGTTCACTGCTTATTATTTCTCATGTATATAATGCATTAGCCTACTCATGGGAATACTTGCGTCTGAATTAATTTATTTGTTTAGCCACTGTCTCCTCTATTAGTTGTGAATTGGTTCAATGGTAGAAACCATGTTTTAGTCATATGTTTACATTGGTTCTGTAATGTCTGATAAAACCCACTGCTTAACATTTGTGTATATGTTTCTGTTTCTGTATGTTTTTGTGGATATGTGTTGTGTGTATGTGTTGTGTGTGTGTTCTTCACTAAAATCCAGCATCACATCAGTAGGACCAAGCTGTAAATACAGGTGAGCCAGGTGACAGAGTGAATGATATAAGTACTATTTTGTGAACGCCAACATTGTACCAGGTAATTTTGTAAGATCAGTCTCACAACCTTCCAAGGCAGCTCTTATTAGTTACATCTTCCAGATTAGTAAAAAAAAAACTCCAAGAGGTTAAGAAATTGTCTAGATCCATCTGAGTCCAGAACCTTTATATACCTAGAGACAAGTGCTGGGGAAGGAAAGAGAAGGTGTTATAAACAAAACAAAACAACAACAACAACAACAAATAGGGAAGTCTTGATGATAAGCTTTGCTTGTTTTAAGTTTTGCCCAGATTCCCAATCTGTCCACTAGACTCTAAATAAGATACACTATCAGAATTCATTTTTATCATGAGAATTACATTTGGACGAACAAGAAAAAAGAGTACAGAGTTAGATTCCCACTAGATATTTGCATATAAAATTACTTTCTGATTGTAGAGCTGCCATTTCAGTTTGAATGTGCATAAGCCCATGCATGCATGTGTGTGTGTTTTAATGTTTGGAGACCCAACATTTGGACTCCTTCAACTGATTTAACTGAAAAGTCCCCTGGCAGAGAAAATTCAACACTACGCATGTGAGAATAGCTATAACTTTGTGCAGTTTGCTTGTTGCATTTTGAGAATGCTGCAAGTTCTTTCTACTCTTGACTTGATCTAATGAGCTGGTACCTAAAGTTGATTACGTGATTATATTCCAGAGTATTTAAAATAGCTTATTTATATCTAGTCAGATGTGGTAAGTGTTGAGAGTGACAATTTGATATTCTTTCTCAGATTGGGAATTCTTTTCAGAATCAAATCATGAACTCTCATGTACAACATATGCTTGAAGAAGATTTGATCAAGTTACTTTGTATCACATGTTTTGGAGAAGTGTTAATGGCTGTTATATTTGCTCTGTTAGAATTTATTTTTAAAATAGAGTTTAATTCTATAGGCATCCTCCTGTTGTGCTTTGGTGGTTCTATTTTTACTTACTTGGCTAACAAGAAAAAAATCCCAAGTCAATCAATTTGACAACACTGGTTGTAGAATCACCCCATTTCCATAGAGGAGTTTGCTATAATTCATCCAATACTCCTTAAGAGTTTTCCATATACTAGGAACCGTACTGTACGTTTTTATCTCATCTAGTCCCCAACAACCCTGTAAGTTGGGTACCATTATCTCTATTTTACCGATGAGGAAGCTGAGACCCAGAACACATGAGGGATCTGACAAGGTCAGGCATTGGGTAACGATATGAATCCTACCCTAGGCTTTTGAGAACAGAGCAGAATTGTATAGACAGTTTCCCTAAGCCTCAAAGCCTATTAGCCATTCCATATCTATTTTAGCAGTTCCTTGTGGTGTCTGAAGTGTAAAGACTACACTATCCAAAACACTTTGGGAACTAAATGAAGCCAGAT
Organism: Zalophus californianus; assembly: GCF_009762305.2. Taxonomy (NCBI): domain Eukaryota; kingdom Metazoa; phylum Chordata; class Mammalia; order Carnivora; family Otariidae; genus Zalophus; species Zalophus californianus. The sequence goes on from NC_045604.1 coordinate 31,283,922, forward strand.
TCCTAGCCTGCTTAAATAGACCAGAGACTTGAGTAACATAGCATTGTGAGTACAAATTCAAGAAACTGAAGAAACACAAAGGGGGTTTAATTTGCTTTCTCAATCAATGATTAACATTAAATTATCTTCTAGTAATATAAAAGAAAGCTTCTAACTATGTAGTTCTCACTGATAAATAGCTCAAGCTGTAGAGTTGGAAGTTTAAGAGATCATCCTACTTTCTATACTTTTTTAGCTTTGTGACATTATGCAAGTTTCTTAACATCTCTGTTTCAATTTCCTTTTGTGTAATATGAAGATAATAACAGCACTTACGCCATAGAATTGTTATAGTGATTAACTGAATCCTCACTGAGAATTATTGTTATGATGGTTATTAACATTCCTTTAAAACTTGGAAAATATAAGTTAGATGATAAAGCTTTTCCCATGGTTATTACTATATTTCAAGATACGCGATTGTAACTGAGGTATAAATAATCTACGTAATGCACTATTTTCCCCCTGCAATTTACATTGCGTAGGAGATAGAATTACTCCTTTACTTTCTGTTTCTCACAATAAAACATTTAAGGGGAAGTTAATGTAAAGTACTCTTCTTGTCTCTAAGAAGCATTTTATAAACTATTCTGAGAAGTCAATAATTTCCTATAATTTACATAGCACTTTAAAATTTCTTGATGTGTTTTTACACATCTTACCTTATATTTACAATAACTGTGATGTCGGGAAGCTAAATATTACAACTCTTATTTACAAAAGTAGAAAGTGAGTTTGAAGGAGAAGTTTCAGCAAAGGAAGAATAGATACTCTGTCTTCTAATTCTTAGTCTCTTGTGTCTTCCTCTAAGAAGACCGACAAAATAGCAATGCTTTGTTCAACCATAAAGTGGAGTATCCCCTCTTAGCCCATCCCAGTGGAACATTTCGCCTAATCAGGAAAAAAGAACACAGAGAGAAAAGAAAAGACTTTAAAATCACCTTGAATCACCTTTAAAAGTACTGGAATTTTTTTCTCTTTGATGCTAAAGCTTTCTGAAACCTTCTAAGCCAACACAGAATTAATTATAAAAGTGAGGGCCCAATTTATTAACTAGAGATAAGTTCTTTTCTCCTCAAAATCATCATTCACAATTCCTTCTCTTACTGATTAAAGATTGTTGGAGAAACCAAGCCTACAAAGGAATTCTATAAGAAATCTTCTAGAGGAACATCATTCTAGAGTTATCTTAATTTGCATCTTAATATCTTTGCATTATGATTCAGTGTCAAAATAAAAAGTTAAAATACTATAGAGTAAAATAATTTTGCAGGTTGCTAGTTTGAGAGATTGTTACATTCTCCTGTGGAGACTGGATATTGCAGGGTAATGTGTTCAGCCTCAAATTTACAAATTAATTTAAAGATTAATAAGAAAGTAAATAAATGTTGACTATAACAGGTGATGGGGACTAAGGAGTGCGCTTGTTGTGATAAGCACTGTGTGTTGTATGGAAGTGTTGGATCACTATATTGGACACATGAAACTAATATTGCACTGTATGTTAACTAACTGGAATTAAAAAAAAAAGACTTAATAAAAAATGTAAAATAGGGGTGCCTGGGTGGCTCAGTCGGTTGGACATCTGCGTTCAGATTGGGTATTGATCTCGGGGTCTCTGGGATCAAGCTCTGTCTTGGGCTCCCTGCTCTGCAGGGAATATGCTTCTCTCTCTCCCTTTGCTCCTCCCACCCTCCACTCATACACTCTCTCTCTCTCAAATAAAAATAAATAAAATCTCCTTAAAAAAATGTAAAACCGAAAAATAAACACACAACCCCCCCAAAAAACAAAACATTAACAGAAACAATTCACAAGTGTTTCTCTCTTCCTTTGAAGCAAAGGGAAGCCATTATATTCTCACCAATAAGATAAAACAGAAGAACCTGGGTAGGTTTACCAAGAAACTTTATTTTTTTACGTCAAGAAACTTTTTAAAAGAGAACCAACTCCTATCCTTTGCGCTCCTTTTCCCTTTGTCTGGAATGCTGGCAGGATGACCGGAGGTGCAGCAGAAATGAGGGAAAGGCCAAGAGAATACAAACATCTTCAGTCAGGATATCACTGAGCTCCTGCACCAACCATGAATGGCCTACGTTTCAGTTTCTTATTATCACCAAATGAATGAATGGATTCATAAATGAGTGAGAGGACAAATAAACTCTGATTTTTATTCAAGTCATTATCACTTGGGATTTCTATTACATAAGGCCACACCCCATTTTTAAGTGACATAACACCTGTGGACAAAAGTAAGCTCTGACAGTAGCTTAAAGTCGGTGAGTCTATTCCACCCCCCCAACATATACCCACCATCTGTGCAAAGATACAACACAAATCAAGCTCTGTCATTCGTGGGTAATTTCCAAAGACATTCACAAATGTGGTTTCTCATTAAACACACACGCACACACACACACACACACACACACACTCACACTTTTTAAACATGTGTTTTCTATTCTTAAGAAAATTAGTTCTATAATGACTATTTGGATTAAAACATAGCAATTGATACTTGTTTTCGTTGACTTTAAATAGGGATATGGCAGGAAAATGGTACAAAAAGCCTTTTTAGTATATTAAAGCGGTACCATGACAATATGTTTGAGAAACTCAGCCCAGAAGCCTGGATGCACTTCTAATGTTTGGTAAGAGCAAAGGTTGCTGGGGACCTGGATGCTGACATCTCTCAGGTCAATGCGTGTTCGGAGCGCTGCTCCAGAACCTGTTCTCTAATCAGAGGGACTTCTCGTTTCCCTAAGAGACAGAAAAAACTTCAGAGGATTCCTCAATTTTGTCATGGCAAGCCCTGGATATTTTTTTTCTTTTTGGTCTCTTTTGAAATCTTGCCTTAGTAACAGATAAATTCTACCCTCAGGGTTTTAAAATAATGTTAAGCTTTATCATAGATAAATAATAAACTCTGTAATGAATGACAGCAGGTTGAATCCCTTGTCATTATTTCGATTTAAATGGATCTTATAAATGACCTATTTTGCATATACAGTAGACAGAATATAGTTCTAGATGTGTCAAATTATAAAACTAGAGGCTAATTTTGGGGGGTGTTTGATAATGAAGAATGAGGATAGGAAGATTATCTGGGTGGGCCCACTGTAATCCCAAAGGTTCTTATAAGTAGAACAAGGAGGTCAGAGTTAGATAGAGAGCTTTGAAGATGTCATGCTGCTGGCTTTGAGGATGGAGAAGGGAATCCATCCATTCCACGAGCCAAGGAATGCAAGTAAACCTCTGGAAGCTAGAAAAGAAAAGGAAACACATTGTCTTCTGGGGCCTTCAGCAGGAAGATAGCCTTGCCGACACCTTGATTTTAGCTCAATAAATCCATTTTCTACTTCTGACTTTTAGAATGGTAAGACAGTACATTTGCATTGTTTAATGAAACTAAGGAAATTTGTTACAGCAACAATAGGAAATAATAGAGGGCTTATGTTTGATTTGAATTTTGAATTCGGCAGAAAGATCAGAGAGTGTGCATTCCCATCAAATGGAACAGTAAGTTCTAATGCATTAAGGCTAGATGGAGAATGGCAAGTTTATTGGAATGAAATGTAGGATACATGTGAGAAAGAGATATGTATGTGTAGGAGGTGAAATTAGGCTACAGGAGGTGCTCATGGCCTCAAAGAATTTATCTGCCATTCTAAGGAATTTGAACAATAGAGAACCATGGAGAATGACTTCATTGGGTTTGCATTTGGGCAGATTGAAAAAAACAGCAATCACGTGAAATGAAACTAAAAAGTAATGATACCAGTTAAAACCCAAGGTGCATAGGACCCAATGGAAACCCTTATAGGAGCCCCAGGATAGAGCAAGAGTAGAGCTGAGGTGATGGTTAGGCACCAAAGGAAAACTTGCCTCCAGTTCTGCTTTGTATCTGTAGTAATTGAGAAGACCTGGCAGTATCAGAGGAACAACTGCTGTTCAAGGGCCTTAGAAAGCGCTCTCATCCCTCCACCCCTGCCAAGGAGGACACACAGTAAGAATGTTCAACAAGCTGGAGGCTTCACTTTGGAAAATCAGCCTTAAAAGTACACAGTTTAATTACTGTGGACCAAGAAGGACAGTCCTATTTGTGATTAGAATTCATGAACTTCTACAGGAAAAACTTTAAGTTTTGACTTATCTTAAATTTTAACTTGTTGACATGCATAGGAGGTTAATCATATCAATTTCTAAACTAACATAAATAAATAAAATGTCATTTTGACAAGTCTTTAAGTGCTAAGTAGTCAACATAACTACCATAACCACACTCCCTAGGAGAGCTGTCTTATGTACATCACATATATAATAATGGTAAGTCATTGATTTTGACATGTAACAGAATTTGAATCTTCAGTAGATTTTCTTTTGTTGAAGAAATTCACCTGAAGACGTGATACTAAACGATGCCTTATAAGCATTCTTTGTTAAAAAGGAATTTCAAAATATTTTACCGACCTTTTTACTTTCCTGCATCTGTAGCCCAAATCCTTACTTTCAGCCATTAGCTGACTTCCAAAAATGCCTCAACATAGAGCAAACATGTGCTCAATTTCCCTCTCAGGATGTAGCCCCATAAATAAATGTATTTGTGACAATCTGTGTGAATCTTTAACGTGTATTTTGAAAATTATTTATCAAATGCAACATATTATCTAAATAATTTTAACCTTCTGTCTTCTCTACATAATTCATCAACTTGTCTTTTCACCCAGAAGTGTGGATCAGCAATGTGATAGACCTCAGTTGATTTGACATGCTTCTAAAACTTAGGAAGAACGTGTCGATGGAAACACTGTTTACTATATCTGAAAAAAAAATTTTGCTGCTCCACAGATCTATGTGAACTATTAATAAAGTTAATCCTCTCAGCATACTAATTTACTAAAGGAAATCACCATTAGGTCCACTCTGCATAATGACAGAACTATAATAAAATGAATTAAGACTTATTACGATGATTTCAACCTCATGATAATGATATAAAAATGATTAGACAGAACAGAAAATTGAAATTGGAAACATGTGGGGACCATCTTTCTGGATTAACTTCAAATTTTCTAGGAGTATTACTCAGCTGGTTGCCCTACTTTTAGTCCTATTAGACTGCTAAAATCAACAAACACATTTCCCCAAGCAGCCAGGCCAGGCTTAGATCAGTCCCTAACTCAGGATTCGCAGATTAGAAAAGAGCTGAGATATGCCTGAATTTGACATATAAGAGCTTTCTATGTAGTTTTAATAAAAATGAACAGCTGGATTAGACACTAAGTTAAGGCAGTATATGATGTGGATACATAGATGATAGAGAGAGAGAGAGATAGATAGATAATAGATAGATGATAGGTATATAGATAGATCTGTCGATAATCTGCCAGGTCCTATGCAGTGCTCTGAAGAGGAGAATCCATAAAGAGTGAGGGCAAGTTGAGGTCACCAACTTCACTATGATAAGAAATACAACTTTGGAACTAATACGGCTCTCATTACTGTCCAGTCTTTATTATAGCTATTTGTCATCTTATATTTCTTCCTCTCACTAGACAATGATCTCCTAAGATAATAGATAAGAAAATAAGTTTTAACCGGTTGAGTCCTGGCCCCGCCTCTTATTAGGTCAGCAACTTTGGCCACATTATCCTACATTTTTAAAATCTCAGTTTTCTCATCTGTGATGGAATGGAATGATAATACCCTCCTCAAGGGGCACTGTGAGTTAAGGTTAGAGAACATGTTGAACAAGAGAGTTTGAAACCCAAATTTCCATTCAGCTTCAGCCTCGACCTTTGGAGGACCACTAATCCCCTAAGAGAGCCTACAGCGTTGTCATGAGAGACATTGCCGTGCTTGCCTATGATCAAGGATTGTGTGATCATGGAGGCTGCCATCAGAACTGCTAGGCATCTCAACATTAGTAATATAAGCAAGGCGTGCCTTAAGATTTGTCATTAATATCTACTCTCCTTCAAATATAAATAGATGAGCAATCTATACAAAATTTGGGTTGACAAAAATCTCTTTATGCATAAATACATCAAAATTCTATTCATCAATAGAAAAATAGATACTTATGATTAGTAAAAGGATGTAGAAATTAATAATGATGGTGAAAGCTATTAATCTCATATGCAAAAACAATTAGACTTTTGGTTGTTTTAATAAATAGAGAATAGACTGACAGTTAACACAAATCATAAGAAATTTGTTAGTAGGTAACTTTACAAGGAACCTTATATTCTTCAAGCCAAAAAATGTTATAAAAATTCTTATAAAATAATGGCCCAAAGCAGAATAATAGAGATCAGATTATACTCAGTTCTAAATATTGTAGTGTAATAGCATTCATAAATAAAGCAAAATGCTTTCAAGAAGTCTATTTAATTTTATTTAAGTTAAGTTAGGCCCTGCCTCTTTTAAAGAAAAAAAATACTATTTGGGAATTTTATTTTGGGAATTTCTATAAAAGAAAAATGTTTGCTTTGTTATTTTAAAATTTCGTAAAGAAAAAAGTTCCAAAATTATGCAATATTTGTGATAAATAATCTTTTTTGAAACAATGTAGAATATAGAAAAGTATAATAACAAATAATTATCATAAATAATTTACTAATTTTGTTAATTTATTATCTTTATAATTATTAATACAATAAATCAAAAACAGAATGTATGCTTTGTTATTTTAAAATTTTATAAGGTGGAAAAATATTTCAAAATTATGTAACACCTATGATACACAGTCCTCTATTGAAACATAACACAGAATAGAGAATATGAAGAAAAGATAAAAGGTGGGTTTATGACTCTAGAGAGCATGAGAAGTTGACAGATCAGAGGATTTAGAAGTTGGATATGGAAGGGACAGGAGAAAGGTGACATCTACATCTGTGGCTTAAACAGCCGGGGACATGGTTGTGTCATCTATAGAGAGACTGCTACAGGGGGACCAAATTCAATGGAAAGAACATAAGTGTAGACTGGGTCAGGCTGAGATGAAAAAACCCGTAACTCATCAAAATAGGCAGAAAAGATAAGCAGTTAGGTGCTAAGAAGTCTGGAATGAATGCATCTATTTCGCATTTCTGTGTAGACATAATAAATTAAACCATGAATATACATGATATTGCTGAGAAAATTAGACAGAGCCTAGAGGAACTGCAACATTTTCAGAGAGTGCCCATGGATTGTGTCTACACTTACACAAAATATTAATAAGGCATTAAACTCTCAGATGTTTTCATCTTTTAGCTCTCACTAGGAGCTTCCTAAAAGCCCCAGCTGCTATAACCTAAAACTCTTAAGTACAACAGTTTATCAGTCCACGCCTTTGCCTGAAGTTTCCATCAACTCATTCGTTCATTCTTTCATTCATTTATTCAACAATACTATTTTTTGAGTACTTGTTATGTGACAGGTACTCTTCTAGCACTAGAGATATAGCAATTAAAAAAAAAGATGCATAATTACCACACTCAAGGAGCTTACTTTTTTAGAAGGAGTTGTGTTATAAAAAATAACAGAAATATGTATTGTATCAGGTAAGTCCAAAAGGAAATATAGTGAGATCAGAGGTATAGGCTATGATAGGGATGATATTTTATGCAGGGTCAGAGAAGGCATGTCTGAAAAAGTTATTTTTGAATCGAAATCTGATAGAAGGGAGAGGATGAACATTCTGAATGGAAGAAATAGCAACCACAAAGGTGCTGTGAGATGTTAGCCTATTTGAGGAAGGGCACAGAGACTGGTATGATGCTGGGGCAGCAAACAAGGATGAGAATAACGGGAGAGGACATCAGAGAGTAGAGAGAGGGCCAGACTTGTAGCATGTATAGGCAACTTTAGGCAACTTGCATTTCATAATGCCTAAAATGAAAGATTATTCAAAGATTTTAATCTGGTCAGTGGTATGATCTGACTTCATATTCTGAATTGAAAGTTGTGATCTGACTGATTCATGAGGAATAGATAATAGGAAGTCAAGGGCAAAAGAAGGGAATAATAAAATAAAAAATAAAGGGAGTGAAGGGTTATAAGTGAATGGATTCCTGTTACAGTTTGAAGAAAGAGTCAATAGGAATTTCCCATTAGGATTTATACATAGAATTCTGAGGAAATAAGAGGCGTTGTGGTAAATTGGTTGCAAAATCAGCCTAAAATTCTTTTACCTATGTCTTTATTTATGCCTGTATCATACTTTTGGAGTCTATTTCCTCTTGAATCTGGGCTAGCCTTTACTTTGTTGGGTAAATAGAACAAGGCAGAAGTGGACTGGGTGCCAGTTTGTAGCTAGGTCTCAAGAGGACATGTATATTTCCACTCACTCTCTTGGAACTCTAAGAGTACCATGAAACAAGCCAAGAGTAACCTGCTGAAGGATGAGAGTCCCTGGTTGATCAGCTTGCTGACGATAGACACATGAGTGGGTTATCAGCCAAGACCAGCACAGAGAAGCAGACTTCTGAATTAAACAATTGTTTGCTACTTAGGTCATTATGCTCGGGATGTTACTGTGGTTTATTGTGGCAATAAATAATGTAAACAGAAATTAATACCTGAAAGAAATAATGCCATAACAAAAACTTAAAATATGGCATTGGCTTTGGAACAAGGTGGCAGGAAGAAACTGACAAAATGGCCAAAATAAAAAAAAAATTAACAAAAGCTGGAAAAAAAAGTAAGAAAATGTATTATAAGGCCGGAAAAAAAAGGAGAGCCAGGTTATGCACTAGTAGCAGAAAAATCTGTGTTCACTTGGAAAATGGAAAAAAAATTAAAATAAAAAAAACACCTAATGAACCTTCAGATTTGGTTAAGAAGACCTCCACGTAGAATATTGAGAGTGTCAATTGCTTACTTCCACCTGCATATGATAAGTTACAGAAGTAGATGAACTGAAGAAAGACCTGAAATTTGTAAGAACAATTTAGGGGAACTATAGAGGAGAAAGGTCTTATTGCCTTGGAAAATAAAATTGATTTTTATCTCTAGTCTCTAGAGCAAACAAAAGATTCTAAAAGTAAAATAGGGTTTGGGGAGGAGATTAACTAAAGTGGGTGCTTATGCAAGCCCTGGTAATACTTCTGAAAAAATTAAGTTGGTTTCCAGTGGGCCATCTCACCTAGGAAAAAGGATTTCGGAAATTTTTTTAAGGTTATTATCCCACAAGGACTTGATATGCCCTAAATAACTATAATTAAACCTGGAGAGAGAGGTTTATCTGTCAAACTGTAGGTGCGGCCTTTGCACAATTAGAGTTGGATGGAACCAAATTTATAGAAAACCTAGGAAGTTTTTAAGGGAGTTATATCAGCAAAAGTGCTGCCACACTAAAACTGAAGCTGTTCAAAAATCAAAAGGATTCTTGGCTTTCGACTTTCTATTGGCAAGAAAGAACTGAGAAAATTCCTCAAAGGCTCTATTTTCCAGTGTTGTCTTCAGAAGTGACCAAGGAGAAGAGAAAAGGCAGTAAGTCTCAAAGAGCAAAATCAAGATCTTACAAGGAGGCCAAAAGTCATAGAGAACAATTGACTTAGGAAATGCTTCCAAATATAGAAGACCCAGGGCCTAATCAAGGAAATCTCTCTGCTGCCAGAGCCCAGAATATTTACTCAGTAGGATCTCAGAGAGCTATGAATCAGTGACTGATATGCCTCTTATTCTTCACCTTTTCAAATGAGAATGCTTGTTAAGGGTATCAAGCTCCTTTTCCATGTTTGTATGTTAAGATGATGTGGGGTAGATATCTTGGCTTTTGGTTCTTAAATCTCTGGATCAAGAGGTGCCATATCAGGATCTGATGTAAAACCCAAGATACTGAATTTTGTACCTCATGCTGTGATTGGATAACAATTTGGGGACACTGGAAGGAGGTGGGGGAATTTTGTATGTGGAAAGGATATGGGTAGTTATGACAGAAGGTTGACTGTTGTATATCAACGACAAAAAATGCCCACAATTCTTCACCTTGTCCTCTATGCCCTTTGTATTGCAGTTTTGCGGTTTCTCTCATCAAAAACTACTTCAATCTAGAGAACATTGTAATTTCCATTAACCTACATTTCTAATTTTAGACCAGTAATATACTATTTTGAGTACTGCTGCTTTGTAGTAAATTTTGAAATTGGGAAGTGTGGATTCTCCAACTTTGTTCTTTCTCAAGATTGTTTTGGATATCCAGTATTGAGGTGTAATCTGAATATACAATACCTGGTGTTTAGTTTAAAATAGAATCAATATCTAGTCAAAGATATGTAATTAACATTGAGAAAAAGAGTATTTGGTACTTTCCCTGTAAATATGAAAATCTTTAACACACTACCAGTTACATAACATATGTATAATAAGTGTTAATTCCCATTTAAGTGTACTATCTTTTCACACACAAGATGATATTCTATAGCCTAGGATATATTTTGGCAGCTATTAAGTATTCTGTGTGTACAGACTTGAGATAATGGGATTTTCTATCTTCCAGTGTAGTAAATAGACATAACCTCTAATGAAAGATTTGAGATCACAAAGTTAAAACATGGGAATCTTAGCAATACATGGTGAGAACTTAAATCTTCTGGGTCTAGATGTACAGGACCCCATGGAATAGTACAGGCCAGATACCCGCAAGTGCTGACCGAGCTAGGAATGATAATATCTGATAAGCTGGGCTGCTTCGCTTGTCGATATGGAGATCCAAGAGAGCTGTCAGGCATTTTAATGCCGATGAACTGTAGAGCAACTTGTGCTTCTCTGACTGTGTTTTTCCAGTCTGGGATGTGGGGAAATAACAGACACCATAAACCCTGGGAAGCTCTATTTAGTGGCCTGGAACTCTGAGTTTCTTTCTAGGCTGATTTCTGGGTATTGCTAAAATTTCTTAGAGAAAACAGGAACTACTAAAATCAATTAACTCTGTCTAAGGGTTTTTCTGCTCTTCAGAGTCCTTTTTTTCAACCCCACTTTCTGGGTCAACATCCCTTTTACATTTTCTCCTCTTTCTTTAAGGCTTGCTTACCATAAGTATATCTTTCATTGGACTTTGTTGTGCTCATCCTCTATTCTTTATCATTACAAATCCCCTGTCCCTCTATTTTTCCTTCCATTCCCACCACACCCCAGCTAATCATCTTTTTCTGCAAAGGCTTCCTAAAAAACTAATACTTACAATGAAATATGAGGAGATGGTGACAATTGTATAAAATAGCCACACACTAAATGTGCTTTTAAGTAGCTATTATATTCTAGGCTTTTTGCTAGCTCCTGGAGGCACATCTATAGACAGATGGATACCTTTCCACACTATTAAACATACATACATATATATATGTAATAAATACTATGAAGTGTGTAAGATTCTACTGGGTGAAGCATTTGGCCAGAGATACCTAGAGGAAAGTGAGACCTGAAGAACAAATAAGGGGAAGATGATGGAAGAAACATTCCAGCCAAAGAAAATAACATTGAAAACCCTGGAGTGAGAGAAAACAGTCTGTTTGAAGATCTGAGAGAAATCTAGTATGGCTGCAACTCAGAGAGAGAAGGAAGATGAAGCTGTTGTTTTAGAAAGGAGTTACATGAAATCAGTACTTGAGACCACTTGTAGGATTTTACCCTAATGTCTAGGGGAAGACTGATGGTTTATCCAGAAGGCTGACATGATAAGCCCTATATTTTCAAAAGAGAGACTATGGGTTGCAGATGGGTTGGAAGGGGGCAAGATTTGATGTGGTAGGAGGCTATTTCTCAAGGTCTAGAGGAGAAACAACAGTGATGTATATGTGTCATGCACGTGAATAGAAAGGAAAAGGAATATAGTCTTTAACTCCTTCAGAGATAGCAACTGCATATATGTGGGTTGTGGGAGGAGAAGGTGTGGGGGTGTGGGAGAATAACACATCGATTCTAGTCTGAGAAAGTAGGGGCATATAAAAATCAGATATGCTGTGCTCTGGAGATTCCAGAATGCTAGAGTAAGAAGGGTGTGCTTATTAGCATAGGCAGTTGGGGTCATTAACGGTTTGGAGTATGCGAAATGGCATGACTGGAATAATTACTTTATAAAGGAAATGCACACACTTTAAAACATTCTTAAATATTAAAGTCTGTTGAGTTTCAGCTTCTGCTAACTTAGAAATATTTTTTTCCTGCCTTACCTCATCTTATACCGGACTTCAATAAAATGGACCTTTCATGTGGGTAATAAAACTCAGTCTGTATTACTTGTAAAACTTGAGGATGTATCCTTACAAGGCATAGACTAAGGAAGGAGACAGCATGAGCCAGGGTCCTTGAAGAAAATCAGAATGTTGGTGACTGGATAGCTTCTGAAAAATGCATTAATTTCTATTTTTACTCCAAGTGGACCTTGGAAGAGAAGGCAATGAGACCGGGGATGAGCCAGAGACAAGCCCTTTACTGAACTTGGAGGTCCTGGCCATGGATTCTTACTAAACCTGTCATGGTGATTCTTATGTTCTTATTCTCTGGAAGAAGGCAGAAAATTTAAGGGTAGGTCCATGTCATTTTTTATAAAATAATATAAAAGAAATGAAGGAGAAGAGAAGAGTTGAAAAATAATGGTGCCAACACATTTATTGTAACAATTAGAGGGAGAAGTTTAATTTTCCCAGGTGAAGTGAAACCAGAAAATGGGTCTTCATTGTACCTTTGTGCTGCCTCCTTTTTCTTTTGTGGCAGAGAAATAACTGTATAGGGCAAGTCATATGTTCATGGGCTCCTCAGAGTTCGTTTTGTTGAGCTTTCCTATTTGATCCAGCAAGAGGAGGTAGCCAATATTGCTTCTCTTCCTGCCTCTCCAGTCTCCTCTCAATTCCTGGAAACAGACAGAGAAGTTATAATTTTGTTCCCTAAATCCTTCATGCCTGTTTTCCTGCTGTGTCTGTTATATATATGAGTCATTTTCCAAATGTTTAAAAGACAAAAATATTGTGTCAGAGCTCATTGCAGCATCTTGAAATTCCTTGAGGAGGCTGAAGCCTCTAATGGAAACCATCTTGGACCAAGAGCCTTGATATTAGCCTTCTAATTTACTTTGTCACTCCCTTGCTGCAGGAACTTGGACAAAGTAATGTGTGTCTCTGGACTTCAGCTTCTAGGCCTATGTGTAATGAGGGCATCAGATCAGATTAACCCTAATCGTGTTTTTATAGTTTGTTTTGGGGTTTTGAGGTTTTTTTTGTTTTTTTGAGGTGGGTATATGTGAGGACCCCTACTGACCTCGGCTAGATATATTCGGGGACTATAAACACACCAACACAGAGGTTATCATTCCACAGCTGTTCACAGAAAGCAACTGAGAGGGAAAGAAAGGAGGAACAGAACAATTACTAGGCTCTGGGTCATGTGACTCATGTTAGTATCTGAACTATATTTGGACCAAATCAGATACTTCATTTGGAATGTTGTAAGAATCAGCTTAAACTAGATTATGCTCAGGAATAAATGACCCCCGAATTATCAGTGGCATACAACACCAACAACGAGTTTTTCTTCAAATTTACATTACACATCCAGCATGGTTTGGTTTTGTGTCTGCTTCAAATTTTCTTCATTCCTGGGCCCAGACTGAAGGAGCAGCCTCTATCAAGGATATGCCATTCTTAAATCAAAGGAAAAAAGCAAATGGTGAAACCACATGAGGGCTCTTTAAGCTGAAAGAAGCACTCTTCCCTTCCATTCCCATTTTATTGGCCAAAACAAATCCTACGGCCAAGTTTGAATTTGATGGGGCAAGAGGTACAATCCTCTTACAGAGAAAGTACCAAATAACTAGTAACAAAAAAGCAATCAACTACAGTAACATTTTTATGAAAACTGAAGAAAGCAGTGGTACCATAAGAAAAATAAGGGCCTCTGACCACTGACATTTAAATAACAGTCAAATTGTGTCATACACAAGTGTCATTATTGATTGACTGCTTTTATATAGAGTAAAGAAAGTAGGATTAAGTGTCTTCCCAGTCCAGTTCTCTTACAAACTCTGGCTAAATTTACACCAATCAAAGCAACAAAACAAGCATATTCTGTTCAGTGGATTGTCCTCAATTGTTCAACAACCCCTGCCAAGCTTGTCCCTCATTTCCTCACAACACATGGCGACTGTTCTCTCTTACCTGTATGACCAATCTGGAGTGTGTGTATAATTTTTTTAAACTTGAAGCTCCACAGTTTTTAAAAAGGTCTATAAAGCACAGTATTTGTTCAATACATGTGCATGAATATGGCAAAGCATAACAAATTATCCCCTAAAGGAAAGCTAACACTTCTGTAAACGGAAAATGTGTCATTTGTTTTGCATATCATTATTTCAGTTTTGCAATATTTGAGTTTCTTGAACATTGATATCACACCTACACTACCTAAGAGATTAAAATAATTTAGGGCACTTTAGTTTTATAGCCTTCCAAAGACTTAAGCTATTTAGTTGAATGAGAGGAAAAAAATTGTACTAGACGAAAATGAACTTACAGTTTTGCTATATATTTAAAACCACCTAATAATGGACTTTCAATGTTTGTTGTTGCTTTGTTTTGTTTTTTAAGCGGGAAGGAACTTACACATAAACACACACATACTCCAGAGAACATTCTTAGCAGGGCTTTTTAATATCGCTTTAATTATATACATAAAGTCTAAGTCTTCTACTCAATCTATATTAAATTCTGATATCTTTTCATTAGCTAGTTAAGAATTGAGAATAATCGGAAATTAATCACTTTTAAGTCAGTCAGAGAAAGACATGTATCATATGACCTCACTGATATGAGGAATTCTTAATCTCAGGAAACAAACTGAGGGTTGCTGGAGTGGTGGGGGGTGGGAGGGATGGGGTGGCTGGGTGATAGACATTGGGGAGGGTATGTGCTATGGCGAGCGCTGTGAATTGTGCAAGACTGTTGAATCACAGAGCTGTACCTCTGAAACAAATAATGCAATATATGTTAAGAAAAAAAGAAGAAGAAGAAGATAGCAGGAGGGGAAGAATGAAGGCGGGGAAATCGGAGGGGGACACGAACCATGAGAGACGATGGGCTCTGAGAAACAAACTGAGGGTTCTAGAGGGGAGGGGGTGGGGGGATGGGTTAGCCTGGTGATGGGTATTAAAGAGGACACGTTCTGCCTGGAGCACTGGGTGTTATGCACAAACAATGAATCATGGAACACTACATCACAAACTAATGATGTACTGTATGGTGATTAACATAACATAATAAAAAAAGAAAAAAAGAAATTAATCACTTTTATAAAGCAATTCTCTAGAAGAGGCAGGATTGGAGACTACCATTAGATAGTCTTGTTCCTTCCACGCTGTCACCTGATATTAAAAAAGCCCCACTAACAAAGTTTTGGGGGAAGGGTATATGCCACATTGTACTAAACTTTCTGTTGATTATAGGATCATATTGCAATCTTTCCTTTCCTGCCTCATTTCTCCTCCTCTTTATGCATCAACTCTTATAGATGCATTTTTCAAAATGATCAGCAGACAAAATAATCTCACCCTTTTCCCAGTTTAGTCGTATTCTTTTCACTGACCATGTTTTTGGTATTTGAAGTATGCTGCCCATGCGGCCAAGGTCAAAGACTGGCTCATTGGAAGAGTCCCTCCAGTGAGGCATTTCCAACTGTTATTTCTGACAACTCTTCATTACTTGCTGGCTTTATTGTGTTATGATTTTGTTTTCAACTTCCACATATTGATTTGTTACTTGTGGCTAGTGGTTTTTTTTAGTCATGTGATCTTGGGCCAGTTATTTAAATTCTCTTTGTCCCACTTTTCCTATCTGTATAGTGAGGAAAGTATGAGTATCTACCCATTTGTGTTGCTATGAAAATAAAATAAACTATTGTTAATAAAGCTTTTGAATAGTAAGTTCTTAATAAACGTTAACTATTACTATGGAGACAAATCCATGTAATAATCTCAAGCTTTAGAATTTGACTGCCCTATTAATGCAGCCCTTTCAGTTGATGCTTTTGAAAATAAAAATATTTCCAATAACATAATAAATGTGCTTAACAATTTTATTTATAAAACACCTTGCACATAATATTCTTTTATCTTTAAATTTTGTATTGTTATGTTAATCACCATACATTACATCATTAGTTTTTGATGTAGTGTTCCATGATTGCACATAATATTTTGGTAAGTTCCCTGAGGGTAGGAATCCCTGGCTTCCTGTCTTGGTTACTGTGATGAGAAGTATCTTGGCATCTGTTTGTTGACTGAATGAATAAAAGAATAATATTTTATCCTTGCAACTCCGGGTCTTGTGAAGAAATGATGATATATCAAACCTGTTATGTTAGTTTGGTAACTAATCAGTGTATTTAATAAAATACACTGATTGGATGCTGAGACAACAGAAATTTATTTTCGTACAATTCTGGAGGCTTAAAAGTCCAAGATTAATCAGGTGGCTGGGTGGCTCAGTCGTTAGGCATCTGCCTTCTGCTCAGGTCATGATCCCAGGGTCCTGGGATCGAGCCCCGTGTCGGGCTCCCTGCTCCGCGGGAAGCCTGCTTCTCCCTCCCCCACTCCCCCTGCTTGTGTTCCCTTTCTCACTGTCTCTATCTCTGTCAAATAAATAAAATAAAATCTTAAAAAAAAAAAAGTCCAAGGTCAAGGTGTCAGAAGGGTTGGTTTCTTCCGAGGCCTCTCTCCTTGGTTTAGAGATAGCTGCCTTCTCCCTGCGTCTGCACATGGTCTTTCTCAATGCCTGTCTGTGTCCTAATCTCCTCCTTTTATAAGGACACCAGTCATATTGGATTAGGCTCCCCCCTAAAGGCCTCATTTTAAATATAATCTCCTCTTAGAAGGCCCTTTCTTCAAATACATTTTGGGGTATTAGGGAAGGGTAGGACTTCAGCGAATGAATTTGGCAGGAGGGTTCACTATTCAGCCCAAAATACCACGTAACACTCTCACATTAGAGTCACACATAGAACCAGATCTCTTTAGTCAACAGGCTCATTTTTCCTCCATCCAAATGTGCTTTATCCCGGTAGCAGGGGCATGGGTGGGCAAATGTTTAGCAAAATAAGGTGTGGGAACAGAGACAAATCAGAATCAAAATAAAGGCACATACGAAGAAAAATAATACAAAAAAGCAGAAAATGAAAGGAAGTAAGTAAAAGAAAGGTAGAAAACAAAGCCTGGTTAGAAAAGAAATTTATCCTCTGTTTCAGAGTATTTTTTTTTTCTTAAAAGCTAACTCCTTGCAACATGAAAAGAAAGGTTATTATCTGTTATTAATCTAAGAATTAGGGGAAAATGTAACTTTGGCCATGAAATGTTCACCATCTTTCCTTATGATTAATCCAAAACCACGTGTGCTACTTTAGAATCCCACTTAAATCATTTTTGTTATTATACAGATCTCAGTCTGAAAGAATTGAAGAAATTCATTTAAAAAAATCTTATAGACAGCAAACTCTCAACAAGCAAACAAAAGCAAAACTAATTTGTAGGGTTTTTATTAACTGCCCTGCAAACTGACTCTGTGTTGGCCGGCAGCCTGTCACAACAACCACAACTGTGACGTTCAAATCATACAGCTAAAAGCCTCAGCCCTTGAACTAGTGTTCTCCACACTGCTTCTGCATTAATCCATGAACTTAATAAGCATTTGTCTCCCCGGTGGTGCCTCGCTGTCTAACTGAACTACTTATATCCTGTAAATTTGCAGTCTGTTTGACTTCTAGAAAACAAAGCAGTCAGGCTTGCCTGATCTCATCAGTTTAATCTCAGAATATCTCAGCTACTCAACAACCTGCGTATCTTTACGTTAAAAAAAATTGGCACAACGAGAGCTGTTATTAGAGACATGTGTTCCAGGCTGTGATCAGAAACTCTTAGTCTTTCTGGATGAACATGAAAATGTGAAATTAATATATTAAAAATGAATGTGGCTAGTGAATTACTATGTGCTGAAATTACCACAGCCGTCTGTAGTATGACGTCGTTCGGGTCTTGAGCATCAGTCAGAAAATACATTTTGCAAGAAAAATGATTAGTCAGGAGAGTCATCAATCTGCCAGATAACCCAAGAGAATGACTATCTGTGAGTGCTTCTGATATATTCATTATACCTACATTGGAAGATTCTTAGCTCTGCTAATGTAAGTCTGAGAAGTCAGGAAAATAGGCTACACTAATCAAGGGGGCTTGATTCCAGAGATACCTGTGAACAAACTTGTATCTTTTCCTGAACTGCATCCATAGTGGCTTGTACCTTCTTGGTACCAGGCAAATGGTACTGTTGTCATAGAATATTACAGGAAGGTGGGACCCCATGTAGAAAGAGTATCATTCATTATAAGAAAAGAAAATCTTATCAGTAGGCCATCTTCCTGTTTTACCATTTGGGAAGTACATCAGAGAACCTGTCCCAGTTTTGAGCTTGGTGCAGGGAAATAATAGGAATGACCAGCATTTATCAAATACTCTCTTCCAATCACTTCCGATCATAGGAATCATCGAATGTAATCCACATAATCTCCCTGTGAATTGAGTATTATCATCCTCCTTTAAAATCATAAAAGGGGAGATTAAATAACTTTCCAAAGGTGGCATACTCAGTGAGTGGTAGATCTTGGGCTTGAACTTGGGCATTGAACACAAGAGCATGTGATTAACCACTATGCCATATAGCAATTTGGGGCATAAACTTCCTGGTAATGAGGACTTGGCCTAAAAGAGAAAATGCTAAAATGGGAATTTGAAATGTCCTGCCCGTGTTACTTTCCACACACAGTAAGACATGTGTGAAGTGGTGTGAGTAGGATTAGAGGCCAGTTTCTTTCATAGGAGAAATAACAGCGTGACTCACTCCCTGTGGAGAACTTACTCTGTGAACACTCCATGTACCTTTTAAACATCCATGAAGTGTAAGGGCTTGGGGAGCACAGGATGGACATTGAGCAATTCGTTTACCTCCTCTGAGCTTCAGTTTCTTCACTATTTACTAAAGATAACAATAGTATTTATCTCCTACATTTGAAGAAGCGATAAAGACTTTCTCATTTCATCTTCTCAGAAGGAGTGCAAACAGTATTAAGAGGGACACTTTGTTAAATTTGTTTGACAGGTGAGAAAACTAGGAAGTAACAAAGTTTAAATTAAACTCAATAATTTTTGTATTTCATGCTTTTCCTCTGAAATCATGCAGCCTAACATAAGGCACTTTCTTCTAAGTTTCTAAAAACTTCAATGGGTTGGGAACCATCTGACAAGGAACTAGCATTTAGTTGAAACACGAGATAAGTGAGTCTCTTCTGAACCTGAGATCCTTTGACTTTGTGACCACCCAAGATCTGACCATCTATCGTCTTGACTTCTTCTGATTCTGCTGTCAAAGTTCTTTCATGTAAGCAGAAACCAGTTGTTACAGTGTCTCCCTGTAGCTAGTTAGCTGATTATTTCATGCTTCTAATTATACTGAATTATTGAGTCCAAGAAAATATATTTATTGTACTGTGAGCCAGTAAGTTTTACATTCCATGACTCCAGGTCAAATCCTTAAACTCATCAAGATACCTTGAAACACAAGTAGAGATGAATTAACTCCAATCCGTTTCAAATTCTGGGAAACAAATGAAAATATATGCATTACTAAAGTCAACTTGGTAGCCTTATATTATTTCCTTATCCAAAGGATATTATTAACCCTTGCATAGAAACAACTCACTGTCAAAAGAGCTCCATTTTATGGAAGGTCATTTCAGTTTTATCAGTCCTAATGTGGGATCTACTTTCCTAAAATCTGAAATAGACTGGCAAGTTTATGCATTTATACTTAAGCTACACCTGACATGCTAAGTGACTTTATTTTTAAACAGAACTGGTGACTAAATAAACAAACATAATACTCACATTAGAACACATATTTTAAGGTAATTTACCATTCTAATACCATCTGCCTTTTGCAGACATTAGAAACATGTCAGACTGAAGGTATAATTCAAGAAGAAACCAGAATTTTCTTTGAATTATTTTATTGCAACTATGTATTCTGCCTCTCTGGGTTATGTACAGTTTATATAATTTTGTTTTTGAAAAATCAAGCCTCTCCTGAGAGCTTTGTTTTCTTTAATTTGCATTTATTTTTATGCCTTGCCCTTGCTATTCTTATGCTCAAGAGCCATACTCAGTTATCATATCAAATAAACAAGAAAAGATCAACTTGCATGAGTTGGAGCAAAGAAGAAATGTGCACATACACAGCACTTGCCACTTGCCAATATATGGTGGCATCAACTTTGCTCTAATTTTTAAGAGATGAAAGTAAGATTCTTACCTAAAAAGAGGGGAAGTTTTGTTTAGATAAAACCACATCAAGATTTTCAAGTAAGTGAGAATTGTAGTAGTCCATGATATCAGATCTAACATCTAACAATGTAACATTCAACTTCCACTTCCAGAAATGATGCAGTGCTGCTATTGGACCTGACCACCTCCTCATTCCTTGCCACAGAAAAGAAACTTACCACTGAATAAAATATGCAAAGCAACACTGTAAGGTATTGGACAACAGAAAACAGAAGCATGTGATCCTTGAGGGAAGGAAATCCACCGAAGGAACTCTATGCTCCACCCAGGTTTTGCATGGAGGAACTTTCCAGACTGCAGAGCACAAGGAGGTAGAGACCCACATGGAGAACAGGGGCTCATTCTAGTAAAGAGGCTGAAATTGGAGTCTGGGCTGATGAGACAGCTGGAAAATGTGGGGCAAGATATCAGGAAGGAGGGAATTACCCCAAGTGAGAGGTGTCTGCAGTTTTCATGGGATTCACTCTCAGGCTCTCAGCTATGAGCTGGTTTACATACATACACACACACACACACACACACACACACACATACACACACACACAGAGGACTCTGCAGGCTTAGCACAGTGTGGTGATGAATGGAGACACCAGATGTCCTGCAGTGCTGAGAGATGCCAGATTTCTGGCCCAGCCATGGAGAATAAGCCTTGCTGAGCACATGGGCATTCAGGTGAAACTCTGGGAAGATCACACCTTGAAAATAAAGACCACTCTCTAGAGTAAGGGATGAAACCCAGAGCCAAAGTTAAAACCAAGATTCTGAGTTTTACCATAACCCATCACTTATTTATATTTCAATAATTCTTGTTATCTTGCATACATATTCTTCACCTTTGATTCATTTGATAAATAATTCAACAAGTATTCACTAAGCTCCTATCATATGCATCAGGGCACCATGGTAAGAATGATTTTTTTAGCACAATATGTAAAACGTATAAATAGATATACAAGTATATTAGGTATATATGTAACATGTATTATTTATGTTATATATTTATATGTAAATTTATATAAAATATGATTTTATATGAAATCTGTATAAATATATAGTATAGAAATACAGCATATATAAAATAGATGTAATATTAAATATATAAAATATCTTTCCAGTATTGTCTTCTTCTCATCCATTTATTCACTATCTGTCCATAAAAACCCAAATCAATTCATCTGAGCCTTTCTGTTATCTAATTTGAACATGATTAGTCTAAGAACACTATTCCCAAACTAGAATGAATGGAGCCATCACAAACCCTACAGTTATGACCAACAGGGAAACAGTCAACAATCATAAGTGAGTATATCAAGCATTGTTTGTTATGTGAATATAACCCATGCCTGACTTCACTATTATTGTTCCAGATCATAAAAAACAGGCCTTTTCCACCCAATCTTAAGGGACAGAATGAGAAATATAAGCTTGTATTTTAACATGCCAACTCTATAGTAACGTTAGTGTAATGACATTTTGAATGAATTAAAATTCTCACAGTTATCAAAGGACATTTATTAAGCAAGTAAGTTCAACAGCTTAAAGTTATTGGTATATTCTCTTTATGTGGACAAACATAAAAGGAGCACAATGACTATTGTTTCTCTTGGGGAGAGTTGAAAACGTAGCTCACACATCACAATGATCACATTATTCTCCCTAAACATTTTCAAGGGGGATATTTTTACCATTTTACAGATGGAAAAACTGAGACTAATTTTGCATTAAGTAATAAAATCCAGATTTCTCAAATCCAGCTCAGATTGCACTGGTTTGCAGCAAAACAGCTGCCTGACTTTAGATTTTCAAAAGAACTGTTTTTTATTCAAGGCTTACATGCATCTGTTGTTGGAGAATTTCAAAAAGGCAAGAGGCTATTTGTGTACAAGCTTCATTCTGGCAAATGGATCAAGTGGATTTTGCCATACTGTGGGGTGAAACCAGAGAAAAATTTGAGTTTATGATTTTTGTTACTTAACGAAATGATGAGACTTGTAGTGCTATAGTGCTATAAAATATAGTGATATATTTTAATGGAAGAATAATAAAACTAAAACTGCATAAAAATCAAATGAATTATAAGTATTTGCTATTAGAAAAAAAATCATAGTTTATCTCCTCTATTATGACACTTCCCTAAATTTATCAAACTTTTAAAATTTGGTGTTTTTAATTGAGATTTGCAAATAATAAGTTTTCTAGTATATATACATGTAAATCACGAGAAATTGTAACTTCTGGAAGCTACTGTGTATTACTTTAGCATTCAGCTCTATAATTTAAAAAACAAACAAACAAAAATCCCTGACGCTTAAGCCTGATTGCCTAAAACCAGTCAGTGGTTTTTACCCCAGTGACTGTTTCTAAAACAATCTATCTATGATGACATTTGGGAACAACTGTTGCTTGGGATTAGTGATATTAAGGACAGAAATTAAAGTCATGTCTTTCTATTAGTTTGGATGCTGCCCAATTTGAATCAATTTTTGCTCAAATAAACTCATAATTTTTAATATGCCTCAGTTTATCTTTTAACAATGTGTACCTGGCATCTAGCGGATAGAGGTTAGAGATGCTGCTAAATAACCTTTTATGACAGAGACAACCCCTACAACAAAGACTTATTCAGCCCCAAATGTCTACATTGCTGAAATTGACAAACTCCGAATTAAACTAGTTTTAATAGTAGTCACAAGTTTTGGGTTTTTTAGCATTGAAATAAACCTATTAAACGTAAATAAAATTGTGGAGAAAGGGAATTTCTATGGCTTCTTTGCTTGTGATTAAAAACATTATCAGCTATGGTACAGAGGTTAAGTATTTTGGATTCTTCATTGATTGAAATCAAAGGAGCCTTTGAATAGGAACAATAAGATAGTGTATTAGCTATAGTCAAAGTGTTGCAGTTTAGGATTATATTTAAATTAAATTCACTGAAATTAAATGAAATGCACTTGAAAAATCAAATGTTGGTGCTTTTTAGTACAATCTTTAAATATAAATCACATTCTCAAGCGTTTAATTTCCCAGCCAACATGCTTTAAGAGGCCACAACCTCACTAAAAGTGCCAGGAAATTGATGTAGATTAACCAATGCTCAAAATATACTCATTGATCAGGTTGGAAATGGTTTCTTGCAGAGCTCAGACTTGGCTTAGATGCCCCTCTGAGCACATTCTTTGATAATACGCCTGGAACAGTGGCTTACTCAATCAACATTTGTTGGTGGAAATGGTCTTATTGATGACTATTGGTCCTTATATCTTGAGAGCAACAATAAGTTATTAGTCCCAGACCAAATATTGCACATGTCAAAACAAAACCAATAGACATAAAAAGGTTGTGGAAATTTTTGAAAAGCGCTCTAAATTCATGCAGATTGAATGAAAACTAATTTTGATGCTGAGGATAATAGTAATGACATGAGTAGAGATGTGAAATCCATGTAAATTACACACAGCTTATGAATACTGATGAGGAAAAAAGCAAGACATACTGAATTTTTCCCCCTGAGCTGAATGTGTACATTCTTGCTTTTCTTTTGAGAAGTTGTTTTTTTTTAAGAACTGAGATAAACTGATAACTTGCCTTTATTTTTATTTTTTTAAAGACTTATTTATTTATTTGAGAAAGAGAGAGAGAGCGTGCAAGCATGCATAGGACGGTGGTGGGGGGGAACAGAGGGGGAGGGAGAGAGAAACTCAAGCAGATTCCACGCTGAGCATGGAGCCCACATGAGATCATGACCTGAGCCGAAACGAGGAGTCAGATGCTTCACTGACTGCACCACCCAGGTGCCCCCTTAACTTGCTTTTTAATAATATATTTTTATTCACAGCAATCTTAAGTTATTCATTCGCTTTGATAAGTTACTGTTTCACTCTCTGTATATGAAGTGGGAATGATATTGGGACATTACCCAGATAATTTAAGGGTGAAGGGTACTACATAAATGCACAGTATTTATCAAGAGGCTAGGCCTTATAACTTCCATGGTGATTTCATCTGGGCTTAGCTAAAGGCTTTTCCATTCTTGCTGGGTAACCAGTAGAACCGGGCAGGATCCTATAGGACCGCCCCAACTAGAATAATATAAGGTTCCAACCACCATGGTAAATGTGCTGTCCTAGAATCTTGTAGGCCCTGTGGCTTATGTTGATTAATCACCTTTCACTCCTAACTCTTTACGTTTAATATCAAGCGTTTTAAATACTCTTCCTGAAGTGATTCCCAAAGCTCTCTGCAGTTCTAAAATGCTGTGATTCTCTATAGGTGATATGGTTTCTCTTTTTCATGGCACAATTTCTTCCCTCTACAGCTGAATCAATTCCTGAGATATCATTGGGAACATCATATTAGAAATCACCCTCTTGTCATAAATCCAGACAGAACTTCACGATACGTTCCACAGGATCAGGATCTGAGTAACAAAGTCTGAATGTGTGAAAGCCATTAAAGCACAGTGATTTTAAGTATTCAAGAGTTCAATGTAATGTCTTTGTTATGTCTTTTGAACATTTCTCTAATATGAGGGTTAATTTGTGGAAGAACATGTTAAGAAAACCGTAACATGGAAAATCGGAGTTATTTAGACATATGGTTTCTAATTAATATATATTCTGTTCTAGGGCAATTTAGGTCATCTAGAAACCTCCCAGCTGGAGCAGTACATGGTTACTGGATTCCACTGTATCTGTTCTTAGTCAGAACCTACACACATTTTCTTAAAAAGGAATTTATAAAGCTCTTCACCATCAAAGATGGATTTTATTCCAGTACTTGTTTTGGAAAATGAAGGGTATTGCATATATTTCTAAAGAACTCATTTTATTAAAACTATTTCTGCTTGACAATACAAAGAAAGAGCAGGATAAGACAAGAAAAGAGGAGAAAAGAGAAGAAAAGAAGAGGAAAGAAAAGAAAAGCAAGAAAAGAGGAAAGAAAAGAAAAAGGAGAAAAAGTCGAGTGGAGAAGGGAGAACGAAAGCAGCAACCATTCAAAAATATTCATGGGCTACAGAGAAATCCGAAGGGCTCTGCTTTTAATACTCCACATCTGTCTTTAAAAACATATCAATCACATGATCACTAACAGCTGTTGCATTAGACTTCTAATCAGCCATGATTTTCAAAAGGGAAAAAGAATGCCGTTGGATCAGTTGATGGAAAGTTATTGCTTAGAATGCACCCGCTTGGTACCGGGAACCAATTCAAAATTTAAAGAGACAAAACTTTACGAAGCACCGTAAACACTATTCGTGTGTAAAGTGCTATGATATGAACAGCATAAATGGTCCCACATGTTTGGAAGCCTGAAGAAAACAATGCAGGTTGCACCATGTATTCAAACTGATATATTTAATGTGATGTGAAGTGTGTTAAGGAGAAAGAAAGAAAGAAGAAAGAAAGAAAGAAAGAAAGAAAAAGAAAGAAAGAAAGAAAGAAAGAAAGAAAGAAAGAAAGAAAGAAAGAAAGAAAGAAAGAAAGAAAGAAAGAAAGAAGGAAGAAAGAAAAGAAAGAAGAAAGAAAGAAAAAGAAAGAAGAAAGAAAGAAAGAAGAAAGAAAAAAGAAAGAAAGAAAAAGAAAGAAAGAAAGAAGAAAGAAGAAAGAAAGAAAGAAAGAAAGAAAGAAAGAAAGAAAGAAAGAAAGAAAGAAAGAAAGAAAGAAAGAAAGAAAAAGAAAGAGAAAGAGAAAGAAAAAGAAAAAAAAAACAACAGTTTCTACGTTCATAAGTCAGGAAAACACAAAAGCACCATATATTTTAATCACTGAACAGAATGGGTCCTCCAGCTTTGGGGATCCTATTCCTTCCTAGGTTCTGTGTAATTCCCACTCATGCTATTGGGAATTAATAATCCACGTGGGAGTGAGAACACTAAGGATTGTGGCAATTTTACATTTACTGGGGAAGAGGCTACTCCTGTTTTGAATTACCTTCAAGCTTTCTTGGAGACAACTTGTCAGGTCTCTAACATTTACCTTTTCATGCTAAAATATAATGGCAACGCACTAAAAAGTCTTGCATTGAAGGAGGGCATGTTGTTCCAAATTAAAGGGAAGAAAGTATTCACTTCCAGCACAGGATATTTCTTAATTCATCAATCATTTGCTGCTAGAACTGGTCACAGAGGAATCACTGGTGTCCAATAAGATTGAAAGAGAATTAAATTTACATGTGACTCTCTGGCAAAATAACTCTATCATACCCCAGGAATATGCAGAATAGGCCTGCTTCCTCCAGTGTCATATCCATTGAGACCATGGTGGTGATAATGTTTCACGTGTGATGGCTAAAATAAATAATTCCCTTTAAAGACAGATTTCCAGCCAGAAAGAATTCCCCTTCAATGACCAAAACAACTAATTTATCTTTCCCCTTATTTATTATAAAGAAAAGGCTTAGAATAATTATAGACATGAATATTACATCGTACTTAATTTCTTTGTTATAACAGGAACTTATTTATTGTAATGACTCTAAATTATCCTACAATATTTATGAGGATCATCATGATTGCTAACCATCATACCCTGCTCTAGAGCACAGCAAATATCTATTGCAGATGCATATGTGCCCATAGTCTACATTCCAAAATGATGAATATACAAAAGTATACAAGGATGTGGGCTTTGCTTTTCTAGAGTTCAGTCAGAAAACAAACCAACAATTGCAACTGGAATGCAAATGGAAATGAAGAGAAAATAATGATTTCTGTCTTGGAGTGGTGGGAAGATAGTGGGATGAGAACCTGAAGAGTTTCAGGTGATGCGATATTTGTGCTAGACTGGGCAATGTGTGCACAAGGGTGTACTAGAGATAAGAAAGTGTGTAACCAATGGCAAGGTAGACAACTGTGAGCATCCAGTGTGGCTCCTGTGTGGAACTCATATCCATAGAAGGAAAGAGAAAGAACATGAAAGCGAACACCTAAATTGGAGCCTGATTATGTGTAGTCATCAATGCCATGCCCTCATGTTTTAACTTTTTTATTTTTTTTTTTTGAGATTTTATTTATTTATTTGAGAGAGAGAGTGAGCGAGAGAGCAGGAGCGGGGGGCGGGGCAGAGGAGGGGAGGCAGAAGCAGACTCTCGGTTGAGCAGGGAGCCTGACTAGGGGCTCGATCCTAGAACTCCAGGATCATGACCTGAGCTGAAGGCAGACGCTTAATGGACTGAGCCACCCAGGTGCCCCTATTTTAACTTTTTTAAACAAACATGGAGAGTCCAACTGAATAAATCATTTTCACAAACTCTGCTTTGAAAGGCCATAAGACTTAACAAGAGACTCACCAGAGACTCCCAAATTGGTGAGATGAGAAAGGAAATAAGTTCCCGGATGCCAGCCCCCCTTCAGATTTCAGCCAGAGATGAACCTTATTCACCCACAAAATGTTATTGAAGAACAGGTTCTGCTGTGTAAGAAAAATAAATAAATAAAAGCAGGGAGAAGTTGAAAAATCATTATATTAAATATTTTGAAGTGGAAAAGACACAGGTACACAATGTTTCGGTTTGTGGTCTTTTGATTAGTTTTAAAGCCATTCTGACAGCTGTGTGAAGAATGGGTTTGAGGAAGACAGACCACTTGTGAAGTCAATGCAACAATTAATGTGAGAGAGAGCAGAAGCTGAGAAGAGGCCAAGTGAAAATGGAAAGAAGACAGATTTTAGAGATAAATCCGAGGTACACTACTTAGCACTCAGCAAATTGGAAGGTGAGATGGTTTGGGGGGAGGTGTGATGCATACAGGGCTACACGAGGTGTGGTCTGTAGAGCAGTGGCATGGGCATCACTTGTCTCAATCCCCACCCCAGACTCTCTGAATCAGAATCCCTGGGGCTGGAGATGGGTGGGGAGAGCCCCAGACTGGTGGTAAAACAAATCTGCTAGCTGATTAGTATGCATGCCACAGTTGTAGAAGCACTGGTATAGAGGGTGAGGCCAAATCCCTAGGTTGGTAAGTAGAGTGGAAAGCCATTGAAAATAAGAAAGGTAAGGATGCCTGGGCGGCTCAGTCGGTTAAGCTTCTGACTTTGGCTCAGGTCCTGATTTCAAGGTCCTGGAATCGAGCCCTGCATGGGGCTCCCCACTCAGCAGGGAGTCTGCTTCTACCTCTCCTTCTGCCCCTTTCCCTGCTCATGTGCGAGCACACACACACACACTCTCTCTCAAATAAATAAATAAAATCTTTTAAAAAATAAAAAAGGTACATTTGGAGACCTGAGATAATTGTTTCAGTTTTAGAGATGTTGTACTTGACTTAAGTAAAGGATAGCCAAGTAGATATTTAGAAATATGTGTCTGGAGCTCAAGACAAGAGTTGGGATGGACTATTGGTTAAGGTAGTAACACACTATTTTAATAGATAAACTCTTAGATTTCAGTGCCTTACCCTGCGGGCTCTCTCTCTCTCTCTCTCTCTCTCGTAAAGCCCAACAAATCTTCTTGATCAATAGGTCGTTGAAAGTTTCTCTGACTGGTGGCCTCAGCAATGTCAGCACTGGTTCGTCAGCCTCAGGCTGCAGAAGAGGAAGGACGTGGAAGAGCGTGCTTGGCCAGCCTGAAAGATGTGCATGTCACCTACATTCCTGTTCAGTTGGGAGAATGCAAGCACTTGCTCACATTTCACTGCAAGGAAAGTGGGGAAATAGATATTCTAGCTGGGACTCCGGGAAACAGAACTGACGAGAAATTGGCCGCTCTTGAAGACAGCAATTTGGGAATCAGAAGTACATAAAGTGCTTTCTGAAACCCTGGAAGAGGACAGGATTGCCCAATATAACATGTATTTTGCCAATTAGTGACATAAATAACACAGTAAGACATATCGATATGCTCATCAGCTGATGAGCCATATTGCATAATTCTGAGAAATAAATTCACAACACTTTCAAAAACGAACGTACAAAGTTAGGAAAATAAAGTAAGGTCAGTAATATTTGGATTAACAGATTCGTTTTTGTACTCTTGAGGAAGACAGCTTGTTTAGCTAAAGATCTGTTATAGTTTGTTGAGACTGAATAAAATACATCTAGTCTTTAGTCTTATCCTAAAATTGATTATTGTAAAATAAATAATACATACTGCTTTCTTGAATAGAGACAGAATTTACTTGAGATATGCTTTTTCCTAGTATTATTTATGTTTGTCTCCTAGAAGTGCTCAGAGATTTTTTTTCTTGTATTATATCATCTTGTTTTTTATCATAACCTGGTAGCTAGGATGGTAGATGATTTGAAAGGTGATAAAAGAAGGGCTTAACTGAAAAAAAAATTTTATCCAAAGGCACAAGACAAGTGCAAATCAGTCCTATTCATCAAGGAGACTGAGAGTTCCAGTGTCAATCTAATTTGATAGCTGGAAACCATGATCCATAGAGCATTATTTTTTCTTCTTCAGAAAACATTCCACTATGGGCCCCTGGGTGGCTCAGTCAGTTAAGCATCTGCTTTTGGCTCAGGTTGTGATCCCAGGGGCCTGGGATCGAGCCCCTGGCTGGGCTCCCTGCTCCACTGGGAGTCTGCTTCTCCCTCTCCCTCTTGCCCCCCAACCCCGCTGTGCTCTCTCTCGCTCGCTCGCTCTCCCTCAAATAAATAAATGAAAACTTAGAAAAAAGAAAAAGAAAAGGAAACATCCTGCTTAGTGGTGAGCAGGGAGCTAGGTAACCTAAAATAATTCCTTTACATGGTATGCAGAGTGTTTTCTCCAGTTAATTTTCATCTGTCTTCACAGACTTACTTGCTTTCATAGTTACTGGCTCGCCTGTTTCTCTCCAGCATGGCATCCTCTGAGCCCTCCCACCAGACCCCAGCAACCTTGAGTGGGGGCTTCACGAAAATCGGAGGGCTTTGCACAGCACCTTTGAAAAAAAAAAAACTGGGCAAGAGAGGAAAGCAAGCAGAAAGTCTGCAAGCCAGACTTGCGAGATGTGTTTGAGATGTTTTCTCTGTAACTTTTCCTTGTAAGCTAAATGTCCAAAGTAGTCCACTCCCCTTATGTATTGGATATTTATATTGGAATACATTTTATGGATATTTGACTATCACTTGATTTTAAGCCCTTTCCTGTACAGGGGATGATAGGACTTTCAGATGTGTTATAAAGTATGATAGAGATCACAACTAACTTAGACAAAGTGAGAACTCCATAAAGACCCCAAGCAGACTTCTATTTTATTATTTGGCTCCCATGACATCGCTAGATGGACCCTCCCAGGAGGGGGAGCTCAGGTGGATTGGAGGTGTATCCAGTCCTCCTCTGCAGAGACGGGCCACATGGCTGCCTGGGGGAGAAAGGTTGCTATGGTTACCCTAGGGGGCTGCTGAGCTGGGAGGGAATTGTGACAGCTGTGGCAATGTGGAGGGGCCCTTAACCTCTATAAACTTTTGTAAAAGTGGTTTCCTTTGTGATGAGCTTGAGATGTTACACCGCTTAATTCCATGTTGCCAGTGTATATCATGAGGTCAATAAAGTTTCCTTAGACAGTGTGAGCCAGACTGGTGTGTGCCTTCAATACATTACCCAGGCAACCAGAGAGAGGCCACAGCTACTGAGAGGGGTAGGGGCGTCCTAGTGACCTTTTGTCTAGAATGTGCTTTTCTCTCTTCCTGAGAAAATTCTAATCATATTTCAAATGTCGCTTCTTTCCCCAAGTGTGCCCCCCTCCTTCCCTCATGCCATCCCTCCCCCACCCCCAAATATACTTCCCACTCAGGATTCCTATTGCACTTTATTCCAAATTGCAAACATGAAACCACTATGTTAAGCTACATTGGTAGAAAGGGCTGCTTAATTGTGTTACAAATTTAGTGTCATCTCATCTTCATGTCTCTGATGCTAGTGGTCATCTGTTCTTTCTGAAAAAGTCAGGACAGGAAAAAACTCATTTCAGCCAAAGTGCAGGCCACGGGGATGTGAGGGGAGAAAGGACACAAAGCAGAGAGGAGGGCCACACAAATAGAAAGACCATGCCAGTGTTGATAATTAACCAATGGCAGCCTTTCAAAGATTTACTGGAAGAAAGTAACTCAGTTAAAAACAAAGAATAAATAAACTGAATGGGCAATCTTTTTTTTTTTACAAATAACCATGAGGGACCTAAAATAAGGAACTGGCGTTCCAATCTAGATTAATATCTATCCAGGAAATGCCGGATTCTGGCACGTCAAAGAAAGAAAAATCTTGATTGGACCAGGAAATGAACAATATCTTTAGCCACAAGGGCAAGTTTTGTTTTTTTTGTTTGTTTGTTTTATTGTTTGTTTTAGTTGTGTCATTATCGGTTTACTTCTTCATCAATATTTAACAAGGAAAACAAGATTAATAGCCAACATTTATTGAGAGCTTACGATGTGTCAGATACTGTGCTGGGGGCTTTATATATAGACACACACACACACACACATATATATATATACTTATGTAGTCCTTACATCAAGCATAAAACTAAGGATTTTTATTATTAATATTTTACAAATGAGGCAACTGAGACCCAGAGAGGCTCCTCCAGAGTCGGAGTCCTTTAGCTCCAGGTGCCTGGTTGAAAGAAGGAGTGTGGAGTAGGTATACCCTTTGTTAGGTAAGTTGGCCAGAAATGCGCTGCTCACAGTCTACTGGTAAGAATTACTCATATAGCCTTCATTCATATGTATGTGGAAGAAGAACACAAGGAGATCTGGCGAGATCTAACAGTCTCTAACAAACTCACTAATGTGTTATAATCCAGATTTGATTTATTCTTTACCAACTTTTTCAGCCCCAGTCCAGCCAAACTGGACTTCTTTCTTTCTCTTATATAACACCAGGGTTCCACTCTACAGAGGGCCTCCTCACATGCTGTTTTCCTTCCCACTTTAGGTAGCGAGTTCTTCTGTATTCTTCAGAGTGCCATTTAATTCTATCTTCGGGAAAGCTTTCTCGGGCTTCCTTTGCTAGATTGAATCCTAGGACAAGTTCTCATAACATCATTTGCTATTTTTGTTACAGTATCAACTTTGTGTTTGCAATGACCAATTTGTATGCCTCCCCTTCCCCAACTGTAATTTGAATGGAGGCTCTCTTTTGGTTCATTGTTTTATGCCCCGAGATCTACAACAGGATTTACGACAGATGCTAGTTCATTGAACGACTGGCTGACCTACTGACTGATTGGCTGAATAAATAAATAGACAGTAGGTTTAACAGCAGTTCTCTATCACTGGATGTACTCAGAGACTGGAAACTCACCTGCTGGGAATACTATAGAGGTGTTGGTATCTGAACTCAACGGATTATTTGCTTATTCATTCCATATATATGTATGGGTTGTCTGGTATGTGCCAGGGACTCTTAGGCACCAGAGAGCCTTCTAGGATTCAGTGAAACTTTCCATGAATAGCCATACTTGCCCTCAAATCCTGACCTTTGCATACTCTTCCTTTTGCTTTTTTATCTGATCATTCTTGAAAATCTTAAGAGTCCCAGTTTAAATGAGTTTCATTCAGGTAAATCTCCATGGTCCCCAAAGTCTGTGCTAAAGGCATAGATCACTATTCATCACTTACTGTTGTAGCTACCATGGGGTTTGTAAGATGACTGAGAAGAGGGATGGTCGACTACTACTGCTACCCAATCTCCATTCTTCTCCACTCGCATACAATAGGCTTTGAGCCGACCTCAGAGCCAGTAAGTTAAAGATTACATTTTCCAGCCCTCTTGCAGCTAGGTGAGACCATGTGGCTATATTCTCATCAAAGGCAAGTGAGTAGATGTATGTATGATCCTCTCAGGTCTTTTCCACACATATGATTATCCTTACGGTCTCTCCTCATGAACTCTCCATTTGCATTAACTGAAATAGGGCAAAAATTGGGGCAGACTTCTTAAAGAGTCTGTTAAGTGTTGAGAGTGATCCTACCGGTCTATGAATAGAAATAAGCATTTTTCTAATTCATTTCTCTATACTTTGATGTCTCTTTGTTACCAAAGTTTAGCCCTTTTCCTGAGAAGTACAAGAGATCATGTTTATAGAGTTTATCTTCGTATCTCCAGCTTGTTACACTGGATCTGGCATATAGTAAGTGCCCAATAATTATTTACTAAATAAATGAATGAATGAATTGGTATTATCAAAATGAGTGGTTTAATTATTCTGGCGAGGGAATGGCCAGTAACCTGGTGAATATCTGAACCAAGAAATAATGATTGGACTTGTTTATGCCCTGAAAACATATAACCTGGTGATTATATACATAATTATAAATAGAGATATACAGATATAACATGCATAGATCTATATCTATAAGTTTTCCTAGAGGAAATCAGTTAATTCTTTAAGGGCTGAGAGATAAATGGGAATAATTGAAATGCCTAGGTCCAAAGTGGAAGCAAAAGACAGTTTAGCAAGTTATTGAAGTTTTACTGTTTGGTTATATTTTTTATATATGTAAGCTAATATTTGGGTAAGCTCAATCTGTGATTAGCTCCTTATTTTAACTGGCCTCTATTACTTCCTTCTGAGTCTGGTAATATTTTTAAGCCTATGCATGCTTATCCAAGATCTAGTTAACTGTAGCAAAAAAGACCTCCAGAGTTGTCTTACCCTTCAGGCTACATTTTATCCTTTAAATATAGTTTATTCATTCTTCATAATCTATCTTTAGTAGGTGTTATTGTCTCCAATGCTGGACACAACTACTTCTATGCAATTATTTCCTTAATCAATCCACTTACTCATTTGACAAAAAAATCTTAAAATGATTATTCAGATCTAGGCAAGGGATCGCTGCAATGTAATGAATACTAAAATAGAAATATGCACAATTCATTGTAGCTGCTGAGCATTAGGGGAATCCTTACTCTTCCCTGAGGTGGTATTCTTTGAACTGAAGTGAAAGCTGTTAGGTCTCTTAAGGCCTGGGCTTGAAAGTTCCAGAACATCAGTTCTACCACAGGTTATTAGAAGCCAGGTATATGGTGAACTTTGATTCCCGTGGATGGGAAATCCCCTCCACTTCTTGATTTTTGTGAGTAGTAGCATGTGCGAAGGGAAGGGAGGTGTGGTTGGCATCCACCCTCACTATTTGCCACGTACTGTATACCCTAGACATCCAGAAATTCATCTCCCAGTATTTCACAAAACTGTGCTTCAATATTCATTCCCTTTATTAACCTCCTTTTTTTGTATATTGGATCCCATTGTTTACTTTCTGTAACTATCATATTCCGCTGTTACTTAAGTTATTTTAAAATATAGATTTTTTTTAACTTTTGTTTTCCTCTCTTAAAATTTCCTCATGTTCCTAATTAGGTGTTCACCTTCTTTTGCATTTTTTTTCTTGATGCCTTTATTTCCCTCCTTTATTTACTTTCTGGCATCTGTCCATTCAACGTTTTAAATGTCATGTTTTTCTTCAAGATTTACTTTAAATACAAGTTTTCCTCGGCTTATGATGGGGCTAAGTCCCAATAAACATATTGTAAGTTGAAAATATCATAAGTCGGGGCGCCTGGGTGGCTCAGTTGGTTGGGCGACTGCCTTCGGCTCGGGTCATGATCCTGGAGTCCCCGGATGGAGTCCCAGGATCGAGTCCCGCATCGGGCTCCCCGGTCGGCGGGGAGTCTGCTTCTCCCTCTGACCCTCTTCCCTCTCGTGCTCTCTATCTCTCATTCTCTCTCTCTCAAATAAATAAATAAAAAATCTTTAAAAAAAAAGAAAAGAAAATATCATAAGTCAAAATGCATTTAATACACCTACTTACTAAACAGCAGATCTTAGCCTAGGGCACCTTAAATATGTTCAGAACACTTATATTAGGCTACAGTTGGGCAAAACCATCTAATGTAAAGACAACTTTATCATAAAGTGTTGACTAGCTCATGTAATTTATTGACTACTATGCTAAGAGGGGAAAACAGCATCGTTGTATTGGTGCGTACCTTCGTGATCACGTGGCTGACTGGAAGCTGCACCCGGCTGCCCCTGCCCAGCATTGCGAGAGAGCATAGTGGCGCATATGGCCAGCCCAGGAAAAGATCCAAATTCAAAATGCAAAGTATGGTTTTTATTGAATGAGTATCACCATTGAATGAGATCCACACCCTCCTAAAGTTGAAAAACCATAAGTTGAAAGATCATAAGTCAGGGACCAAATGTACTTTAAACAATAGAGCCAGTAGATCTTTTCACAAATCCCTTTGAGTTACTTGAATGTCTTAGGGCATGTTCTCCAACTATTCCATAGTGGTGATGTTTTTTCACATCTGTATTTTTCAGTGACCACTTTCTTTTGCCATTCCTTCCTCTCTCTCCGAGTAATATTTGTGTATACATACCTATGTTGTTTCCTTTTTGAGTATTTGAAGACACCATCAATTTTTGGAAGAACATTGTGAGAGGAGTCAGGGCATGAGGAAATTTATTTGCCCTCAATGGAATGTTCTTCAATGCAAAGTTTATGTCTATGTGTATTAAAATTCACTTTAATTTTCCTTATATTGTCAGCTGGTAAACATCAGCAGCTGCTCCTAGCTGGTAAATCCCTTATTCTGCACTCTGCTTCTCCGTTGTGCAGATGACACACCTTCACACTTCCTGTCTCCTCCTAGATGTGTGTTTTCTGTACGCACTCCACTACATTCCTCGATCTCCTCTCTTCTGTCTTCCTCTTCCTCTCTCTTATCTCCCTTCTTTACCCTCAGGTCTTTCCCACAGGCAGCAACATGCTCCAAAATCATTTTCCCAAACAATAAGTCAGTAGTTTTATCCCTGGGGACATGCAATACACTTGGTGAAATCTGTGCTTTTCCACTGTTTTCCCCAGCAGTCTCGCCTAATGTTTTCACTTACCCTGTTTGTTTTCTTATATCCTGAAGTTCAAATTTCTTTCATAATCAGTAATATCAATATTTTTAAGAGCTTCAATTACTTCTTGAAATATTGTAGATTACAGTGTCAAAATAAACCTATTCTCATACATATGTATTTACATATATGTTACATATAAATCTACATATATATCACATATACATTTACATATGTTACATATACACTGACATATTATATACAGCATCATATATACATAATATATATATACACACACACACTAAATATATAATGTAAATGAAAAAGGGCACAAAATGCATGAGTTCTATTCAAAGAGTAATAAAATAAACATTCAGTTCCCAACATCCACCTTAAGAAATAAAATATTAGCAGTACCTTTGATGCCACTGTGTGTTTTCATTAACTTCATGGTCCTCTTCCGTGGTCAAATGTAAGTGTGCCCTGAGGTTGTATCATTAGTTTACTTATTTTTATTTATATACTACATGTCTGTATATATGCATAGATTCATACATATATATAACCTATAAACTGTATATTATTTACTTTTTTTGTTTTTTTAAGATTTTATTTATTTGAGAGAGAGAGAGAGGGAGAGCATGAACACAGAGGGAGAGGGAGAAGCAGACTCCCCGCTGAGGAGGGAGCTCGTTGCGGGACTCAATCCCAGGACCCTGAGATCATGACCTGAGCCAAAGGCAGACACTTAATGGACTGAGCCACCCAGGCGCCCCTATATTATTTACTTTTACTTGTTTTTGGCCTTTAAAAAATTAAATGATTCAGAGGTGCCTTTGGCTTTGGTCATGATCTCAGGATCCTGGGATTGAACCCTAGGCTGTAGGGCTCCCTGCTCAGTGGGGAGTCTTCTTCTCCCTCTCCGTCTGCCCCTCCCCACTGTTCTCGCTCTCTCTCAAATGAATAAATAAAAAATCTTAAACAAATTAGATGATTCAGTAAATACTCTTTTACAGTTTCTTTTTCTTTACTTTCTTTTTCATACCCGTAGCTGTTGTTCACTCATTTTTGTTCATTTTATAATTATGCAAGAGGTTTTCGAGTATCTGTGAAATCACTGGTTTATAAGGCATGTACATCTTCAAATCTGCACATTTAAAACTAAATGTTTGTTACTGTGGTTGTAGCAAAGTACATCACAGCAGTGGATGAGAGTTCTTCTTGTTCCTCACCAGCCTTTGGGTCATACCTTTAATTTTTGTTTTCCTTATTACTAATAAGGCTAAATATTCTCTTGCATGTTTAGAAACCATTTATTTTCCACTCACTACTGTATAAAACCTTCCTAACTCTTTTTGTTATTTTTTCCACTTTTCATAGGACTTATAAATATGTGTATGTTTATATCTGTGTGCAGGTGTGTGTAAGTATTTAGATATTACTTCTGCACTGGTTATATATGGGACAAGTCTATATTCCAAGTTTGTGACTCCTCTTTTCACTCTTAACACGGTATCTCAACGAACAGAAGTTCATACTTCTAATGCAATGAAAATCCTTTTCTAGCCTATCCAACAAAATTATACTCCTATTTGTTTATCTAAAAGTTTAAATTCCTTCCTTTTGAATTAAAATCCCTATACTAAATGGAGTTAATATTTGTGTATGATATGAGATAGGAATACAATTTAATTCTTTGCCGTATGACTAATTATCTCAGCAGTTTCCCCCATTGATCTGCTTTGCCAGGTCAATCATGAATTATGTCTCCCACATATCCACATATCTGTTCTACTGGTCTATCATGGCTCACCACCACACTGTATTAATCTGAAGAGCTTTAACATATATGTTCAAATCTGGTGATGCAAGTTCTTTGTTTGGTCTTTCTGATGATCACCTGTCTCCATCATCTTCATGGTCCTCTTTCTTCTACCCGCCTCTCCAACTTCTTCTTCTCCCGTCTATTTCCCTCTCTCTTCTTCCCTTCTCCTCTTCCCCCACATCCCTCCTTTCCCCTTTTCTTCTTTCCCTATAATTCATTCTATTTCTTTTCTCCTCCTTCCCTCTTTATTCCTTGCCACTCAAATAAAGGCCAACTGAGTAGGAGATAAAAACATGAGTGAGATTTGAATTGGGGGAGAAATTACTTCCAAGATGGATAAATCCAAAAGGAGAAGGAAACAGGATCCAGAAAAGATTCTCATAGTAGATAGCATTTTTGTTAAGACTTAAAATGAACTTAAAATGACAGGTCACTTTTAGAGCGTACATCTCCAGGGTCAAAGCCTTCTAAGCAGGGGAACATACTGAAAGAAGTTCTAGGAACATAAAAGGTAGATGGTAGTATGCAGTGAGTAGACAGTTCGGCTAGTACATAGGGTGTAGACGGTATGGTGTCAAGTCACTGAGAGAGTGACCTTAGTGACCTTCCCTTGTGAACCATTGGAGAAACACAGAAGGATAATGTTATGATCAAAGATATATTATAGGAATGTTACTGGACAGCAAAGTGTTGGATAAACCAAAGATGAGAGCAAATGGCATCTGGAATACCATAAATTGGTATTGAAATATTCTAGCCAAAATGTAGTAAAGGCTTCTACAGGGCTTTGGTAGCAGGTATCAAAGTAATGGATACCTGCCAGATCCTTGGCAAAAGGAGAATCAGCTAGTTTTGGTGATCCTGGGCAGTGAGGGAGAAGAAAAAATCAGACAACACAGAGGACTTTATCCTGGAACACTGGGAGATTTTCAAGTCCATTTACCAAGGCTAAATGGGAATACTCAGTCCTAAATTGAAAATGTAAGTTTGGTCCCTCAGAGCAGTAGTTGATGTCATACATTTTGGTTTAGAGGAGACATATATATATATATGTCTATATATATATATGTTTATCTATCTATCTATCTATATATATATAGGTCTATCATGGCTCACTGCCACACTATATTAAACCAAATAACTTTAACATATATGTTCATATCTGGTGATACAAGTTCTTTGTTTGGTCTTTCTGATGATCATATATATGACCTCTAAACCAAAACGTATGACATAAATAGCACCATCCATAAAGGAAAAAACAATCATATGTTTCATTACAATAAAAGTAAGAACTTTTGTTCATTGAAATATACCACGTTAAAAGTAATATGTACTGAATGGAGCACTGGGTGTTATACGCAAACAATGAATCATGGAACACTACATCAAAAACTAATGATGTAATGTATGGTGATTAACATAACATGATAAAAAAACTTAAAAACAAACAAACAAAAAATAAAAGTAATACTATATTGTAGAGAAGCTAAGGAAAAATTCACTTCATCAATGAACACGGTCAAAATAGGTGTCATCATCCTACAATAAGGAAAAGGTCAGCAAGACCTATTGTCCTTGGGGAAATCAGTGTTCTTCTTCTAGGCTCAATGCTCAGTGCCAGGTCATGACATTGAAGAAAGAGCAGTGGACTGCCGGTGTCTCTAGGTACAGGTTAGTGCGCAACAAGGATGGAGGAATCAATGTGTATAGTGTCATCTGCTACGAAGTCAAGTAGC
This sequence comes from Zalophus californianus, assembly GCF_009762305.2. NCBI lineage: Eukaryota > Metazoa > Chordata > Mammalia > Carnivora > Otariidae > Zalophus > Zalophus californianus. The sequence continues at coordinate 31,323,662 of NC_045604.1, forward strand.
ATAGGACTAAAAGAAATCATTAAATTTGACAATCCTGAGGTTATTAAATTTGGAAAGGTTGGTTTCAAGAGTGGGTTTCGGGATAGACACTAAATTTCAAAGATTTGAAAAGTGGGTAACAAATGAAGAAATGTAGACAGCTGATTTATGCCACTATTTTGAGAATTTGGATGGGAGGAGCTGGGGAGAATGGCAAAGGAGAAAATGGGGGAAAACTTGTTTGTAGTTCAGCAAGAGCAAGAGGAGAAACACATTTGAAGAAGTAGAGGCTGATCAAGTTGTTGAGGGGATATGAGGCCCTGGGACCAAGGACACAGGTGAAGGGGCCTTATGGAGAAAAGAACTGAGAAGCGATGCCTCATACCCCAGGAGGAAGGAGGCCCAAGGAATTAAGACAGAGGGATTCTGAGTTAGGAAAAGCATTGCCAAGGAGACACATGGAATCATCCTGCTCTCCGTGAAGCAGAAGGAAGAGTCATCTGCTTTCAGTAGTAAGGGGGTGGAGCGCACTCGATGCCGGAGAATCACAAAGGATTGCAAACAATAGCTTTGCAAAATGTGAAAGAGATTTTAAACACCGATCTGTGGTGGAATCCACAAGAATGCATCTATTTCTCTTTTTTTTTATTATTGCTGTTGATTTGCTGTTATCGTTACATTTTTTTCATAATTTCAGAGATTTACTTCCCTAATAATATCAGCCCTGAGTAGTGGAGGGAAAGATTTCGGTTTTCTGCCTCAGAACTTATAGAATATGTTAATAAGCAAAAATAGAAATCAAAGCCATCTTTTTTTTTTAATGTGAAATTACAGAGTACCCGTTTAAAAAACAAGTTTTCCTTTAACTCTAGAGGCAGACCTAAATCTTGAGGGGCATAAAAAAAGGTTTCACATGGGAGCTGGATTTTTAGGCTAATGAATACAACTCTATTTTTGATACTATGCTGTGTGTTTATATAAAATCGAGGAGCATTTTAGGCCAATTAGTGGCTTGCAAACCCTATACTTTTTCCAGCAAGGGCTAAGCTTGACGAACTTGAGAAGTTAATACAGAAAAGTGTTGGCAGTGAATAATGTGGTTGGCTTGATTCAAGGCAACAAAGCTTTAGCATAAATTAGCTTTTATTTGTTCAAAGAAAAACAAATTCTGTTTGTTTTTGTAATACAGTTTGTTAGTTCTTTTAATTTGGGGGAAAATTTGGGGAATTCCAGTTCTCAGAGAGGCGAGAGGCTCAGGCCAGCATGAGCCAGGCCCCGGCACACAGGCCCTGTGTAAACACCCACACGCGTCTCCCTCGGTACCCCTCGGTCAGCGGCAGCAGGGCGGGCCTGTTATGCCTGGACCTCAGCTGCACCAAGAGGGCCAGCCAGGCGATGACTGGTGTGTGATCCACACTAGATTAGTCAGACCACCAAAAGGGAGTTTCTGGCACCTCCCCCACCGCCCGCCCTTTCATCTTGACTTTTATGTTGTGGCGAGAGAGACCAAGAGTTAGAGAACGCTATTGCTGCGGTGGATTTGGAAGACTGAGTCCTTTGCCTTAGTTGTGCAGATAAGAAAAGTGAAGATCAGACATGTAGCTTGGCGTAGTCCAAGCCGATTAGTATCATCCTCGATAAAGTCAGTTCCCAAGTCGAGGGCTCTCTGACATAAACTGTGTAATCGTCAGCCTCCTTTGTGTAGTTGGCCACGTGAAGAGAGCGACAGGAAACGAGAGGCTTTTTTAGCTCCAATCCAGAGACGATGACATACATGGAAATCAAAGGACTTGCAGCACAGCTAATGGTAACACCTTCTAAATTCAGAATCCCCGTGATCATTTGGCACTTCACTGGGCATCCCAGCAGCGCACATCCAGGCCTTGGCCACAGTTCCCAGCTGAAATGACTCTTGGTGCTCCTGGGGAAGCTCGAGGTGGTTGTTGCTACATTTCATTTATGTTGATGAGTTGGTACAATTTCAAGATTTGTGGGGCAATGGTTTCTTTGGAGGAGGTCTGCAACTCCAATTAGTTCAGTGTTTTTGCTTAGGGGCCACAGAGCGCTCTCACATTTACAACGCTCTTGATTCTCATGACAACACTGAAGTGTGGTGGCAGAAATTGCTAGTTGTCTCCCATTTCTGTTTTGCTTTTGTTTCTGTTTTTCCTAGAGCAATGAAGTTTCTATATTTCTCAGGGCTCACCAGAGAAACAGAACGAACAGGATATAGATATAGGTAAGTATCAGTGTAGATAGAGGTACAGGTAGATGTAGATGTAGATAAGGGCGTCTGGGTGGCTAAGTCATTAAGCGTCTGCCTTCGGCTCAGGTCATGATCCTAGGGTCCTGGGATCGAGTCCCGCATCGGGCTCCCTGATCGGTGGGGAGCCTGCTTCTCCCTCTGTGTGCGCACCCTCTCTCTCAAAGAAGTAAGTGTTAAAAAAAAAAAAAAGATGTAGATGTAGATATATAGATCAGAGAATCATAGAAATTGGCTCACAAGGTTATGGAAGACACGAAGGCCCCAATATGTTGCCTACAAGATGGAAAACCAGAAAAGTCGGTCCTATAATTTAGTTCAAGTCCAAAGGCATAAGAACCAGGAGTTCTGATATCTGAGGGCAAGAAAAGATGGATAGTTTTGTTCCGTTTGGGTGCTCAATGGACAGGATGATGCCTGCCTACATTGGTGAGAGTGGATCTTGTTAACTCAGTCAACTGAATCAAACGTTAATCTCTTCCAGAAATATCCTCACAGACAACCCCAGAAATAATCTTTTACCAGCTGTTTGGGCATCCCTTAGCCCAGGCAAGGTGACACATAAAATGAACAATCACAATCCCTAATTTTGATATGGACACAGATAAAGACCACATGTGCTTGCCTTTTTTTTTTTTTTTTTTTTTCCCCGCAGCTAGGTGTGGTCATATAGCTAAGTTCTGGCCAACGGGATGAGAGTGAAGGCCATGAAACATGGGGAGAATTCACCTGTTCTACTTCTGCGTTATGCCATGAAAAGGCAGGAGCACACTTTCCTCCCCTTCTCACTTCCCACTAGAATATAACACGAATAGCACCAAGCTTGAGAAACTCCGTTCTAGGTGATTTAGACTTATCAGTGAATAATGAATGCAAAAGACTGTTATAAATGTTAAAAATTGTGCGACCTTGGACACATTTATTTAATCACTTTAAGTTTGTTTCCTCAACTCAAATTTGAGATACTATTCATTGCCTTGAGGGATATAATTCACAACGGAGGGGATGGATACAAAGTGCCGATCCCAGTCACGTTCTTGTCAACGGCAAGGGGAGCCTGGTGCTGTGAGCCGCAGAGTGGGAAGGACTAGGGACAGGAAAGGTGGAGAGGTCACCGACGCTTGGGACCAGGCACCGTGGCCAGCATCGGAAGCTTTTCCTCTTTTCTCTGAGACCACTGCGGGGGTTTCCTCAGTGAACAAGACAGGACTCTGTGGTCAGTGCTGGAACTCTTTGTCCTGAATTCTCAGTAACAGGAAGAGTGACTCAATAGCCAGCCTCAAAGGATGGAGAAGCTGAGTCTGGTTTGGAACTTCCTCCCTCGAGTCAGGATAGATCTGGAAACCAGAAGAGGATAGCGGAATGTTCGCATGATTCATAGAGACCAGGGGGCCCAACTAAGGCAGGGAGTGGGAAATGAACGAGAGGGTGCCGGCAGCAGGGATTTATGAGCCTGGAGGTGGGAGTTTTAATAAGTTTTAATAGCCAGTGGACCTACACTTGAATTCCCGATCTATATTACTTAGCAACTGTTATTGATACCGATTTCTACGTCTTTAAAGTGGGGATAATAACTACCTTTTGAGGACTGTTAATAAGAGCCATTATGTACTGAGTTCTCATTATGAGTCAATCACTCCTGTAAACATTTTTGCACATTTTATCAGGTAGTCTTCCCAACAACCCTGGGAAGTAAGAACTCGTGTGATTTCCAGGTTGCACTGAGACAAGTGGGGCTTGGAGAGGCCAAAGAATAGGACCAGCATCACACTCTACCGCTTAGTTGCTTTCCCATTTAGGACTAAATGCGGAAAATCTAAAGTGCTTAACACAGTGCTTGAGCTGTTGCCTTGAATAAATGGTAATTTTTAAATATTGTCCCAATTACAGAGATGAAAAAAATTGAAGCTAAGAACAGTGAAGTAACTTTCTCCAAACTGTATGACTGGGTTGGTAGAATAAGGCTCGAGCTTGCAGCTGCACAGCCTTTTCCTATCCCCACGTTCTGCCTTGCACCTCAAGAGCGTCCCGTTGCTTGGAAGCAGCCACCTCACCCAGGACCGAGTAGCCACGTTCAGTCAGCTCTCAGAGGTTAAACAGAATGCCCGAATTCTTAAGGACACGACCTTATCCTTCTCGGAGGGATGTTTTTGTTGTTTGATGCATCTTAAATACAGCAGCCAAGAGCGGTCTCTGTCCCACTGCCGCTGCGGCCCCTCCTTTCCTCAGATCCAAGCTGCCTGGAGTGCTGGGGTCACATGATCTCGCCTCACTTCTGTTTATGGAGTTTCTCAGCCAAGAGGAAAACCAATAGGTGTCAAATTGCAAGTAGAAAGCATCCAAGAAGCTGCCTATTCCAGCACAAGTTACTGCCAAAGAACCTTAAATAAACTTGGTGGAGGGAAGATGTCTAAACCTATTCTGTGTGCTGTATATTTAGTTTGCGAGACTAATACATAGAACTTGGTTGCATCTAATTCATCAAGTTGGGTTCTGAAAGCAGATAAAGACTATAGGCTTATTATTTTTTTCTTTCCAATTCTCTTTGTGAGTTTCTTTTGGGTAAAAAGTTAGTCAATACACTCCTTAGGATAAAAGAAAAATCTATGTAAAGAGTTAAATAACTCTTTATTTATTTATATTTTTGGCCAAAGGTGAGAGGTAAAGTCAAGCAATTTCTCTAAGAATCAATGGCTGTATACAGCAGTAATACAGATAGAAAAGAAGATTTGAACACATAAGAGGAAAATACAGTCAATACGTTAAAAACTATAATTAAACACTTAAGATGCTTTGCCTCCATTAAAAAGTCTATTATTTCAACACAAAGCTTTCTGAAGCAATCTGAACAGTTACCCTCTTTTAAAATATATATGTACAATAAAGTCAAATTCCCTTATGTTTTACGTGACTTAATGAATTTCATGCTACCTGACTAATTTCCCTACGCCAAGGTACATTAATATAAATGACTCTCACTAAGCAATGGAAGCTGGAGGCAAAAGTTCCTCTACCCTCCAGAGCCCCCCATTAGGAACTGAGGGTGAACAGAAGCCAGGCGAGTCCTGATTCCTAAAACTTAGGGAGAGCTGGTAAGGAAATGGAAGAAAACAGGATTTGACATTTTACCTTTAAGCAAAACTTATTTTCTCAGAAGAAAATTCACATGGGAGAGAGAGCAGATTTCCTCTACACTCATTTATCTAAATGCTCCAGGAATCATTTTTAGAGGAACCTGGGTAGAGTTCAAGATAGATGCCTAGGCTTTCTCGAAAACCAGAAAGTAGTCAGAGATCGTTCAGTATGGAAGGGTCTGAGAGACTAAAAGGAGATGCTCCAAGAAAACAAGGCAAGAGTTAAAATTTTCAAGAATCAAGCATAAAAGAAGTAGATACTTGGATATCTAAAGAGTAGAAGTAAAGAGTAAAGCAGTGGACAGCTACTTGAGTGGAGAGCAGGCAAGGGGCCAGAAGGGCAAATAAAACCCTAAAATAAGGAGTGGGAAATTATAAAGACAGAAGCAGTGGAAGGTCTAAGATCAAAGCTGTGAAATCAGTTGGGGTCCAAAGCGCCAGTCATGAATCGTGCATTAAGGAAAACTTACAGTACTTACAACTGATAGAAAGAATATCCCTCTCCTGAGACAGCAGCAGCCTGAAAAAGAGAAAACACATTTGTGTAAAAAGTAAGGTCATTTTGCCTTTTGGCACGAAGCTGTGGAAAAGAGAAGAACATTTGGGAAAGAAGAAAGGAAAAACACCTTAAAGAAAATGGTCTTTTTCCCCAGGGCACACTCCTCCACACCTCAGGGTGAGAGTCTCTTTCCTCCGCTGGCCTGAGGGCAGTAGGTACGGATAGTCCTCAGCACGGAGAGGAGAGGCCACAGGCTCTCAAACACAAAGTCTGCGCCATTGGGCTCTATAAATCAGAGGCCACATATATGCAATATTGACTCCAAAATCAATATAGTTCCTAAGGACAGATGGATTGATCCTAAGATGCTCTGCAGACCACAGTCCCTTGACCCAAGTGATAACTGACCACAGTCTCTCATAAGATACCACTTCCCAAACTTGGCCGCCTCATGAGCAGAGTAAATGAAAGTAGTTAAAAGACACACTGGGGTAAACAGCAAATCGAAGAAGTCAGAGTTTTTACACGAGGATTCTTAACCCTGCAGGTGACCAGCCTCAAGATTCTTGTGGCTTCAGAAGCCTATGAAGACGATGAAGATCAATGTCAAGGTATAGGGTGGTGTCCAGCTCACCTGTTTGGGAAGCTTTGCCTTAGGGGAAGGTTTGAGATCTCCTGAGATGATTACCCTTAGAGGCAGATATCCACACCTTAGAAGAAGTAGAAACAAAACTCGAAGTTAAATAGAAAGCCCTGAAAACTGTTGTAGGGAGAAACTGAGCCCAGCACGGATTAAAGTGATGTTTCAAGTCCAAAGTACAGCCAAAGAAGTCACGGTTTCTTTGAATGGAGAGGGAGACCCTCTTCTCCTTCTCTTTCCCTTGTCTTCCTCACGCTCCTTCCAGGGCGTGGAACCTACCGTGTACAAGTGTCCAGAGGCAGATGAAGAGAAGAGCAGCCCAGCACAGCTTCATGCAATGGAAGAGCATTTGTAAAATGCAGAGCAGAGATGGCAAATGTTCGGGCTGCTGGTATGTTTTGTCAGGCCAGAGCCACGTTTTTAAAATAATTGAATTTGAGGGCTTTTATGGGTAGGGTATGCATTTTTTTCCTGTTTTTGAAGCTGCCACCACCTAATATTTTATAAACCTTTTCCATTCCTTTTTATTTTCCCGAAAAAAAATGTTTCTAACCTTTGAAGATATCTGAGTTTGCACACTCCAGCTCTCAAACAGTTCTGGGAAGACCCTGAAGCCAACGTTTTTAGAGGCATGACCTCTAAAGATGGTCAGCCCAGCGGAGATAAGTCTGGAGCCTAAGGAAAGGAATGTACAAACACAAGACGACAATGAGCATGAAGGCAGGAATTTCTAGTAAGGAAATACTGGTACTAAGGGTTATCATAACAGTTTCAAAATTTTTATAATAAAACACATAGGTTTATACACACATATTTTTCCTAAAATCTATACTTTTAAATTATCTTTTTGAAATCTATATCTAAATTACCATCCCATTTTATTTAGTTCTCTTCAATTCTTTTGTTTCAAAAGGTATCCAAAGAGGATGTTGAAGTACCTAAATTTACACAAACTCAATCTATCATCTGATAAATGTCTAATTGTCTTGGCAGAAATGGTCCTTGAGTGAGTCTTCCAAATATCCCAAAATATACAGTACAAATTGGCTTCAATGGGTGTATTTCTAAACCTTCTTAGATACGCAGGCTTTTGTAACATTGTTCTGATTTGGGGCAGAGCAAAATATGAGTCAACCTGGAGCTCCTTATATGTTTTTTTGATAGAAAGGAGGTAATGTACGGGATAGAGAGAAGGATATGCTTATAAAGATGAGAGAGAGAGATGAGATCTACACACGGAAGCCCTGATCCTAAAGGGCACACACACTTCCCAGTGGAAGTGAGATAAGAGGGGATTTCTGTAATGGGTAAGTGGAGATCTCATACCTGGCCCACTTTGGAATGATTGTATGGAATATGTTCTAGAGCAAAATAATTTTTCACAGAAAGAATATGATTGGTTTATCCTAATAGTGCCATTTTTAAGTAAGTGGGAGTGAGCTTGATGTTATAAAATACCAGCACGCACATGGAAACCGGTAATGCAAACATGTATGAATGTACCATATAGTTTACTGACCAAACACACATGTTAAGTTGTAGTATTTAGAAGCACCCCCTCCCGCCTCCATCTGAATAAAACCATTGCAAAGGTTTTAGCACAACCTGGTGGTCATTCTACATTCTACAATAAGGTATTGGAAAGCATTCAAATCCATCTATGTAAAAACACTTCAGCTCAAGGAAATTATACCAGAAAAAATGTAAGTTGTTCCCATAGAATTTACTATTCTGTTACCTAATATTAAAATATGGGCATAGGTCAGTAAAATAAAACATACCTTTTCTCAAATTTGTTTTTATTCAGCATTCATTCAGAAAGGAAATATGTATTTTGGATGAAAAAGTGCCTTTGTCTAAAAGTCCAGTCTTCACCGACTTTTTTTTTCTTTTGCTCAGAGGGTTAGTTATTTCCATAGAATTAATTTTATATTTTAAAGTTAATGATTTGGTCTTAGTCAAAGAAAGGAAACGTTGGAGTTTAAAAATAAGTTAATGATAATTTGTTTATATAAGGAAAAAGTTTTAGAAAGTCCATGTTTAAGCACTGAATATTTATATTTGTCTCCACTAATAAATGAACATTGCATTTAACCTAATAGAAAAGTTTAAAATAATTGTATAATTTATTTGTCTGGTTTTCACATTGTAGCATACAAATACCACTAAGATCATTTGTGTTATGTGTGAAGTTCATAAGCTTCAAAAAAAAAAAGTTTCCTATTTCTCATAAAGCAAGGGATGGAAGAGCCAATATGGTGGAGATAAGGATCAGGCTGCCAACATAGAGGTTTACTTTCTAGGGAGCATTCAGATCTTATTTCCCTGACATTTTAGATTACAAATTATTGGGGTCAGAACTGTATAAGCCTAAGAATTTTGAATCCTCTTCTAAGACTTTTTTATAGTTTGTGAAGAAAATTTTTATTAAGCAAGTGTATCAATAAAGCCCAGAATTTCCCCTTTGCATTTATCATGAATCCACAGCCCTACCTCTTTGGTGACTTTTACATTTTCTTTAAAGATGGTATGACTTTTAAAGGGTTAAATACCAGTTTATTTCAAAATTAAAGAATTCATGTTAAGAATTACTAGCGAAATCTGATGACTATTCTAATAATTGAAAAATGACTATTTTTACTGAAATTGGAGCGGAATATGTATCTAGCATTGTATCATGGGCTGGTCCAATGTTGAAGAGTCTTATACAATGAAAAAAAAATAATTTTTTTTTAATTTAATACTGTTTTCTTCTTGTTTTAATACTACAAAGAAATTATACTTTCCCTTGGTGAAATTCATTTATTTCATTTATAGCTAATTTATATAAATTATATTCATTTATAGCTAATTTATATAAAATGAGATATTTCAACTTCTAAGTGCTTCTTTTATTAAAATACTTATGAAAGAATCACCAATGTTTTAAATGCCTGGTCAGTAAAAAATCACTTCACTGAGCTCCTGTAAAATTCATACCACATTACATTATTTGGAAGTTAATCACATATTTAATTTTGCACATGTCCGATGGGGGGGAAAAAACGCCATTGGGATATGAGGCATTGTATTTCAGTACTTGTTTCCAAGCAATCCCCATTTCTTATCTTAAAACTTCGTAAGTAGAGGGCGCCTGGGTGGCTCAGTTGGTTAAGCGACTGCCTTCGGCTCAGGTCATGATCCTGGAGTCCCGGGATCGAGTCCCGCATCGGGCTCCCTGCTCAGCGGGGAGTCTGCTTCTCCCTCTGACCCTCCCCCCTCTCATGTTCTCTCTCTCTCTCATTCTCTCTCTCAAATAAATAAATAAAATCTTTAAAAAAAAAAAAAACTTCGTAAGTAGAATGTGAAATTATTTGTGAGGTAAGAGCACGGGGCAGAAAGGACCTCAAACCAGAAGCTTCCTTCCAGGACAAAAACTCCTTACAGAAAGAGGCTTAGAAGGGCAATTCTAAGTGTATTTACCATTATTAAGTCCCTTCTTTAAGTTCTTCTCTGAGTTCCTCCCTGATCCCTCCCCTTCCTCTCTCATGGCAGGAAGATGAGCGGAGGAGGCTGCATGAGCAGTTAAGCTCTGCTTTCTGGATGGGGTTTGTGGCAGACCACAGAGTCCCCCACAAATTTGCTTCCTTCCATATAATAACCCTTTCATTAAAAAGTCCCTAGAGCCCACCATGTGACAGGAACTTGAAATACAAGTGACAAGCTCACTGAGGCTTGAGCTCTGTTGAGATAAACCATGATGAGGAAAAGGCTCAGGGGCTGGAGGAGGTGTTGGAAATGATCAGCAGTGGGGGAGAATGAAAGCAGCTAAGAACTCTAGAAGCCAGGGAGAACAACACAACTTTTGTTCTAAAACATAGAACTTCAGTGTCAGGTACTTGATTGAAAAAATATGGTAATCTAATTGAGGATCATTTACAGTAAATATTTCACTTGAGGTTGATATAAATTTATACTTATAAAAAAAGTAACGCCATGACTGAAATGGAAGGTAACTTACAGCATTTAAAACATGCCTACCCACCATTCCAATATTCTTGCTATTGCAGGTTGCTACAGAAGGGATACACAGATGGGTGCAGATACAGTTCCTGATTTTGAGGAGCTATGTTTCTGGAGGGAGAGACACTTGTAAAAATGTTACAGTGGAACATGATCTGTACTCTGGTAGAGTTATAATCACTGTGGTGTAAGAATCAGATGAAGGGAGCAATAAACTGGCTAGGTAGTAAGGAGATATTTACAAGTTTAGTGATATTCAGTGTGTGTCTGAACATAAATATTTAGCCATCAGTGGAGAGAACTCAAGTTATCGCGTCAGAAAAGGGAGAAAAGTCTGGAGTGGAGCAAAGGTAATGTCGATGAAAACAAAGACAGTATCTGGGACAGGATAAAAATTGTAATTAATATGCCCAGAGAGCTATTCCCATCATAAAGTATCAACATGATACTTAATGTTTAATCAGCATTAAAAATGAAGATTTTGAAGATAAATAAATAAGAATTCCTGGGACTCCTGGGTGACTCAGTTGGTTAAGCATCTGCCTTCAGCTCAGGTCATGATCTCAGGGTCCTGGGATGGAGCCCCTGTGTCGGGCTCCCTGTTCAGCGGGGAGTCTGCTTCTCCCTCTGCCTCCTCCCCCTGCTCATGCTCTGTCTCTGTCTCTCTGAAATAAATAAATAAAATCTTAAAAAAAATAAGAATTCTTAGAGATAAAATTATATTTTAGAGGGAATAAGTCAATATAAGCTATAAAAATAAAGTTAAAGAACCTCAGAGAGATATTAAAAAGACACCAAGATTAGAAAAACAGCAAAGTAAATGTAAGAAAGTTAGGGGATTTAGAGTTTCGATTTAAAAAGAAAGGTAATCCTTACTCACCCCCAACACATACCCAAAACAAAAAATGACAAGGTGGAGAGAGGGGAGAGGAGAGAAAGACTGAGAGTTAAAGAATGGGAAGGAGGAAGGGAAGGAAATAATTTAGGGAAATTTATCCAAACTGAACAATATTCGTTTTCATATAAATGAGTCTGCCAAGCGAGTAAAACGATGAAATCAAACATAAACAAACAAAACCTGCCCACATCCTGTCACCTTGTGAAAATTTAATTGATAGCAAAGAATAGATCCCCAAGATTTTAGGGTTAAAAACAAAAACAAAAAAAGGTCGGAAACCAGGAATCAGGAGTGAAGTGGCATCAGGAACTTATTCTCAGAAGCAAAAGTCAGTGCGGCTGGAGAACAAGAGATGTGCCTTTAAGAATCTGGAAGAATCCGATGGATGTAGAAAGTTGAACAAGATTCCCTGAAGGAAACCGACAATACGGAAAAGAAATTCAAAGATACATTAAATGAAAAGAAAATGAAACATTAAAATCTGCACATAAAGATTGAAAGTAATCACCGTGTCCCAAGAAGACTTCATGCAGTAGATCAAGGCCAAGATTGGGGAGAATGAGTTTCTGAATTTCAAAGATCAAGAAAAAAATCATGAAATTATCCAGGAAGAAAACACAAGTTAATGCCTACAAGAAGAAACGTTTGGGTCAACGCCAACATTCCACTGCATCAAAGACAGAACTCAGTGAAACACATTCTATAAAATTCTTTGGAATCAAAAATGTGACTCCTAAGTTTTATACCTCCTGCATGCTGTCCTTCCAGTATAAAGACAACTGTACCAGATCAGAGGGAAATAACATCATAAAGAATATCTGATAAGACTCATTTTACAATGAAATCAAGCTAATTGGAGATGAATACAAAGAAGAAATTCAGAAATTTAGAAGCCCTAGCAAGGACCCTAGACTCTGGCTCAGTTTAAATAGAGGTCAAATTCAGTACCAGTCAACTTGTATTGTGAAATTAGCAGTACAAATAGAAACTAAGTATCAAGAGGTGGAGAGAGACAATGTTGGAGGAAATGTGGACGTGAGGATTCATCTCTAATAGCAGAGAGATAAATAATAGCAAGTGAAGTTAAAACAGTTTGAAATTTTTATAAACTTTAACTTAAGTTCAATGTAAAGTCATTTAAATTTAATATATGTTGTAAGAAAGAAATTTTTTTAAAAAGTTTTTTTTTTTTTTTTTTGTCAGAGAGAGAGAAAGAGAGCACAAGCAGGGGGAGGGACAGGCAGAGGGAGAAGCAGGCTCTCTGCTGAGCAAGGAGCCCAATGCGGGGCTCCATCCCAGGACCCTGGGATCATGAACTGCGCCCAAGGCAGACGTTTAACCAACTGAGCCACCCAGGCGCCCCTAAAAAAGAAAATTTAAGTGTGGGTCAAAATTTATTTCAACTCATTCAAATCCGTCTTTCAATAAGTTCAATTGAATTGAACATAATCCTTTTTATAAAAAGAAAAAGAAAATCTATGTTGTCAAATTTTTGTTATCCTACATTTTTCTACATTTTTCCTAATCTAAAAAATTCTTATTTATTTTGACCTTCTTCCCTCCCTCTTTGCCTCCCTTCTTCCTTCTTTCCTAACTTCTATATATATGGAGAAATGACTACAGCAATATTCAACAAATTGTGATGATACTTATATCTGAGAGTGTGTTTGGGTGTTTTTAAATTAAAATGTGTTGTTTTCCAAATAGGTAATAGATTCAGTTTAAAATTCAAAACAGTATGCTAAGGTATACAAGTTCCTATTCATGTCACCATTCCTCACCAGCCCCTATAGGTAAATATATATCTCACTGAAGGGTAGTACCTTAGTTTATTTATCCAGCTATCTATAAATGGACGCTTGGGTTGTTTCCAATAATTTCCAATTTTCAAGAAAGATATAATAATTTGTACATGTAACATTTTGTAACTTTATAGATGTTTCTGGATGGTTAATTACGAGACGTGGGGTTTCTAGGTGAAAGTGGAAACTCATCTGTAAATTTGGATAGCTATGATCACATTGCCTACTGCAGGGTTACTTCTTCGTGCCGGTAAAATCATGAGAGCCCTTGTTTCCCCACAGCCTTGACAACAGCGTATGGACAAGCTTTTGTATCTATATCATTATGAACTGGCTATCTCAATGTAGTTTTTTTTTTTTAAATGACAATATTTTCTTTACCTATTCAACATGTATACGTTCTTTATTATGTTATGTTAATCACCATACATTACATCATTAGGTTTGGATGTAGTGTTCCAGGATTCACTGTTTGCGTATAACACCCCGTGCTCCAGGCGGTACGTGCCCTCTTGAATACCCATCACCATAATTTGCATCTTTCTTCTGAGTGAGTTTGAGCATCTCTTCTTATGTTTAGGGATTTTTGTCGTTCTTGTTTTGTGAACTCTCTAGTCTTTCTTGACTAGTTTTCAATTGGATTTGGAAATTTTTTTTTTTTTTACTTTTTATTGGTGCTTTTCTGATGACTAGTTTTTATGTAAGAATATATCAGTTTTCTAAAACGATGCTTATTCTAAAAAACAGAAAGACTCATGGATAAAGAATTTGGCCTGATAAAGTGCAGGGAAACCTCCTCTGAGAAAGGAGAGAAAAAGTGAGTATGATCAGGATAGGAATATATATATATATCTATATATATTTTAAAGATTTTATTTATTTGTTTGACACACACAGAGAGAGAGAGAGAGCACAAGCAGGGGGAGTGGCAGGCAGAGGGAGAGGGAGAAGCAGGCTCCCCGAGGAGCAGGGAGCCCCATGTGGGGCTCGATCCCAGGACCCTGGTTTCATGACCTGAGCCGAAGGCAGTTGTTTAAACAACTGAGCCACCCAGGTGCCCAGGAATATATATTTTTAAGTGAATAAGAAGAAATTCAGGTGAGTGGTGTCTTTTTTTTTTTTTTTTTTTTCAGGAAAAGAGTCAATGGCATTTGATGAAAGTAGGAGACTTGGGGTTGGTTCAAGCTTGGAAGAACTCCAAGGAAAGCAGTAAAGGAGATCAATTTAGAGAAGAAAATAATCAATTCACCACCCTGTGGTCCTGAATCAAGTTTGAAATCATCCATATTTAATGATACCAGTAGGTAATTTAAGTATTTGTTGTTGTTGTTGTCTTAAATAATAATAGTTTCAAGCAGAGAAGCCGCAGGACTGAAAGTGGGAACAGAGATGGGAGAAATCAGACATGCACACTTAATTGTCAGACGGGGGTGTTTGTGGGCCAAGGTGGTGCATAAGTATTTTAAGTCAGGATACAGAAAGAAAAGAATCAGGGTGGGAAGAAGGATTAGAGTTATCCATGGAGTAACTAGAAATCCCAGACTACACCAAGTTCATTGTTTTTGGTTTTTTGGGTTTTTTGTGTGAAAATTAATACTAAAACATGTCTCGCACTTACAATAATTTCAGCGGCTACATAAAATCACCAAACATAAATCTCAGATGATATTCTCAGAGAGATATCTTATATGTAAAACCCCACTGAATTATGTTAGATAATGAATAACCTACAAAGTGTATCGTCTTGCAGTGCTACATAAAATTAATCTCTCCCTTTCACATTGTGTAAATGTAGGGTTGGTATTATTTCTGAAATTCACATGTTCTCTGAATAATTACAGGGCATTGAGTTGAAATATATTAAAGAAAATCTGTAGAAACTCAGTGGGTTTTAGTAATTTGGCTAAACTTGTCATTGAGTTGACTGATTTTGACCTTTTCTAACATCCTGCATTTAAATTGTGAACAAATATTTTGCTACCTCTTGAAAGAACAAATAGAATTTATTTCCTACTGATTCTCATCAAAAAGAAATTTGACTTCCATGATTTAATGTTACTTTAAACAAAAAGAGAACTGCCAAATCATGTTTTATTTACAAAAATAATTTGTTTCATTTAAGAAGTCATTTTACAAAACTAAAACGGACTATGATCCCAGATGAGAAACATTAGACCATCTTAAGGGAAACCCACATACTTGCACACACACACTGAAAAATCCAGGCCTAAGTTTACTGCATTTATATCACTGATATATAGTTGCTCACATAATTAACATGACTCTAGCTGTTGAAAAAAATGCTTCTTGTATGTTGAACCAAGTGTGATCCTTAATGGTGTACTCATGTCCTTCAATAGGGATGCAGAGTTACTTAGAATTACCGGATATTCAGATATTATTGGGATCAAAGTCAAGGTGCAGCTTCTAGGAAAAAGATCTCATGGATTATTGAAAACTTGTCACCTAATAAGCATGCATCCCTATGGGAAAAGAATAGTGTGTGGGAGAAGGAAAGCATGCTTTTAAAAGATGATGTCAAAATAATAATTGCTAAAATGTTCTACAGGGTGCTCAACTTTAAATAGCTAACAGCTCTTTGCTATTCTTTATGATCCCAAGATGTGACAAATGATGGAAAATTTATTGGCCAAGGCAATTTATTTTTTAAAATTTTAAAAAGATTTATTTTATTTATTTGAGAGAGAGAGTGAGGTGGGGGAGGGGCAGAGGGAGAGGGAGAGAATCCCAAGCGGACTCCCCATTGAGCATGGAGCCTGACATGGGGCTCAATCCCACGATCCTGAGATTATGACCAGAGCCGAAATGAAGAGTCAGATGCACAACTGACTGAGGCACCCATGTGCCCCTTGGCCAAGGCAATTTAAAGTAACTCAAAACAGATAATAGATGGCCATTAAGTTTACTTTTTTATTTCCATTAATCATGAAAAAAAACCACTTTTATGGTATTAAACCTTCTGCATATTCTTTGTTTACCAACCCTGTCTTTAGGTTAAGTTGTCAATGCAATGAAAGCAAGTAATTAAATATAAATGGGAACTCCTTTATAAAGGGATTTACTACATGTGAATTTCTTATAAATATAATAATTCATTTCTCCCCTTTCTGTTTTATGACTTATAACACATAACAAAAGCCATGTAATGGCTTTTGTAATTTATGAGGGATAATATAGTCAGAGTTAATGAAAAAATCTGAATTATTGATTACCAGTAAAAATTCTCAATACACAGTTACCTAAGTATACTGCAAGGAAATCCCTGTTCTGAGTCTGTGTCCACCAGTGGGGTGAGGGGCACAGGTTCTGTGGGTGTCCTGATACTATCCTACTTTCCATTCCATGTATTAACAAGGGGCAGATTGTTTCCCTTCCTAGTGTCGCATCTTGTCCCCACTTCTCAGAGAGTGCCTGAAAAAAGATTGCACAAGCATAAAAATTCAAGACAATACTTTCATTCTTCGATAGTTCATCAGCCTCTACAGATCTGGTTTGCTTCCTATATATGAGGGATATTAATGATCCCAGTAAGTTCTCCTTTCCAGGAAAATTAAATATGTATACCAGAGGTCCCACTTTTACTACACTGAGAAGGTGCATATGAATCAAGAGAGCACTGGTTTTTCTAGAGGGGAAATGCCTGTGCGATTTTGCATAGAAAGTCCATTTCCAGTTACCTGGTATCCTAAGTCTGGGGACAGCTGAGTCAAAAGAACCAAGCTCCCTTGGACTCACTTACCAGAGAGAGTGAATGAGTCATACTCACCATAAATGTGGTTTGCATTTTACGGTGCCCTGTTAACTTGTTTCAAATACTGATTGATGGGTTCTCTGACAAACATACTGAAATGTGATCCAAACGGTAAGAACTTGTTCTGATTACCAAATTGAGAGACAAGGGAACAGTGACATTTGTGACTTATTGTTGTGTTTTATTTCCTGGCACTCACATTAGTGATGAGGTGATCTTTGTTTATATGTATTATGAGAACAATCCTTCCCCATGGATGTTTAAGAGTGTGTTTATTTTGTATAATAACTTCAATGTTGTGAGTTCAACTAAGCTTACTATGTTGTACAGTGCCGTTGAGAGTGTGTTATACGTGGTTTTGTTTTTGTTTTTGTTTTAATCATGGATAGAGAAAAGACATAAAATAAATTCAGATTATTTTCTCCACTAATTTTTCCAAACATATGATCAACCTTGATACTCAGAGCCAGAAGAACAAAAGGTTATGAACATAGACTACAGTGCCAGTAAGAGCTGGTTCAAATCCTGGCTCTGTCATTTACTAGATGTGTTACAACAGGCTGGCTACCAAGATTTTCTGAGCCTCAGCTCCTTGTCTATAAAGTGGAGATACTAAGAGTCTGTGCTGCATAGAATCTGTCTTGATAAACAAATGCAGGTAAAACAATTAATAAAATACGAGGCATGTATTATGCCTCGTTAAACAATAACTATTACAGTAATTATTACTTTTTTATTTAGAAGTAATGACCCAGAACACACACCCTTTCATTGGGTTAGTAGTGAACAACAACAAAAGAAGTGTTTGCCAAGAAAATGTAAAGAGAAACATAAAGAAGCTTACAAAAGAATGATTACAGAAAATAGAACCTTAGCAATATGAATCTTTACCTGAAATAGGAAATGAAAAAGCTCAATTCTGAATGTGTCTCTTTGAAGAACCTTCAGATTGTTCCAGTTGTAAAATTTGTATAGGAAAATGAAAGCACAGCGATCCTTCTCATTTAAACAAGTGTTCTTTTCCTCTGAAGCTGTACATTTGAAAGTCTTCATATCAAGAAACATGTTACAATTAAGCAGGAGCAATTACCACCCATTTAATTTGACCTAATATACTGCAATGAGAACATTTTAAAACAAATCTCTGGTGTAAATTAAAAATTAAGATCAGTCCTAGTTAGTTAAAAGAAATAATAAGCTTTGTATTCAGTGTTTTAGGGGGAACAAAGCAAACATAGATGTGAAAATTTCACTGTACATGTATTAGAGTTTTGAATAAAAGCTTATATTTCTAAATTATCATTGCAATGACATTCAGCTAATCACTACACACAGTTTTATAATTGCACGGGACTATTACAGTGTATCTCTCTTTTCTGCAAATATTTATTTGTCACTGTAAAAAATTAATGGCTTGGGAGCTAAATTTTAAGAATAATAAATGTATCTTTTATTTCCAATGAATCCTGGTACCAGAAATAAAATAAACTTTAAAAGAAACGTAACATTGTCTCTTTTTGTCCAATAAATGTACAATGATATCCAGACCTTTAACCCTAAAATGGACCAGACTTTATTAAATTGGAACTTTTTGTTTAATTTTTCTAACTAGGTCTTGGAATTACTAATGGCAGTGCCAAACTTTAGAAACCTAATCTTTTATATCTCATGATAGATTCTCTAGGAATGCAACCCATAGTCATGGACACGGGTCTGTAATTCACATATTATTTTCTTTTTTAAAATAAAATTCATATACATATAATTCCATGTTCTAATGCAATGGGTCTCACCTTCTGATTAATAGATATTCTCACAGAGTAATGGTCCTTCTGACCCCCTACTCTAGCTCTTCCTTCACAACTTCTCATTTAAAAAAGAAAAAAATAAATTTTCCAACTTGCTTCTTAAACTAACAGAAATTACCATGGCTCTATTTTCTAATCATTTGTTTGTATCTTCTCAAAAGAGAGACTCAAGTGGAAAATACACATTAATAACACACAACATCCCCATTTGGAAGATGTCATTTGCCCCTGAAACCTCAGAGGGAAACTTTGCTTGTAGCCTATTTAAAATTCAAAACTTTTGCTGTTTGCCTTTTAAAGCAGCTCATAAATAAAAAATAGACTCATGTAACACTATTTTGCCACATACAAAAACTGTAAATTTTAATATTACCTTGTAAATGGCAATTGATCTCATTTCAGTTGGAGAAAACAAGGCATTAAAAATTTGAGTGACTAACAAGAAGTGAAAGCAAGATTTGTTTCTTCATGGTACCCATAATGGATGATTCTAGACCCCCTTTTCTCGTTAATAAGTAAGGAGATAGTATGTAAACGCAATCTAAATTAGAAACTAGTGTTTCATTTTAAAATTCACTTATTTTCATATGTTAACAAGGTACTATCCAATAATGTAAGAATTAGTTGCTAATTTCACGTGTCTAATAAAAGAATTAGAAAGATGAACCCAAGATAAATTGAGTTGAATGGAAAGCAATTGATGATACATAGTTAAGACATTTAAAATCAGTCAGGAGAGTGAAGATTTAGAAAACCAAGCCAACCTAAACGTAGTGTGTGACTAATGTAATAACCTCATGCAGAATTCACCAAAAAGAATGTTCATTACTTTTTGAAAAATACCATTTTTCTTAAATTTTTTATGATCCTAAATCATTATTAGACTATGGCTCTTTTAAAAAGAAAATTGAGACTTGTGACAGGGCACCTGGGTGGTTCAGTCAGTTAAGCGTCCGACTCTTGATTCTGGCCCAGGTCATGATCTTAGGGTCGTGGAATCGAGCCCCACATTGGCCTGCGTGCTCAGCAGGGAGTCTGCTTGAGATTCTCTCTCTCCCTCTCCCTCTGCCCCCCTTCCCTGTGCGTGAGCACACTTTCAAATAATAAAAAAAAATAAATCTTTAAAAAAAATTGACATCTGTGAAATTGTTCTACAAACGTTCATTGCATTAAGCCTATATTTTAATATGTGCTTATATAATTCATATAGGAACATGTAACACAATATATTATGTATAAGAAAAGATAATGATCGGATTTTATTATGATTATTGATGTCAATTTCTGGTAAAGGCAGTCTAAGAATTTTTTTTTTGAGTTTTGATTTAAATTCCAGGTAGTTAACATACAGTGTAATATTAGTTTCAGGTGTACACTACAGTGATTCACTTCCGTACATCACCTAGTGCTCATCACAACAAGTGTACTCCTTAATCCCCATCACTTATTTCACCCATCCCCCACCCACCTCCCTTCTGGCAACCAGCAGTTTGCTCTCTATAGTTAAGAGTCTGTTTCTTGGTTTGTCTCTCTTTCTTCTCTCTTTTTTTCCTTTGCTCATTTGTTTTGTTTCTTAAATTCCACATGTGGCATTTGTCTTTCTCTGACTGACTTATTTCCCTTAGCATAATACTGTCTAGCTCCACCATGTCATTGCAAATGGAAAGATTTCATTCTTTTTTATGGCTGAGTTGTATTCCATTGTGTATATATTCCATAACTTCTTTATCCATTCATCAATCAATGGACACTTGGGCTTTTTCTATAATTCAGCTATTGTAGTCTAAGCATTTGAGAAATTCAAAGTCAATGCACTTTGGTTGTGATAAATAGAATTGTTGAATCAATATATTGTACACCTAAACTAGTAAACACTGTATATTAACTATACTGGAATTAAAATAAAATAAAATGGATTAAAAAAAGTAAATGCACTTGGGTGAAAGTCAAGGATGAACTTTAACATGGAAAGTATGCATGGGCAATATTATATTTCTCATATCACTGTTGCATTCCATAAAAATAGCTAGATCAGGTTTCAAATGTAAATATTTCACACAAATATGTTTGCATAATTCTATTTTATCCTATGAATATTAATATATATGGCATTTGTTTAAAGATGTTTATTTAAATTCAACTGCAACAAACATAATTCTTGGTCAAAAGTATCAAGAAATGAATTTCACATATTATACAGAGAAAAATAGTCCGTGCTACAAAATTATAAACACCATATGAATATAACAAGATAAGCTTGCTTGAAAATTTTAAATTAGATTAAATGAGCTTGAAAGATATGGACTAAATGCTAACATATGGAATGTAAGATTTCCAAATGTTAATTTAGTTAACTTTCTTGTAGTAACTACGCACACACATACTACTTTTATGTCTATTTCTAGAAATAAAATAGTAAACTATAAGATAAATATGAGTAGAACAAGGAGGACATCTTGAGGTCATTCTAGAATTGTACATTTTATTCTTAGGTCCCACACACAATTTATGATTTAAAAAATAGTCCTTTAAACTAAGTTAATATGTTCAGTATAAAATGTGTTTTTTCTTCAAATAAAAGGGTAAAGTTTCTCAAAAGCATTTAAATTCACTTAAAAGCATCCTCTCTCTCTCTCTCTCCCTTTCTGTTGCTGTCTGTCTCTCTCACACACACACATGCAAAAACTACAAAGAAGATATTTTTTGCTGAGTGATAGGTAAAAATTTAAAATATGCATAAATCTGTACAAACGTTTTAGCAAAACTGTCTTAAATATGTTTCTACAGTAGTAAAATAAAAGCTGCTCAAAAATTGGTCCAATGTACTTCATTAATCCACTGTGTATCTATTTTGTCCTCCTACTTCTAGAAAAATAGAAATAACACTTAATACAATGTTTTGAGTCCTGTGTATGTTATGTCTTTTCCTATGCACTTTGAGTTAAACCTGGACTCGGAGGACCATTGGCAGAATGTTCTGGCTCTTCAGGGCCACTTGTGACTTTAATACCTTCATCTTCTTTGTTTCCTTCATTGTCCTTATCCAGGGCACCAGGTGAACCAACACAATTAGCATCCTGGTTTGCTTTGTCCAATTCATTGTCAAATTCTATTTTATCTTCTTGATGGTTGCTTTTCTTTATTTGTCCATTCTGGGCAGGATAGGTGCTAGCGATGACATCATATAGGAATTGGTATTGTTCCTAGTAAAAGAAAGAAGCAAGAAAGTTTATGTAATTATTATAAAGAAAGTTTACGTAATTATTTTTATGTCAGATGGAAATCAGCAAGAGCTAACATGTACTTGGAAGTCTTGGGTAAAAGAATACTACTCTTTTTTTTTTTTTTTATAAAAAGAACATTTTAAATGGCTTAGTCCCCTTACAGTTCTAAAAGTCTGACTGCAGGGTATTCCTCCGAGTTTATCTCGGAGCAACACCAAACATGTTCATTTCCCTCACAGGCCACGTGGTGTCTCATTTCCATGCCTTGGCCCATGATGCCACTTTCTGGGCTTATCCTCTTGGTTGAATGCCTATGCATCATTCATCTAAGTATCAGAGCAGAAGTCACTTGTTTCAGGAAAGCCTATGCAGATCCCATAGTTAAATTCAGTGCCCTCATTCATGCTCTTCGTATAATCTCTCTGTCATTTCAATCATTATATTGTTTAATAAATATCTGCCTTTTCCTCATACTAAACAGTGAGTCTCTTAATGGCAAGAGCACATAATAGGCACTCAGCACATTTTTTTTTAAAATCAATTATATGCAAGCTCAATGTCCTGCATAATTAAAAGCTTCATAGATCTGAGTGAGTAAGTTTATATGGTGACTAGTTATGAATTTCCAGACTACCCTCTACCGTTGCAGAAGATCCATGTTGGATTGATTACAAAAATGCCACACTTACTATCCTCTGTGTATCCACACTTGTTGGCAAGGTGACTGCTGACCCTTTCAACAAGAGGTGGAGTCAATTTCCCCACTCCTTGAAGCTGAGCTGGCCTTGTGACTTGTTTAGATAAGAAAATGCAGAGGAAGAGAGATTGTGCCAGTTTCCAAGCCTGGGCCTTAAGAGGTCTCACATACTGCTGCCCCACTTCTCAGAATTCTGTTGCCTTTATGTGAATATGCCTGGACTAGTCTTCCAGAGAAGGAGAGACCTGCATTCTACTCACCCTCTGTTGCCAGAGCTAAAGGCCAGCAACTGCCAATCTATTGGTAGTAGGGATCATTTTGGACAAGCCAAACCCCAAGAGGCACATCAGCAGTGGCAAACCAATGAGCGAGCCTGGTCCAGATTGGCTGAAGCTGACATGATTGGCAGAACTATTTCGTTGCTCCAATAGACTATTGAACTATAACAAATGCTTTTTTTTTTTTTCTGCCACTGATTTTGGGGTGGTTTTTACAGGAGTAAAGATGGGGGAAATTAGGGAATTCATGATCATTTGAAGATACGTTCTTCATGAACCACAATAAATTGCTGGTAAGCTCTAGTTAGTTCTCTTATTTATATTAATAATAATCGAGGGGCGCCTGGGTGGCTCAGTCATTAGGCATCTGCCTTCAGCTCAGGTCATGATCTCAGGGTCCTGGGATTGAGCCCCACGTGGGGCTCCCTGCTCAGCAGGGAGTCTGCTTCTCCCTCTCCCACTGACTGCCACTCCCCCCTGCTTGTGCTCTTTCTCAGATAAATAAAATCTTTTAAAAAGATAAAATACCTTAATAATAATTTAATGTGAATTATCATGTAAAAAAGGAAGTTAGGAAAGGAAAATAGAAAGGTGAATAGAAGAAAAGGAAAGTAGAGGATTGGAGAAGAGGGAGAAGGAAGGAAAAAGAGAAAAGAAACCATCAAAATAAAAATGCAAAACACAGCAAAAGCAGCTGTGAGGTCTACGTACAAACGTGGGAACCATTCCTGGTCTAGCTCTGCGGAGAGATTTTACTACTTGAAAAACATCTATCACTTCTTCTGTTTCTGCACTTTCCAAGAGATTTAACAAAGCACAAAAGAGTCCTGTTTGCTGAGATCCATCTCTGTAAAAGGAAGAAAAGTTTTAAAAAGAAAATAATTCTACATTTTATGGAGAAAGTGATATTAGAGTAAAAACTGAGAGAGATGAAATGCATTCTTCATTTCATGTTTATTGTAATTATTTTATTCCAATCTCTAAAAGCAAAACATTTCTGCTAAATGCATTTTTTGGACAAACATTTTCAGTTTGAGAATATATAATCTTATAGTTAAAAAAAATACTATCTCAGGCTTTAGACATATTTTTTTCTTCTGTTTAGTCCCTTATAGATTATAATGCATTTTTGTTTACATCCGAAGTTGTAAGGAAGTTGTTAGGACAAATATTGTAGGACATGGAGATTTAGGGAAGATAAAGACATGCCCAGAAATCAGTAAAACCAGAAATATTGTAGAAATTTTGTATGTTACTAGACCGCATGCTTTCTCTCCTTCTTTCTTCTGCCTCTCTAATGCTTTTTTACAAATGTCCACATTTTTGCATCAGTAGAAAAATGATACCTGGTAGAATTATTCATTAAAAAGAGGACAACTCAATGATTTACTTAACTGTAAAAGCATGTTACATTATAATAAAGATTCAATTTACAGAATATGTTATTAGCAGGATTTTATTTATTGTACATAACTAAGGGACATATAATAGGTATTCAGCCATATCTTAAGAAACACATATAGTTTTAAAACTTAACCTTGCCTTCTTTAGCTTTCTTTCTGCATAAATTTCACCTTTGAAAACTCTAATAAAGACTGGAAAGTCGTGCATCTTTAAGGACTTCATACTAGTGTATGCAATTCTAATAATAATAAGAAAGCTTTCTTGAAAATTCTAAAAGCATCTCACTAAATTTACATTTCTCATTTCCTTTATATTTTTATTTTGCATTTACTTTAGTAAAATATAAAAAAATATTTTATATTATGCATCCTTCTTTCAATATCTCTTATTTAAGGTAGATATGTAGGCATTTCTCACAGATGAAAGTCAAGGGTCTACATAACAAATTAATAAAGTCAAAAATTATTATATATATTAAAGTCTTTTCCATTAATATATAACTTAAGATATGTTTACCAAAGGCAAAGCATTCCTTCCTCTGGATTCTCTTAACACCTAATAGGGTGTATCAATGCATATAAGCATAAATAAAATGTGATATCCATCCACCTGTCTGTTCATGCATCCTGCCATTCATTCATTAATTCATCCAGGACATACGACATTCTAGATTCAATGTTAGGCACTGGGAGTCAAAGATGATGTGACACTGGTATTAAGAAACTTATAGACTAAAACTATTGCACTATAATATAATCATTGCTATCATATTTCTATAATAGTTATAGAAATTGCTCTATATGTGGGAGCAAACCTGAGAGAGTGACTAATTCCACAAGAGGCTTTCGCTGTGGTGGTGCATTTTATATATCAGGATAAATAGAATTAGAATTAGAATTAGTAAGAATTAAAAATTAAGGGATGCCTGGGTGGCTCAGTCGTTAAGCATCTGCCTTCGGCTCAGGTCATGAGCCCAGGGTCCTGGGATCGAGTCCCACATCGGGCTCCTTGCTCAGTGAGGAGCCTGCTTCTCCCTCTCCCTCTACTGCTCCCCCTGCTTGTGCTCTCTCTCTTTCTCTCTGACAAATAAATAAATAAAAATCTTAAAAAAATAAAAAAAAGAATTAAAAATTAAAATAGAATTTAACAGGAAGTATAAACCATGAAGTCAAGCATTATGATGATTTTTAGAGAATATTTTATCAAATCCCACCCACCTGCAGTGAATGAGAAGAGGCGCATTCTTGTGATGCTTATTCCCTTCAGTGGAATTCTTGGGAAGTTTTTCTTTAAGAGTCTGAATCATAGAGATTAATTCTTTGGGTTCTGCAGGAAGCTCACCCACATTCCAGTTATTATATTGGTACTGATACACAGTCCGAGAATCTTTCCTCTAAAACCAGAAAAGAAGGGAACATTAATTCAAGTAAGGTTCAGTCCATTTAATAGTTTGATAGTCACACTTTCTTCACAATTACTTTCATTTAACTCCTCTTAAAGTTTTATTCTGAAAATATTAATAGATTTTGCTTTACTTTTATAGAGTAATTTATATTAGTTTTTCTACCAGATCAGTTACCAGAACAAAAATACATACTCCTGAAATTATTTACATACCTTGGAATGTCTCAGTTCAAATACACGGAGGGTATAAGCTGAAGATTGTTGGGTGTCTTTCATATCAACTTGTACATCTCCATATGTTTGTTTTTCTTCTTCCCAGTACTGAGCACAGGCTTCCTAGAGAAGAAAGAACATGATTCAACAACTTCCACACAAGTGTTCTATTTGTTTTTTAACATATTCAGGACCCTCTTACTGTCTCTATCTTTCTCTTTTCTCTCTCTTACCCACCATTCTATTAAACTGAAATTACTAATTGTGTTCTAAAACGGAAAGCCACCCATAAAACTCCAAAATCTATCTTAAGTATGGTGGACATCCATTCCACAATACCTGGTGTTTCCTTGTGCAAATCAAGGGAACTGAGAAATAACCAAAGTGGCCAAGATACCACAGGAATGGCTCTGTCACCTCTAGTGTAGGTCTTTGAGATTTGTTTCTTCCTTCCATAACCTTATTATCATCACCTCTTCAAAATTTATAGATTGAGCTGATATTGATCATGACCCCTGTAATAACAAGTTTCACTGTCTCTCCAGTGGTCCTTGAGGAAGGAGACTTCATCTTTTGGAGTTTTGTCTCTGTATCTTGATGACCAAAACCATGAGCAGCTCTATGTAAGTTGACTGCATATCTAAGTAAAGGGTCAGATTGAAGAGCAGGTGGATCACAAAAGTGTGTTCTCTCTCTGCACCAACTACAGTTACAATTGCTGACAATGATAGGCATTCGTGCCTAAACTAACATTTCAGTTCCTGGCTTTCACAATTTAGATGAAAGAAAAGATTGCTAGGAATTCCATGCTGGAAATCTGAACATGTTATTTCATTTTTAAAAAAGAAAAAGAAACATAAAACAAAACATGTCCTATGTCCAGGGGTAGGGGACCAAAAAAATGACAGAAAGAGAAGGCATATAGTTGCATGCTTATGAGAATATTCATTAGATAAGCTTTAACATATGCCAGATAATGTGTTAGGTGCTAAAACTAAGTAAAATCTAATACTAGTGAGATTTTGATAACTCAAGGTGTTAAGGAAAAGATCAAATACACGTCACAGGCATTAAGCAGATCAAATTAGATCTTAGGTTCACCTCCAACTATAGAATTTTATAATAATAAATATTACATGAACGTAAAAAAGGCAGGATTTAGATAAATTTTTCAAGAGTTCCATCTAACTAGAAGAAAAGGATCAAAATGGAAATAGAAGACACATTTATATATGAGGAATGCCAGTAAATTAAATCTCAGTGATGAAAATGCAAATGGTGTGTCAAGATTCAGTCAAGAAACCTACTTGTCCAGATTAGAAATTATGATATATGAGGGTCTGGTTATTGAGGGTCTTAAATATCATACTGAGGAGTTTGGTCTATTGCTTGTTGTTTGTAGCAAGCAGTGACCCTGGGATTGCTGTGCATGAGATGATCTGAAGACGGTGTGTAGGACTGGAGAAGGGTAGTGTGAGAGACTGTCAGAACCTGGACATGAGATGCCAAAGGCCAACACTTGGATGGAAGATGGTAAGAATGAACAAAGGCAACTTTGTGACAGAAGCGTCAAAAATCCTAGGGTAGAGTAATCAAGCAAGTAATCCAAGAATGGAGAATGATATTTTATGACAGAAAGACAAAAAAAAATTATTCATTTTTGTTGTTGTTGTTCTTGTTAAGACCTTGGTATATTTTCTTCTCTCTCTCTTTTTTTTTAATTATGTTAAAAGTACAAACCTGGTCTCTATTCTTCAGCTGTGTCAACATAACAATAACTTTGACTTTTCTTTGGAATATCATCTGCCAAAAGTCACCAATGGTCTCTTTTAGTGGTCCCTGAGCAGCAATCATCACTTCAGGTTTCCAGTAACTCTTTAAAAAGAGAGAGAGAGAGAGAGATTCTGTTACTCTCGCTCACTGATGAAAGAACAATGGATTCTTAAAATAACCATTTGGAAATACTGTCACTTAATTTGATATCAATGCTGCTACATAAAAATATTAAGATCCTTAGACCCAAAACAATGTGATATCTATATGTAGAACACTTATTTAATGATAATACTTAGGTAATAGTGTGAAATCAAGTTTAGAACATACTATCTTAACAAAACTAACAAGTTTTTCTTTCCAAAACTAAGAAAAAGTACATGTGGTTGTAAAAAGAAAATACGTAAGCATTTCAGATTATTTTCATCATGTTTCTACTTTAATTGATGTCTACACAGTCTTATGATAACTCAGAAGTAAACTAATATTCTATGAGTATGTTTTAGAAAAATTTGGAAAATAAATCCAACTTAGTGTATACGCAAAAAGTATTTACTGAATGACTATAGTTCCTTGTTAGAATTCTCCGTTTACTGAAAAAAAAAAAAGTTATGTGACACAGACTCATTTAATCATTCAGATAATCTGAATGAAATTTTTTAGCTATGCAAATATGCAAATTCTTATTTGCCTACAATTTGGGTATCTGAGTAAGTACAAATGTTTTCAAATACTTGTATTTGCTCAAATTGTATTATTTTTCAAATTCATATGAAGAGTCCTACTGGTCATAAATTGTAACTAATAAACATTGTCTCATTTTGTATCAACACATTAGACTTTAATATCTTTGAGTCTTTCAATAAGTTAAAATATAGTATTAAAAATTGAAATTTTGGGTCAATCTATCTATCTATCTATATATATAGTTATGGCCAAGAGCATCATTTCTTTATAAAATCATTTAATGAATGGCCATAAAAATACAGGTTTTTTTTTTATAATGTCTTCTAAAACACATTTTTTGAAGGGTTAGATCCTGGGCTTTGGAAATGTGAGTACCTACCATTATAAAAGATGCATTGATGTATCTACTTGTTTCCTCTGAGTCACTGTCATCATCAGAAGATTCATCTGAATCATGCTCACTCTCTTTGCTCATCTCCAGTTCATGTTTAAGTGACACTCTGTTAAAGTCATCTATGTAAAACAAATTAGTAGTAAGTCTTTCTTTAAAAAATCAAATCTCCATTTGATTGTCATGTAGAAATTAGAGAAGTGACAGATTGCATTACGTAAATTTACTGATGTACATGAAATGAGACACTACATAAAATTCAGTTCATATTGATCAAAAAATTATAAAAAAGAAATCTAAGAGAAAGAAGCTTTCAAAAAAGTACCAAGAAAAAAATGGTATATAACACCATAGATATACAAATAGATATAATATTCCAAATAATCATTCAATCTTTGACACATATACTTTAGTTTTCCATGGAAAAGCATGATTCTGCTAGAGATGTTTAAAAATACATATGTAAGTGTGAAAAAGTACATAGCTTTGGTAAAAACCTAATTTCTTAATTATATCCTGTTAACATCAACTTAACAATCTTAATTAAATAGGTATCTCAGGTGATTATTATTCAATCAAGAAAATTATTTAGTCCATAATTTCTCACGGTTTCTCAGTTTCTTTAATCTATAATATCCTGATCAAATGATCTGTGATCTGATTAGTTACATCATCCTCAATTCCAGATTTTGAACTAATACTTATAAGGACTTCAGAAATTAACTAGGTCAACCATACATCAATATGATTTATTTGGTTGTCTAGCTAATAGTGTGAAATCAAGTTTAGAACATACAATCTTAACAAAACTAAAAAGTTTTGCAAATGCATAACAACAAATGAATAAAATGAAAGTTGTACCAGACATGATCCTACAAAATTCTTAAATAACAGTATTCAAGTATTAAAACTACATATGTTGATCTGTTAAGTTTGATGATTAACAGTTTATAGGGTATTTTTTACCTACTGTCAATCTCTCAGATAGGAGGAAGGAATAAAGAGAAAACAGAAAGAAAAAAAGGAAGTAATCGTTGTTATTGGCAATTACCCTGAAGCAAATAAATGAAATAAACTAAAGATGAGAGAAAACTAGTAAAGTGGACCTGGCCTTTTTTCTCCCAGCTTCAGAGGTTATGTGTTTCTGACAGTCATTTCTGACATAATTGGTAAAAAAAAAAGACTGAATACAGTCTATCCTCCAAAGCCCACTGTGAATGTTTGGGGTGCAAAGTATTTGCTATAATTAAATTTAAATAGCCCATTAGCTATTCTCTACTGTCAACCCAATGTCGAAAACTTGCTTCAAAATCATTTGTGTGTGTGCATCCAAAAAAAAGAGTTTAATTTTATCTGATGCCAAAGAATAACATAAAATGAGCTACATACATGGAATGATGTAAGAATTCCTGTTTTTATTTTTATTTTGTTCTTGATTTCCAGCGTGCTGTGTCCTCCAGCTCCTATACGAGGGAAGTCTCTGAGGGTGAAAAAATAAAATGGAACACTGCTTTTAAAATGCAAGTTGTGATTTTGTTTATTATTGTGGCAAAAGATGTTCCCTAAAGAAAAGTATTACATCGTTTTGTGAAATGTGCATACTTTGCCTATAGTTCTTAATTTTTAAGTTTGCCTCGGAATTTTTCCTTTTAATTTTTCAGGCATTTAATATTTTTGACATGGCGAGTTTGAACTCAGGATATACAATTAGATAACAAAATAGGTTTCCTACTTAAAAGTGGCTGGAGAGCAAAATAGCATGGTTTGTTCTTGTATAAGTTGAAGCACTGTATCCATGTTGATGATTATCCATATTGCAACAGGCAGTGGTACATTACTTGAAATGATCAGTAATAAACTCTCCAAATACAGCATTCACAGAAGACTTCACTCGTGCTTTGAACAATTGATACCTCATTTGCTTACACCTTCCCTACTGCTTTCCCTCCCATTCACAGTCGCTGATCAGTCAGCAAGACCTATCATTTCTTCTGGGGAAGCTCTCAAACACTTTTGCATTTCTCTCTTTCTACTTAGTACAGTCCACTTTGATTTCTCACTTGAAAACATCAACAGTTTCTTAACTGTCCTGTTTATCTTCTATCTCACTTGCTCTAATCCTCTTAAAAACACGAAACAGAGTCCCACTGAGGCTCCTCAGCAGTTTGCCATCATTGGGAAGAAGCATCCCACTGTACAAAAAACCTTCAGGGATGCACTCTTGATTGTCTGTCCAGCCTCACCCTTTGATGGTCCCCTTCCACTTCAGCCATCCAACTTCCTCAACTCTGGCAAGGAGCCGAGTTGTCCTTTAACTCTTGTGAGTTTTATGCTTGGACTACCCTTTTCCCTTGTCACTCTGCTAATTTCTACTTGCTTTTTAACTATCAGTTTAAATGTCATTTATTCTGGAAGATCTCTCTACCTGCAACCCTTTCTTCCCATTGGTCCTTAAATAAATATTTGTCAAGTGGATGAATAATCTAAACCGAAAGAGCTCATCATATACAGTTCAGTAGGATTTTATACACACGCAAATATATGTGCATGGGATGTATGTGTGTATATATATGTATATATTTTAATATGGTGCACTCTTTCAAACTAAATATGGCACCCCGTTTCAAACCCCATGCATTGCTGTGTAACTGAATGAATGGAAACCTCATCATCGAATACTAGGCCACTTGAACTCACCTTAATGAACAGCATGGAGGCTGATGCCTTGGAAAACATCACACTTTTTGCTTGTCAGAATGGTCACCCAGTGTCCCCTGCCCTCTAGCCAATACCCAGTATTACAGATAAAGCTAATGGATTACTCTCATTTAAGACAGGAAGGGTTTTTCACACTTCAGTCCTTGCTACAAGTCTCAGCCTCCCAGTGCATCCATATTGGCTAGAGCTCTATTACTAAATAATTATCTAAATAGTTATCATCAAATACAACTCAGTCTCTTACATCTCACCTATCAATGTCTTCCTCTCTGCTCTCTGGTACTCAGGGTCTGACATCAGTAAACTGCCATCCACCTTAATGCTTTTCTCCCAACAATTCCTTCATTTTTTTGGGAAGGGGGAGGGGGTGGTACACCAGGTGAAACCTGAGGGTCTCTTGAGAACATCACCAAAAACTCAGCAGTAGTTCTTTTTTTAAAAAACTGAATTCCCCACTCATACCCCATATACATCACAGCTTGAAGGAAAGATATGTACTGTCTTCACTACCTGTTTCTGCTTGTAAACTGGTTCTACTCATTTCTCCTTCAAAAAGCCCAGTTACTTTTATTTTCCTGACACCATGTCATATTTCTTTGACCTTTGTTAGAGGCTTCAGGTACTGATTACTGGATCACTCCACCCCGTTTAATTTTAGACTTGCCTAATTTTTCTCCCCAGGTCTGTCATAATTCTTGGTTACTTCAACATTGACAAGGATGATCTATGCAACACTCTAGTCTCTTCTTAACTTCCTTACCTCCTGTGCCCTTCCCCTCTACTCTTCCGCCATCCACTTTCTCCATTCTACCTTTGTAAGTTTCATTTCAAACATTCGTTTAAAAATTACAATTTCAACCATCTCATTATTGAAAATTACCTCTTTTCTTCCTCGTTCTTTATTCTAGTATCTTCAGTCTAGCCATGTGCAATTCTATCAAAACCTTCCACATACCATCCCTACTACTTTCCTTACATGCCGCATGTTCTTCTGTGGCCAATTTGCTCTTTATCATCCACCACTATATCATACATTTGCAAACACCCTCAATTCCTTTTTCTCCAACTTTCAAATAGTCACTTTAAGAAATCCTAGATGAGTTTAACCCAACCATCTGTATACACAGCCCCTATTTTCAATGTTTCTATATAAAACAATAAAACCAACTGACTCTCTTTAAATTCATGACCATAGATTTCAAAGGATCCAACAACAATTTCCAGCAATCTACTATCTTTGCCTAGGGAGATTGCTTTGCTACTTTGGTATAACGGTTTCATCTACTTTCCCCTTCCTCAAGCATAAGTACTTCTTTGCCCTACTCCCTCATGTCCTCCTAAACTCTTTAACTGATGATCTTGCTTCATACCGTCTTTAGAAAGAAAAGGCAATTGACAAGAACTGCCTCAACTTCTTATCACCAAATCCACCAAGTAACCTACATCTTCCCTCTCATTTCTCATTTTCTGTCTTCCTTTATGCTTAAATGGAATAATTTCACTGTTTCTATCAGTTCTAGTCACTACCTGTGACCTGGGTTACTCTCTCTCACCATGTCCACCTGCAAATCACTTTGGCTCCTGTGCCCAAAACTGTACTCGACACCAAGCAAACACCTAATCCTATTTGTTCAGTGACAGAATTTACTCTTTCTTTTAGTGACTTTACATACAAATGTTTAAATTACATTTATAAGTGTTTTCAAACAGCATATATGTATATGCGGTTTAGCAGGACTGGTGTACTGAAATGTCATTGATTTGTCAGCTAAAAGAGCAAGAAAACAGCAACTAAACATCCTCCTACTCAAGACTACTCTGGTAGCCTGATGGCTCTTCCACTATAATCTTCTGGGGGATTGTGTTACCTGGTAATTACTGTATGCTCCACCCCCCTTCCATCCTCACTTTGAACCAAAACATTAAACAATTCTGCATTTGATTAAAAACATGTTCCTGGTTTTGTGAAACTCTCCAATTTGACCAGTTTGGTAGTTTACAGAAAGTTTCAGTAAACTGGAAAATTGTAAGAGAAAAGTTACAAAACTTTTTTTTTTTTTTGGACAACTGAGCAATTTGGAGATAGCTTTGAGAATTCTCTGAATGAGTGAACTACATCCTGGGCTGACTTTCAGAGTAATAGCCCAATGAATAGGTTAGGACACATGTATTTATCCTTTAGTTTCTGTCTACCAGCTCCAGCTAGTTAAACTTCCTAAGTAGTCATAAACTCCTCTAATTATTTCCTTTACAAACCAAAACCAGATGTAGTTTTAAAAGGTGAGATGCTACATTGCCTTTGGCAGACCAATTTTGTGGGTATATACTATTATTTTGACACTTTATTTTATACCAGCTTAATGAGAAATGGTTAAAAGTGTGGGCTGTAGACACAATTCTAGTCTCTAGACACATGAAACAAGTCTCCTACATAACAGCTTTGCACTTTCAGGCATTTCTCTTAAATTCTCTGTGTCTTAGTTTCCTCATCTGTGCTCCATGGTTATGGTAAGGCCCAAATTCAAGAACCATGTCAAACATATAGCGCCACACTATAAAATAGCCGTCAATGAAAGTTATCCATAATTATCATTATCACTATTGTTATCACTATTATTACCTGGAATTCAGCCTCTAGTGGAGATGGCTCGCTGGGTGGATCTCTTTTCTTCATGTTAAATAGATATGAGTGTAATTCAGACAAACTCACTTCTGTTTCCCCAAATTGATTGTATTCCACCAAGGCCTGATGGATCAAGATATACTGTGCCTACAGTTCCAAAGAAAAATATGGATAATTAACTGATAACTTACAGTCCTATAAATCACATTTAAATAAATTATGCATCTCCATAATTTTGCTCATATTGGGACAATGTATGCAAAAGAAAACTGATACCTATAACATTTGAGTATTATGGAATTTGGCTCTCACAGTTCTCTGGAATGTGAGAAAATTCCATATCAGATTTCTTTTCCAGGAAAAAATAGCTTGCTAAATAGATTAAATATCTACTATATAGTGCATAACTTCTATTTTATTTTTAAAAATTAGAAAAGCATTGCCTGTTACTTCCTTCAGTGACTATTATTGATCCACCAAGTCATCGCTTCTCGGCCTTTTGGCTAAGATCAAGTGTGATCCACCAAGTCAAATGACTAATACATAAAACTATAATAAATTTCACACTGTATCTAAGAGGAAAAGAATGCAAGTTGATATTCCATAGAACACATTTTTTAAATTTTATTTTATTATGTTATGTTAATCACCATACATTACATCATTAGTTTTTGATGTAGTGTTCCATGATCCATTGTTTGCATATAACACCCAGTGCTCCATTCAAATACGTGCCCTCTTTAATACCCATCACCAGGCTAACCGCCCCCACTCCTCTCCCCTCTAGAACCCTTAGTTTGATTCTCATAGTCCATAGTCTTTCATGGCCATAGAACACATTTTTAAAAAGAGTTTTCTAGAATTTTAAAACAGAGGAATTTTTCAAAAAAACCACACTATGCCAAATCTACATTTAACAACTCCTAACTTTTTATCATATTTGAATCCACTATTTTTAAATAAATGACACATTTCTGATAAAGTTCAAGCCTCTTTAACCACTAACTCCAGTTCCCTGACTTTGACTGTATCCTTTTACCCCATTTACTTTTTCCACAGGAAATAATTTTTCTTTTTCTTTTTCCTGGTTGGCAATCTGTTTTTATACTTCTGCACTAATATTTATGTATCTATAAACATAGTACATTTTTGTATGCTTCTTTAAAATTCTATAAATTGTATCTTATATGTTTCATTCAGTGATTATTCACTCATGGTATTCATCTGAGCATCTATAGATAGATACAGACCAAGAGTATTCCTTTCAACTGCATAGCATGCATTGCAGGGCTTCCAAATGTTTGCCCTTTCTCCCATAGATATGAATAAAGTATTTCCTTTCTTTCTTTCTTTCTTTCTTTCTTTCTTTCTTTCTTTCTTTCTTTCTTTCTTTCTTTCTTTCTTCTTTCTTTCTTTTTTTTTCTATTCTATCGATGCTGAAATCAATGAACATTCTTGCACATGTTTCTAGTTGTGCATCATTTGCAAGTGCTTCTCTTGAGTATAAACATACACATAGAATTGCTGGGTCAAGTGCAGAATATTTCAATAATAACCATCACTTACAATTACCGGCTATATACATGTGCCAGGGACTTGCCTACATACTTTCCTTGGATTACCTTTTCATCAAAACTCTGTAGGGTAAATATGTCATTATCTCCATTTTACAGATCACTTAACTGAGGCACAGAAACATTAAAAACTTGTGAAAGGATGCACAGCATTAAGAATTAAAGGCAAGATATGAACTTTGGAAGTCTAGTTCTAAAATCCAGGCTCTTAATCACTATACTATCCTGCCTCCCTGTTTTTAATTTTATGAAATTCTGCCAAATTTGTTTTCAGTGTTTTTATTTATTTATTTTTCCTCTGACACCTGTAAATGGTATTTTATTATTTATTTATGTGTTTGTTTGTTTATATACTTTAGAATCACCCTTCTTCTACAGTACTTTTAGCTACTAATGCAAAATGCTTCTAACTATGATTGGTGCTTATCAATTGATTTAGTTTTCAGGAAATTAAAAGAAAACTATTTTCACCCACTGTTTAAAGTGTGACATCATTAGTCTTTGATGTAGTGTTCCATGGGATTCATTGTTTGCGTATAACACCCAGTGCTCCATTTAATACGTGCCCTCTTTAATACCCATCACCAGGATTTCTTTTAAGGTCACTATTCCCCCACAAAAAGATTTCAGTCTAAAAGCAAAAGGGAGAAGAGGGATTGAAGGTTAGCACATATCTCCATACCTCCACTTGAACCATCAGGCATCTCTGTCGCCTTAGCTTGACAACATAACCATAAACATCTACTTTGTTTTCTGCTTCCAGGCCTTCTAGCATGGCATCAATTCCAATATAAGTGCCTGTGCGTCCAACACCAGCACTGACAAAACAAACAAACAAACAAAGTGAAGGCATGATCGTGGCAGGGAAATGAGTGGAAAAGCTGACAGGATGAAGCAGAGGAAGGAATAGAAGTTTCTCCTCACAGACTGTTTCCCAAAACAGCAATTGCCAAAGGGAAGGATGTCCCTAACAACCTCAAGGCAAGGATTGGAATAGCCCTGGCGCCTGCTGTGGGGCTTCATTTACCTGCAGTGCACCACAATGGGGCCGCTGAAGAAGTTGCTGAAAGCATTCACTCTCCTCCGAAGCTTGAGAAGCAGGTGAGGGTCTTCAGGCACCCCATGGTCTGGCCAGCTGGTGAACTGAATGTGAGTCACCTCTCTTCCGGTGGCTTTCTCTTTTTTCTAGGCAAGAGATAATATTTTCTTTGAGATTTTTTTTTTTACAAAGCAAACTACCTGACAAATAAGTGGAAGGGGGGACCAGTACCAAAAACTCCTCATGCAAGTTTTTCAGCCATGATAACATTTTCCTTTCCAATGAATAACCAGTAGTTGAGATGTCATGCAAGGTTGGCATGCACTGACCAGTAAGCAATAACTTACCAGTGAGGTAAGTAAGGTATGGTAAGATAGCTGAGGCTGCTAGGAACTTTCATGCTGCCATGCCAAAAACAAACAACAAATACACACACCAAAAAAATGGGGGTGTTGGTGGGTGGAAAAAGATATAAAGCAAAGGCCATTCTCACAGCTGTTTGAAATACTTCTGCTTGGTAGGCCAGGACATTTTCTTCATGTGAAGAAAGTCTGATAAATTATTCGGTTAATGCTCTATTTCTTAGGCCGTCTTATATTAGAAATGTCAGGGAGGGAGACAACTGGGGAAAGTCAGCCCCAGACTACAGCTCACATTTGTCCCAATTTCAAGGTAACTACTACAAAATGAGTAATTCATACTTCTCTGAGCTGGTATGAAGAAGAAACCCCTACATTTACATAGCAGAAGAAACAACAAAACTTGGTTGGTTGTAATTTTCTGACAGGAAATAATTATATTAAATAAGAATAATAATGAGACCAATCAATATAACCAGATCTACATATGATCCATATATATAGACTGGGGGTCTCATGCCTAAGTCCATCATGTATTTTAGCATCAACTATTGATTGGGACCAATTGTCCCACAGCCCTCTGTGGGCACAGTAGTTAGTAATGCCACGGAAGCCTTAGAAGTCCTTGGAAGAAACACACAATTTTTGGGAGGTATTTTTTGCATCTTTAACCCGTTTTAAGATATATTCACGTACCATAAAATTCATTCTTTTAAATGATGAAATGTTTTATTATATTCCTAGAGTTTTAAATCCTCACCACTATCTAATTACAGGACATTTTCATTACCCCCCAAAAGAAACCCTTACTGATTAGCAGTCATCGGTCCTCCTGCTTCACTTCCCTCAGTTCCAAGCAATCCTAATCAATGTTCTGTCTCCATAAATTTGCCTATTCTGGACTTTTCATAAAAATGGAATACTAGGGGTTACCTGGGTGGCTCAGCCAGTTAAGTGTCTGACTCTTGACCTCAGCTCAGGTCTTGAACTCAGGGTTGTGAGTTCAAGTCCCATATAGGGCTCCATGTCTAGCATGGAGCCTACTTAAAAAAAAATAAATTTTTAAAAAAGTAAATAATAACAAAAAATGGAATCCTATAACATGTGTGAGGACCTCCACTTTAACTATTATCTAAGGCCGCACTGACAGTTTTCTTTTCCAAACTAAACATTTCATCTTTACTACATAATTAGAATTTTGTATTTCTTACAGTACTCTCTAATTGTGCCATTTGTTTTTTGTTTTTGGTTTTGGCAAAAAAGTTATGTTTATTAAAGCATCGGGCAGGACTTGTGGGCAGAAAGAGTACTCTAATTGTGCAGTTTGTATAAGTATTCTTCCATAATAGTAACAGGCCCATGGAGAAAAGGGCCAGTTTATCATTCATTCAATAATTCAATCATTTATTCAACACAGTTAGTGACCTCTTTTCTTTATATGTCAAGTCACAGCATTATATATATATATATATATATATATATATATATATATACATATATATATATTTTTTTTTTTTTAAAGAGGGAGACTGGGGTGTGGGGAAGAGGAAGTGAGAATCTTAAGCATGGAGCCCAATGTGGGGCATGATCCCATGACCCTGAGATCATGACCTGAGCCAAAATCAAGAGTTGAACACTTAATCGACTAAGCCACTCAGGTGCCCCTACAGATACTTTTGATATGACTTGGACAAATACTACTTTCACCAGTGATTTAACTTGACCCTGTTGGCTTGTGTTATTGTTCTAAGGTAACCCTTTCTCATGTAGGTTGTTAAAAATATTTTTTCTTAGATGTAGTATAATTTCTTACATTTAATTTCATTCCATAATTGTATTTTTAGAAAACTCATATAAAAATAAAAATTAGGTAATAAAACAAACTCACATTTGTGATGTTCAACTTCTGAATGATATAATCTGGACATCTTTTGTGCTCAGTGATCTTTACAATGACATCTCCGAAAGCCCGTGTACCTTCTTCCATTGATGGCCAGTATTCTGCACACTTGTTCTGTATTTCAAAAAATATTAATAATTTTGGTTTTTCATTAAAACAAATTTGTTTTTGGAGATTCTTTAAAAAACAAAACAAGCAAAAATTATTTATCTGAAATTCTCAAAACATTTGTGTATTCTCCTTTAAGCATAAATACACCCTAAGCTGTGATGCTTGAAATGTATTCCATTTCCCATTAACGTGTCCTGAAAGATTTCTTCATACTACCTAGCAGAAGCATGATCTTCCCAGGCTCAGCTGCATATTAAAAGGGGATGTGCTCAGTTGTCAGCAGAAATGATGTGGTTGCATGTGGTTAATTTCAGGCTGGAGGATAGGGAGGCTTTCACGCTTCCTAAAGTCCTATTACATGAATTACCACCTATTTGCCCAAGGACAGCTTTGTTTTAAGTATTCACAAGTACTTGTGAAATCAGCACACTGAAATATGCTAGACTTATAACAATACTGCAAAGAAATGGGAATCAAATGTAAGTCCAGCAATTAAGCAGAAACACTTAAACTTTATTCATATATATATTTAGGTATGTACATATTTTGTTTTTCTACATGTATGAAAAGTTTAAGTGTTATATTGATTAAAATAGAAAACTGTCTGTTTTTGTCATCAAGTACATATAAGTGGGTTTTTTTTTTGAAATGCGATTCAACACTCTCTTTTCCTAACCTCAGTCTTCACACTATGACTCTTACCCTGTTTCCTTCTTCACATCGAGTGACCATGACAATGACTGTGGCTTTCTGTTCCCAGATCATCCTCCAGAAATCATCAACAGTTTCATCTCTGGGACCTAGGAGGTAAATAAATGCCAACTGATAAATATCTTCTTAAAAGTGCTATGAAACAATTTTCAAAAAGAATGTTAGACTATCAGATAAATTACCTTGTGCAGCAATGTATTTCCTGGGTTCTTTGAAGCCCTGTTCAAAACACACACAAAGGTATATCATTAATTGAACACTCAATTATTCATTTACATGCAAAATTGTGAGTTAAAGGAAGTTGATTTAGATCCACCATTTCTTGGTTGCAGATTTCTCTGAACATTTTCAAATTTTAAGGGGGATTTTATTAACACGTGGTCACCCACTGAACTGTGCCAAACATATGAGCATTTACAAACAATATCCGTGGCTTTCATGTGTCTTTGCTATATACCCAAAACAATTTTAGAAACTAGATTTCATCCTCATCTGGGATGGTGCAGCAATTTACAAAAGTTATCCAGACATTCTTATATTTTATGTCCTGCCAACCTTACAACACCATCTGTGATAATTTAAACCGCCGTACAAGCCATAGAGTTGCTTTTGGGATTTTTCCTCAATTTCTTTCAATAAATCATTCTGAGATGATCTGCACACTTCTACCATTTAACTAGTGCTGGGATAGACTGTGGATTCCCTAGACTCCTTCTCTGCCATTGTAGATAAAAGATACAATAACTTTCATTTCATTACCTACAATGTCTGCTTTTTCCACTCCTATTATCAAAGCAAAGAAGGAGTACAGAGGCAGATAAGATATTGTGCTAATTTCTTCCAAATTATCCCATATTCCTTAAATTTACCTCAGCAATCAGAGAAGCCCTTCAGAGAAATAACTTTTGCCCATTCGATGAAATATAGTTACATGGGCTACAAAAATTCAGGATTAATATCAGTAACTTCTTGAAACTTCTATCTCATGACGTAGTATTATTCATATATTAACTTATTTGACAATTATTTATTGAGGGACTATAATATGTCAAGTGACTATCCAAAAGCTGAAGACATGCTTTTCAGGGGCTCCCAGCTCTGGTGGAGAAAAATAAGTATTAACTCAATACCGTAATTACCATAGATATTTGAATAGAAATTACAAGTTTTTTTCAGAGACTACCTAAATCCTTATAAAATCTGTTCTCAATTTTCTTTGAAAAACAATGTGGAAGAAACACTATGTACTAAAATAAAGTTTATCAGTGCTAATTGTGAAAGCTTACAGAAGTTACCTGCAGAATCAGTTAAAATAGAGGTTAAAATTATGACGCATATACTCGTAATTATCTTTATTTAGACCATGACCTCACATTTGTAAGTGCAGCTTGTCATTATAAACAAGCCTTTTGATGATCATATTAAAAAGGAATAAAGTAAGAAATTGTATTGTGAATATCATGAGCACATGTCAATGGAAGAGATATTTGTTGTTTGGGATAGAACTTGCAGAGACAAAAGTAAGCAAGGATACAAAAAGTGTCAGGTATCAAACAAAGTGGATGGGAGGCAGGACATTTGTACCGGTTAGAGTGCCATCTTTAGGGACAGAATGCTTGAGAAGATAAATCCCAGCTCTGCTTCTACTTGCAAAAAATGGTGAAGATGCATGTTTCATAAACGATCCAAGTAAAAAATATTTTTAAATTCTGCTATAATTTTATGTAATCCATGTGTATAGGATTGAATAGCATTCCTCAAAAACTCATATGCAGTCAGAATGTCAGAATGTGATTTCATTTGTAAATAGGATCTTTGTGGAAGATGAGGCTCTACGGACTGAGGACGGGCCCTCATTCTAATGACTGGTGTCTTTATGAGAGAAGGGGGACATAGTGATGTAGAATCACACAGGAGAGAAGGTCAGATTAGGGTGATACACCTGCAAGCCAGTGAAGGCCAAGGATTGCCAGGAGCCACCAGAAGCTAGAAGAGGCAAGGGAGGGTTTCCCTCAGACCCTACAGAGAGAGCATGGCTCTGTTGACACCTTGATATCAAACTTCTTGTCTCCAGAATTTTGAGAGAATACATTTATGTTGTTCTAGGCAACCCAGTTTTTGGTGCTTTGTTATGTCAGTCCTAGGAAACTAATACATCATGTGAATAAATAAATAAATATGATTTGACCATTTTACTTATTTCACTGAAAGTTTATATATTCACGTAGATCGAAACAAACCTCAATTTCAACTTTTTTCTCTAAGAAAAGTTTGTGAATTACCCTATAAACCAGCATAGACAGTAGCATGATATACACTTTGTCAACTATTTGACTGTCAAGACAATTTTTTGTTCATTACTCTTTCGGTAGTCTGTGGAAATAAGCCTTCTTCATACAATGCTGGTGGAATGTAAATTGGTACAACCCTAGTGGAGGACCATTTGGAAATGTCTTTTAAAATTGCAAATGCATGTTCTCTTTAACTTAGAAACTCTTCTTTTAGGAATTTATCCTAGATATACTAAAACCCAGTGTAAAATAATGAGTCAAGATTATTCATTGAACCATTGTTTGTAAAATCAGAAGATTAGAAACCACATTTAATGTCCATTAATATAGGAACCGATTAACTAAATCACAATTCAGCTACAACATGAATGACTTATAAGATATAAAAAAAGATGTAGAAATGCTCTATGTCCAGGCTCAGCAAGCTACAACCTTGTCTGATTTTGTAAAAAAAAAAAAAAGGAACATATTCACATTGCGTATTGTCTCTGGAAGTGTGGCCACTAAACTTCAGAGCTAAGTAGGTGTGACAGAAGTGCTATGTCCTGGAAAACCCAAAATATTTGTGCAAGTCCCTTACAGAAAAAATTTTGCTAATCCTTGTTCTTGTAGTGATATTTTACATATATATATTTCACATATGTGTATAAAGCATGGCACAGAAAAATGTGAATATTATGTTAAAATTTTTAGGTAAAGAAGAGGATAAAGAATGTTGGCATATTCTTGTTTCTAAAGAAACTGGCTGGATCAATAAGAAACAACATAGAGGTTACTTCTTCTGGTGAATAGGGAAATGGGGCAAATGGTGGATTGGTGGAAGGAAGATTTTTTTCAGTCTCTGTTTTTATACCACTTAATAAAAGTGGTATAAAAATAAGTTATACAACTTAACTTTTTAAAAAAAAGTGTGGTGTTTTATTTATTTAACAATTATATAATAAATAACATTTTAAAATATTTTGGATACATTAACCATATGCAGCATTTGGTTTTGGGTAAATACAATGAACAAATGATCTGGGTCAATGAAGAACATCTCTGTTGAAATGCAATGTTATATAATTGGAGCACAATAGTTTGGAGTCAGGCAGACATGGGTTTGAATCTCAACTCAGCATTTTACTAATTGAACAAGGGCAAGGATAATTAATTCGCCAGAGCCTCCCAGTCCTCACTTCTCACCTCTACAGTGAGCATGGTACACATGGCCAGGGAAAATGTAGGGGCTCTTAAGAGAAATACATACATATATCATTTTGTCTAATATCCAGCACATAGTAGGCACCAGAGTATTTTAATTATTAGTATCTTTTTTTGGTAGAGAAAAATTCTATAAAATGCCTAGTACCAATAACAAATAATAACATTTCTTGCCGATATTAATGATTTTTTTGTTTATCTCGGTGACCTTAGGGGTTTACTTCAAACTATTTCTTTTTTTATTAATTTTATTTTATTACGTTATGTTAGTAACCACACATTACATCATTAGTTTCGGATGTAGTGTTCCATGATCCATTGTTTGCCTATAACACCCAGTGATCCATGCAGAATGTGCCCTCTTTAATACCCATCACCGGGCTAACCCATCCCCCCAACCCCCTCCCCTCTAGAACCCTCAGTTTGTTTCTCAGGGTCCATAGCCTCTCATGGTTTGCTTCCCCCTCCAATGTCCCCCCCTTCATTTTTCCCTTCCTACTATCTTCTTTTTTATTCTAATAATATTTCTAAAATTTTGCCATGACAAAGAAGGACTGAATGGAATGCATAGGTACAAGAAAAATGAAAATGATCAATGGCAAAACAAAAAAGATACAAAATAATCTGGCAGTTACGCATTTTTACTCACATCAATATAGCTGGCATTTATATAATTTGACCCTGCATCTCCATTTATATCAGAGAGTTCAACACGGTTATAATCATCTGTTCAAAGAAAAGAAATATACATAAGTGAAATAATGAATAATCAAGTAGCCTAAATAT
This sequence comes from Zalophus californianus, assembly GCF_009762305.2. Taxonomy (NCBI): domain Eukaryota; kingdom Metazoa; phylum Chordata; class Mammalia; order Carnivora; family Otariidae; genus Zalophus; species Zalophus californianus. The sequence continues at coordinate 31,367,845 of NC_045604.1, forward strand.
AATATATAGAAATCCAATTCTCAATGAGTACTTACAAGGAAGGATGTCAACGTAACGGTTTTTATTCTGGTTAAAGGGTTTTCGAGCATCCTTGATAGAAAACTTGCTGAACACCCGTGGAATGCTCTGAAAGACATGAAGATCCTTTGGGTCACAGTGGATTCAAGAAAAATAGTTTTCCCCTTGCCACTTATCATTTTGAATAAAGGAGACATCCTATAACATATTTCCTTATGCTGATAAGCATGCTGTTTCTGGTAATTTAAATTAACACTGTTAGAAATTATGCAAAAAACGCTTAAAAAATGAATGATGGGCTACTTTGAGAATAAAACCCATGAGTGAGAGCAAGTTCAGAATTGATTACCACTTTAAAATTCATTTAAAAATACATACTTGGATATTTACTTAGACAACAAGTACAAAACTGGCCAAATAACGTTTTGTGACACAACTTCATAACTGATAATGATACAATGAAGAATTATCTTGAAATATTTACTAGTTCCATGACTATAAGTCTCTCTTCTGTTCTGTAAATAGGTTAATAATGTCTGCTTTAACTATGTTGCAATATTAAGCGGGATAAACTTCAAAGGCAAGTAGTTATGTAATACATTTAAAATGGAATGATCTTGGGCGTGTGGGTGGCTCGATGGTTAAGCGTCTGCCTTCGGCTCAGGTCATGATCCCGGGGTCCTGGCATCGAGTCCCGCATCGGGCTCCCCGCTCCTTGGGAGCCTGCTTCTCCCTCTGCTTCTCTCTCTCTCTCTCTCCCTCTCTCTCTCTCCTCCTCTGTCTCTCATGAATAAATAAACAAAAATCTTTAAAATGGAATGATCTTGATAACTGAGTAAATTTCTCATCATATATCAAGAGGAGCACATACCTGAAATTCAGCCAGAAAAAGTCTTCCTTCATCAGCAATCTTCCTCTTATAAGTTTCCAACAAAATATCTGCATGGATTGGCTCCACACTCATCAGTTGTTTTTCATCATCTTTAAACATATTAAGGATTCATGACCAGGGTTATGTCTATCTTTCAAGTGTTCACACAAATTTCATTAAATTTGTAGCTTAGATTAACCCTTCGCTTCCTTCCTCCTCACACATATTCTACCTGGAAAATCTCACTCACCTACAAAGATTCACTTATAAAGCCATGACTTCTAAATATTGTGCTCCAGCCCTCTTCTGGGCTTTATATTAACCTTTCAGACTATCTCCCAGATTTCCCATACAGTTATCCCACATGTACCTCAAAGTCAAAACATTAAAAGTAAAAATTATGTTTCCTAGACTCTAGTATTTCAAATCTCAGTAAACAGGATCACCATTCACAAACTAATTTAAGACTGAAACTTCCACATGATCCAAGATTTCCCTCTCCGTCTCCATATCCAAGTAGGTCACTGGGTGCTTTCAATCCTTTCTGCCACTGGTCAGGGTCAGGCAGTCCTCCTCATCCATGTAACTACATCCTCCAAACTCCTCTCCTTGTCCTAGTTTTTGCTTATGCTGATTTATTTTAAACTGCCCCAAAGTTAGTCTTCTGAAATACAAATGTGAGCATGTAACTCTACTTGTTAAAAAATTATAACACTATTATTAGTGTTCCATTGCCTAAATTTAAAGTTTGAATACTTAATGCAATATAAAAATTACTATGTTTATGTGTCTATATTATAGCTCTTGTATTTTCCTTTTTCCTTTTTTAAGTTATTATGAAATTCTGTAAACATACAAATAAGAGAATATGATTAATACCCTGATACTCAGGACTCAGCTTCATTCGATATTCCCTTTACACTAAGCTATGAACAAGTTGTGCTTATCTGTTATGCTTCCAGGGTATGAAACACATTATATGCTATGTTTTTTTAATAACTTAGTAAGGAGTAAAAATACATATTAACCATAAAGAGCTACAGTTGTATATGGCTCCTGAAAAATAACAGTTTCAGAAGAATAAGAGAATGTAAACTGTCATACATGTAAAAACTAATTTTCTTCTCTTCATGTTAATGTTCTCTATCAGGTGAAGAAAAAAAGATGTCTATTAGGGTTGCACATTTTTCTTATTGTCTGTGGAAATTTTCTATCCAAATACTCTTATCAAATTAGCCATGTGCAGTTGCTTCTTTGGGTTGTTGGGAATCTCTGATATTCATTCATTCTAAACCTAGGGCCATCTTTGAGGTTTTATGGAGTCTGGGTAAGTTCTAATGCACGCGAATGGACAATTAGTATCAATTTTGAGATAAAAGTCTTCTTTGACACTTCCTAGTCTGCCTTGACACCTTGAAATTGATTCCCCTTCTCTGCTCAGGAGCTTGTTACTCTTGTGCTCTTCATTCTTCCCTCAGTCTATCAAAACTAATTTTCAGAACATTTTACCTCATTCATGCATGTATTCATTGACATGTTTTGAATTCCATATACTCAGATAGGTACTGGGGATAGAGCAGGGAAATGAGAAAGAAAAATCTCCCTATCTTCATATCCCTATCTTACATTCTAGTTAAGGGAGTAGAGTTAACAAATAAAATATACAATACAATATCAAGCAGTGATAGATTTTGCAATGGAAAATCAAATTGAGGAACTCTAAAGAACCAACCCTAATGCTTTTGCTTACTGATTTGGTACCTGCTCTTACAGAGGGAAACCCTTTGGAGACAAATTAAAATAAGACAGAAGAGTTCTTAAATTTTTGCTGTCTTAAATATGAGAAAACAAATCATTTTCTTTACTGTAAACATAGTTTCAATCTTTATCTCCATCCCCTCTTACTGGATCAAAAATCACATTTAAAAATTTAAAGAAATAATGTAAAAATTGAAAAAGAAGAGAAAAAATAGAATTCCTTTTTCTCTCCTAAGTCAACTTGCAATTTTGTGTCATGCCCATAAATGAGCCTTTAGTGGAAAAGCGGCCATCCCACCCTTGCAGAGACTTGAGCACACTTACTACCTCCTCCTCTATGAGACTTTCCATCTGTTCATCCATCCACCACCCCCTCATCTAATGTCTCCTCACAATCTTAGAAGACCCAGATGCCTGCCTTTCCCACTCATAGTCTTCTATCTTTCCATAGAACCATACACATTCAATCGCCACGGCATTTACCAAATTGCTGTCATATTTGTTGATATTTCTGTCATCCTCTACTAAATTTTAGACCCTTTGAGAGCAGAGTCTGTTGCTTGGTCACTGCCATATTTTCATTGCTGGCACAACATTTGGCATAGAAAATTCATCGTACTTACTGATCTAATAACTAGAATTTATATATACATATATATAGAGAGAGAGAGAATGAATTTAAGTTTCATCATTGTATCAACAGAGGAGATCCAAATTATATTTTTTAAAAATGTTGAATTCTTATTTAAAATGAATGGATTCAAATGTGAAGGGGATATTCACCAGTAAAAAATATGTATACTTACCCCTTTCAACAAGTATAACCTCTTCTTCCATATTGCTGTGAAAATAAAAAATGTAAGTTTTTTTTTTTATTTTTTAAGAAACACAGACTAAAGTTAGGATTCAATTTATATTTACTGAATGTATGAAGGAAGGAGGGAGTGGAAGCAGGGAGAATAAAGAGGAAAGGAGAGGAGGAAGAGAGAAGAGGGAAAAGGAAGGGAGGAAGGGGAGGGGAGGGGAAGGGGAGGGGAGGAGGAAGGGGAGGGGAGGGGAAGGGAAGGGAAGGGGAGGGGAGGGGAGGGGAGAGGGAGGGAGTATGGCAGGGGAGGGGGAGGGAGAAAAGAATGAAGGAGAGGAGATGGAGGAGAGAGAGAGGAATAAAGGAAAAGTAAGGGAGGAAGAAACCAACCAGGAGCTGTCTTCTAAACTCAGTTAAGACTAAATTTTTTATTTTAAAATTCTTGTTTTTCATAAAATGTAGTTGTTCCTGGCCAAGGGAATATATACAATTCCTTAGATAGTTCTCTCTTTTCTTTTTGCCTTTACCATTTCTAGATCCCTCAGACCTACTTTGTACTAAAAGAATAAATATCTATTCTTTTCATTGACTATTATTTTTAAAAATCCATAACATTATTAGTAAATGTAGAAAATATTTGTATTTACTATAAACCAAGAAGTCCACACTAAGTTTTTGATCAAAATTCACTGATGAACTGAACTTCTTGTTACTTCTCATTCTTCACTTAACTGGTTCTAAACTTTCCCCATAGATGGATGCTTTCATCATTATTACTATTATTTTTCATTTTGAAATCAACTCTTACCTGGACCTCTTGTTGCGCAGGTCATAGATTTTATAGAGAACATAGAGCAGGCATAAGAATGTCACAATGATCAGAAATACCAGAAATACAATCAGTGCTCTAGAATTATCTAGAAAGAAAAATAACACATGAAGAAAGCTTATTATGTCAAATATTTTGCTGGGTTTTGAATATCACCTTTAAAGTACTTTCATTTTAATATGTTCATTTCTTTTAAGACGTTCACAAAATAAAACTTTTAGAATGAGACCCAATGCAATAATTCTTGATTTTGTGTATTTTGCCTATATTATTCAAAACAAATAAAAACACCTAATATTTTAAGGGAACAATTAGAATATAAAAGAGAAACTCTCTTTTCTTCCACAAAATACTGTTCCTTTATGCAACACTATCATTTAGGCTTAATTCTCTTTCTTTCAGTCATTCCATTTGGAAGGGATAAAAGAGGTAATCTAGTTACTACAAATCTCAGAGAAAAACTCATATAGTTTAACTTTGGTGCAGAAGCAGATAGCCTCCTAAAGGGATCAGAAAGACTTCTGTCCCACAGCAATAAAATTTCCCACCTACTCACTAAGGTATAAAATCAATTAACCAAGGGACAAAAATTGTTTTATTCTACCATTAAGATTACTTATCCTGATGTAAATTTCCACCAAAGTTTAACATGAAATCATGCCCTTCCCAGGAGAAAAGGCAGAGAAAAGAGAATGCTAGAGGAGAACATAGGCAGTAAGCTCTTTGACCTTAGCCATAGCAACTTCTTACTAGACACATCGCCAGAGGCAAGAGTAACAAAAGCAAAATGAATTATTGGGACTTCATCAAAATAAAAAGCTTCTACACAGCGAAGGAAGCAATTAACAAAAATAAAAGGCAACCTATGGAATGGGAGAAGATATTTGCAAATGACATATCTGATAAAGGGTTAGTATCCAAAATCTATAAAAAACTTCTCAAACTCAACACTCCCTTCCCTCAAAAAAACAATCCAGTGAAGAAATGGGCAGAAGACATAAACAGACATTTTTCCAAAGAAGGCATCCAGATGGCTAACAGACACATGAAAAGATGCTCAGCAACATTCATCATCACGGAAATGCAAGTCAAAACCACAATGAGATAATACCTCACACCTGTCCGAGTAACTATAATATTAACAACACAGGAAACAATAGATATTGGTGAGGATGAGGAGAAAGAGGAACCCTCATACTCTGTCAGTGGGAATGCAAACTGGTGGAGCCACTCTGGAGAACAATATGGAGGTTCCTCAAAAACCTAAGAATAGAACTACCCTACCACCCAGCAATTGCACTACTAGGTATTTACCCAAAGGATACAAAAATACAGATTTGAAGGGGTGCATACAGGCTAATGTTTATAGCAGCATTATCAACAATACCTAAATATGGAAAGAGTCCATGTGTCATCAACTGATGAATGGATAAAGAAGATGTGGTGTGTGTATATATATATATATATATATATATATATATATATATGCAATGGAATATTACTCAGCCATCAAAAAGAATGAAATCTTGCAATTTACAACGATGTGGATGGAGCAAGAGTGCTTAGTGAAACAAGTCAGTCAGAGGAAGAAAAATACCATATGATTTCACTCATATGCGGAATTTAAGAAACAAAACAGATGAACATAGGGGAAGGGATGGAAAAATAAGGTAAAAACAGAGAGAGAGGCAAACCGTAAGAGACTCTTAACTATAGAGAACAAACTGAGGGTTGCTGGAGGGGAGGTGAGTGGTGGCATGGGCTAAATGGGTGATGGGTATTAAGGAGGGCACTTGTGATGAGCACTGGATGTTATATGTAAGTGATGAATTAGTAAATTCTACTCCTGAAACCAGTACTATGCTCTATGTTAAACTAACTCGAATTTAAATAAAAACTTGGACAAATTTTTTAAAAGTAAGTAAAAAATAGATGTTATCAAAGTAAATAATAAAGTAAAATTTTATTTAAATAAATGTGGAAAATAATAATAATAATAATACAAGGAATCTCCTCAGTCAACAGCCCCTCTAAGAATCACAGAACTTCTAATCAACTTTTCCTATTGTCTCACTATGGCTTTGATCAGACTGCTTATAAGAACCA